>NC_138945.1:22130000-22840000 GCF_965226115.1 Aulonocara stuartgranti | reverse complement strand
GAGACAGCTTCACTTTTAATCTGAAAAGAACGTGATACTTGAAGTTTAGCAGGCATTTAAAAAACTGAAAAACTAGCGAAAACTGAATGATGACCCATAATGGGGAAATGGTAGCATGGGATCATAAACTTTCTTTGAGCTGATTGCTATCTGTCTTCCATATTTGAGGACCTCAGCTCAGAAAATGACCGAAAACATGTTTCATGCATTGATGAAATACCCATAACAACTCAGTCTTGGGCAACAATCCGAACTGTACCTCTCTTTTCACCAGACACACAATTCAATCGCTTGTCATCGCTTTTAGTGCTGTACTTTTCACCCAGCTTTGTTTACCACTGTATAGTACACTCAGATCCTCCACTCCTCCTGACCTTGCCAGATAAGGTCGAACTACTCATCTGTCCGCTGCTGCCATGTGGTTTTGGATTATCTTAAGGCCACGGCTTGGAACATAAGGAGAAGCTGGGACAGAATTGAGGGAAGCTGGAAGCAAAAGGATTGGGGCTGTGGCAGTGTGCACTAATACACAGACTCAATGAATGGGGTTTCCAGTAATTTTTCTAAATGTGGAGTATATTTAACTGCTGATTTAATTTATGATCCGACAGAGGTGGAAATTGAGGACATGGAAACTAACACTGCACTGTTACTATGGGTAACAAAAGTCCGTTTAGTAGCCCTGTAAAATAGTTCCCCTTAAATGGAGATCAAAGTGCATTTTCAGGCATAATGTGAATTCATTTAGCCAGCTTGTATCAGCTGATCATCAGCTGACTTCTCTGAATAGACAGATTCACTTTAGAGGGGTATTTTGGAAATCATATTATTTGATTTGTAGCTGCTATTTATAGCGAGCAGAAGTCAAACCATTTAACATTCTGCATTCACTCACATAATACAACTCATGTAATCTGATTTGATCACAGACAACATTCACAAAGTTAACTGATGAATTTCAGAATGTCGATTTAGACTGGTTATTAGTATTTATCAAACTGTCTGGTAAAGCGACTGCACTCTAACTGCAACACAGAAAAGATCAGAAAATGTTGCCTGATCTGATGAGTCTCGACTTCTGCCATGACACGATAGGAGAAAATGAGAGCAGCTGCTTTCAGTAGGTGCCATCTAGGACTACTGAGCAAAGACCCATCTCCACTAATCTCTTAACCAAATGTTGTGTTTACAGTGTAGTGTATAACAAGGAAGAAGAGCTTTTCCTAGTATCAACACTTCCACACCTAAGAAGGAAAGTGTTATAATTTGGCTATATGTAAACAAGCAGACAAGCGTTAGCCTGATACGATAGGATGGTAGAGAGAGAATTTGGTCTAAACAACTTGAAATCATGGAGCCATCCTTCCTTGTATTGACAGTTCAGGTATAATGCCATTGGTGATATTTCCTCGGCACACTTTAGGTCCCTTAGTACCACCTAAGAGTTGTTTAAACATCTCAGTCTACTCAAGTATTGTTGCTGTCCAACCCTTTATGACCACAGTGCACCCATCTTCTCATGACTGCCTCTCACAGGATAACACACTATGTCACAAAGCTGAAATCATCTCAGAGTAATTTGTTGACATGACAATGATGTCAGTGTACTCAAATGGCCTCTGCAGTAACACATGGATGCCCAACCTGGTACTGGCAAGATGTTCCAAAAAAGAAAGGTTTCCAGTGAGATGTGTCTACTATACCTTCAGATTGATCACAAAAGGTTTAAATCCAGCTTCAAAGTTGTTATTTTTTCAAATGTTTTATGGAACTTTGAAAAAAAGTCTTAATGCAACCTAAGAAAAACAAAGAAATGAAATCAGTAAAAGAAAACATATCATTATCAATCATAGCACTTCATTTAACCTTCTTTTATTCAAATTGATTTCTTATTCATTTTCAGGGTTTTTTTCTTGTTTGTTTCCTTGGCGATTGTGTGTGATGACACAAATTTGATCCCCTATATTTCCTGCCTAACAAACCAAAACACAAAGACACACATTAGAAACTCCTTGGCACACATATAAACCTGGCCCACACGTACCAATCAATACAAAGTTTACACATGGATTAAGTGTACTGAGCTGTATCTGCAGGTGGTTGCCACAGCTGAATGATTTATCCACTTTCCACTTCTCTGTCACAGACCCTTGGTTATGCAACAATTTAACACTAACCAGACAGCCTTTCAGCTTTTCTTGCTTTCCAGTTCTTGACTTATCTTCTCTGTCCTACCTTATTTTATGTTTCCAGTTTGCTGTGTTTGTTCATACAATGCAGTATTAAGGCAAATCTCAGCTGCAGCCAAGAAGCATTTTTGCTCCTCCTTATAGAAACAACACAAATAACAGATTTCAGAAATAACAGAAAATGGCCTGGGTGGGCATGTGGGAAGCAAAACAAAATCGTGACCACTGCCTGTATGGAGGATACCTGATTGCAATCAGCTATAACATACAGTAACAAGCATCCAAGATACATTTGGAAAAGATCTCCCCTACTTATAAGGCCCCATTTGCAGAAATAGAAATATGTTGGCAGCACGTATGACTCTGAGCTCAGTTGTATAAAGTTTGTCCTCCATCAGCAAGAATGATGAGCTAAAGGGGGTTTACAGTAGTTTCCATCTTGGCTGTGAGTCATACATCTGCAAACTGGATCTCCTTGAGATTTATGTCAGCCAAGTCTGTGCAAGTTAATGCAGGAAAGCCACAAAGAGAGGGCAGAATGAGTAAGTATAATCATAATGGCAGATGAACAGAGATATGATTGCCGGGTTTTCAGAACAAATCAGAATATTTATGATAATAAAAACATAACGAATAAAAGTTTACATTGTATTTTTAAAATTATATTAATAGAAAAGTAAGAAAAGGCATGGTGATAAGAATAAATAAGCAAACAGGCATTAAGAGGATTAGGGATCTGAATGACGATGAACTCTTTCCCCTCTAATTAAGTTCTCTTTACAATGTTCTGTTTCTCTGCATTTCTACATCCACATATTTAACTGTTATGCATTGATGCAAATGCTTGTTTACAAATTTCATGCTGTGCTCACAGTCGAATGCACTTACATATTTCCTAGAAGGACAAAAATCTATTGAAAAGTCATTATACCGTGTGTGTGTGTGTGTGTGTGTGTGTGTATGGCTGCAGAATGGAAAACATTAACTATGAGCTTAACCACAGCTCGATGCTCTCCAAGTAATTTTTTACAGATTGGATCAAAAAAAACCCATCACAGTAAAAATAGTCGATCACAGTTTTAGGTTTGTGCAACCCTCAACAACAGCTTAGGTATTAGCAAGTATTTCCATCAGACGCCTCCATATCTTCAAGAGCCAAAAACAAGAGGGAGAAGTCAAACCTCTGAGTGATAACATCCATTTAGAGCAGCCCTGGATTTGTTGGGGCAGGTTACTGTCTGACATTAGAGTGACTAGCTTCCTCTCCTGTCTGTCAAAGTCTGATTACTTAGTGTGAAGTAAAAGGGGGTGTCAGTTTTGGGGAGTGGCACTGTCATACAGGCTGACACGTCAACAGCTGTTCTCTGTTGGCTTCAGGCCGCATTCGGTGATTGCAGACCATTAATTCTTTGATGGCTGTACATTTATAGCCCCCTATAAAAGTGGATTGTAAACATGAGGTAAAAATATAACAGAGGAGGGGCTGGGGACATGAAAGGAGGGACGGTGCAAATTATGAAATAGAAAATAAGAGCTCAAGGTCGAGGGTCGGACAATCACAGTGTAGCATATGTAACTGTTCAGCGTGCAAGGAAGTAACATAAACATGATATTGCATTAATGAGCTTGTTCTCATGATAAACTCTCATGTTGGACTGTATAATCTACAGTTTACCATTCCAAGTGATGCGTATAGCAATAACCTGATGGTAGCAATAGTCCATTCATCACAAGTAGCAAATGGCTCACATCGAAGAGTGAAACTCAACATTTTAAATACAAAAAAATCAGAATAAAATGAGGTGATTTGCAAGTAAAGTTGCTAGTGCAACATAATGAGCAGCATTATCTGCTGTTCTGTATTACGGAGCTTCACTGTGCCTATGGCTGATCTGCTAAAACACTTTAAACTTGGGCCTACTGTGCTCACTGAGATGCCTGTTGCTGCTTGTCTTTTTCCCTGCAGTCATGTGAAAAGACTGAATAGACTCCTGTGAAAAAGCGAGTAGACCCCATGATTCAGTAGCTTGTAGATCCTTTAGCAGCAGTAACTTGATGTAATCATTTCCTGTATGACTTCATCAGCATCTGAGACTGTTGTGGAGGAATTTTGTCCCATTTTTCTTTATAACATGATTCAGTTCATTGAGGTTTGTGGCAGAGGTGGGACCAAGTCATTGTTTTGCAAGTCTCAAGTAAGTCTCAAGTCTTTATCCTCAAGTCTCAAGTCAAGTCTCAAGTAATGTCAGGCAAGTCAGAGTCGAGTCTCAAGTCACTGGTGTAAAAGTCCGAGTCAAGTCACAAGTCTGAAACTTTGAATTTCAAGTCCTTTCGAGTCTTTAAAAAAAAAACGAAAAAAAGCATGTTGCAGTTATGCTAAATGTAAATATTAGACCATGTAATTTTAAAATCTGTGTTTTTCTCAACACATGACAAAATAGTGAACTTAGAAAATATACACAAATTGTGAAATTGCACCTCTATAAAATGCAGCTCAATTAAACCTAGCTCCAAGAATAATTTTCACCGACAGTTCTGAGATACGCTGCATGTTATTCTTGGATGCGGTTGTAGGACCGGCTTTAAAATCGCATGACAAAAATATCATACACATTAAAAAAAACTGTATCACCAACGTAGCCTGGAAAACATTTGCTAGTTAGATGAAGTCAGCTATCTCATCGTAGCATATTTATATGCATATTTATAATCATACGGTTCTTGGAGTGAGTGCATACACTCATGAAGTTTAGTAACTTCAGGTCACTGCAACAAGCCCAGGTACAGTTTACCGACGGATGGGTGCAGGACCTTGAAATGCACCGTGTAGAACGAAAGACCATCGTACGTGTCATAAGTTTACCAGTCTCACAAATTGTTGTCATAAATACACATTCCTTAACCGTTTATTAATAGGACCTTTGAGCTCAACGGTAATTAATTAGCAGTGGAAATAATTTCTGGTAGCATCACAGAAATGTAGCAGTGACAATAATATTGTATGTTGTAATCGCACTGGGCAATTAGTGATACAAAACAACTGTTTTATCCTGTGAATAAAAGTATATGTTTTTGTCAGTGTACCATAATAACAGAAGCGAAACGCAATATTGTGTCAGGACAATTCACTATTTATGCACAATAAATAAAGGAGCATAGCGCGACCATTTCTGTTCAGCGCCAGACTTGCTTGTAACCTATATCACCAATTATGTTATGAAAATGACGCATTAACTACAACAGCAGACTGACCTTTGTGTAAATGCTTGGAGCAGACTAACCTGTGAGCTGGAGTGTTCTGGGACGTTATATTTGATCTTTGAATGGCTGCAATCCAGACCACCCGTCGCGTCTTTGTTACTTCGGAAACATGGCTCGAACAATTTCTCTTCAACGACTTAATCCCATAACAACCGATCTCTTTACCCGTCGGCTTCCCGTGGCTGTCATGCGACCGGCTATTGCAGTTAATAATACAACAGCTTCTTGACATTTTTGTGTTTCTTTTTATCGCTGTGTGACTGATTTTAATTGAAAGCCTGCGTGCGCTAGTACCGCTTGCCACGAGTTCCCAGAATCCTTTGCGGTTCTACCCGTGAATGACGTCACATTTCCAATCTCTATATAATATGCATGTTAAATTTTATATTTGGGGTAAAATATCAAGTCTTTTCAAGTAAACCGGTTCAAGTCCCTATCAAGTCCCAAGTCATTGGTGTAAAAGTCCAAGTCAAGTCACAAGTCTTAGAACATTTTTTCAAGTCAAGTCTAAAGTCATAAAATTAATGACTCGAGTCTGACTCGAGTCCAAGTCATGTGACTCGAGTCCACACCTCTGGTTTGTGGACATTCATTCATGCACAGCCCTCTTAATCCTGTCGCAGGATTTCAATCACTTAAACACCTCAATTCTTTTCTATTTGAGCTATTCTGTTGTAGATTTGCTGCCCGGCTTGGGATCTGTTTGAACAAAGTTTTAACTCCTGGACAAATGGCCTCACATTTGACTCTAGAATATTTTGGTATACAGAGAAGCTCATGGTTGACTCGATGACTTAATGGGGCCCAAATCATCACCCCTCCACTACCGTGCTTAACAATCAGTATGAGATTTTTGTCCTGATATGCTGTGTTGGGTTTCCACCAAATGTGATACTGTGCATTAGGTCAAAGCATCTCCATTTTGATCTCATCTCAAGGTTTTTCAGCTTTGGAAACCTGAGACATGCCATGACATAGATTTAAAAAACTTTATCCTAGCAACCCTTCCAAAGCCACAGTAGTTTAGTCTTTTTATAATTTGTTGTTAACTTTAACACAATCTAACTGAGAGTATACGGGTAGCTCTTGTTTCTTGGGATGAATTTTCTCCTCTTAAGATTGTGGCAACACACATACCTGTAAAGTGCCAAAACTGGTGCTATAGAAGTGCTCTCAGTCACTAATAATCAATAATCAAGTGCATTTTATTAGCACCTGGCGCCTAATTCCTATGGATGCTTAAAGGTGTACTCAGTACTCCATACAACCATGTGAAAACCTTCTTTTTCTCATGTCTGTAAATGGTTGTGATGGTGCTGGAGTTTATTGCCAATGAAGACAACATTTCAGAACTCAGTGAAAGATCTTAATTTTCTGCTTGTCACTACCAAAACTCTAATAAATCAATTACTCTGCATCTGTTCAGTGTGATCATGTGGGTGACTATCAACGCAACACTTACACAACAGCCTCGTTTCCTTGTGGGAGCAGCTGGTTACAGTAGATGCCATTCGCTGATATTTTAACCAAATGTTGCGTTTACAAGGAAGTGAATAAAGAGGAGGAAGAGCTTTTCCTAGTACCAACACTTCCATGCCTAATAACAAAGAAAGTGTCACATTTTGGCTATATGTAAACAAGCAGACAAGCCTTAGCCTGTGCAGGAATATACTGAGGGTGGTGGGGTTATCCCTGCCCTGCAGTTCCTTATTATGTTGTTTTGGAAAATGCAACTCAGTAAACAAAGCAAATCATCGTTACAGGAAATTAACGCAAGAAGGAAGACAACTGTCAGAGGCAGTAATTTCCAGAAGGAAGTATTTCCATGCCTTGGTTCCAGGACTACCCTCAGCACATCCAAAGGCCTGCAAGTCAGCTGCATCCAATGACATTCAATTTGGTAGTCATTATCATACTCATGTGAGGATTATCTAATCTGTTATAGAGCACACCTGATACTTATTCACTCGCGCATACACAGAAAATCTCTGATTGTTTATTTTTTTGATCCGTTTGTGTATTCTTGGTTGATTACGGCTCCTTCGGGGTGAAATCTATAATGCTGTATTTGCTGTATTTTATTTACTGGAAGCAAACACATGTGGAGGGTGAGGCTGTGCTGTGATTTTGGATGGTGGTGCAGTTTTTCTTTCCACACTGAGGTTGTCTTGTCTTTAAAAGTAAGTCTTGTTAAAAGGACTTTAAATTGTTTATTCGGCTGGCGGTTAGACAAGGATAGAATAACTGGATTTGGGTCTGCCGTAGTAACCACAAAGGCTTAGCAACAACCTTGCTGATGACAAATTAGCATTTTCCACCGTGTGACTGCTTTCACTTACTTTTGGATCTATTCCTGTCTAAGACATTGTGTCCCACATATGGTGGGGGCACGAGTATCTATGTGCTTTTGTGTGAAAAATATCATCTTAAATTGAGTTAAAATTTGAATGATGTAAACATTTCGCTGAACCATTCACGTACATGTCATATGTTTAAGGACGGTTTGCTTCTGTTGCAGCTGCACAGTGAAACTGTTCTGCAGCTAGCACAGTACTGGCGTGTTTGCTGAAACGCCTCATTAAAAGCTGGTGTATATACAGCATACACATAAATCGGCCTGCCACAGCTCCTCCACCTCGTACAAAGGTTTATAAATATCTTCTATCAAAACCTTTTGGCAGTTAATACATTTCATTGTTTGCTGACTGAATCCCCTCAACAGTATGTAATCATATCATCATCTTTTGTCTTTGTCTTTTTTTGTGCCACTGCACAGACATATTTTATTGATCTGCAGCACTGATATATTAGGCGCCAGCTACATAAACTGTTATTTCACAAACTGTTCATCCATAACACAATATCTCCCTCATTCTCCTGCAATGAAAATGTTAAGGAAAGACCTCGCTCAGTGACAGTAACGCGTCCTCTTCGTGCCTTTGTTATCCAGTAACACAGTGGACAATGTCAGTGTGTACTGGCTGTGTTTTAAATTTGTCACCCAAACTGAGCAACTCTGGAAGGAAATAAAAGCAATAAGTAAAGGTTAATCAGCACTGAGGTAAGGTAAAGAATAAAGTTGTAACATATAGTATTTGTGACACAAATAAGTGAAATGATTATTTATCTTATTTTTTTCACATAGCAACCATGTAACAAGAACAGTCTTTACACTTTTGTGTCATGCCAGGAACAACAGACCAGCAAGACCACACTGGGTCCACTCCTGTCAGCTGCTAACAGGAAACTGAGGCTACAATTTGCATAAGCTCACCAAAATTGCACAATAGAAGATTGGAAAAAATGCTGCTTGGTGTGATGACTCTTGCTTTCTGCTGTGACATTAGGATGGTAGAGTAAAAGGACTAGATGTTACAATGCCTGGTAATGCATTGCTTCAAATGGAGAAAGTCTTGAGGAATTGCTGCTATGAGGAAAGGCAGCCTAGAATCGTTACCAGTGGGACACATCGTTGTTTGCCTCAACTTCACAGGGTGTTTCGGTCTTTTATCACAAGCTACTCTACCATTTTTTAGTTTCTTTTTACCTTGCTTGGTTAGGTTTAGAGATCTGCGAATTAATACTTACCTCTTTAATATTTAAGGAGCCTCACTTCTTCAAAGGGATAGAAAAGGTGATAGAGACAAAAAGAGACAAGATAGGAGAGAGGAGAGCCAGAAGGCTACCATTTGCATAGGCTCACCAAAATTGTACAATAGAAGATTGGAAAAATGCTGCTTGGTGTGATGACTCTTGCTTTCTGCTGTGACGTTAGGGAGGTAGAGTCAGAATATCAGTGTTTCTGGCTGTTGGTGGTGCAATGGTCTGTTGGATATTTGGAACTTGGAACACTGATGGCTTTTTTACACCAGCTCAGTGTTGTTTAAATGCCAAAGCCTACCTGAGTATTTTAGATCTGGGAAACCTGCAGTCAGCTGAGACTGAAGAAGTCACTTGGATGAGTGACAAAACGTTTCTCCCACCAAAGCTACGTCCAGATGAACAGAATCAACTTTTGGAGACTACCTGAGTATTGTTGCTGACCATGTCCAAAACCACAGTGTACCCACCTTTGGATGGCTGCTTCCACACAACATGGATAGCACACCATGTCACAAAGCTCAGATCATTTTAAACTGGGTCGATGAACATGACAGTGAGTTCACTGTATTCAAATGAGCTCCATAGTTACCAGATCCCAGGCCAGTGGAGCACCTTTAGCATGTGGTGGAACAGGAGATTGTGTGACTGTGATGCTGTCATGTCAACATGGACCGAAATCTCTGAGGAATGTTTCCAGCACCTTGTTTAATCTATGCCATGAAGAATTACGGCAGTTCTGAAGGCAAAAGGGAGTCAAACCCAGTCCTAGGAAGGTACCTAATTAAGTGGCTGCAGAGTGTATATTTGAAACTATTCCACCAGTAGTAATGGTAACACGTCAGAAAATCTTGTAAAACCAGGGGTTTCTCTGACACCTCGCTACACAGATTTCAGTATCGGTGTGTCAGCTGATGCACCATGATAAGAACCATGTTTGAACCATAAAGGTACATTGACAGTCCCCAGAGGATGACGCCTACTACAGCAGGACATCGTTAGCATGCCAACATGAGATTACTAATAAACTAAACCAAATAAGTACTAAAACCTCATAGCGCTGCAGTATCTTTGTTTTATCTTTCTTCATGCTATCAATTTGGGGTATTGATAGGTCATTAATAGCACTGGGAGGGCCAAACACTGCTAACCTGTGTATCCCACATCACATTATTGTGCTTAGACTGAAGATATGGTGCACAGATGTGGTGGAAGAACTGCGTAATGCAATTCAAAAAAGGCTCCTTAACTGGTGCTCATAGGTGGAACGCCTTGTTTCATGGTTGTCCACAAGCTGGAGTTATTTTTTTTAAATTTTGTGGAATTTTGCTATTTTATGGCAGAATAGCGGTCAGTCAAATGTCAAATGTTACTCAACAAAAACAGACAAAATAAATGGAATAATGGAGTAATGTGTTACATCCATACACACAGAGACACTAAAATGTTTGGATAAAATATGAGACCAAAGGAGTAATGATTGCAGCTATTGTTTTTTCCACCCCAACGATCCTTTCTTCTATTTTATTCGCTCTTTCATTAACTCATACCCTCAGGTTTCCTTGGTCGGTGACTCACTCCTGCCATTCCTTAAGCCCGAGACTTTCCATTAGTCTCTTAGCAACCAAGGATTGATCCCTCAGGAAGCAGTCAGGAAATTCTTCATCTCTTTTTTTGTCTGATGTAAAATTAGCAAACAGGAACCAGAGCCTGGAGAAAGAAAAGGAAAAAAAAACCCTTATTGTTTTCCCTACTGAATCAACAGCTAGCATGTGTCAACAGATTGTAAAACTGTGCAAATAAAAGCTGCCAAATGGTAACGAAGAGACAACATGGTGATGCTATTTAAAAAGAGGAAAAAGGGCAAGTTATTTAAAATGAATCTAATTCATCATTTATAGACTTAAAGCAAAAGATGTTATCATAATTGGAAGTTCAGAGACATTTCTGGAATGAGGAAAAACATCCAAGGACTGAGGAATTTCAAAACCTTCTTAGTGGCAAAAGATTTTTAATGGAAACCACATGTTTAAGAACAGAAACATCTGCTATCCAAGATGCCTTTCAAATCAAATACCTTCTCTAATATCCTAGTTTTAAAGCAGTAAAAACACAAGCCACTGCTTGTCAGTGCCTGCACCCTAGGACGTGGGATGGTTCTAATATCATCAGTTTCATTTCAGTAACATGCCACATGCTGATTTTTAACGTAACCAGTTTTCCAGTTAGAGCTATAAATTATTATTCCTCCCCTCATCATGACAACAACAATATTTTAACTGGCTTGCTTCCTTTTCCTCCTCAGGATGGGCTGGATGATAAAACACATTTTGCTGAACTTTCTGAGACCAAAAATAAACCAAACAAAATTAAAGTGGAGGTTTTTTGTTTTTTATCTTTTACCAGGAAGGCCATTATTCTTCGAACAAGGCTGTAATTTCTTAACACAGTAACTTTGATCCACCCATTACTCATTCGTGTTTTTACTTCCAAAATGCAAAATATGTATTGACTTAAAGTGCGTAATCTTCCTACAGAAACTCACGTCACAGGCAGCCAAGTTATTCTACTTACATCTTATACGCACACACTTTGTGTTGTTTTTTCTTTATAAACAGTATACCAGACGGGTTTGTCAGGACAGAAAAACTACTATGAAAAACTTCACATATCTTTGGAGATTTTTTTTCCCCTGTGTTGCTCGTTGACTTCGAGTGTGACACTTGAATCAACTCCCACTTACAAGCATTGGACAACTGGATGGGTGGTGTGGATGAGTAGATCAGCAGAGCATAAATAAACAGATAATTCACCGGAGTATAAAATTAAGCAGAGATTCAGTCAGCATGGAAATGATGGAATCAACATAGGAAGTTAGTCTTGTTGAGTTCAGTGCTCACGTAAACAGAGGCGCCACATTTCAGTATTTATACCAAGTGAATGCCCATAACGCTGTCAACTCACTAATGACGCATGCTTTACATCACATTGTGACTAACAGGCTTAAGTGTTTGCATGAAGCTTTGGGAATAAAAAAGATATGCTTCTGGAGGGAAGGTAAAATGTTAAACTGTTTATTGCGTCCTCTACCCCTACGGGAAACGCTTCAAGGGAGTGTAACCAAACATCAGAATGACGCTACTCTTGCTGGTTGGAAGAGAAATGAGACACAGGAAAAGAACACGCTCACACATACATATCGTTTTTGTTATGGTAGATAACTCTGCATATTTACTGGCAAGAGTACCGATTTAAAAAGCTTATTTCCCTGTAAAAAGGCTAGTATGGTGCTTTTTGGCATTCTAGTGCCCTTGTAATTTTAAGTAAAATCATAATGTGCTGAATAAAAAGTGTACCCCCATAAAACAAAAACCAGTAAAACAATATGATTTTCATATTGTAAATTATTGAACTATTTCTGCAAAAATCTTTTATTGCTTGGGGTTTTTTAAAGATCTGAAAAATGTGGCAGCACGGTAAGCTGGAATATGATGAGGTATGAGGAGATTTCAGCATTCAAGGTGGCAGTTAGTGTCAAATGCCCGTACAGAACTGGAGTCAAGTGCAGAACCAGATGTGGAGACAGCAGAGTAAAATTCTCAAATTTTACATTTTACACCTAACGTTGCGTGGGCTAAGAGTGGCGAGTTCAGGGCATGGCTGGTGGTTCGGTGACCTATTGAGGCACACTGAGAACAGCAGAAGGGAGTTAGCAAGTTCAGGAAACTTGTCTGGGGAGAAGAGACACCGTGTGGCTTACTTGGCAGGTAAAATATTTAGACTTGGAGGGGGAGGTGAAGGTCCGAGTGGCAAGTCGGGTGCAAAGATGAAGGGCTGACCTGAATTCCAGAATTCCTTGTGAACAACAATGGCAGAAGGGCAGGCAGGTGAGTGTGGTGAGGGTTTCCTTCCAGGGGGTTGGAGCGTGGCGTGAGTCCAGTGAGAGCTTGACCAGTATCGGAAAGTCAAGTTCAGCTGTAGAGTGGAGCTGTGGCATGACGAGTAAACTGTAGCAAAAAGAGATCAAGGTAATCGCACATAAAACTTGGTCACAGAGCGAGAAGAATAAGCCTGTTACCAACACAGGTAAGTTGACAAACTTGCGGTGAAGGGACAGTGACGCTGGCCATAAATAGCCTCCTGTAGCTCTCCAAAAGTTGATTCTGTTCATCTGGACGTAGCGTTTTGTGGGAGAAACGTTTCGTCACTCATCCAAGTGACTTCTTCAGTCTCAGCTGACTGCAGGTTTCCCCAATCTTATAAACAGTACATTTGCATAATGACTGGTTTCAGTCATTATTTCAAATGCAAATATTTCAAAAAAGCTCAAATGAGTCTTTTGCTGTTCTATTAACTAATTATTATGGAAAATCACAGGGATTTAGTGGTCATTAAAATGCATCCGGAATTTGTAAATTGATTACGATTCATCTCATAAATCATGACACACTGCTCTCCCTTGCATAAGCTGCCTTTATAGGTTAAAAGTATCAGTATATGTATATTGGTATAGGTGCTTTGAGTACTTCAGTAGAGTAGAAGACACTATATCACCACCAGTCGATTTACCAAAACATTTATTGCTTGTCTCAATTATTCCGATGGTAAATCAACATTTTGGTCTCATGTTTGAGAAAGGACCAGATCATCTTTTATGTAAAAGTCATGATGCTGCTCTTGCCTAATAACAGCTAATATAATTTTCATTTCCACCACAGAACACGCTGAAACTAAATGTCAACAGATTATTGTTGCAGTTGCAAAGGTTAAGCATGCTGAGAGTGAAATTCGTGTTTTACACCACTTCCTGGCGTCACTGAAATGTCTCAACTCTTATCTCGTAGGAAAAAAGAAAATAACAGCCCTATACTTAAATAAAATCTGAAAGATCAAATTCTATTAAAAAAACAAAACAATTTTCCAATCACAAAACCAAAAGCAGGGTCGTACCACTCCCAGTAATGATCAGCCCAATACTCCATTTCTTTATTTCAATGTTCCTTCGTGCCAAGTGAAATGAAATGTGCCAGATCTTAACCTCCTGTTGTTCGGTGCCGTTACGTTCTCCGGCTTAGTTTTCAAATCGTGTACAAGCGCTGAAGTGATGCAAAAATGTGTCGGTAGATTAACCGAGAGATGGAGGCGGCCCACGTCCTCGTGACAGCCGGCGTGAAATACGGCTCCAGCTGCAAGGTTTAACAATCAGTTCCGCTCCCAAAATAACCTTTTAACTCACAACAATTTTTCTTTCCTACCCATTTTTCTTTATTTACTCCTTCCCTTCTCATCCAAACAGATTCCATTTCTTTTTTTTTTCTTTTGAGCAAACACTGATATAAAAGCCCCCTTTGTCTAAATGATAAAAAGCTATCTCTTTGACAAATAGATGAAACCATCAGTGACTGAAGATCTGTTCTGTTGCTTTGGCTCTTTGTATCACTGCTCAAACACATCTTGAAAGTATTGTAAAATTGATGCAGCATTTCTGACACTATGTAGTTTGTTTTTCATAGCACTTGGATGACATTATTATGAAAGGGGTATTTTATATATGGCTTTTAGTGAGTATTGGCTTTTCTCTATTTATTTGAGAACCCCTGCCTCTTTGTTACCTGTTTGAGCAAGGCCTTTCCATCCTGATTACAGAGATCAAGGTAAACTGCTGGAGTTTACAAGCTTTTTTTCACTTGGTAATGATTGAAGCTACGATGCTGTTGGGTGCTTTGAATACTCCACAGGTTCTTTTGTATCCTTCCCTAGATACGTGCTTGATACAATCTAGTCTCCAGACAATATTGATTCTTGCAGCAATGCTGAATTCAATTAGGCACTCCCAAGCATCTCAAGGATCTGTGAAGGATGGATAGGAGGAGGGGTGCACCACATCTCGATTCTGAATGCGATAATTAATATCCCCTTAAAAACTGTAAAAAGGGATATTTCATTTTAACTAAACAGTGAAATACTGTGTACACCAATGTATGTAGTTAAGGAGATAAATACTTTGTTTTTGTTCAAATCATATGAATGCACTGTAAGTCACTGGCTTATGAAACAAAAGGTGGGAGCTGTCTAAAAATAGTCCTAATTGGACCTCATTCATTCATGAGCAAAGCCACAACTTGTAGGCTGAAATAAAGTATCTAGGTCATTCATACCTTAAAAAAAACAGAGAGATAGAAGCTGCTGGAAAGTCATCCAGATTAGAGATCACGTTTGGTTTCACAAAATCCTCTACTCTGGCATCATCAGCAAGCGCTATGATAAGGGTCGATGCACAAATGAAAGCTCACATTTGCACGAGCGTGTGTACACAACTGGATTTGTACCTCTCAACATCACATGAAGAGGATTCATCCATTAAGATTATTTGATGTCTATTTTTAGCCACGTGCACCAAAACAAAACACATGGGTGGATGACATCACGTTAATACTCCCAAGTACACTGTAATAAACATGTGGCTCATGTTGTGATGGTTATTATTATTATAGGAAATGAAAGGTCTGTCGAGGAACTCACCTGTGTTATTAGGATGTGACATTATGAGCATCGCGTGGTCTTTTAAATGTTTGATTTCAAACTTTCTGATAGCTGAAATTTAAAGAAGCAAATAAATAGGAAAAAGAAGAAATATCTGTATTTTCTCACTGTACTCTATGTTATACCACTAGTTCTAGTAGTGAAAGTGTGGAGCTTTTAAGGACATGAAATACATGAGAGCTGTAATGTGCATGAAAACCCATCTCCTGTACAATGACAAAATAAAGGCAAAGAACAGTCTATTCCCCTGCTCTCCAAGTCGGTTATACCTGTAGGTCAGTTATGTAATTTCGCACAATTAGAACATGTGCTTGAGTGGCTCCGTTTCTAAACGATGTAATGACAGAAAAGGGACTGATACAATCCCCAAAAGGAAGGAAGGACATTAGAAAGGGCGGTGCATGGGATAGATAATTTTCTCCACCAGGATTCTGTAACATTTGCACACCACATGTTTTTGAAATAGCTTTCAAGAGGAATAAATTTAGACAACTGCACCCACACAAACACAAAATCTCTGGCCTTGTTTGTTGCAGTCTGTAGGTGCGTTTCACATCTTGTGCTCTCTTTCATCAGCACCTATATTGAAAATTAGTGCAACTGCTGAACCAAGACATAAAACAACTCTTGTTAAATGTTGAATGCCAATTGTCTAAACTGCACATAATTTATGTTTTCTTACTGAAACCTTAGCGTTGTTACCTCATAGCAAGAGGGTCCGGGGTTCAAACCTCCTGAAGGAGTTTGCATGGGTGGAGTTTATGTGTTGCCCTTGTGCCTGCCTGGGGCTTCCTGTCACATGTTGCCTAGTGTGGGAAACACTAACATGCATGCTAGGTTGACTGGATATTCTAAATTGGTTAATGGACGACTGTCCTTCTGTGTTAGTCCCGACAGACTGGCACTCTTCCTCCTGGTTTCTCAGAGGTGGGATAGGCTCCAGCCCCTTGCACTTGTGGATTGGATATGTAGATGTAAACTGTGCTTCTGTTAAGTGAATTGTTGCTGGTTGCTTAAATGCCTTTTATTGAAACTCTATCACTATGAGTAAAAGTGAAGTATATTTAAATAAGGCTTTATCTGCTGTGTCTTAGAGTCAGTTCTGCCACTGCCATCTTGTGTCACTTTTTCCTCCCTCTGCTCTGCTCTCTGCACGTTCTTATCCACCAGATGCCAAATGTTTCTATGAGCATCATTTAAAATTCCCCTTTGTGTTTATGACAAAAAGACTTCTCTTTCACAAATAGATAAAAACCATCAATGAGCCTTTTCAGGGAGAATGATTTTGTTTATTTTACAAAAGGCTGCCTCGTGAATGCTCAGCCCGAGCACCTGTTCTGTTGCTTTGCCACATTATATCACTCCTGTTGCTGCTCACGCACATGCTGAAAATACAGGAACTGCAGCGTTTCCCACATTATGCAGTTTTTTTTCCTTACAGTACTTGGATAACATGACTTTATTATGAAAGTTGTATTTTATATATTAACATAGGAAGACCCTTTGTGGGACATCCACACTTTAGCTGATGCTAAGTGTGATTTGGCAGTGTCATGACTCACTCTTGAATGACAGCACAGGCACCGGCCTGACTGTTCAGTCAGTCACACCCGTGTGTGCTTGTAAGAGCATACATTATTTAGCAATAGAAGTTATATATAAATAATTAAATAAACTAGTGTATTGTTTTGAGTAACCTGCCAACAGCCTGCCTGTAAGAGACAAGTGAGAAGGTGAGAGGACAGAAATGTCACTACTGAGGTAGTAATTGAAAAAAAAGTATTTCAAGACACACGGTATGCAGACAAATGTGAAGTATGCTTCAAGAGTCTCGTTTTGAAGGCTGATATCAGGAAGGATAGCTCTCTGGAGCTGGCTTGATTACTCTAACCTTATGTATCATGCAGTATGTGGGCTGTAGATGGGCCAGTTACTTCATGTCTATCTTCACAGTGGCCTACGCTTTCCAAGTAAGCCACCACCACTGGGCACAGTACACACCTAAAACTAGAGTTAAGTAATGGAGCACTCATACTTTACACGCATAAATAAATTTATGACGCACAGGACTGTACTCAGAGTGGAGGAGTTACCAACATCAAATCCAATTCAGGATCAAATGTACATTTATTTTATACTTTGTCCTGGATTGTTTTTGTTTTTATGGTGTAAGCAGAAGCAGCAAAGAAAGCAAACTGTGTCATCTATCCATCTATCCATCTATCTATCTATCTATCTATCTATCTATCTATCTATCTATCTGTCTGTCTGTCTGTCTGTCTGTCTGTCTGTCTGTCTGTCTGTATTTATCAGAAGGACACAAATGTTTTTGTAATTATTCTGAAATGATCACCAATTGCCCTCAGTCTGCAGCTCCATGCAAGACCTTCCTGTTGCAGCATTCACAAGGTCCCCCTGCCCAAGAGGGCACATGTACAGGCCTGCCTTAAGTTTGCCAGTGAACCTCTAAATGATTTGGAGAAGGCCTGTGAGAAAGTGCTGTGGTCAGGTGTGGTCGATACCAAAATCAAGCTTTTTGACACATTTGCAGGAAGAGAAATGTTGAATATGGTTCAAGGAAAACCATCCACGCAGTCAAGCATGGAGATGGAGACATTATGCTTTAGGTTGCTTTTCCACTAAGGGTATAGGACTATGTAACCACATTACAGTTTTTCTCAGTTGCTTTGGTGCATTTCTCACAACAGAATTCAACTTTGCACAATAGTTAGTTCAACCTCCACAACATGTAGTCGTTTTGACACAACCTTGTGGCGGTTTCATGTTCATTGCCTTTGGACGAAGATACTTTCCCCGATGCATCGATAGAGCTGACATTCGCTGTGATGTTGATGCAAATATGTGGGCAGACAGACGGGAGCGTCTAGATATCAATGATTGATATGCAGCAGTGTCTGTTTTTCAGGGGGGTTTTTGTTTCATAACTACTGCAGTAAGGTTTACTGTCTAAGTGAGTTTATGTTTGCTGTAAAATGTTTGATTTACTGTATTTCCCCAGTTGCACAATGCTGTGAACAGTTTCAATTAAATATTATCAAGAGTGCATATGAAGTGTCTTGATTTTCCTTTACAATTTATGGTTTTCAACATGCCATGCATGCTGTCATGGGAAGCACCTACAAAGAAATCCGTCACAATGAGAACATGTTCAAACCATTTGATTTTGTGACCAAAGGTGCTGGTGTAATGACTTGTAATTGTGACAGCCCTGACACTTTGATCGATATAAGTACTTGCTTTCGATGAATATATTATCTGTTTTGATTAAGGGACTTGCTTTTGAAGCATTGACTACTTATTTTGAACAACTGACTTTTCTTTTTGATGAAGTGACTCACTTTTGCAAGTTATCCACCATGTTTTGCAGTTTGCACTAATTGTTTTGAGAAGAGCCTTAGTAGTGGTGCAGAGATCAATTCTGTTGTGAGAAATGCATCAAAGCAACTGAGAAAAACTGTAATTGGCCAATGACTGGGACTGTGTACCCTAAAATCTTGGACAAGAACCTCCTTTCCTCAGCCAGAATACAGAAAATATTCAAGTAATTAGACGCAAATTCCACTAAAGAACAGATGGCAGTTGCTGTGACATTCTTGGAAAGGAAGAAAACTAAACCAGACAGAAGATAAAGGAAAAAAGGAAAAAAAGGAAAAAGAGCCCCCAGAAGACATCAGCGCAGCTCAAGGGGGTCACAGCCCAATGCATCAGTGGTTGTATTTATTACAATGATCTCAAATGAGTTGCGTTAGAAACTCTACATTGGTAAATCATTCATTTAGAACAGTCATCGACAAACTGTTTGTGAATCAAGCCATTCTATGTAGGCAGCTACTGAAATAAGGACAAAAACAGGTCAGCGCCGTGAATGCTGCAGTGTTTTGTAACATAACTGTGTAGGCTGCTGACTCCCATTCTAAGACTCAATCTCTGTCTCTCCATTCACAAGAGAAACAGCCAGACAGACTGACAGTGGGAGGGAGATATGATTAAAGTGGAAACGAGACAAAAAAAGATCTGAGAGAGACTGAAGAGGACCGAGGACAACATAAAGGTCACCCACTCACAAAGGAGAGCAAGATGAAGAACATGCCCAGAATAGCAGCAGATAGGTCAGATGATGAGAGTATCAAATAAAGTCATTAAACAATTCTTAAACGGGAATCACAAGAAAGCAACACAAATAACAACAACAAAAAAAGTCTGTTTTTCTCTTACAGGTCACCGCTGCAACTAATATGGCGTCCACCTACAAATCACGAGCAGCTAAGCATCTTTTTTTTAGGGCTCCCTCTGGACACATATATCTTTAGTTGTTTGTCATCTTCCATTCAAAACACAAAAGACAAAACCAAGCTGCACAAGAGGATCATGAGTGCTGGTTACACAGAGGCTGATGAATATGGAAAATGAAGCATAATAGAAGCGGCTTCAAAGAGCAATATACTCCTCTGAGCAGTGAATGGTCAAGCAAGCATGTTGTTATTCAATCTGTCACAATGTTAGAGGGTTACAAAAAGGGAAGGACAGATGAGGTGATGTACACAACACAGAACTAATGGTGTTAAAAAACAAAACACTATTGGTTTAAAAAGCTGCTATTTCAATTTTAATAAAATCTTAATGCGTGTTTGTGAACACACACTTGGTAGCAATGAGGAGGGAAACTGCATTTTATAACCTGTGGAAAAAACCACAGGCTCTGAGTGGTGCAGTGATTATCACCACTCTCTCTGTGTCTGTGCGTGTTCTCTCCGGGTACTACTCCTTCCCATAGTCCAAAGACATGGATGGAGATGGTTAATTAATGATTCTAAAGTGACCATAGGTTTGAATGGCAGTCCATCTCTTTCTCTTAGTCCTCTGAGAGCTTGGTGACCTGTTCTGGGCGCATCCTACCTCTCGTCCTATGACAGCTTGGAAAGGCTCCAGTGACCTCCCAGCAATCATGAACTGGATAAGCGAAAGACAATAGATGGATGGGCATGGTAAAGAAAAATTGCAATATGTCACCCTGGAATGTAGAGGATAGATTCCAACGTAACTTATAACCAGGACTCTGGAAAACAGAGTAAGTTACCAACGAATATGAATAATTTAGTTCAATTAAATTCAAATTATTTATACAGCGCCAGATCACAAGAACAGTTGCCTCGTGGTACTTTGTGTTGTAAGGTGAAGCCCCTACAATAATACAGAGAAAACAGAGAAAACTCCAACATTCATATGACCCCACCTATGAGCTAGTGCTTTGATGACAGTGGGAAGGAAAAACTCCCTTTTAACAGGAAGAACACTCTGGCAGAACCAGGCTCAGGGCGAGGTGGCCATCTGCGGCTACTGGTTGGGGGTGAGGGGAGAAAGACAGGACAAAGACACGCTGTGGAAGACAGCCAGAGATTAAAAATAATGATTAAGTACAGAGTGGTGTATCAACAGGAGGGAAGAGATAACTAAGAGATGGAATTAGCCACCAGTGAAACAAGCTAGGTGATGGATGTGGAGTTCATTAGTCTGAACTCCACAAATAACAGACTCTGATTAGATTTAAATCAGAATTATGTGATGCTGCTGTGTCCAATCTTGCAAATATAAATAGAGTGAAAGGCTATTACAGTGCTAGCTTCTGTATGTAAAGATCAAAGAGATTTATATTATTAACAAAATAGCAAATTAAAGAGTTTTATGGCGTCTCTCGACTTTGTAGTCTACATGTCCTTTTATAGCATGCCTCCTGGGCTTTCTGCCTTTTGCTCTTTTATCTTCTTCCTTTCATTTTCTGGTGTTGCATCATTTCTCCCCTTCTTCTTTTCCCTTTCTCCTCATTTAATCATTTACATGCTCAAAATATAAAATCTTTCTATTTTAAAAATCAGATTGCACATCAAACATTACTTGCATTGTTTTAAATACAAGGCTTTACTGAAATCTTTACAATACCGATAAGGTGAAGTGGAGTCATGCTTTCAGGTTCATTTAAATCATACAGCAAACAGAACTGATTTGATTTGGTTTGAGTTAACACAATGAAAAAGTTTGGTCGACTCAAGGGCACATAAATTACTTGGTTGTCTTTTAGCTTCCCGGGATTGAATAAGATGTCTTTTCTCCGTTTCCGTTTCTCACACTGCCCACAAAAATAGCTCCTGCAGTGTTTACAATCTGTCCACTAGCTTAAGCACAAAGAGTGCATTTGTCCTGCGTGGCAGGAGTCGGTTGTGTGGATCAAGCAGAAAACAAAACCAGCTTTTTTAGAATTTGTAGAAAAAAGAAAGAAAGGAAGCCTTGTTTTAGCCCATCACCAGTGTAGCTAGTCTGTGGAAATGGTAGGAAGGGACTTTGTAATTGCTACTATATCATAATTTAAAAATTGCAAATAGCATTTAAATATATTTACACTGAAATATTGGAGAAGTTACAAGTAGACAAACCAGTTTTACCCACATAAGATGCAATGCATCAGAAATCATATGATGATAAAAGACTGCTTTAAAGGACATCCATGCTCACCAAGAAGACAGACAGACAGGACGTAAGAAGTCTGACATGAACTCTGGTGGCTCATAACTGTTGCATCACTCTATGAATTGAAACCTCGCTGGATTCTTGAGATGCTCAGTCGCTATTATAAAAGCTCACTAATGAGTTTCCATTTATAGACAGTTAATTTATATGATGTCAGTGCTCAGGTCAAGCCAACACACACACACACACACACACACACACACACACACACACACTTTTCTGTATCTCAGAGGAACTCATCCTAGTGGGTAAATGTACGAATACCTTAAGTCCTTTTCTAATTTACAACCCACAGTCCCCAAAACATTGGCATTAAATAAAAATATAATGCAATGATCTGCAAATCCTATAATATCATGTCTTTTTCACAACAGAACAATGAAAACATATTAACAATTGAAGTGTTTGAAGTGTTTGAAGTGTGAAAAAGTACCATTTTAACAAATATATTTGATTACTTTAAATTTGATCTCAGCAATAAAAACGTTGGGACAGGACCATGTCTACAATTCAGATGATCCCCTCTTCTTTTAACAACAGTGTGCTAACTATAGCAAACTACCAAGGAAACCACCAGCTGGATTTCTGGGAGAGGAATATTGTCCTGTTTTGTCTAAATGATTTCATTAGAGAACAATCTGGACTGCAGGAAGCCCAGTTCAGCAGCCTGACTCTTCTACTATGAAGCCATTTTACCTTAGAAGATGCAGTATGTGGTTTAGCATTGTCTTATTGAAAAAGATGTCGTTTGAACAGGAGAATATGTTGCTCTAAAATCTGCATATACCTTACCTCAGGATTGATAGTGCCTTTCCAGATGTGCAAGCTAATAAGGCAATAATGCACTAGTCAGAGATGCAGGCTTTTGAACTGAGCACTGATAACAATCCAAATGGTCCCCTTAACTTTTTAGTGCAGAGGATGCAGAGTCCATGCTTTCCAATACAATTTCAAATTCAATGGATTAGGGAGTTGCGGTCACAGACCATGGTTCCTAGAAGTGTTCCTGAGCCCATGCAGTGATTTCCATGAATCATGCCTGCTTTTAATGCAGTGCCGTTGGAAGATCCTGAGCATTCAATGTTCATTTTACACTTAAATATTTCTTCATATTCTAAGAATTGTTACAGTCTTTGCAAATTTATGTTCATGAACATGATTCTGAATTTTCTTTTTTCAACAATTTGTCGATACACTCGTTTGCAGATTGGTGAACCTCTGCTGCTCTTTACTTCTGAAAAATTCTGGCCACCTTACTAATCGGTTGCCAGTTAACCTAATTAGCTGCAAAATGTTCCTGCAGCTGTTTCTTTTTAGAACCACTTGCTATTCCAAGCCTTTTGTGGTTTATGGGAGCGGTTCTTTTCAGCCCAGATCAGTACTCAGAGATTTACCTGGCTACTTTTTTACTGTATTCAGATCTTAAAGTTTGACTTTTATTAACAACAACTGGCTGTTAAGGTTATTAAAAAACCACCAGAACAGCAAGTTTACATGTTTCACTGTTAAACCATTAACAAATAATTCTAATAATCATTTACCTATAGTACAGCAATTGTTTACAAACCATTTCATGGCCCTTACATAGACCCAATTAAAACATTTTTTCGTGACATGATAATAGTACGCTGTAATCATTAACCTTTGTAGGAGCTATAAAGAAGGTATAAATAAGCACTATTATCTTTTATTATATTATACTGACAAATATATAATTCTATTTGCAGTAAAACTCACACAAGCACACAAGCACGCACTCACACACTTGCACAAACATATTGCAACTTGAATCATCTGCTGTAATGTTCACTTGTTACCACTTTAACAGAGGGTCATTCATTGTGCAGATACATTCCACATGTTGAAAAGAAGCCATCTATGTGTTTTTTTCTATGAAACTTTGTCACCATCTGCAATTTCTGGCAAGTATAGTACTCTCTGTGCAGATGGAAAAATGTTGTTTTTCTTCATACTTGGGGCGCATTGTAATCATATGGTATTCTAACTTGGCTGTTTTCCTGGTTTTGTTCTCCCACAAGTCATGACAGATGGTGTATTTAGGTCACTGTCACTGTTTTCAATAACACTAAAATCAACTGATCTATCAGGCTTTCATTTTATTTGGAAATTAACTATGTACCCCTTTATTTAAAAAAAACAACCCTCACAGGCTCAAACGGTTTAATCTTTAAAAATAACAACTATTAGAGATCACATATGTTGATTTTGAAATTTTCATTTGCCCTTTTTGTCTTTCTCCCATAGGACCAAAAATGGGTCTGATTTTAAGATGACGTGCTCTTTCTGACAGAAATGTATTCTGATAAGGCGCTGTTAAGTGTTCCAATAGGCTCACTTATCCAGTGGTAGGAAAAGTTAATTATGGCTCCAAATACCTCAAAAGTGCAAAAAAGGTCAGCTATCCTTCCAACTTTCCATAATATGCATGTCCTCGTTTAAAGTAATCTGAAAAGAACACTCGCAGGTATAAAGGAACATTAAGGAAAACTATTAAATACAAAACATTAATAATTTTAGTTTCTAATAAGACTTCTCAGTAAATGAGAATGTTACACACCAGAACAGATAAAACATCAAAAATCTATGAAAATGACACATTTTATTAGTATTATAAAACAATAAGTTTTATTATTTTATTATTGCTAACTTAAGGAGGCATTAAATGTGATATTAACCTTGACTGTAGCATGAAATGCGTTGTATTTTCAATGTCTGTTAAAATATACTAGTGTTGCAACATGTAATAAAAATTGATATTAAAATATACTGAAGTAGAAATAGTGTTCTAAATCATCCCAGTAATCATAACTGGATAAAGTTTACTAACACAATAATACAAATATCCCAGAAACTCAAAGCTCTGGGTCCAAAACAGGGACCATGACAGCTTTGTTAAGCAATGTTGAATATATTGTGTTATACTGTAAAATAAACCCAGTGTCACCCACATATGAGGACATACTTTAATAAAGAAGAAGTGAAAATAGTGTTCAAGATTAAGTAATGCAGTAATGACTTCCTGTTCAAATGTGAAGTTTCGGCATAAGGCCCAACTAATCGTATATAAAAAGTAGAAAAACAAAAATGCAATGTAAACAAGAGCTCAGATCTCGGGAGGATAAAGAAATATCCCAAAATTTTGAGAAGGAACACATTTTGCACAGACATTCAATGTATAATGCTGCCTTTGATGACATTCACTGCCCTCAAGGACTCAATTACCCTAACACAAGATTCAAAGTCCAAAAAGACAGTCTTTCTTCTGAGCAAAGACTGACTGCTCACACAGCAGATTGGTCAACTCGGGCAAATAAATTCAGTAGCAAAAAGTAAGGCGGAAACCAAGAATAGATACAGATTCATGTGGAGAAGGAAAAACAAAGGGCTTTAATGCTTCACATGTGGTAAGATGATCTGGCAGCTAGAGAGGGTAGGATTCAGACTAAATACACCAACAGTAAGAGGTGGGTGAGAAGTCAGACTAGTGGTCTACTAGACAAAATAAAACAGGAAGTGGAACAAAAAGACATGACCTAAGACAAAACATGACATCACAGTGGTTTGTAGCAAAAATATCTCAACCTCTTTTATATGGGTTGGGAGACATTCATGTCGCCTACAGGGTGAATTGTAACTGCTGTGGTCAAGTCTTGCAATGTTATACTGCATACTTTATTTTTTTTTAAAGATCCATTATTTCCCATCAGACTCAGCTATATTTGGTGTGTAGTGATAATTAGAAAATGTTGGCACACTGACAGACTAAATTAAGCTCCGGACATGGTAAGAGTAACCATGCAGAAACTGCAACTTTGCTATAATGCTTTCTTTCATTCACATGGTCATTTTATTTTTGGACGAGACTTTTTCAGCCAAATAGGAAGTTCATGCCAGTGATGAAGACTCGGAGAGATTAGATCAGTTTTGTTGGCAGAGTGAGTCGTGTTTTGTGCACTTTTCAACTTTCAGAATCAATCCTTATCATATAACTATTTGAGTTTACTCAAATTGAAACCAGTGTTTCCAATTAAAAAGCTTAAGCAGGGGGCTATTTAGTAAAAGAAGGGCTCCAGCTGGTGAATTCAAACCCAGGGCTTTCTTGCTGTAACTGCTAACCACTGCCCACTGTGCTGTCATTTTATATATATGTATTTATTGATTATTTAGGTTTGGATGCTTGGCTCAAAATGTTCTTTTTGATGATATTCACTAAAGTAGAGCTATATTTTGATTTCCTAGTGATCCTGATGATTTAAAGTGGAGGCCTTTACACTGTAGTGACCAAGCATAAAAACATCATAGAAGTACATACAAGATTTACTGTAATTATCTTTGGAAAGGGCAATAGTGTAATTAGATATACTTTAGGCCACAGAGGTTTACTGCACAATGATTCTGTGTTTTATTTTTAGTTTCTTCCTCAGCCTTTTTTTTGGCTTGTCCTGGATATGAACGCGTAGGCGATTTCAGTCAGTGACTACCCTGTCATAACTATAATTACAATACTTACTTCTCCTCCCTCATCAGGTGCTTACACTGCAAGTGAAGAGATCCAGTTAAGGCTATAATGGGCTTTTTTGTGTTTCTTTTGTGTTCTCCTCAGAGTTTGCAATCATGTAAAAAGCAAAACAACGAATAGCCTCTGATTATCTGCAGGCTGACGCTGAATAGAAAGTGACCAAAATATCTTTAAAGCAGTGCTTATGCTATTGTGTAATGATTTTGTTAGAGTATAATAAGTTAAATGTTGCACCTATGCAGCTGAAGCATAGCTTTTCCATCCAAAATATGACTTGAGTCATGAAATCAGCATTATTTAGAGCATATGGCATAAAGAAAGGATATAATCTGAGAGTTGAAACATCGCAATACTGTGGGTAACAACAGCTGTTTCTTCACAAAAGTACCAATTCATGTTTTGCTTGGGGATCAAATACTTATTTCATTCAGTGAGATGTAATTTATAACTTTTATGTATTGACTGATATTGTTTCCCTTTCCAATAAAATGAAATTACCATAAAAATGAGAGATTTTTCATTTCTTCGTAAGTATGCTTACCTACAAGTCAGTAAATATTAAGACGTCATTGTTAATAATCACATGATTCTTCTAGGCTTGCAAGGCAATGAAAAGAGTCTGTAGGGGCATGATGTACATTTACTTTCATGTTATTTTTTCATTCCATATTTATTTCTCTGGCTTGATTGCAGTGACGTATTTACTAGATTTACTTATTTACTTGTCTCATTATCTAGAAGTACTGAAACGGCTGCGAAATTAAACAGACTGAAAAAAACAGGTGCTTGTAGACATACTGTACTTATTAGCAGCAGTATGAAACAGTAATGAAGGTGTGTGTTTTCTCTTATTTATATTATATGTATTTTCTATTTTTTATAAAAAAATATTATATATTTTTATATTTTTTGTTTAATAGCAAGCTCAGCTGACTGCATAAAGTTATATAATAAATTTATTTTGATCAAATAATGCATTAATGACCAAACAACAAAAACAAAAAACAGCTGAGTGCTTCTTTAAATGTGTGGGACTAAAGCCCATACAAGCTTGTTTTTCTATCATCTCCTGAAGACAAACAAAAATATCCTATTTTTGATGATGGGCACACATTAGGCTCAACCAGACTGCATGATCATAACCAACGCTGGACACAGAGTGCCCTTGAGAAAAACCTACAATTACCTGTGGCAAGGTAAGGAACTGCAGTAAGGATTCCCACCTGCTTTTGCCTGTGGTCAACCAACAACTACTGTTTTCTTGAACCGACAATACATATTATATGAAGCATGAACTTTTACACCGTAATAAGTGTTCGCACTGAGGCATTTGATATTTTAATTGACAATAGGGGTGAGGTTACATCATTGTGTTTACTGATCATGCTGCAGCATAACAGCTGTTGTCTAAATGAATACTATTGTCATTCAGTAGTTTGCATTAAATAAGGTCATCTCCTATATTTATTCATGGATGAAAATAGCTCCAAAACAGAAATGATTGTGATGTACAAAATAATAGTTTCACATTGTGTACATCACTTATGCTAAGTACTGCGCTTGCTCTACACTCCGGCCTCCTTTTGTGCTTTTATTTGTCTGTTTGCACAGTTTGTACATCAGCTGTAAAAGAAACTATTCCTTCAATCTTCAAATACACAAAGGTGTAAATAATATTTTAAGGAATAAAGTTATTGGTGTCTGACTACATCATTGTCATGGCCCTGGTACTGCACATGGTGCAACCATGACGCTGTTAGCGAGACTGTCAGTAGTGTTATTCGGACACTTGCGCTTTTCTTGATATGATGAAGTGTGTCCATTGATGATGCTCAAACCAACAGCGCTTTTAAAATTCAAACTGTAAAAAGCAGTGAAATGGACCAAACCAGGTTTGTTGTGACACCACACAAGTTATGGAAAATATTATATTAATTTGTTCATAAACTACATAATGATATCCTCATTAAGAAATAGTTAATAGTCCACAGGCAGCCCCTTGACACCTGTTGCTATGACTATCTGGTTGTTCAGTGATGACATGACGAATCCTACTTCCGGGCCTAAAGTAGTCTGCGTTTAATATGGCTTTTGTGTTGTTAACATGTTTAATGTTATGTATTTTCTTCTATTTAATCTCAAAAAGCTCCTAAAACAGTCAGTGATCACTGTTGACCTCCCTCGGCTTTTATTACCGCTAATCATTTATTTAAGCTCAGTTTTTAAAACCTTAGGATGTAACTACAGCCCAGCCCATGCAGCAGTATATGAATGACTAACCTCGTATTGTGGATGGATTATCTCAGTTGTTCTCCTGGCTGAAGTTTGTTCCTTTTACAGCATCCTGCCATGCGATTACATTTGTTCCTGACCACCGAGAACACTCACGTTAACTTTTATCGAGTGGAAAAAAAAGTTAGCTTGTTTATATTATGCTAACATAGCTGTGTCGCTAGCGGTCACGTAGCACATCGTTAAATACCAGCTAGCCAAACTTCAGTAACCCTACAAACGTCACTGCTTTTTAGTTTTCTGTCTTCATTTATGCTGGAAGTGATAGCAGAGCTGTACGTTTTAATTTGTTTCCAAAACCCCGCAGTCAGGACATGCTATATTGTATTTAGATAGAAGCTAGCGAGCTAACTTCCTGCTAACTTCTAACTCCGTTAAATGTCATAAATTCCGTTTTCACGGATGCCTGGATGTTAAACTCAATTGTTACACCTGGTAGAGCAGAACGCTGATCATTTTATTAAAGATGAAAGACTTTAGACAGTTTTTCAACTCTCAGTAATGCCATAGTGATCGTTTGATATATGGACCTGCAGCAGAGTTTAGGTCCAGACACGGCTAGTGACGTCAGACTGAACAACCGGATTCCATCCTTTTAAAATGAAACCTTTATATTAATCCAATTACACTTGTAAAATTTCATGTTCGTTGTCTAGCTGACAACATCTGTCCACAGACACACAAACATACTATAGAAACACCTTTTAATCGTCTAAATAATAACAAAGGCCACTGCGATCCAATTTCGCCATGATGACACAGGCACACAGGCGTTCGAGATCAAAACGGTACCTAACGTGCTTTTAGCAGCTGAAAACAATGCAGGTAAGAATCCGATCACTGAATGATCAACCACTGATGATGAGAACATGTATTTTATTATTGTTTAAAATAATGCTTCATTGACTTGAAAGGAATTTAAACCCTGAACTTTCACTGAAATGGGACATGAACTACAAAGGGTGACTTATTTTTGATATAAAAGTGTTACAGTTTGATCTAAATTTGCAGACTGATATAGAACACAGGCTGAGGTTAGCTGCTCCAAAAGGCAAAGCATAAGTCCAAAGGAAGAAACTACACACAGAGTCCAAAATGGAGCCACAAACTAGAACAACCAGACCAAAGAATCACACAGAGACTCTCTGATGAAGACTAAAGGGAAGACAGCAACTATAAATAGACAGAGAAGGTGACTGGGGCAGAGAGGAGACACCTGGGAAACATACCTGACATTAACAAAGACAATGAGACAGGGGAAGGAAAACTAAATACCAAGCCCACAAGACAAGAGAGCAACAAAATAAAACAGGAAATACCAAAAACGTGACAACACCGGACACAGAGACCAAGAATTAATCATGGCGGAAGCACAAACGAGAGACTAAACTGAAACTCAGGAATTGAAACTAAACTATATACGGTAAATAAGATGGGACGAAACTGCCAACACATAACAACACATAACAACAAACAAACCAGTGATTGATAGAAAATAATAAATGTCAAACATATCTCAAAGGTCAATAATTCAGAACATGAGGTTGAAACCCCCCCAAAACCAAATGGGTAGGTGTGTTTTTCCAGTTTTTTCATCAATTTGGGCGTTTTTCAGTCCAACTTAAGGTGCTACTGACTGTTCAAGTTGGAGAAATGAATAGGAAAGTTAAATGTCTAGACAGGTATGTGTTTGTAATAGACACATGTCTAGGGTATACCACACCTTTCACCTGGTTACAGCTGGGAGAGGCTCCAGCATCTCTTTACCTCTGAATGGGTAAGCAGTCATGAAGATATATGGATGATGTTGTTTGGGCAACTGATTTTTACAAATTAAATGTTTGCTTCTTAGGTTTGGTATATTGTGTATGTAAATATAATCATAAGAGAAAAGTGACCATGGCTGTGGTAGGGAACCGTTAATTAAAAGGTATTTTCTTAAATTCTGTTTGTGTTCTGCACCAAAACAGCAGCAGTTTTCTGAGCTTCTGCGTATCTCTCCGGTCCTTTCTGTGGCACCAAAGCACATTTTCTCTAAGTTGTTCTCCCTGTGCATGTTATTTTTGTCAAATTTTTGTAAGGCCTAGATTGTTGTATCCAGAGTTGTGGGAACTGTCTCTTAATTTATGCAAAGCTCCTGAGCATGCAGCAAAAGGTCTGGTGGCTCTCAAACCCAAGTAGGTCACTGGGAAAAAATAGCATCGTTGTTGTCGGCTCCTCTCACCTGTTGGTTCCTCTGTAACTTCAAAGAATGTTTTTCCTTAAAAACTAGGTTGGGAGGAGGTCAGGCCAACCTTGAGTGCTCAAAAAATGGCAGCGTGTGTTGTAATATTTGGGACACAGTGGTTGCTATAGTAGGTTTTATCCCACATTTCTGAGCTGTAATGTTTTTTCAGCAAATAGAAGAGTTTTTCCCCCCTCTCCTTCCATGAACAACTCTCTCATTCGTTTTCCATTTCTCGAAACACCACTCGGTCTTGGCAGACTTGCACATTTGACCTCACCAAGTGCCCATGATGTCATCGTAGCATTAGAAACAGAGAAACCTCTTGTGACAACATCAGGTAGCTTTTGATTCACTGTACAGTGCACAATTGTTTTCAAAAGTAAAGCACATTGTTGTTTTGGTTTTTTTTGGTATGAGATTTTCTTCTTAAATAAACTGAAAACTCACAAAAATTGATATTTGCTATATTTGAAGTTTCAGCATCGCTGAGTGTAAATATCTTCAGACCAATGACAGACAAGAATTAGTGCACTAGGCACCACATTTATGGGTGGCACTGTGGTTGTTTGGTTATTGCTGTTGCCTCACAGTAACACAGTACTGAGTTCAAACCCTCTCTGAGACTGTTCTGTGGAGGCTTTGCATTGCTGTGGCAAGACAAGCATGTTAGTTAAAGTGGTGATTTTAAATTTGTGCTCGAACAATAAAGCGCTGCATTTTATGTTTAAAATGTGGCTTGTAGTCTAAGAAGAAAAACACAATATACATGTGAATGCATTACATTTGGATGAGCTTTAAATGTGACTGAAAGCCCACAAAAACATGTCCATCCTCAGAATGCTAAAGAGCAAACATCTGTCATCAGCAGATGGAGACAGTGAGCAAAAAAAGTGTGAGCAGGTACTGTGTGCACATACATGTTGTACTCACAGGGCACTGCATTGTAGCAGTGGAAGGGGCTATTGTCGGTATGCTGGTGCCCTCTGCTGGACAGAAATGATAAATGCAGTAATTGCAAGAAAGCGGGGAAACGTTCTTGAAAGGCAAAATTCAAAGCTTTTAATGTAGATTGTAAATAATTAATAATATCACTGGTGAAAACACGCACACACATACACCCCTCATTCCCATGTACATGCTGGAGAAAATAAGCATCCAAAACACCTCGGCACATGATGAAAACAGCATCTCAATAATGACAGAAAAGCAAAATACCGGGAAGGATTCATGAACTTACATCATGTAATTACTTTGTGAATACAAAGGGGTATTAATTTCTCTGTTGAGCAATGAAAACATAGTCTAATCTTCATGCTGAAAAAACAAATCTGATTTTAATTGATATTACATTATGCTATACACCCATGAGGACAGGAAAATGAATTGTCATATTGGACCCCGCTCACCCCACCCACTCTCACAGTTTCTTGTGTTGTTTTACAGTAATAAATCATAAAATCAGTGAACATAATTAGAGTTAGGGTAATTAGGGAAAAGGCTCTACAAATTGATTTAGTACAAATGTACCACAGTAACACAACACAAAGTAAGTGGTGCATAATCACTCACATACTTCAAGTCGATGCTTAGGAAAGGCGTCTCTTTTGGAGAGCGCTGACAGCCTTTGTTGTATATCTGCTTTTCACATCTTCCACCACCTTGCACATGGGGCATAAGCTGACATTTATTTCCCTCCATTTCTTGTTTGAATGAGGCTGTTACCATGCAGCTCCATGTTTAGGGCTGTTAGCTTCTCTCAGGTTGCAACTCTTTTGCAGACCCCAGCATCCTGCAGGATTTTTCTGTGTTGTGTATTCACTTGATCTTCTGCATCCTGCTGCAGCAGAGAAGCATCAGCATGATGCCGCTTGCATCAAGAGTCATAGGGAAACGATTTTTCTGCTGACATGCAAAATGGTTAGAATTTAACACCCCCCCACAGCCCCAGCAACCCACTTTCAATCCATCCATCATGAATCTTTTGGAACTTCCGAAGCACTCTTGCTTTTTGTTTGCCACATTGCTGTAAAAGAGAATGCCTGGGCAGGTGTTCAGACACCTGCAAACCTCCTGCAAAGTTCTGCACCCCTTTTACACAGATTTTCAGATTTTTATAACATAAATGCAGTAACTTTATATTTCTGGTTGATCCCTCACTGTTGTCTGGGAGATGTTTTTCATCTCCTTCTTTGCAAGTGGATTTGTAATATCAGCAGGTTTATTTTCTTTAAAAAACAACAACAACTTTTTTCATCATATGTTTAATTATCTCTTTTAGAATCTGACTTTTGGGTTTACATTTAAATAATAAGTCACCTTCTTGATCAATTATATCACTGTAGAAAACAAACAACCCCACATAGGCAGATTCATTAATAATGGATAATAATAGATAACATATTTTGTATAGTATTTATCTTCTGTCAAACTTGACCAAAAAGAAACATTCAGTTATTCCTTAAAATGGTTTGAACGTGTTATTATTATTATTATTATTATTATTATTAGTATTATTATTATTATTATTATTATTAGTTGTTGTAGTAGTAGTAGTAGCAGTAGTATAACACCGAGGCTAGTACTGTGTATTTTGAATTCTTATCTAGTTCTAAAAACTCAACCCCACGTTTACAGCACATATCTACATGACAAATGTATTAAACTACCATGAGTTGACAGCATAGACCGGTTCTTGGGCCAAATACTTTGTTTCTGGAAACAAAACTAAACAATTTAAAAAGGAAAAAAAAAAGAATAATTCTCAGAGCAAGGTTTTGAGAACAAAAAAATGTTGGCCAACCAAAAGCTTTCTCTTTACAAATACTCTAAACAAACCTTGCTGAGACACTGCAGCAAACGTGGAGGATTTGGTGAAAATTACTGACCCTTGCTGTGATTGTTTGTCAATACTGACTTTGATTTTTTATTTATATTTTTGCTTAACTGCGTGCGTTAAACAATCAGCATCTTTATAGCTTTAAGAAAAGGGAGGGGGAAAGACGTGCAATGAATAGCTCCAACTTTTCTATCGATTAATATTAATTCAAGCATCTGGAAATTGGATCATTTATGTGAGTTATAGTTAAGTTAAGTTAGGTTATAGACACATAAATAATTGTAAGATAATTCTGCAAATAAAGCAATTATTACACAGTTCAACATCACAAGGCGTCTGCTGTTATAAAACTTATTCTGAAGTGAGAATATTTTCCTCTGCGTAATTTCCAGTCGCTTTTCCCCGTGTAACTTCACAGTCGACCAACATTTTTTTTCTGTCTTCTTCCCAGACTTTTTTTTCTTTTCTTTTTTTTTCACTTTTTTTTCATGTGGGCTAATATACAGGCCGGTACTGCAATTTCGGAATCTGCCCTTGTATATGGCGGACGAAAATTTCCACAGGAGGAACCGCAACACAAACCCCCCTGTGCAAGGCAGAAACCGAGAGCTTGCACGGACCGACCAAAGCTCGGCAAATTCACGACTCATTACGCCATTACACTTTACTAAAATGTAACGCAGCGAATCGCGGAGGGGGGAGAAAAACGCGGAGGTGATTTTTTTTTTTATCATTTTGAATTTCTCATAACTAATTCACAATTTTTTTTTTGAGGAAGCAGTTGTGCAGTCACCTCTGGTCGGGGAGGGAAGATTTCTGGAGCGCCAGCCTGTTTCGCATGAGCTACATCGTTTTTGGAGGTATGTCAAACCGCTGTTTTCTATTTTTTTTAAATCCTCAGTTAATTCAGAAATGTAATTTTTTTTCTTTTTTTTTTTTAGAAATTTCAGTAGCGAGTGTTAAGTTTCGGCTCCCTCCACATTAGCAAACGATAGCTGCCTGGCATTAAACCGGGTGCAAGCTGTGAAGCCATCAGAAATAGACCTAATCTGTTGATGTTTTTTTTTTCTTTTTTTCCCCCTTTTTGGGGGGGAGGACTAAATTTTAGCAATGAAGTTTCTGTTGAACTGCTGCTTAGCCGTGTGTACACCCAGTTCGCTCGCATATATGTGTACGCCACCCATGTTTAAAACACAGTTTATTCGGGTAGAGCGAAGGGGGGGAACCGGGCGATAGTGGCAACATGAAGGACGATGAGGGGAGGAACAATCTGAAACACAAAAACCTCCTGCAGCCATGTTTTGTGAATTTTTTCCTGCAAATTTGAGCAGAGCTTCAGAGTTGCTTCCCTGGCACTGCTTAACGCCGGCGTTACTTTTGTGTCGCATTTGACGTCTCGCTGTTCGCCGTTAGATAATGAAGATAAAACGCCAAAGTGTCGTCATGTCAAAATACATTTCGACTTTTTTTTTTATTCCTATTTTTTTGGAAGATGGGAGGAGGAGGGGGGTTGGAAACCGGGTGCTGTTGGCGCCACCTGTAGGCAGTCATTTTGGGAAATTAGAAATTGTAACGAGACTAGATGTGAGTGTTGTTTATTGAATTGTGTGTTAGTTTATCCAAACGGAGGCGAGCGATTACATGCTCTTGAAATCAACAGAAGGGATTAGTGTGTGATTGAGTCACATTAAGATGAAACGGGCAACGCGTTTAGTGTTTAATTTCTGCAAAACAGTCCTTTTTAAATACTTTTTTTTCCTGCTGTGCTGTCTTTTCTTGCATTCAAGTTGCCATTTAAGAAATTTTGCACACAAGTACCCACCAACTCTACTTCTGCTATTTCCTTTGGTTTATTTTTATTTGTGTTTTTTAGTTCCTTGCAAGTGTGATTTAATAATGAGGTACAATTTGTACTACTATTTCTAAAGACTAGAAATGTGTGAGTGAGGGGAAAAATAGCTATCCATAGTGAACTGAACAGCACTGGAAGAAGAAAAGAGCATGTCAGCATAATTTGAGGGCAGGAAAAACAATCACAACCAATGCCTCTACTGTTTATATTAATCCTGCAGACGCCAAACAGTTTCCCATCCTGCGTGGCTTGCTTTTATTTTTCCTTTTAATGTAAGGGAAACTGCAGAGGCCATTTTGCTGTGGGTAATTTTAATGCTGACCTTCAAATCTGCATTCATTCGATTCAGCGAGCTGGCGGAAATTGTATGGGTGGTATGCAAAATCTGGGTGTAAATTCTGACCTTTTGCTGCAAAAGTCTAATCAAAATGCAGGAGTTCCAGTTAAGGCACAGAATTGAAGAGGGGCAACCAGTGTCATGAGTTTAATAGGGTTGGATCGCTGTCTTTCTTCAGTGATGCCAATGTTTTATTTGCAGAATACCTAAAGGACCAAGTAATAAGCTATAAAATACTCAAGAATAATGGTGCACTGTTGCAAAAAAGGGGAAAAAATGTTTTGAGGATTGGATTCTAGGAGTGTTCTCATTTTAAGGTAGGAGGAATGCAGGTCTGTCAGTACTTTTGATGAACAAAAGCTTCGTTTCATTGAGGCCGAATAGTTTGGATGGAGGGGTGAAACTTGTCTCTTCAGGCTCTGATGAACACAAGATGGTGAGGGATCATATCGCAGCCTGTGGGTTACAGGGTTTGAAGTATACTTGCTGCTCTGATTGTCATTAACTTGGTACAGAGGTTTCACTATCCATTCAAAGGGCAAGCAGTGCTACTCTGAGTCTCTCTTTGATGTCCATTTCTTTCCTTGCAGATGCATCTAAAAAACCAAACAAAGCCACACGTCTATTTTTAAGAACACCTTATGTTCTCCTGTTTTCTTAGTGGCATGTTGAAAATGTCTGAAAATGGCTTCAGTTAAATTAGTCTCCAGGGATTGGCTTTTCAGGGGTTGGAGTGCTGCATTAAAAAAATTCTGTGCATTCTGCACATATTTTTCCTGCCTCTTCCTTTGTAAAAATGAACCTTATTGGTTTCATGAATAATGCATAGGGATGTTCAATTGCTGCAGCAATGAAAATTAGGCCTGTTTACGTGCAGTGGTTATATACACAGAAGCTCTCTCTCTCTCTCTCGCTCTCTTTTTTTCTTCCTTCCTTGACCATTTCTGAAGGTAGAGCCGAGCCTGAGTAGCTTTTCTCAAAATACAAATTTTCAGCACAGCAAATCTCATTTCTTTGAGTGAAAAGGGGAGGGGTGAAACTCTGGTGGGTTTAATGAATCCATAAATCACAATAGTGCCAGGTTTGCTGCGCCTGCGTCAGTGTGCAGTGTAATTTTGATTTTCATCAAAAATTTAATCTGCCAGCCTACAAGGGTTTAGCAGCAGTCCGGATGCAGCCCTGAATTTCTAATTTTAGGGGCCTGATCTTTCAGGATTTATTTTTGTATAATTCAAGTCTGCTTTTCAATATCTCATGTTATTAAATTTTAATTCGTGGCATTAACATATAGATTGAAAAGGTTTTTATGGGTTTTTTTTCTTTCTTTAGTGTATGCTGATGGAATTTTACTAGACGACACAGTTTCTTTTTCCAGAGCATCCTGTGTGTGTATGTGTAAGGGGGGGGGGAGTTATCCATTTCTCTGCATTATTGCTTTTTCAAAACATTGGTCATACACCATCTTGGAAGACATTTATTACAGAGGACAGAAAACTCTGCTTTTGATTAAAGAATCGAGGGAAGCAAAGCCTTTAGTGTGAAACAGGTTTTTGGTCAACCCTTGCTCTTGGTCACTGAGTCTACTCTGGATAATGCAAACATGGCAGTCAAAGCAGTGATTGAAGTGACCCCCCCCCCCCCCCCCCTCCATTCCCCATTTTAGCTGATTCCTATTTTTAATCCCTGCAGAGTGGAAACATTTTCATAGGCCTTAAACAAATTTGTATTTTATATTTGGAATCTCTCTTCCAGTCTGCTTAACATGCAGAGCAGAATGATTTTTGCCAAAAAAAAAGGCAAGGTATATTTCAAAGAAAATCTCCCCAGTTTTGAAGCACAAGATTTGTTTGCTTTAACCAAGCACAGTGATTGATTTGCTACATTGCTGTGCAGAGGCAGATACTGTACTGCCCAAATATAGGCCAATTATTTTAAGTACCTCATCTAAGTAGTGAATTCTGAACAGAGGTATGTCCTAGAGATGTTTTCCTTCTGTGCCTAACCTTGTTTTTTGTAGCCTAGATGAATGTAGTATGGTTAATCTCTATTCATTGACATTTTAAAAAGAAATCTGAGGCAAATCATAATGCTAAAGCTGAATCACAAAACAGTACATCAATTTTTACTTAACCTGTCTGTTGGACCAGTGCTTTAGTTTTATTTTATATTTTTTGACATCCAGATGGCATTTTGATCATTTCTGCAACTGATCTATTTGCCTTTCAGTTCAGTTGGTTTAGTTGGTGCTTTGTCTGTGTGAAACATCAACGAGATGTGCATCTGGTTTAGATTTTGTCCTGCCCATGTAGGTTACAGTATATCAGAAGCCTCAGACGATGAAACTCAGAAACATAAGGCCAGATGGCTAATTTTGCATATTGACTTTTAATTAGAAGAAAACATGCCACAACAGGCATTTTATATATTCAGGGTTTGCATTAAAAATGCTGCACATAAATATTACATGCATGACTGAGGGATTGATCTAATAATAGATGTGTACTTGCCATCGATTCATTTGATTGCAGATGACAAAAGTCGGTTACATTTAATTTCACAATCTTTATTTTAGCTGATCACATCTTAATTTCCACCACAGCAAGGTAAACCAATCTCAGTCAAGAGGCAGTCATTATCAGTCAGTATTCAACTCAATAAAGAAAAAAAATACACTTTTGTTATAAAATTAAAAATGATGTCAATCAGCAAGACTTGATTTTTGTTGTTGTTAGCCGTTTATTTACTTTGAACAAACTGTGCCAACAGACTTCCCTTGAAAGTGTGTTTTCCACAAGTCCCTGACAATAAAGCTACAAATGCAGCCCTCTTAGCTGGTTGTAATGGCATTCGTTTTTAGATACAGTCATGTAGGTATCAAGCTTAGGGGTTATGGGGTTCCTAAAAGCCGCCTAACTCAATCTAAAAAGTAATTAGTTAGGGATGTATCCAGTTAGTTTACTAGATGATAAATATGGCTCCCCTCTCGAGTAAGCAACAGAAATAGTAGCTGGTTGAACTAATAACAATTGAGATTTTATTAAATGCCAGTTAACTATTAGCTCTATGATTTTATGTGGCCACCCACTGTTAGAAAGGCCTGCAGCTGTAAATACATAACCAATGTTTGGATAGTATGTGAACTTGTACATTAACTTGTGCTTAATTTTGACTATTTTGGGAGTTTTTTCTCTCTCTCTCTTTGGATAGACAAATCAACAATTCCATTCATATAATGAATTTAGTAGTTTTCAAACCTCTTCATCTGTTGCCTATTTGATTGTGTTGTAAAATGAATTTTAATAAGTTAAAATGATTTATTTAATAGAAGCTAAACTGAAATATTTCTGAGAAGAAATCATAGCGTTATGTCAGTAGCCTGTCTGGCAGCATTTAGTTTTCTTCACTGCGTCTCTCCATTTTCACACAGTCGGAGGAGAGAAGTTTGTGTGAATCTGGCCTTTGATAGGGTTACTTGAAAGAGACCTATTCTGAATTCATCCAAGAGTTTGAATTTCTTTCCCAACATTTATTTTTGTGCTCACCAGAATCATTTAGTTTTTAGGTTTTCTGTCCGTCTCATTCTTGTGGACACACAATCTTGAGGATCAGTTTCTTCAAACTCTTCTTTCTTTCTTTCTTCAAAAGGATGACTTGATTAAATTTTGGTAGCTGGAGGTCAAGGTTACTTTCGTGTCACATCCATTCCATTCTTGTGAATAGACAGTAGAAATAATGTCTAAAAGGAATTTCATTTCATCTGGTCCAAATGCCTACTTGGACTCAAGGAATGACTGATTTACAATTTAATGGCCAAAAAAGATCAGTATCACTGATCTTAGAACAGAAGTGAAGAATTCATACATTAGTGCCGACAAAATTTCACATTAATGCCTAATGCGATAACATAATGAGATAAATCTTTATATCTAAAAGGTCAGTTGTCAAGTCTGGACATGGTTGGAAAACACACTTTGACTTGTTGTCAGAGGGATACAACCACCAGGCAGTAATTGTATCTTCCTCTCGTGCTTCTTTTAAATGCCATTTGGCAAACTGGGCTGTCATGGACCATTTTATTTCTGGGTGGCTTTACCTCACCGTATAGCTGTGATTGATGTGCTGCTGACATGGTCGTCCTTCCTGAAGGTTATCCCATCTCTGCAGATGATGTTTGAAGCTGTGTAAAAATGACCTTTTCTAGCTATCACTTTGACTGGTCTTCAGCTTCAGGAGGAGTCCTTGTGATTCTCCACATCTTCCATTTCAGATGCTACTGTAACTCTACTGTACTGTTTTCTGGACTTTGTGGATTTGAAGGCTTGGTTTTTGTCCTGATAGTGTAAAATGTGGGACCTTCATGTTAAAAGGGTATTTTTCCTCTCCACTGTGGCCAAGCACATGGTGAAAGGCAGTTGATGTTAAATACATATGTTGTGACTTGGAAGAATATAAACTGAACAGAAAATAAATTCTGTCACCACCATTTGTGTAGGTTTTAACTTTATCCAGCCAATGAAGTTTTTCAAAGAAAGGCTAAACATTTTTCTCTTATTACTTAAAATAAAGAACTTATTTCCCTTTAAAGACAAATTCATTAAATAATTGCCAGAAAATTATATTTCTTTGAAAATGGAGTGTTTGTTGAACCTTCTGGCATATATTTGTTACATTAATTAAATATTAATTTGCATATATGAGTGTCATATTTGCATTTTGTTTTTCCAATTTATTGCATAAAGATGCGTTGTGCAATTTATTTTGATTTTTCCGGGGGAAAGACACTGTACTGATGATGTAGGAAGTTCTAAAGCTCATGTATCAAATGTGATGCCAACAGTACAGCAGGGAAGATACAAGACAGCTAAATACCCAGTGCCCTGTCATTAGCATCCCTGCAATCTGCCCACCGACAAAACATCATGTCAGGGAAATAAACTTATAGTTAACGAAAATATAGATGTCAGTGTCATGCTTCTGTGGCTTAAGAAGCTACTATTGTGCCCTCAATGTAAGTAATTGTCCTGACTTTCCACTGGTCCCTGACATCCACTTGCTAAAAATATTTTAGTTACTGCCCATTTCAAATTTCCATGCAATGTAAAGAGCGATTGCTTTGATTTGGTCATACCATAGCATGTCCTTTTTTTTTTCTTTCTGACCTCTTCCTCTGTGCTTTTCTAGTATGCTATGGATCATTATCCTCTTGTTAGGTTCACTTCTGTTTCATCTTTAACCCTTGCACAGATGGCCTCACTTTTCTTTTAAGGTGTAGTCCATACTTGAATTAATGACTGCATGTTGCCCTGTCCCAAAACAGGAAAGCATTTCCAAACCATAATATTTTCACTATTATGCTGTACAGTCGCTGTACAGAACCAGCTGTTTTTTGTCTGTCCCAAACATGTTTCGTGTTATTGTAAAACTGTGTTTGATTCGTCTGTGTGTACATTACTTCTAAACAAATCATCCTTCCTAATAATCCGTAGGTTTCCCACCTAAGCTGCTCTGATTTCTGTGCTTTCGATGCATAGATTTTACCCAGACCTCTGAAGGTGTTCTGTAGAACAGCAGATCTTATTTCCTCTATTTGTTAGTTGGGTTTTCCATAAATTAGCATACCTCACATTTCACTTTGAGAGTCAGTCCCTTTGAGATCTGGGAACTTTGGGTCAAAGTCAAAAACCACCACTCTTTGTCATCCTAGAATAGTTCCTGGACGTGTTTTGCTGTGTGAGAATGATCATAGTCATGATAAGCGAGGCCTGAGCAATTAGGCTGTTCTGAATTCAGACGGTATGTGTCAAAGTAACATTGACATGACACTACCTCTTCTGGTTTACCTTCTTCCTGTAGTTCCTCAGATTAATGTCACTCAAACACCAAAATGTCTAAATGGTGAAAATGTGATTCGGCCACCTTCTTTCAATGCTCTGGGGATCAGTTCTGGGAATCACATGGGGACCAGTTCTTGGAATCGCATGCCTCTTATAGGTGCTTTTTGTGGTTCACATGATGTCTCCCGACTGCTCTTTAGCTATGCAGTCCTATATTCAACACCTTCTGAAACCTTTGAGTCAGAACAATATTTTTAGCAGCTTCTGCTGTTGTATCTCATATTTTGAATGAAACTACAGTGGCCAGCCACTTTAGAAATTCACACACAGCTTGGCTCTTCTGAATGTTCTGAGTTTCTTATGCTTGTAGAATTAATATAGACATTAATATATGTGCTGGTGGACTGAATACATTTTACTGGCCAGTCTTGGAAAAATTTGAGTTGTTTGAAGTTTCTCACAGAGGCATTAGTAAATTAAATCCTTTGGCAGATTTGAATGCACCCACGAATTTGCTTTGTATAAATGCCTTAGAAAGTTCTGTAGCTCTTGACATCACACCACACGGTTCACTAACAAAGAGGACCACCAGACTTTGGAAGGTCCCATTGTGACTTCCTCTACACATTGACTTTCATGTGGCTCTTGGTTTTTGTTGTTTATTGCCACAGTCCCTTTAGCAGTTGGGAGTGTTGACAAATAAATTCCTTTCATATAGTGTGTCCACAGCTGTTTTTTGAAAGCTTAAATTTTTTGATGGGATGACACGACACACTTAAGTAGCAAAGATAACACCAGATCCCATAAGGTCAGCCTTTCGGCTTCCTATAGAGGTTCTAATAATTTGCTGTGAGTCACCAGCTCTAATGACCTGGCTTGTTAGATCACGTCCTTGTTTTATATGCAGTCTGTGTACAGTATAGGCAACAACTTGCAAAGACAGAAATTGTTCTTTTCAATGCTGCTAGTCTGTACCGATAGGCATATATCATTTTTTTTAAAACTCTTGCTTATTGTGAATTAATGTATTTTTGGTGTAGACTTTTGAATTTTAACATACAGAATAAATTAATGAAGTGGTAAATTAACCAGTATTTAGTCTACAAATGCTCTATATATGGCTTACACTTGGCTAATGTGCGTTTTGCTGCTGATTTTGTCCACGGCATTACATGGCTTTACTTTCTGTGTCAGTGGGTGCTCCTGTCATCGTGGGGGCGTTCCTATTGCTGTCTATTGTAGGTAACATATTAACTGTACTGTAGATCAGAGCCCTATAGAGCCCCACTTTACAAGAAACTGAACTATTCCCAACTGAGTGACAGCAATCTTCCCAGTTTAATAGTAAGACTTGGAAAAATCTGAAAGAAATGTGTAAAATGGGTTTACTACGATTCCTGAAAGTTGCAGAACCTCACCGCTGACAAAAATGAAAACTAACCATAATATAATAAAATTCTTTGTTGTTGACCTGTATTATCGGCCCCTAACAAGCCTTTAAATAGTTAAACCAAAAAGCTATATTTACAAATACAGCTTGTTTTATAAAAGGATTGTAGGATATTGATAGAACAAGTAAGCTCAAGGGTAATCTTATAGTTTGATAATGGGACTGATTATTTACTCATTTATTAATTAAATGATGGTTGATGGTTTACTATCTGAACTGCAAACCTCAGATGTTTTCTTGCCAGTTCATAGGTCTGTTTGCTGAAGCTTGTCAGTAGTGTGTCATTTCCAAAGAAAGGTGTATTTCATCTATGAAAAGGCTTGTTGTTGCTGCATCGGTGTGCTATTATTAGAAGACCAATTTTCCCTCTTTCCATAATATCACTCATCCTGGCATAACTCTGTTTTGCTTGGTTGCATTTGGAGCACATTCTCTTGACAAGGCCTTTTATGGCGATGTGCTGAAGTGGCAAGTTGTGCAATTTAGATATTTTTGAAATTAGAGCATTTCAGTGCCACAAGGCTGCAGAATTTATGCCTTCAAAGGTCACTTATGATCAGTTAAGCCACTTTGTGTTAAAATGGACTGTGTTTTCCATTCTTAAAATTTCACTGCCACTGAAATATTATCTGTAATGTCTCCTATACCCTGGAGTTAATGCAGCTCTTGACTGTTTTTAGAAGATGAGTGGTTTTCATAGTTCGGGTCTTTTTTTGAGTTGTGTATTTGCCAAATGTGATTTATTTTGGGCAGATTTTTCTTCTACGCTTAATCAAATAAAATCTGACATCCAGTCAGCTTTTGTTTTATATTGAGTATGTTGCCATGGTTTCTTGAAAACAACACATTTAAGCTGAACCTGGCTGAGCTGGTGCCACGCTTTGATACTATATATTGGGCTTAAGGTCATACCACAATAAGGCGTGTATATTCCTTTGGGGCAGTAAATTCTTTGTCTCTCTGTTTCTGTTCCTCATACAGGAAAACAGGCTCAGAGGAGGTGGAGTCATGAGTGCACAAGAGTCACCCAATCCTGGAAAGGAGCAGGCAGAGGGTGGGAGCGCAGCCACAGATGCCCCAGCGAAGAAGACTACTAGTTCACCACCTGTCACCGTAAAGAAGGAGCCTGGGACGTCAGAGACGAGCAACGGGAAAGTCAGTGATCCCAATCCTGCTGAGATCTGTGTTGTCATTGGAGGAAATGGGGGAGCAAGTGGCGGTGGATCCCGTCGAGCTCAGTCCGAGGGTATGTTTGCCCTTGGTACTCCTCCTCCAACGAAGAGCACAGACTCGTGCATAGGTGTGTGAATGTACATATGGACATGTCTGTGCATTTGGTGACAGCAGTCATATCTGGTGTCTCATGACCCTGACGTTACTTCGTGGCTGTTGAAAACAGCAAAAAATGACATTCTTAAAAAAAAAAAAATCAACATCTGTCTGACATTTTATAAACCCTTTACTGGTTAGTCAAGGTTATTCACGAATGGCCCCTAAGAAAACATTGACTGGTGTTGTAGATGTTCATATAAGTAAGTCAAATTTCTTTGACCTCCATATATTGAGGTGGTAAAGGTAGCAAGTGCCATAACTGCTCTGATAACACCACTTTAAATGCATACCTATTGTACAAGGGAAGTACAACAGCTATACATGTACAAGGGAAATTCTACAAGACAACAAAAAGAGGTAGTCTGAGTTTTGTTTAGGTTTGCCCTTCATTCTTTTGTAAACATTTGTAAACTGGAAATAATCACATGATGATGGTTGTGATTATTACAACAACTGGCAACTTCTTTAGAAGAATATTAAGGATTTCAAAATAAGACGTTAGAATTCAGTGACACAACAAACTAGAGATGTATAAATTCACTTTTGAGTTAAAGTTTTTTTTTCTCTTCATCCTGATGTTTTTGTGTATTCTTGCTAACAGACAAATGGCACTGAAAATAAATCTCCACCTTTAGCCGAGGGATAAAATGCATGGTTGGTTGGCATGTACAGATGTTGTGACTGTCAAACATTTAATTGAAACATAATCACACTTTCAGGGTGCACCTGAGCATGATGGAGAATTTTTGATAAAGCAAATAAATGGGTAGAAATTAAAGATGGCTAGCCCTAATATCAGTCTTTGCTGAAATTTGTATTCCTATATAGGCAGCAGAAAGAGGTAAAAGACCACACTAAATGTTATGTATGATAAATCTAAATTCAGAGAATGTTAAAATTAGTTTGGAGTTTTAGGGTAATATTTAAGAAGGAAAAAAGGAGGCAAAAGAAAATATTAGGTGGTGGAGAAGACTACCATACGTTAGACCTCAGTCACACAGGCCATCCTATCAGGAACTCCCTGGCAACTTGTGGTTGCTAGGGAAAATGTATATTTGTACTTTTTGAAATGTATTTGTTACAGTTTGTTACAGTTATAAGGCACAATTTGTACTTGAGAGGTGGACATTCTGTTTCTGGTTTGCGTCATGCTTTTCACAGTTTCATAACAAGTCCACGAGTAGTTGGCATGTTTATGCAAGTAAGTCATTGCTTTCCACGGCCACTCCCATGCAACCCCAATAATCTGCTAGCGACCAATTGTTAGGTTTTCAGTGCAGCACCATGTACTACTCTGTGGCCAATTTTATCTAGAGACTGCCCGCAAAACTCTAGCAACCACTTGCCAGGTGTTTTAAGACTTCCCAACCACCTACCAGTTTCTAGACCAGTGGAACTAGAGGCTTATGTAGTTGATTTCACATCAAAAGACAGCAACCACTTGCTGATTGGTCTACCAGTGGTGGGCAGAGGGGTCCCGAACTAGTCACTGTGTTTGTGTAACTACAGGGTCACGTAGAATTACAAGAAAAAGATTTCCACATTGATTACTTATAAAATTTGATCCGATCTTTATTTAAATCAGTTATTAGACAAGACAATCTGACTAAACACGTAACACACACAGTTGTATTTTCATATGTGTTTATTAAACACATTGGTGATCATTCACAAGCTGGAAATGAATGAATTTAGTAACTCATACAGGGAGTGCAGAATTATTAGGCAAGTAGTATTTTTGAGGAATAATGTTATTATTGAACAACAACCATGTTCTCAATGAACCCAAAAAACTCATTAATATCAAAGCTGAATGTTTCTGGAAGTAGTTTTTAGTTTGTTTTTACTTTTAGCTATTTTAGGGGGATATCTGTGTGTGCAGGTGACTATTACTGTGCATAATTATTAGGCAACTTAACAAAAAACAAATATATACCCATTTCAATTATTTATTTTTACCAGTGAAACCAATATAACATCTCCACATTCACAAATATACATTTCTGACATTCAAAAACAAAACAAAAACAAATCAGCGACCAATATAGCCACCTTTCTTTGCAAGGACACTCAAAAGCCTGCCATCCATGGATTCTGTCAGTGTTTTGATCTGTTCACCATCAACATTGCGTGCAGCAGCAACCACAGCCTCCCAGACACTGTTCAGAGAGGTGTACTGTTTTCCCTCCTTGTAAATCTCACATTTGATGATGGACCACAGGTTCTCAATGGGGTTCAGATCAGGTGAACAAGGAGGCCATGTCATTAGTTTCTCTTCTTTTATACCCTTTCTTGCCAGCCACGCTGTGGAGTACTTGGACGCGTGTGATGGAGCATTGTCCTGCATGAAAATCATGTTTTTCTTGAAGGATGCAGACTTCTTCCTGTACCACTGCTTGAAGAAGGTGTCTTCCAGAAACTGGCAGTAGGACTGGGAGTTGAGCTTGACTCCATCCTCAACCCGAAAAGGCCCCACAAGCTCATCTTTGATGATACCAGCCCAAACCAGTACTCCACCTCCACCTTGCTGGCGTCTGAGTCGGACTGGAGCTCTCTGCCCTTTACCAATCCAGCCACGGGCCCATCCATCTGGCCCATCAAGACTCACTCTCATTTCATCAGTCCATAAAACCTTAGAAAAACCAGTCTTGAGATATTTCTTGGCCCAGTCTTGACGTTTCAGCTTGTGTGTCTTGTTCAGTGGTGGTCGTCTTTCAGCCTTTCTTACCTTGGCCATGTCTCTGAGTATTGCACACCTTGTGCTTTTGGGCACTCCAGTGATGTTGCAGCTCTGAAATATGGCCAAACTGGTGGCAAGTGGCATCTTGGCAGCTGCACGCTTGACTTTTCTCAGTTCATGGGCAGTTATTTGGCGCCTTGGTTTTTCCACACGCTTCTTGCGACCCTGTTGACTATTTTGAATGAAACGCTTGATTGTTCGATGATCACGCTTCAGAAGCTTTGCAATTTTGAGACTGCTGCATCCCTCTGCAAGATATCTCACTATTTTTGACTTTTCTGAGCCTGTCAAGTCCTTCTTTTGACCCATTTTGCCAAAGAAAAGGAAGTTGCCTAATAATTATGCACACCTGATATAGGGTGTTGATGTCATTAGACCACACCCCTTCTCATTACAGAGATGCACATCACCTAATATGCTTAATTGGTAGTAGGCTTTCGAGCCTATACAGCTTGGAGTAAGACAACATGCATGAAGAGGATGATGTGGACAAAATACTCATTTGCCTAATAATTCTGCACTCCCTGTATAACCCCCTTTAGTTGCTGGTGCTTATCAGAGTTGCAGAGTTCAGAGGGTTTTTGGACAGTCTGCCTTGCAAAATGGTTTCACTACATTGGTATTTCTGAAGTGCCCTAATTGAACTGTCCTCTACAGGTCATCCCATAAATCAAGGTCAGGACTTTGGACTAGCCAAGTCATTTTTGTCCTTTTTGGCTATTCACTCCTAGATTTACCTGTTCGTTGTCTTGTTTTGTTGCTCAGCCTTTTCAAACAGGGGATTATGAACTACTTTTCTCTTTCTTGAATCTTAAATTTATTGTTCCCCTAATGACTTCAGGGCTTCCAGACCTAGAGGTTTTGGAGCAGCCACAAACCTTGAAACACACAAATGAAACTTCTGGCTCATCTGTTTACAGCACATGTCTCAAAAGTGTTGTGGACTTTCTGAGTCCTTTTGGTAGGTTGAGATGTGACGCAGTGTTTCCCTTTGAGGTTGTCCTTCCACTAGTAATATTCATAAGTCCAGTGACATGTGAACAAAGATTTTAGTAACGTGTAGCTATATCTCTAGGTGTCTTCCTCATTTTTCTTTTCTTTTTCTTTTTTTTTTTTTAAACCTCTTTCTACTCCACTCCCTCCATTTGTAGAAAACCCAATTGTAAGTAGCTTCTACAGAGGTTATTGGTACAGGAAAGGGGGATTAATTTTGTCCTACTTGGACTGTAGGTCATTTTCAATGTGTTTTAATACAGACATGAAAACTACAATTGTTAATGTGTTATTAGTTATTCTATAAATATTACTTGGATGAGGGCCAGACTGTATTTCAATTCAGAAATCCTGGGAAATCCCATGTGGTTCTGACCTTTTTTTCTTGTAAGCCTATATATGTGACCCTGATAGGAATCATGTTATTTTTTTCTGACACTCTGTTCTGAATTTTCCTGCAGGTTCATATGTATGTGGGGTATGTGGGAAAAAGTACAAGTATTACAACTGCTTTCAGACACATGTCAGGGCGCACAGAGGTAAGAAGCTGCTATTTATTAAAAAATGTATTTGGTCCTTTATGTAAAAACAAATAACTGATTGCTGCACTTTTGCTTTTAAGAATATAGTCTGAAAAGTATTCAAAGAGGCGTGCATGCCCTGCTTTGACTGGGAATTGTTTTAAATCTGATTGTGCAAGTCAGTTATTTTTAGAGCCTGACCAGCGTATTGGCGGGGCTAATATGGTGATATATTATATTGCCCAATAAATGAAAATGAAGTCAGTAAAGAAAAGATGGAAGAAATGTCCCTCAGCTATGATATGACTGTTGATGTTGCATAGTTTGTCCACCAGAAGGTACTCTTCAACTTCCTTGTTGGGAAAACGTGTTTGTTCTTGTTTCTGATGTTCCAGTCAGCTCATCTAAGCCGCGAGATACTAAATTACAATTATTTTTTTTAAACTCCATGTTTGTGTTATTAAGGACTCAACTAACTGCAAATAACAAATTTAAGGGTCTAAAATTTGTCTAAAAAATTCTCCAATATATTAAGTTTTTTGGTTTTGGTGTCGATTTCAAAAAATTCTGTATTTTACGCTGTTGGCACACAAATCAGCACAACAACCAGGCTAATCTGAGCAGAGTTGGGCAGAGGGTGTGCAAGTAATTCACAACTTGTTCTGACAATAAAACAAGATTATTTTTAAACTCTGATATATGCAGCTTTTCAATCACCAAATATTGGCGTCAGTCTTGAGATTTCCATGTCTTTGAGGCTGTAGATATATAAATTGGAGCCCAGGTTGGAAGCACAGAGCACACATTAGCAGCATTTTTTTCATAGAGCTGCAATTTTATTTTTTTTATTTATTTATTTTATTTTATTTATTTATTTTAATTGATGTGTTTGTCTGTTTGTAGAATCAGAGGCCATGGTTGGCGATGGTCTACCCCAAACACCCAACAGTGAGTATACTTCTGCACCACCTGCTTGCCACACTTTTTTTTTTTTTCTCGATAGGGCTGCCTAAGATGTTTTTGACCCTCATTTTCTGACACCACCACTTCCATTTAGCAGAGAAACATGAAAATGTAAAACTGAGGACTAGCCTGAAGGCAGTATGGTTTTACTCTTCGAGTGGTGGTATATAACAGCCACCGGGACCTGCGTTTACTAGGCGTTCCAACATCACAGAAAAAGTTTGATTAGGGCTAAAAATACTCATACCTCAGAGTAATACTTGAGTTATTTATAAATCTTCCTACACACACTCGGCATTCATTACATGAACGTGCACATCACTTTAGAGGTAAGGTATAAATATGGCAGAGAGGAAAAAAGAGAACAGTCTTTATGCACATAGATCATAAGTTTTTTTTTTTAAAGCTGTATGAAGAGTATGAACACAGTGGAACTACAAGGTCTGTGACACTGTTAATAAGTAGGCCAGTGAGGCTGCTAGGCAAAGGAGTTGCTATTAGATTAAATTCTTAAGAGGATGAAACATGCTGTAAAGCATTTTGGTTGATGCCGCAGATTTAGACTTTTATACTTGATAATGACTGGCATATCAATTTAAAAGTGTATTTTTAAATATAGATTTCTTTCTATGAGCAGTGTTGGTGGCCCCAAAAGAAACTGGCAGGAGCCGATGGTAAAAATAAATGATGTTTAATGATACATACAGAGTGGTTCCCTTAGAATAGGAAAATAGATTCACATATTATGTGAATATGACTTAAAGTCTATTTAACAACAAATTCACAGCAGTTTGTGGAAAACAAAACCAGGCCAGCTTAGAAGTCTGGATTTCCTGTAAGTGTACTTTGCAAAAATGCCCTGTATTGAACAAATGTTTGCACAAGAGTATTTTAATAAGCAAAAGACAACACAGGCTGTAGGACTGTGGAGGAGTTGTTGATGTTTAAGAGTATTTCAGGAAAATTGCTAGAACAAACTTTGCATAGTTCTGATTAAATGGTGTTCAGCCAAAAGCCACCCTGTGCTTAAAAAACAACAACATGCAGAGTTTGGTGGTGGGGGAGGGGGTGTTGCCTCAGATACTGAAGAGACCCTAAAATAACTTACAAGGTCTAGTTTTAATAAGATGGTTTTAAATACTCTAATTCCCAAAAATGCAGGCTTGTGCTATGAATCATAAAAATAAAATCCAATTTCCAAAAATTTGTAAATAAATTAAAAAAAAAAAAGATTGATGATGATTTGGAAATAATTAAAATATTATCTTTATTTCCAAAATTGGGGACCGATAAGTGATCAAAAAAAAATCATACAGACAGGAAAACGGAAATATTTTAGAAATCAGTGTAAAAAATTGTGTTAAGCTAAAAATTATATTTTTATGTATTAGACAAACAATAAATTAAAACAACTAAACAGTCCATGTTCACATAATGAAAAAAACTTTATTATGCTTAATATAAAATATAATGCCTCCTTTGGCCTTGTTGAATTCTTGCATTGCATCTTGGTATTGTTTTTATGTTCATTCTCTTTTTTTATTTTATTTTATTGACTTCCAAATAGTTTCTAGCTTTTCCCAGATATTTGCTTTGGATGAAATGCTTGTGAAATCTCTTAGAATTTACTAAATTCCAAATCTGTTCTATAGATTTTAGTCTGGTCGTCGAGAACTTCAAATTCCCTTTAATTGGTCAGATAGTCTTTGCACAGTTTTGACCTATGCTGGAGTTTTTTTTTGTTAATGAAATGAACCTATGACAAATAACTTTTAGTCCAGATGGGATTCCATGATGCATCAAGATTTTGTGTAGACCTTGTAATTCATGGCTGCTGACTTGCAGTAATTTGCCAGAAATATCAAGATGGAGCCACATATTATAATGGAATCTCACTGCGGGTGCTATGCATCTAGCATGATAAAGTTCTCAGACTCTGTGCAGACATTAACAGTCTGTAGAGAGTCAAATTTGGACTCGCCGGTCCAGAATACCTTCTGTCCTCCAGTCATTTAGAGTCCGGTGTTTGTGCTCTCTGGCAGATGTTTCTGAGTATTTGCATATTTCACATAATGGTTTCTTAGAAGGTATTCTTCCCTTTAAGACAGGGGTGTCAAATGTACGGCCTGCGAGCCACATCCAGCCCACGATACAATTATATCTGGCCCGCAAGATCATTATATATGTCAATTAATGGCCTGTCGATATGTGTGAGCTGAGTCTTCAGGCAGGGAGGGGTGGGACTTTATTTTAATGGGCACACCATGCAGCCAATCATGTGCAAACACAGATTGAGATCATACCATTATGTGAAAGAAGAATGAGAGGCAGATGTTCCGAAGACAGCAAGTAAACTGGTACAGGCCAGGTACACAGAGAGATGGGGGAGCTGGATTTAAATGCAAGCATGTTGGAGAAAAGGAGACGAAATGAGCAAAAATGTAAACTGAGCACCATCTGGCCTCATTTCAGTGATACACATTGATACCTGAATGTGTGCTTGAAGCCATTTATAATCATTAACTTGTTTGATTCACTGCTTACCACAAACAAGCACAAGCATAGTTTTTGGACTTTTAACTGTATTTTCACAACTTTAACAGCTTATTCTACTGATAGAAACCTCCCCTATGGCCATTTATACTAGACAAAGTAATTAAGAAATAAACAATTAACCTGTTGAACCCCAATGCCCCTGGTACTGGAGGCAAGCAAGAACATCTGGTTTTATAGGATCTACTGTCAGATCTGTTATTTAAATGTAGGCACGTGTGGTGTCCACAGAAACGTTGAAATCTCAGCTGGAAGCCTCCAAAACCATTTCAACAATGTCCAACAGATAAAACGGTAAACGATTAAAGAGCAGGTAAACAGATTCTGCAAAAAGATGTTAACACAAAGCACGGATCCCTCTGTTCATCCGACAACACGGAGACAGTGTCTCACAGATTCCAAAACTGCAGTCACTTTTGTCACTGTGACCAAAATTCAGCGAGCCAGCAGCACAAAAACACATTTAGAATTAACTTCACTGTCTTGCTTGCATGATGAAATCACACTTCCTGTATAGTTCTCTTGCTCTGTGTACTTGGAAACCAGTTTCCCATCAAAAATCTACATTTTCTGCCTTATTCACTTACTTATTACACAGAAACCCCCCCCAGAAGTTTCTATCTTTCACTTTCAATAGATTTTTCTGTTGTTGTTGTTGTTCTTTTTTTTTTTTTTTTTTTTTTTTTTTTATGACTACAGTTTAAACCCCCTCTCACCCCCCCCCCCCCCAAAAAAAAAAAAACCCAAAACAAAACAAACAAACAAATAAACAAAAAACTACAAAGTCTGGACAATACAGGTAGAACAGTTGTGCTGACAGGTTTCTTTCTTTGTCACAGCAGCTTTTTTTTCGTTGTGTAGAAAAACAGTTACATATTTAACTTATTTACACTGACAGAAAGTAGAGTTTCACTGGTCTGGCCCACTTAAGATTAAAGTGGGCTGTATGTGGCCTGCAATGTATAACGAGTTTGACACCCCTGCTTTAACACTTATTCGTTCAGTACTCTACCAGTGTTCATTCTTGAGACCTTCTCAGACTCTGGTCTAGAAGCATTTATCTCTGGCTAAAGATCATCAGTGTCCGTCCTTCTGTTTGTAGTACTTTAAATCTAGAGAGCCCTGAGATCTGCTTCAGTCAGCTTTCATTTTCTGCCTCTTCCTTGGAACATTTTGTAAGTATCAGTCTCTGTAATCAACTCCAAAGAATACTTGACTGCACTGTGAGAACACTTTGTCTCGCCCTGTTTGTCTTAAAGACCATCCAGCATCACAGTGCTTAAATGCGGACTCTTTCCTTTTTCAGTGAATTCTTGATGTTTGTACTATTTTGAGCAGCAGTGAGGAATTTCAAACTGAATTCATGTTTTTACTCCCTAAATTTAAGCTGGCACACTGGAATTCTCTGAGAAGTCAGGAATTAATCAAGCATAACGCTCAACCACAATTTTTTTTTCTGCTCATGAATATAAGTACATGACTATAATAACTATAACTTTAGCATCTTAATCAAAAAATAATAATATACTCTATTTTTAAATGGGGTCATTTTGATTCAAGCACTATGTGAAAAATAATGATAGGGTGGCCTTTTTGCTGTTGGTGTGCATTGCCTACTTCTAAAAAAGAGAAGGCAACAGTATTTCTGGATTAACAAGATCCAGAAATACTGTTGCCTTCTCAGTGGATTTGTGAATGCAAAAACCAACAGTGATTAGAGTGCAAACCCATGAACCCATGTAGTAAATTGCACTGCAGAATGTGTGTTTTGCTATTTCTTTCCCTTTTTTTTTTTTTTTTTTTTTTTTAAGATTCTCTAAATATTTTATTGACATTATGTACCATAACTGGAGAAATTCCCAAATTATTTTCAATTTAACATAAAGAGACTTTCTTAACTTGCTGGTTTGACAACACTATTTCAAAGAGTAGAAATAAGGAAAGGGAGTCTTCTGCTTATATTGGTGTGGTGCTATTTCTATACCCAGTCATGTAACAAATAACAATAAATTCCTAGTAAATTCTTCACCGTGTTATGGTTACACAACTATCTTTTGTTGCCATTGCTTGCACAACACATTGCTTGCAATAAATTCAAAGTGTGAATACTCTTGAATATAACCGAGTTCTCCTTGTACAACATGTCTTAAATTCCACATGATTCCATATCACTTTTTCATAACTGCATTACTTCTAATTTCAACAGAAATGTATTTACTGTTAGAAAAACCGCTGGGATTTACTATATTAAAAATATGCAATCCACAGTAGCAAGCGAGATTTGCATCTGTTATTTTCTTCCCCCCAATACTTCATACGTTCCGCAGCCATTTCATTAGGTACACATTGCTTGTACAGGTTCGGACACCCTTTTACAGAAGTGCCTTAATTCTTGACACAGATTCAGCGACATTGTCATTATAGCATCACACAGTTGCTGCAGATTTCTAGAGCTACAGATCCAAGATAAGAAACTAACATTCCACCACATCAGAGGACCTCTATTAGATTTAGATCTGGTGACTGTGAAGGCCATTGAGTACAGTGGACTCATGTTCAAGAAACCAGTTTGAGATATGTGAAATATGAGATATGTTATTGGTAGCGTGTGTGTGTGTGAGAGTGTGATTCTGTCTGTAAACATGAATTGATTCTGATAAAAATTGAGTGTGGAGTGGGCTCATGTTAACATTAAATTTTAAAATTTGTCTTTCTTCACCCAAGTTCTTCTACATCAACTGATTGAAAATTGACAAAAAGCCTTATCTTAGAAACTATGATACTTACAAGTTTGGTGTGTATTGTCAACATATAGAAAATATTATATGAACATGACATTTGACCTCTAACCTTTCCCCCGCAAATTCACTGAGAGAACTGCTGCTTTCTGGATCGTTTCCCTCTGTAAACTCTTGATGGTTGAGCGGGAAAATCCTAACAGATCAGCAGTTTCTGAAAAGTCAAATCAGCCATTCTAGCACCAATAACTGTACCACATCAAAATGATTTAAATTACCTTTCTTCCCCATTCTGATAGGTAAACATAGTCTGTTGAAGTTCAAACTATCTAAATAGCTGAACAGAGTTTTGTGCTAATGAGCAGTTGAAAAGGTATAGCTAATGGAGTAGTGAGTGTTCATTAACCTTTAATTTTTGATGAAACTTTATCCTCCTTGGCATGAAGGATACCAGTGTTGAACAGAGTTTTTGAGAGGTATACCACCAGAGACCTTGGATCCAGCTGCTTGAGGGTTTGTGCTGTTCTACTTTTCCCACCCCAGAAGTGTTCTGTACTGTACTCTGCTGCTGCACTGGACACTGGAATTAACCACTATTATCTCAAAGGTTTGATAGTTAGGGGAACCTTTCTCTTGGGAAATGACCAGAAGTCATAAAAAGTCCTATGAGCACTCACCTCATTGAGAGGAAAACCAGTAGCATGGACACTGTGCAACATGGAGCAGCTGTAATTCTCTAATGGTTGCAGATGCAGTCCAACATGTTGATGGGGGATTCTGTGTATTCAATATTATGAAAAAAAATAGACCAGTTCTTAACATTGCTTACTTATTTTGTGGTGGATCCACTATCAGTGTTCTAATTTATCAAAAGGACATACAGCCATCAGATATTTTCATCTTTGTCATCATTAAAACTCAGTTCAGTTTTATTAATATAGTGCCAATTAACAAGTTTACTTTCAGTTATCCCCTATGGCTATACCTGTTGTAGCAAGGGATTGCTACAACAGGTAGCTCTGCATGTTTCATTTAACAATTTACACTGGTTGCCTTTCCTGATGCAATCTCAAAGGAATTTGTGTCTCCTCATGAGATCGAACCGGTGATCTTTTGCTTCTAAGGCGAATGTCACGGTCAGTGATAGAAAATATTCCGCTGATGTAACCTCTGGCCAGGAGTCAGTTAGTCAGTCAGTATTTTAATATGTCTATAAGCACTGATGTTGCCATTTATAAATGTCATGTGCCCAACACCTTCACACTTCCAGCACTGTGCTTCACTGTTGAGACTTTGCATTCTCCTGTTTTCACAGCAGACGTGCTGGACCCCATCTGAGCTGAACAAATTTATCTCGGTTTCAGCTGAAAAGTATGCTCTAAATATTCTTCAGGCTTTTTTTCATGTTCTTTGTCATAAAATAGCAAGATTAATCTTTTTAAAGTAATGACCTCAGCAGTTAATGTCTAAGAAAAAAAGCCCATGGTTGATCACTAGCAATGTGCTTCTCATTTTTTCATGGTCTTTAACATAGAGGAAGGCTGTTGCAGCTCTGATTATTAGTGATACTGTACTGATTCTGTACCTTTTAATGCTAGAACTGTGGTTTCACAGATTTGTTTTGAGCATCAGTCATCCTGCATCTTTTTTTTGCTTGTCTTTACTGGAGCCATGGGACAAATTTTCAGATAGACACAACCCATTAATTCCAGTAAAAACAAACAAACAAATGTTCACTCGCACCTGTATTTTCATAATAGATTTTATAATCTAATATACTGTGCAAAGTCTCGAATCACCTCTCATTTCTTTATATTTTGCTTTTAAGGAGCTTTATAGGAGCCAAATCTCTTTTTAATTCATTTTTTTAAAGGTGTAATATGAAGAGGGGGGCCTTAACAGCCCACTGATAATAGTGTGCATCGAACTTAATAGGCAAAATCAATATTGTTTAAACACAATATTTATCCCTTCAAGCAAACTACACTTGGTGATAATATTTAGCTGTTTTCAGAGATAAATTTGTCCATTTATTACCCAGGTCCATTAGGTTTTGGATGAATCTTTTATCATCCAGTCATCATTGAATTAGAATATACTCAGAAACGTGCTCTTCATTTTCCTTCCATCGTTTTGTAGTAAAATAAATTCCTGAATTGTATCAAAGTGTAATAGTATCGTAAGCAGGATAATGTAAAGCATCCCTTGTTCTTTGCCAGGATAAGGGTTGAAAATCTTTTCCTCCCCTGCCAGATGTACTGTGATCCTAATTTGTCCCATTTATTGAATTTCAATTTGTTTGAGTGTTTGTGATAGGAAGAATAACCTGGTCAAGATGTTCATGTTCCTGCCTCAGCTTGGGATTTAAAACTTAATAATGGGATTAAATTCCACCTCCTATTGTCATTCCCAATTGTTTTGCTCAAGAGGCTCAACATTATGGCATACCAATTGTTCTTTTACAGTTAATATTAACTCATAAATATGTCACGAGGTATGAAATTCAGTTTCTTGAGTGGACTCCAACTTATGCTCCAGCTAGTTTTATAGGTTTTTGGAGTATTCAGCTTGTAGCCTGAGATGGAACTAAAGGTATCCAAAAACACCAACAAGTTTGGAGTTGATATTTCTGGATTTGGCAAAAAGATTAAGATGTCATCTGTAAATCAAGAAAGTTAGTGTCCTTGATTGAAGTATTACTTTATTATTCTGTTAATTTTATTATTACAGGATCGAATATTACTATCGTGGGTCAATCCCTGACTTAGTTCCTAAATGGATATGATGTTGTTAAAGACTTGTGAATGATCCCAAAGTTGTTTCCTGAAATCTTTCCAAGTGATTTCAAAACCAGCAGACAGACTGTAAAGGGCCTATTGCACAACTTTGTCTAGTCCCTCTGCAGGCTGAAAACTGAAAGCTGAAAACTGAAAACTTTTGTTATGTCTCCATTTATTATTAATTTTGCCTTTGGATTGTTTAGCAGAGATGGATACTTTTTAGTGAAGGTATTTTTGTATTGCTTTCTATAAAAATTTCCAGTTCACTTAAATGCTCTCTCGTACTGCTTGCAGTTTGTTGTGCTCATGCAGAGTATGGTGGACGTTATCCTGCTTCTGCCTTTGCCAGATAAAGCCGTTCTGCAAGAAACTTATTATTTGAGAAAGGAGATTTTTGGTTCTTTTGGCCATGATGTATGTTAAAAATCTTATAATCTTTGTTCACAAAATCAAGAGGTCAGTCCTAAGGATGGGAAATAGCAAGAAAAGGCTGAAGTTTGCCAAATTACACAAGAACTGGAAATCAGAACTGAAAATCGGTGGCAGGGGTCCAGGTTCAGGTCTGGCCCATACCCTTTCCTATCATTCCCCTTCAGTCTCTCTTATCTTCCTGTCACGGTGTACTGTCCTATGAAAAACAAAGGCTATAAATGCTCCGCTAATTATATAAAGGAGGGCCATTTCAGCCAGTGGTGTTGGGCTCTTGTCAATTAATAGGATTTTGTACACAGCATCAGATTTTGATCCACCATGCAATACGATCTGGAAAGCATCTGATTGGCCGTGGTTTCATTCATCACCTCACAATAATGCCAGTGCAATAAAAGCATACCTAGATGGAAAAACACACAGAAGAACTCTATCAGTCATAGATTGGCCTCCTCAGTGCCCAGAACACAACATTATTGAAGCAATTTGGGATCATCTTGACAGAGAATGGAACAAAAAGCAGCCAATGTCCAAAGAAAAGCTTTCAATGTCTTTCACGAAGCCTGAAGATATATTCCTTGAGACTACTTAAAGAAATGACAAGGTTTCCCTAAGTGAAGTTCAGATTGTGTTGGGGAATAATACCATATAGAGACTTTCAAGCGTGTTTATAGAGGAAAACGAATAGAGTACAAACTCTATTTTTGCCCTCCTGTATTTCCATGTATTTTTACATGTTTCAGTAACCTGCTACACCTATTTCTATTATTTTCCAAGCAATATATTAAGGAGTGAGTGGTGGCTCAAGACTTTTGCAAAGCAGTTTGTTTGTAAATATTTCCACTTAATTACCTCTAAATGTTTGCTTGTATGCATTTATTTTGTCAGTACAGTGTCTTAAGAGATTATTTTTAAAGCATCACCACTGCATCAACAGACTGATGTAGTTTATTTAAGAGTATGCTAATCCACGAAGAAGGGTCATAGCTAAATCACCAAAGGTCCTGTGAAATATAACATAGAATTAAACATTTTGCACATTAATTGGTGCATTAAGATTCATGTTTTTCAAACATTTTAGATTCTATTTACAATTTCAATTGGTCCAAAAGCTAAAAGACTAAAATACAGTAAGCAGTACACAAACTTCTAACCATGTTATACTACTGTGAAAATTGTAATTTTATTTTTTACAGTATATTTAGAATGCTTGTTTGTTTGTTTGTTTGTTTGTTTTTGCTTGATATGTAAAATGGGCCTTGCACTGCAAAGTTTTGGTAGATTTAAAAAGCTAAACATTTGGTTTGACATTTTTAGTAAAGTCTAGTCTTATTTTGGGGTTGTTTTCTAACTATCCTTACTGAGACTTGTGTCCATAATGTTGTTGATTCAGTCCAGTGTGCATGGACCACTGATTTAACAGAAGCTTTGATTATACTGACAAACACCAGGAATTCACTGATTTATGAAAATTTATTTTAATTAGTGGGAGAATTGATGTAATATACACAGCACTGCAGCCAGGCAGTATTATAAATGCAATTACTCATGCTAATAATTACTGTTATTACTGTAAAATAAAAAAATCTTTTTAATCACCTGTTAGCTATTCTTTGTCCACTTTTAAATGGCCATTTGCTTTGCTTACATAACGCTTACTTTTAACATATTTTGCACAGTATGTACCTGAGCTGTCAAACAATGCCAAAAGTCATTTTCAGGTTTTACTTAAAATGGTTTGAGCCTGTGGTTTTTATTATTGTCACTAATATTCTTATTATCATTAGTATTAGTAGTAGTTTTAATTGAATTTAATCAATGAAAATTGATCCGTGATGCTTTCAGGGTTTCCTTCAGGGTATAGTGCGTGCTGAGCCTCAACCTTTGGAATTTTTTTTTTTTTTTTTTTTTTTTTTTAAGGTATAGGTGTGACATCAAACATGAATCAGCCTGCTTTTATTTAGCTTACTTACTTTAGCTTAAAGAAAAGAACAAGCAAAATGCAAAAGGTAAATGGTACGCCTTGCGGTTTACCTTCAGTTCAGCCGATTATTCATCCATGTATATTCACTAATTTATGTAGGTTAAATCTTCTCTCTACTTGTACTGCCAGCTATGTGTCTGAAATCGGAAGCAGAAGGTCCTACACCGGTCTACTTTTCTCATTTTGTACCCCCACAAACACTCACTATGTGCCATAGTGCTATATTAAGAGTCGCAGACGCTGCACACCTTTTCGGAAATTCAACTTTGTGTTTTATGTAGTTTGTGAGACACCTGCCAGTACTGCAGCTTTATTTTTTTCCACATTTGAATGTGGTTCCCCCCTCTTTTTTTCTTTTTAAACTTGATTATATAGTGAAATTCAGAATTTATTAACAGCCCTTCTGTCTATTACATCCTTGAAGTGCCTCAGGAATTCAGCTAAGAATGCAGCTGATTGGATTAAGTGCCCCTTGAGAACAGGCTGGAGAAAATTTAGAAGTTGTCACTCTGCTGCTAAATAATAAAACATTTCACATGGGTGCGTGATGAGGGGCCTTCTGCAGGGACAACGTCAGACATGTTATTACAGAGAGAGACTAAACCTGAAAGAACTGGAAAATTGATTTTTGTCTTACAAGTCTTTGTGCTGTGCTTTTTATGCAACAGATTGCCTTCAGACAGCAGTTGACTGCAGTGTGTAGAGGCACTTCAGTTCTCACTTGTCAACAGCCACCTGGCTGAACAATGTTTTACCCCACAACAAAATTAACAAGAGCAGAAGAAGCAATCTTCATCTCTGATGCCCTTTCACGCCCTTTATACACTTGGAAAGAAATGTCAGTGAATCCTACATCAACAAAAGTAAAAATAACAAAGTAAGACTAAAGTAACATTATATTGCACATTTAAACACTTTTGAACAATACATAATAGTATGTACATAGTCACAGACGCGTACATTTCGATTAAAAAGAGATCTTCTTTTAATTGTGTGAACTTGCTGTTAACTAACAATATATATGTTACTTTAATTTAAATGCAGCTTTCTATTTTCTTTGTGGGGTTATTTTGCTTTTATTTTTAGCTTTTGATATTAATGTTGTCATAAAAATATTAAGCTCATTATTAACCTCTGATCGTTCCACTTAAAGGTCAAGGTTGTTTGTTTTGTTTGTTTGTTTTTTAAAGCCTCAATGAAATAACATTTTTCTAAGGTTATCAATGACATGAACTGAGAAAACTTGTGAATTGTTGTGGGCATGGGATGACCCCTTTTCTCAGAGCTTTATACCTGGAATTCTTCCCTCCCTGTTTGGATGCACTGGAGTCCTATCTTATCCTTTGTACTTTAAACATTTTTGTTAATTTAACCTTGTTTGTGGTGCAAATAGACAAAAAAAAAGAAAGAAAACAGAAAAATAGGACCCCTGACCTTCAGTTGAAAGCAACAACACACTTTGGAATTACATGTGTGTTAAATCGCTGTGCGGTGCATTTCAGTTGGCTAAAATATATGCCGTGTACGTGCTTGGTCCAATGTTCAGTTTAAGCCATTTCTCTCTCTTGATCTCAGAACTTTACACAGTCCATACGTGTGTTGATATTATTTAGTTTTCCCGAGCGTTTTTTTTTTTTTTTTTTTTTGTCTAGCTAGCGTTACCTGAATTTGGTAATAAATTAAACACTGTTTGTACTGTCAGTGTTGTTCATTGTTGGCTTGTTCCTTTTATCTACAGGTAGCTTCCGTTACGCCTGTGACATCTGTGGAAAGAAGTATAAATACTATAGCTGCTTTCAGGAGCATCGTGATCTGCATGCAGTTGATGGTAAGTTTTGCACAATTTTCAATCATTCCTCGTGGAAAAATCTGTACTTTCTGCAGCAACTGCAAAATCTAAACAAAGGGGGCTAGATTGTTTATATGGAGGAAAAAATAAAATAAAATTAAGCATTTTATTCAAGGACTCCAAAAAACAGAAGGGATGGCCAGTGTCTAAATGTGGTCTGCAAGTCAAGGGAATTAAGGGCCCTTAAACTTTTAGAAGAATGAAAGTCAGCAGAGGCATGGCAGAATACATGTGTGTAAATGAGCGCAAGGCAGGAGGAAAGGTGAGGATACAAGGAGCAGAGGTGAAGAGGAGAGTGCAGGCTGGGTGAACTCTGTGGAAAGAGTTACCTAAGTAAAATTTTACTTGTATAGCACCTTTCAAGATAAAAATCACAAAGATCTTCACAGAAGCTAAATCATAAAAACAAAAATTAACCAAAAGCAAGTTTAAAAATATGACTTTTTAGTTTTTTTCAAAAGAGACCACGGAGTCCACGGATCTCAAGCTCAAAGGGAGAATTCCAGAGTCTGGGGGCCAAAGTTACAAAAGCTCTGTCACCTTTCGTTTTCAGCCTGGATGGACAACCAGCAAGCCCTGATCACATGACCTCAGGGACCTGAGTGAGAGACGAGTGTCAGTGTGTCAGATTTGTGACAGAAGGATAGCAGCAAGAGTGAAAGGAATGATTTACAAGATGGTAGTGAGACCTGTTATGATGTATGGTTCGGATACTGTGAACCTGACAAGAAGAGAGGAGGCCAAGAAATAGCAGAGTTTAAGAACGGTTTAGGTTGAGCAGTTGAAACAAAGTTAGAGAGGTGAGGCTGAGATGGTTCGACCATGTACCGAGGAGGGATAGTGGATATACTGGGTAAAAGATGAGATGCAGGCAGGAATTGAACTCATGTGATTATTGTAGTATTACATATCTGAAAGAGCTCAAGTTTTGTGACGAGTATTGTGAGAAGATAATCGGCTTGGTCATCTTCCTTTTCTTCTCTCAGATCCATACGAACAGGTGGTGCTACCTGTGGATGGCCTTAAAGAAGAGGAGCCAGTTGAACCCTATCAGAAAATTGGACCAAGTAAGACTGTTTGGTGTACTTGAGGTACACAGATATCTGTACACAAAATTCACAGTTTGGTATATTCATTGATTGGTTTAGTTTGATTTAAGTTTAGCAGACAAAAAAGTGCCTGATAGGCAGTTATTCTTATTGTTAGAGTTGGGATAATAAAATGCTGCAGTCAGTCAAAAAAAAGGCTTTAAACTCCTTGTTCACAAGCATAAAGTAAATAAAAATTATATTTTAAAATAAGTGGAAGTTGTGCACAGTTAACTTTTCAAAATCTGAAAATTTTGAAAAATATTTTATTTCTTTGTTTACTTCAACACGGAGGAATCGCATTAAACCAGGGAATTTTAATACTGAGCTGAGGGTTGTGTACTGAACCATCAGGACAAATGCAATAATATCGCTGCAGATGTCTGTACAGAGTATGATTTCAAAATGAAGACATACCACAGCAGAATGAGATTACAAAATTCATTTTAAGGTAGCTTGGCTTTTGTGTTTCCCTGCAGAAGAAGTATATAGAAAGATTTTCCAGAAAGTTTTCTTTAAGTTAAAATTCGGTGATGTTTTAGGGCCTTACAGTTTCAGTCTTCTGTCCAGTTAAAAGTATTGAACACCGTATAGTGAAAAGGCGTTAAGACATTGTGATACTCAGTGTAAATAACACCAAGGATATACGTTAAGTAAAGACTGGTAAGGTTTCCAAACATAAGTCCATAAGTCCTTTTTCGCAGGGGAAAAAGCACTCACCCACCTCTACAGAGACAGCGGGTTCAGCAGACAGCAGCACGTGCCCCTTAAAACACTATTGGCAGTGTTTGCAGGTGGGAATCCTGCACTTATCACTGCATTAATGACTTTTATGGGTGATAGTGTGAACCTCCATGCACAAAACAGGGAAACCCCTGTGTTTCTAATCACTATTATGTACTGCTAAATGTAAACTGTAAAAAAAACAAAACAAACAACATCCAGTCAGAGTCACTGCTTCTTCCTCTTTCCACTCGATATCGACTTCTTGTTTTCTGCTTCTCTCTAGTGAAGTAAGGCATGTGCAAAAACGCTATTCTTCATCTTAACTGAAGACAACTAATCCAACAGATTTAATCTTTACTCCTTCTTATTATAACCATCGTGGATACAGAAGAGGACAAAGGTTTGTTTATGTGTTTTCTTGTTTCCAGAAACTGGGAGCTATGTTTGTGAATTCTGTGGGAAGCAGTACAAGTATTTCAACCCGTACCAGGAACATGTTGCTCTTCACACGCCAATGGGTGAGTTCATTTGTTTTCTGTGCTTTATTTATTATGATAATGAGTCATTTCTTCATTTTATTTTTGTACAGTATGAAATCTCATATGCAGCTCTAAACCTTGTTGTATGGACAGTGTTATGTATTTTGTTTCTAAAGTTGTGCAATGAATGCAATCCAAGATGCTCCTTTTTCATGTAGGTTCATTTGATTTGAAGACATCACGGGTACAGGAATGTGGTAGCATGGATATGAGTAAATTTGGCCACAGCCAAACTGGAAAGATAAAAAGTAAGCATAAATTTGGTTTTTTTTTTACTTTTTTCATTTATATAGGAAAAGTCGCATGCCTTATAACCCTTGAACCTTTTTTTTTTACCTTGGACACAAACACACATACTGAAATTTGACCATCAAATCTGCCTTTTTTGTCGAAGTACTATTTACAGATCACATACACTAGTGGGCCACACTGTAACATTTGAAGCTGATAATGTTCATAATAACTGTCATATGTTGAACATTTTTGTGCTTAAATAATGAATTGTAGAATTAATTCTGCATTTGTAAATTAATTTTCGAATTCCACATTAAAAAGCTGATTTTCAAAATGTTTTTTAAAACATAATTTGAAACGGTAATTAAAATGGACTCTGCATCCTCTACTTTACCTGCTAATCTCTTTCTCCTTTAACACACAATTCAAATGACTCTGAAAGAGTGCAAATTTACTGAGGAAGTCTGTAACTTGTACACATTTGTATGAATATAAAAAAAAATTAATAAATAAAATAAAAATCTGCAAGAAATAAAATGGAGGGGGGGGGGGTACAAAACTTTAGTAACTTTACTTCACTGTGTGAATTTACTGTTTGAGTTCAGTTTTGGTCTTAAACCACCACCTGGCTCAACAATCTTTTTGTCAAATTATTGGCAAAAAGTTTACAGTGGGTTTCTTCTGAGAGATGCTTCTAAGGCTGAAATTAAGCCAAGAGAAACAACAACTGAAAACAAATGTATACATTTAAAAAAAAAAAATCTCTTGATGAATGAATTACAGGCAAGCATATGCCCAAAAGGTTACTTGCTCTGGATGTTTCTGTGGAAAATTGTTTTATCACTCATCCAAGTGACTTCTCCGGTGTAACAGATGAGTGATGAATGTTTCACCCACTGAAAACCATTGTGCCCAGTTGAATTCAATTGACTTTAAGGAGAGTTGTTAGATGCTGTGCTCATGAGGACAGTCGGTTTTAACTTGCAGCACAACACAAAGCTGCCATATTTGATCAATGATCAAAACACTTAATAGAGCAGAATTAAGACAAATGTAATGTCCTCATATGATAACACATCACACATGACCCAGCATTGTTCTAAGAATGCAAACTTTCTTATTAGAAGTTTCCCAAGTTGCCAGAAAGGAACAGATTTCTTGCTGATCTTAATCAGTGGTCGTTGCTCTCTCTCCGGAATGGCTGCACGGAGGAACATCTATGATAAGCGCTGAGGTTTGTGTCCTTGTCAGGATTAAGCCATCCTCAGCTTCCAGGTTAGGAAAAGTGGAACCAGAAGATATTTGAATGCATCTCTCCACAGCTGCTGATGAATTCTACAAAAAACAAAGTTTGTTAAAAACACTTGCAGGTGAATCACCACAGATTTATCAGTGACATCCATTTACTCAAGAATCACTGATAAGTGAATAACTAGAATGTATAGTTTATAATTTCAACAGTGTACTGCACAAAATGGAACTGGAATATGTCAGATGTGTGATGCTTGTGTGATTTTTTTTTTTTTTTTTTTTTTTTTTAATTAATTAATTAATTTTTTAGTACTACAAAACTTTGCAGTACTCATGCTAATTTAATGTGGAATTTTAAAAAATTATATTGAAATGAGGTTTTTAAAAAACATTTTGAAAAACAGGTTTTTTAATGTGGAATGCAAAAATGAATTTACAAATGCTGAATTTATTCTACAATTCATTATTTAAGCACAGAATTCTTTATTTTGATGCGTGTGGCTCTTGTGGTCCTCCATAATTTTGATGACCCAAAGACTCGTCTAAATTGCCTCTGAAAAAATACGTCTCATGTCAGCAGTGATAAGAACCTAGTCACTGATCACTGAGGAGGAAGAAACCATGAAGAGGCTGTTTGGGTGTGATGCTTGGCATCTCTGGTTTACAACTTTCAATTAAAAGACTGCTGCTGACAAATCAGTGCCAGATACCACAGGGAACCTTCAGAGCTTGAGGAGGTCATGCTCTGGGTGCTTGATGCTATGTTGACTGCACAAAAAACACAAGGAGCATATTAGGCTGGGAAGTAATAATGTTTTTGTTCACCAGTGGACATTCACATTTACACATAATTTCTAGATTTGGCAATGTAGAACCTAAGTGCTCTGTGATTGGCTGAGGATTTAAAAAAAAAACTGCACTATTGTTGGAATTGTTAGTTTCTGCTAATTGTGTGTAAGGTTACTGTTGCATATGTGATATCTTTGCAGGAAATGAATCTTTGCTGAATGGTTGGGTGAACAATTTAAATGATAAATTTGATGTCATCTTTTTTTTTAATTGCCTAAAGCACCTAAATATTAGCTGCTGAACACAAGAAATTACACATTAATTTTTATTTTCTAAAGGCCCCCCCAAATCTCCTCCCCTAACAAAAAAAAAAGTAATTCTGCTAAGAAGCAGTGTGCCATAAAGAACTATTTAAAGCATGGCACACACACACACACACACACACACACACAGAGCTTAAAAGTGGGTCAAAAAGATGGAATGAAGAGGAGGAATTAAACCCATATTTAAATATCATTTGAACGTTTGGATCATTTTCAAGGCTGTTAGCGTGATTGATTTGCATGCTGCAAACTAAAATCAAGTGTAAATTGCACGTCATTAACTTTGCTTCCCCTCTCTAACTGTTGTGCGGATTCAGTTTAAATTAAAAATGTTATCCACAGTCGTTGGCCTGACCATGTCACTCATCGTTTTTCCTGTTTTCTCACATACAGACAGCCCATTCAGGCGGAAATTGGAAAGTGCAATTCAGTCCAGTCTGGTTGACACAAACAGTTCACAGAACTCGAGCGGTGAGCACAAGTCACTGGGTTTTTTTTGTTGTTGTTGGTGGGTTTTTTTGGGGGGTGGAAATGTATTATTTTTGTTCAAACAATAAAAACAATATTTTTAGTAATGCTACAGTTCAGGTATATGAATTAATGGAAGAATAGAAACCATTTCTGCAAACATTGCTTTGCTACCCATGCCTGGGCTGAAGATGTAGATGGAGAGGTTTGTTTCATCTAACTGCATATACTAGCTTAAATTGTAGAGCATTAACTTCATCCTGTTGTGTTTGGGTTCATATGAGGTGTTATCAAAATGTTCTTACACTGTTTTGTTGTGCACAAAAGGAGCAATGCATGGTAATGCGAATACAAAAAGTACAAGTGGTCACATTCCTGACACAAAATTCCATGTGATGTCATGTTTATCAACTAGGGCTGGGCCATATCATACCCTTCACGGTAATACCGTTATAATGTTAGGCAATGATAAGAAAATGAAATATCACGATAGAATATGGGTAAAACGCGCATGCGTAGTGCCTTTGTTTACATACGCACTTGGCGGAAAAAGCACGGTGGCGACGGAGAATGAGAAGGCGGGTCGTTGAATGAAACAGATGAACCAGAACTGGTTTGTAAAAATGGTGCAACATCAGTGGTGTGGAACTGGTTTGGCTTTCGTCCATCAGATACACACCAAAGCACATTTTTTGGTAGAGCATGCAAGCGAGCCGTTGTTATTACCAAACCGCTCAAAAATGTTTTAGTACGACTTTGCTAAGCTACGAAGCCGCACCACTTGATGGAGTGTCGGAGCATTTTAGCTACCGTAGTCAGGAGCTTCGCGGAGTGATACGTACTGTGCTTCAACGTAATATTAGCGTATGCGTATGTATAACCTCTTTTTAAGTTTTGTGGATATTATACATGGTTATGCTGAGGATATGTCGGCCAATTTCCACTGGAAATGCCTTTTAGTTAAACTGTCAGCAAGGAATTTGTATTTACACTGTTAAATTTTTATATAGCTTTAATGCACTTAAAAAAAGCTGCTTGTTTAAGTGAAAATACATTGATGGGGTTTTTTGCACTAATAAAGTTGTGGAGTTGTAAAGTATTTTGTCAATTATATTGTCGGTTACATCGTTATTGCAAATTTTCAAAAATATCATGATAAATATTTTTGGCCATATTGCCCTGCCCTGTTATCAACACTGGGTCCTGGATTACACTTATATTGGTGACCACATCAAGGTCTTGTGAAGAAAAAGAAATACAGGTTTTTGTGTTAAACTGTGTTAACTTTATATTTGGATTAGAGCCGTAACAGAAATCTTTAGTGAATGAGCCTTTATGATTCAAGCACAAATAAGATGCATCACGTCAACTGTGCCTCCAAGAAACAGCCTGTTGTTTCCTACAACATTCACTGAATTGTGCACTGTGAATTCATCCCCCAGGGGCAGACTGAAGGGTCGTTCCAACTCAGAGCAGCTAAGTTTTAAAACATTTTCTGCTCGACCTTCTGTTTTCCTACAAACTTTATGGTCCAAAGTTTGGAAACACATATTTTATGTAACACATAAACACATATAGATTCATATAACAAATAATCTCCCAAGATTTTTTTTCTTCTTCTTTTTGCAAAATGGTCCCTCAACATATTTTTAGACTTTTTTTTTTTTTTTTTTCACACGTTGAAATCTGAGGCAATGCTTGAATATGTACACGTCAAAAACTCTTGAAGATAAAAGGAGAAATTTTCCCTGATACTTCTCACCAAAGAAATGAATCAAGATTTATAATTTGGGACAGATTTTGGGCTTTTATCTGTAATAGTTTTTGAGTTAATCATGTTCAAACATTGCCTCAGATTTCAATTTGTGAAAAAATCGCCTGAAAGTGGTTGACAGATAGAAAAGATAGATAGGTAGGCAGATGGATCTTGAAAAGTATAGCTAAAATTTCACAGCAATCACTGCAAATTGGGGATGGTTGAGCAGTAGGCCCACCTTAATTTGAGATGGAATAACCCTGTAAAATCTTGAGAAGTCAGAAGAACATAAAGCACAAATGACCTGAACCGTGGCACATGTCAACATGTACCAACTCAGTGAAAATGCAGACATTTTTCATTATTTACCAATGTAATTGTTATCCTTCACTGATCCTGTTTCAGATTTGGGACCCTTAAACTTCTTTTTCTTCTCTAAGATAAAAAGAAGGGCTGTTATTTTGATACTGTGGATGAGTTTCAGTGGTTATCAAAAGTGGTGCTTGATGCTCTTAATGTCCACAGGAAAGCAGTGCTGTCTGACAGTGCAGAGTTGCGTGTTGAGTGACAGGAAATTGAGTTGCTTACTCATGATTTGCTTAAGTTAAATGAAGCTACTTTATGCAAATACAAGCGTTCCAGTGAGAGACAGCAGCTCTAAAAACTCTTGAGAAGCATTAAAGTAGCCATTGTCAATCTAAAATCAGTTTAAGCAATCAGTTTCTTTCTCACCTTACATCTTTTTCCTATATGTTGGACTGTTTTTATTTATGAAGAGAATACTTCATGGCAAACAAGCTGCCATGTTAGTTTCATCCAATCAGGCGTTTGCACAGCTGGACGAGGCTGGAAAAGAGGGACGGCACCTGTCAGTCTATTCTATTTTGTCTCAGTCTGGTGGCTTGCAAAGCAATTCCTCACTTATAAAAACACTCAGTTGACATGTACCATAAGTGTGGGAGGAGCATTTTGAGTGGTATATCCATAAACAAGAAGATTATGTCAAAGAACATAAGGGCTATATGTAAATCTGGTATGTTTTTAATGTTTAGGTGTGGACATGGAGCACTTTAGTTGCTTTTTAAAGAATCAATACAATATTATCTATCTTTCCAAGGTTTAGTAAATTGCTTTATTTTTCTGTTGTGTTCCATTATATTCAAAGTAAACACAATATGAATGCATAAAAATAAAATAAACAATAAATGAAGTTATATTAATGCGGTGATAAAATGAGGAAGGGAAATGAGTGATGGTGGTCCACTGTCTCTGTAGTTTTAAATTCCTCCCCCTCCTGTCCTCCTGTTAACAGGAACGCCAAGCCCTCTGGTGGCCACCTCTTTCTCTACAGCACAGAGTAAGTCTAACCACACCTCTCTGCCTTAAACAAATATATGCATGTAAGCACGCACCTTGCTTATTTTGCCATTTTCTCTGTTTTCCTTGATTTTTTTTTAAAAATCTGTTGTTATTTAGTGAAAATCTTTCTTTATGTAATTGTGGTGATATATTTTTCTTCTTTTTGGCTTGACTATAACAAGAAAGTGTCTGACCAAGATGCCCATTGTTAGTCTTACTGACATCTGACAACTTAGCATTGCCTCCTATGGGCAGCAACATTTTACCGTATTAGGCTCACTGTTATTGTTAAGTATTAAATATCTCTATAAAAAAATCATAGATTTCATAAATGCTTTTTCAAAAGGAGTCACTTTTACCACATACTGGCGTGCCTGAGTTTCGGAGCTGCTGTATTTTGCAGAAATCCAGTGCACGTCAGGGACAGACCATATTTTAATTTTTGCCTCTGACAAAGAGTCAACACTCTTCTGGGCCTTGTGATTTTTTTAGAACCGTACACTTGTGGTGCCTGTGGCATCCAGTTCCAGTTCTACAACAACCTGCTGGAGCACATGCAGTCCCATGCTGGTGAGTCCACGACTACAAATGCATGTAAAGCACGACAGCAGAAAAAGTACATAACGTGAACGCAGTGTCAGTGGCTGCAATACATTCAAAACTGCCATTCATCACATATCACCACTGTTTAATTAGTATTCCGTGTTACTGTACATAATATTTCTATATCTGCCAATAATGAGGGTTGTTGCAGATCTGGATCTGAGTTTGCTGGAAATAGTGTTGCAAAGATTTGATGCATCATTTGTCACTGTGTGTCTGTCTGTCTGTCTGTCTGTCTGTCTGTCTGTCCATGTGAAAAGAGAGTTTTCTCTAGACTCTGTGCAGTCCTGCAAGAAACACCTTTACTGCATCTACAAACTTTCCAGGGGTAAATCCGAAAAGGTTTAACCCAAAAGCTACATCTCAGACTTTACATAAAGGCCTCAGTTATCATGTTAAATGTTAAAGTTTATGACAGGACAATTCGAAAAGGACTGAATAAGTAGGGCTTGTTTGGAAGGTTTGCCAGAAAACAGCCTCTTCTCTCTAAGAAGAGCATGACAGCACAGCTTAGGTCGAGACATTTGCATCTAAACAAGCCACAAAAACACAATGTCCTTGGGACAGATGAGAAGAAAGAGGAGATGTTTGGCCGTAATGCACAAGTGAACCACATTTGGCAAAAAAAACAGACACGCCTTATCTGCACAAACACCTCAATCGAACACTGTGGTAGATACAGATATACCTGTATCATTTTGGCTTGTTTTGCAGCTACAGGACTTGTGCGTGTGCTTGTGGTGTGATAAAGTTAACTGTGAACTGCAACATGATGCAGCAGAACAGTATACTGACAGACCAATCAGAGCAGCAACAGATCGGCTGAAAAAAAGTCCAGACCTTAACCCAACTGAAATGTTGTAGGGGGACCTTAAGATAAATGCCTGCAAACCTCAATGAAGTAAAGCAATATTGCAAAAAAGAGTGGGCCAGAGGTTCTTCACAGCGATGTGAGAGACATAAAGTCATGCAGAAAAGGATGACTTCAAGTTCTTTCTGCTAAAAGTGGTTCTGTAAGCTACTGAATCATGGGGTGTGCTTCGTGTCCCAGGACTGCACAGAATAAAGTTGCATTCTCTGCTCTGCTTTTATGTTGTCAGTTAATCATAAAATGTCAATGCTGATTTTTTTTTTTACAGTTCTGAAGAAAATCAGTTTTTAAGCAATTAAGCCAAATATTCTTGCAAAACTTACTAACACAAAAATAAATAAAGATGCAAACCAGGAAAGCAAGAAAGTATCTGTCTTTGAGCCTTTTTATTTAATATTTAATGTTGAAAGTGTTCAACTGTAAGTAGTTATCCTGTTAAGTATGAATCATGTTCCCTGTCTTCAGCTGGAATTGTATGATTATTAGTCAGATTCAGCTGTGAAACAAATTATATATCAGTTGGATTTGAGTTTGTTTTTTTTTTAATATTGCCGAGATTGACTTTGGCAAATTAATTACCATAGATGGAACGCTGTGTGATCTTATAATGAGAAACAACTAGGAAAATAATTCTTTAACTTGTGGTATTTATTTTTAAGGTGCAATTTGTCAACCACAGGGAGGCCAAGTTATTGGTTCTTTTAAAGACAGTTGTTTTGTGTCATGGTTTTAATCTTTACATTTTCTTCCACTCAATACAATTAACTTGTGCTTTTTTCCATTAACAACTCAGCCAGCTCTTCCATCTCTCTGTCAACAGCTGATAATGAGAACCACACCAAAGGGGACTCTCCCAAAACCTCTTCAGTATCGGGTCCTCAGGAGCAGCTGTGGAGAGGCTCTCAGGCTCAGGCCCATTCCTCAGTTAAACTACAAATCCAGCCTCAAAGTATCTCCCAGAGAAACCATGCTCTCACCCGTAAGTACCGCACCTTCATTAAGCCTGGTGGTTAAGAGGCTTCCCATATGTAATATCCCACTGGGCAATTTTCTTGCATACCTGTCTCTTTCACAACATTTTCTGCCTTTATCGCTACTGAATAAGTAAAAATAAACAGAAATAAAACATTTTGGACATTTGGATTGTTTTCTGTGTAGCACTAAAGCACTATGCCAACAGCTCTTTGAAAGTACAGTAATGTTGCATTCGTGCTGTAGCTCTCATCATGTCATTGGTTTATTAAATAAGCCTACTAGGAACATTAACATAGAAGCCATCTATGTCTCTGATTAATAAAGGCAGCAGTGGTGTCTGCTCTGTGTAGCTTTCCCCTTTGATTGCAATGACTTCACACTATGTCATAATCCCTCTCTGATTGTTTTTATATCCTTTTTCTTATTTTAATGTTTCTGCCAGAATATCCAAAGAAACATAAACACTAATTGTCTTTCTTATCATTTGTTCTGCTTTCCTAACCATCCATCTGCTGTCTGTCCTGGCAGAGAATAATGGACTACCTGAGAAGGAGCGCCAGCAGGTGGCTGAACGCCTATTACGGGTAATGTGTTCAGATCTGAGCATGCTAAATGTGCTCAACAGCAAGGACTTCCTGAAGTTGGCACAGACCCTAGTGGATACGGGTGCTCGTCATGGTGCCTACTCAACCCGTGATGCTCTTGGCAACATGAGTGCCTTGGCACTGCGGCAGCTGCCCCGCATGTACAACCAAGTAAAAGTCAAGGTCACGTGTGCTCTAGGCTCAAATGCTTCGCTTGGCATCGCCGTCACCTGCCACTCCCAGACATCTGGCCCAGACGCTTGCTACGTTCTAACAGCCTACCAGGTGGAGGGCTCGAGACTAAAGCGTTACGTGCTTGGTGTAAGGGAGGCTGAGCTGAGGGAAGGGCCAGAACAGGTTCATCACTGGGTGCAGAACGTGCTTTCTGAGTTTGTGATGTCAGACATCCGCACTGTGTATGTCTCTGAGCCCAGAGTGTGGGCGGCAGGATTTGGAGGGTCACCACTGGGAGGCGGGGGCCGGGGGCGGATATGTTTGCGCTGCGCAGGATGCTCACTCGGTGCGGTTGTTCAGGCCGTTCTTGGGAAGCGAAGCCTCCAGGCTCGAGGGCTTCATGAGCTGGCTGAGCTTCTCTCCACATGCAGAGATATCTCCTCCTCTACCACACTCATTCTCCGTGATGAACAGTGTACCAACACATCCACAAGCACAACTGAGGAAGGTCCACAGGGCAACCCTGCACAATGCCCCACCCCTCCTTGTTGGGATCGTATGGCCGAAGCTCTCCTGCAGGTCCATGCCCACTTTGAACAGATTTGTGAGGCTTATGGCCGCAGTAAGGCCACAGCCCCGCTCCTCCAAGGTCTCAACAAGCATCTGCTAGGCACCCTGGCTTGTCTGCTGGCACCTCTGCGCCTGGCAGCTCTGGAGCTGAGCAGCCAGAGGAGACCAACTTTACAGCAGGTGCTGCCCGTCTACCTGCGCTTGGAGAAGTTCTTCACATCCAAAGCTGGAGAGGCTGGAACCGGCACAGCTAGCAAACTCTGCCACTATTTCCTAGAAGCACTCAAGGAAAACTTCAAGGTATTAAACTGGTATTCCTTACACTTAATAACTTCTGTATTGCTAAATGAATGTTTCTTTTATCTTAATTTAAATAAGTTACATTAGAACTGGCTTGTTCTGTGTAGCAATTCAAGTTTTTATTTTATAAAATTCATTTCACCTGATATTTGCATCTCGATTGTACAACAGCGGTCCCCAACCTTTTTTGCGCCACAACCTCAACTCTCACGGACCGGTACTGGTCCAAGGCCCGGGGGTTGGGGACCACGGTTGTACAATACACAGTGTTTAACAACAATAAGATAAAGGGAGTATTTTCTATGAGTAAGTACTGACAGTATCATTTTACCTTTTTGCCAGGTTGAACGAGCTCACCAGGTTGCTATGGTCCTGGACCCACAGCTCAAGCTGCGTTCAGTGCCAGCCTACCAGCATGAAGACATAATCTCTCGTGCGTGCGAAATGGCTGCTGAAACTAGGGATGGTGGTATCACTGGTGGTGGAGGTTCAGGTGGTGACGAGCGGGACGCCGATGGCCCCCCCACTCCTAAAATAAGCCGAGTAGAGGGAAGTGGAAACAATGGTGGCCCCTCACGCGGGTCCTCCTCATCTTGCACCGTGTCTGGTAACGATGACAGCCAAAGCCAAGTTAGACAAGAGATTTTTCAATACCTGGCTGAGCCTCTCCTCCAAGGTGCACCTGATCTCTTCCAGTATTGGAGCTCAACAGTGGGCGAGAAGTTCCCCAGGCTCGCTCGCCTGGCACTGTGGCTACTTGCAGTGCCTGCTGTGGGCATACGCAGAGAGTGCGTGACTGTGTGTGAGCAGAGCTTGGCTATGAAGAGGAGGCAGCAGGTAACTGCTGAGGAAATGAACAAACTAATTTTCCTTCACTCTAACATGGGCTAGAAGAAAACCTAACTAACCTAATCAACCAAACCTTCACCTCCAACCAATGACTCAAGACTATTATTTATATATTTTAGGTTTAGCCTAACTGTAAACATAAATGTGTATGGACATTAAATACTTCTCGAGACAAATATTTAAAGATAAAGTCACATTGTTAAGGTTGCAAACACCCATAAAACAATACGGTGTATTACATATTTTTTATGGAGTTGTTAAGTACTGTGGCCAAAATGTAGGGGTGGAACAGTAACTCTCAAAAGATTGTCCTGTTTGGTACTCTGCCCTCGGTTTGGGATGCACACATAAGCAGGATGAGTTTAGTCTTGTCACAGCCAGTGATTTGATTTACTCCAGCCTATTAACTAAACTACTACAAGGCTACAATGCTGTTATTCTCACTGGATGACAACATTTTCAGGTAAAGAATTCATTGCTTGAAGCTCCTGTCATAGACCTCTGAAAATTGACTGTCAAAGTTGACCAGGTATTTACAATCTCTAAAGTAATATTCATTGGTGTATGACAAAAAAAAATCAAGCGGTGGATCTTCACTGCCATTGCACCTCTGACAAATAGGTGTACTAGGTTTATCATTTATTATCACAAGTCATAGAAATGTTTATTTTTCAGCACATTCAGCCACGGGCAGGTAACTGAGAGCTTAATCATTGCAGTTGACTTTGATGGTTGCATCAGTGTCCTAAAATGTAGCTGCAGATGATTCGCATGCAGTGCATGCAACTTTTTCATTTAAAAAAGTAAAAAGTAGCAGAAAAACACAGACAAAACAAGTGTGATGCTTTTCTTTTTTTATGTTACCAATGGTAAAGAAAAGTGATCCAACGTTTTCATTCTAGATACAAGTCTTATGCTGCTAGATATAAAAGTCAAACTCACTGACTTGCACAGAAGAGACGAAATGATAAACGTTATCTTTGGTGGACATTTCTTTACAAGTGATTTTCATACATCTACACAGAGGAAAACATCACATTAGAATCTGTTTGTGGTTCGATTTCAATCAGCTGTACCATATCCTAACAGGCAGTTACAAAAACGTGATTAATCCGTACATTATATCGAGCAGTGACAGCATTATGTGACCCTTTTGACTATCTCATTGTTAGTTTCCAGTACGGCTACATCACTCAGCTCTGTAGCCGATTAAGAATTGCGTAAGTTGTTTTTACACTGAAGACATTTTACCTTTGCATTTCCCTCAGATGAAAGGCTGTCGCTTGGAGGCAAAATGCTAATTGATACTTGCATAAATCTTTGTTTGCGCCTATAAATCTATTTTTTTTTAAGCTCAGTCTGAAAAGACTTGTCAGTAGGGACTTATGCGCTTCGCATTTATAATTTCGTATATACATGCTGTCTTCCTTTTGTGAGCTACACGTTTCCCGTTTTAAGGCAATAAGCTTTATCCACAGGCCATAGTTTTTCCGACTGTTCTCATCACACTCCTACAGTTAATTATCAAGGATAAACTCTTTCAGTTATTTGTTTGTAAAATCAATGGGATTTTCTCAGGAATGACCATATCCAAGAAGGCACCGCCACTTTTCCTCACTGTACCGAAAAGAAACCAAACTGTGACCTCAATGCCGAGGTATGTACTGAACCGTGACTTTTGTGAAACGTTCCACCCCAAATACAGTTAGTGCCAATCGCAACAAACAAGAGAAGAAACACTGAGGGTTTATTTTTTACAGGACACATTCTGCTTGTGCATTTACTAAAGTCAACGCATGCATATGTCAAGTTATTTATTTTTTTATGGATCCTAGTATACATACACTTGAGCTTTTACCTCCTAAAATGACTTGGATGAATGGAAGCTATACTGTAAATCTTGTTTGTTGCTTCTGGTACTAATTAGTCGAGTACTGGTTTGTTATCTCTGTTTTTTGGGCCTTAAGTCTCTTTCATGCAATCACCTTAAACCCTACAGTCAGAGCCAACATCATGCCTTTATATTACTGTTTAATGGCCTTCTTTTCACTCATCCTTTCAATGGCTTGTAGACATTGTATTTACTTTTTCTTTTATTTGCATAGAAAGGGAAACAAAGCAGTGTCCCAGTGCTCAGACGACTCATGGACAACCACTGTACTTTTAAAGTGCTTGTTGTCAAAATGTCAGATTAACTGAGCATGTATGCTTTCATCTTTTTCATTCCCACGAGGTCAGTAATAATCTTTACAGTAGCACAGTATCCACATGTAACAAGTATCCACTGTATAAACGTACACTGAAATGACTCAGTGGTAGATATCAGAGACTCGTTTTGAAAATTGTCATTTGGCTGATTTTATATTGTTTTAGGGCCTCGGGCTACATCACCTGCCCCTTAAATGCTAACAGCCAACCTAAATATCACTTTATTACACGATTAAGAGTAAAAAACAAACTTTGCCCAACTTTAAGCCCTCAGGCAACTTCAGGTACAGACATACATGTGTTCCCTCTCAGTATTGTCTCGTTCATTTCAGCTGCTGCTTGTGTACGACAGGTCCATTCAAACATTCATTTCCTGTTTCAGTGTCACTTTTGACCTTGAATCGGTTCATTTTTCCGGCCAATAGAAACACTGACACACTGTATTTGGAACTGATGTCACTACTCTGATGCTTCTGCATATCGTGCTTATTGACTGAAAGGCTGCCCCGTCATCCTCGTAGCGATCGATGCTAATCATCCGCATTTGAACCTAAAGATCACGTCCTTTTTTCGAGGGTTGGTGAAGGACAGTTTACAGTTAAATATAAGGTTAATGTGACTGTAACCTTTTAGTTTGTGAAGAATGACAGAAAACGACACGCAAGAAAAGAGAGGGAGCAATTATCAGATTATGGTTGGACATCGGATTCTTTTATTACACCAGAATGCCCTTTTTACTTATGTCATAACATTTGTCATCTTTGTTTTAGTGGCATTAAAACTTTAAAACCCTTATGTCAATTAAAGGTCAAAGGCTCTGCATTACAAACTGTTCATAACTACACAAGATGTTTTTTAATAGACTGTAGCCCTCCTTACCTCCAAGCTTTGATTTAGTATTTCATAAATGCTTTTTTTCCCCATAATGGTTTTCTTAATATATCTAATGTGTTTTTTTAAATATATATATTTATATATTTTGGTAAAAAAAAAATCAAAAAAAAGAAGAGGAAGAAGAAGAAAAATTGCTGTAAATTGTATTTAATTTTTTAATTACCAATCCAATGTTTTACCTCAGTACTCAGAAGGTAGTGTTGTAATTTAAAGATTGGGAATCAGATGTTCATACAAAAATTTAGGCTCGTCAAAGACATAGTCAAAATACTGTACAATGATTTGTGGTTTCAAGTTATCCTCAACTGAATGATGAAGGGATTTTTTTCTTAGAGTTTTTAAATAAGTATTTTCAATAGGATATGCTCTGGGACAAAATGCCATTGTTGACGTAATGATGTCAACTTAATTTTCTGTAGAAATAGCGTTCTTTTGTTGATTAAACGAGTATATCTAAGATATGCATGCTTTTAATAAGAGTTCTGATATATAACATTATAAGCCAGTGTCTGTCATCAGATGGAAATGAATCATATTGGCTCTCAGTTGATGTTTAAGACACCCCGGACTGAATTCTAACCTTTCAAGGTGGGAGTAGCTGTGCTGATTGTGGACTGGTGTTAATGGGTTGACATCATCCATTTTCAGAGGATGTAGTATGTAAATACAAGAGAACTGCTGTTTTTATGCCACAAGGGGGCACCTTCATTTCAGAGATAAAGTAGGGAGCACCAATAACATTATACCTCTTTTTCTACAGTAGCATTTCAGAAGGTTTTGATATAATAGAAAACTCAACTTAGATACTGTTACTAGAAAACTGAAATCAGCTGTAAGTTTTATTTTGTTTCAGGATTTTAACTTATTCAGATAATAAAAGTTTGGTTGTTAAAATGTGGTATAAGAATGCTAACATGGAGATCTGTTCTGTTTTAACTATGGATTATAGTCTGTATTATCAATTCAGGTTAAGAAATTAGTGTTGCTTTCATCCTATTTTACAGGTATTTCTTCCTTTTTATACTCTGCTAAAACGCAAAAAAAGTATGTTTTGATTCTCTTCATTTTGTCTTTTTATCGCACTTTGGCAGCATTTTCCTGTGTAGAGTCAGATCTGAGTTGTCTTATTAGTAAACCTAATTTATACTTTTGTAGCAACACTATTTTTATATAATGGCAAAGAAAGGGTTCGGTGTCTTTTTCGTTGTTTTTGTTTTTTGTTTTTCCTGTGTCATATGACAGCGCTGTTCAATGTTTCTTGAATACATTACCCACTGTAGTATGTTATGTGTGAATAAACTCCAAATCTGTGTCAAACCGTGGTGCAGAAATTTTATTTATCTGCGTGTGAGTGTGACTGGAGAGAGATTACCTGGATAGTATTGTTTGTACTTCTTGTGGAAGTGTGTATTCAAGTGTTGCAGTGAAATAGAACTCTGCTTCTGTGTTTATCAGGCGTGAAACCTTGAAGACGTTTGTGCATATTCCTGCAAAATGAGGCTGCCTGTTTATTTTCAGAACAAATGTAGACTCCCATCCAGAACGAAATGAAGCACAGTCTTTTCCCGGTGGCCGAGGGAGGGGAGGAGGGGACGGCAGGCCTCAAACACATGTAGAGGGGAAAGGAGGTCTTGTTTAAAGAAAAGAGCGACTGAAGACTCACATGGGGAGTGGATATGCAGAGGCTGCTTAACTGCGTGCAAGGGTTCCCCAGGGGCTGCGTATAGGGCTAAAGAGAGAGGGGGTGGGGGGGCCACTGGCAAGCAAGTGTTCGTCATAGCCTTCTGTGTTGGCTTCCCTCTTTTCGCACCCGGGTCAGTCATCCCCCAAGGTGCAAGCAGCAGTCTGCAGCCATGCAGAAACTCCCGCGCTCTTGCCTCCTCCGCTGCTACCAACATGAGGGGCTGCCTGCCTAATTTGCAGCACATGCATCCAAGTTGGCCTCCCCCACTCTTCCTCCAGTGCCTCACCAACCCCCTCACACTCACTCACTCACACACACACACACACACACACACACACACACACACTCTGCAACCTAACCTCCTCTCTTCAACACCCCTCTGCTGAAGGTGATATTTTTCCACAAGCTATTACTACTTTGACTTGCAAAGTTTGTTTTTGCTTACGGCACCAATTGCTCTATAGCCGGCCCCTCATTTTCAGTCATTTGGAGAAGAAAAATGTAGAAAACAACCCGCCCACTGGACAATTGCTTCCGTTTTGTTCTGGGTTACAGAGAAGTTGCAGATCAGCTCTTTCTGAAGTAAGGAGGAGTGCGTGGGGGCTGCTCTGCGGTCAGCACGCACGCACAAAAGTCATATAGAGAGAAAACGACTTGTTTATTCACTGCTGCCAAGTTCTAAAATTGTGAATTTAAACGTTGTAATGTGAATATGACAAATGTGGCAGCAGATGAATGTAAAGGGGTCTTTCCCCCTGTCCCCCTGAATGTGAACACTAGGTGGCAGAATGTGGCTTTTTATCAACTGCAGAGTGTTTGAATTAAATAATGAACAATACAGTGCAAACCAGCATTTAATGTTACAAACATGAACAAACATTAAAAACTTAGCCCTGGGCACAGCATATTATTGTAGGATCTTTACGATATAAAGCATCTCGATCTGACTGTTGTGATTTGGTGCTATAACATTCAGTTGAATTGAACTACAAACACAGGGCTCAGGAATGGCCATGCATTTGAACCAAAAGTCAAACATTTGCTAAAACTGCATTTCATTTCCTACGATTTCAGAAGAGCTGCACATTTCTACGCACGATGCCCAAATGCCCATTTGCCTGGTTTTATATAGGTGTGTATATATTCTACATACTGAAATAATGAGAGAAAAAGTTATGTTTCTTTTAAACTTGCTTACTTGTTTCATTCAAGTTTAAAGAGGTAAGCAATATCTCTACTTACGCACTCTTGAGCCACTCACTTACTGCTCTGTTGCAGCAACCATTATTTCCTTCAAAGGTTAAGGTTAGCATTTGTTATATTGCATCTATGTTGCAGGTTGTCATGTTAAAACTGGAATGGTAATAACCATTAATTAATGGAGAACTAGGTAAACTTAAGTAGTCTCTCCTATATAATGGCTCATCTCCTGGTGTTTTCTTCCATAGTTGTGATACTGCTGGAAGATACAGCAAACATTCCTGTGACAGCACGCACAGATGTGCCATTGTGGAGAAACTCGTTTACCTCTGAAACCTCAATAGGCTTAATGTACCATCTCAAGCTACCAGCAGTGACAAGGACACTGACAAAAAAGCAAAAGTAGAGAAAAATCAGTAGTGGAGTGATAAGGAGAGCGCAGTGGCCACCATGGGCAAAACCATTCCCTGTTGAGGATGGTCTTCTTGTCACCTCTTTTGTGCACCTGTTGTCGATTTGATTTGCACTAAGGCAGGATTGTCATAGGTGTAGATTATCCTAACTTGGCCCACTGGTATCCCTTGAAGTTTAACTGACTTTGCATTAAACTGTGAGTTTTCCCAGCACTGTTAACAAGCACTAAATAACCGACTGAGAGCACAGTGGTGCAGCGGTTAGCACTGTCACCTCACAGCGAAAAGGTTCCTGATTCAAAACACCTGGTTGGTCAGCTAAGGCCTGTCTGTTGTTGGAGTGTGTGAATGCTCGCCGCGTCTGTGGCAGTTTCCTCCACCTACCCTAATTCCTCCCAAAGACATGCACTTTTTGTTAAATTAACTACTTTTTTCCACCCAAAGTGGAATGAAAGTGCTGTATGACTGCATAATGCTGCTTAATGCTGGGTAGTGCATCTGTAAACATTCTTTGGATATTAGATGTAGCAGGCTCCTATAAAGTTCTGATTGCTGGCAGGTGTCACTAAAGACTGTGAACCTAGAGACTGTGGTTTGTGCCCTGTTCCCTTTGTTTACTTTGATTGCTTTTTCTAGCAGTTAGGTTTAGGCATCATAAATATGACCATTTGAGAGTCGGTCTCACTGTGGTCATCACATGTGCATTACAGAATAATTACTATTGCACTGTTAAATAAGAAAGATTAAAATGTAATCAACTATTCACCTACCTGGTTATTTACAGTGGGTATTATAAAGTTTTAGCTGATATTTATATTGCTAAATATGGGCAATTTGGAACCTTCTATGTGAGCAATTTTGGACAGTGAGAGGATTCCAGAGAACCTTAAAAAAATTCCCTGACTCCAGGAAAACAATTAACATCATTATATCCCACTTACGTTTACCACCTTCACTGCTTTGACTTTTTTGGGCCCGTTTTTATTTGAACTTCTTCTCACAGACCCTTAAAAAAAACGAGCTCATTAAGTTGATAACTGTACTTTAGGCGGTAACACACACGCAGCCATCCAGCAACATTTCTAGTAACAGAGAAAGTTCTGTAGACTTCCTTTTGCCCTTGGCTGTTACACAACAACAAGAGAAGCATCCAGGTTTCATTTTCCCAGTCCGAATCAGGTGGTGCATGTAGCTTTGCTCCCAACCTCTGGCACTGACAAGGTTGGCATCTTCACCCCTGCCCAACCAATACCTATCACAGCTGTCGCAACTCGTCTGCTCAGTGAGCGCTGGAGGGACAGGGAAGGACAGGCGGAAGGAAGTGTTCTCATCCTCCTCTCCTTGTCCTGTATGGAGGACCCGGTGGCACCACCACTGTAGTTTCTCCTGCTCAGCAGGTGCTGACTTTTATCAGTAGTGACATGAATGTACAGAACTGCCAGGGCACATCCACCGAGTTGCTGTCAGGTGTCGTTCCCGCTAACACTCCACCTAGCCCCTGACCTCACAGGCACCCAGTGCGCCTGTCCGCTCGCCTGCCTGCTTCACTCCCTCTGCACACCTGTGCAGGCACACATGTGCACACAGGCACGCACGGCATATACAAGCTCCCAGTCTTCCTGTAGTTGTCCAAAGGATGATGTGGTTTCTCACGATGCTCTCAGAGCATCTGTGCCCTCCCCAAAGCCATGTGAGATATAATATGGTATAAATACTGAAAACTAGATGCCTTTACTGGCACACATGATAAACATCAAGGAGTGTCTGTGTTCCTTGCATGTGTCTGCGGTGCGTTGTTGGAGTAGATAATATTATTTCTGAAGGAGCACAAAAAGAGTCTGACAATAAGGCCTTTCCCTGCCTATAACAGTAGAAATGGTAGCATTTCAATATTTTAGATCCGAGTCTGCTTTGAAGGGACACATTAGGCTGAAAATATGATTCTTGACCTTTGGCTTAAGGAAGGGAAGCTTGGTCACTGGGATAAGAAGGTCAAGGTTAAATTTGCTCTAAGGAATAGATTTAGCCCTCCAGTGATGTCTCCCTGATCTCACCATTATTATTTATTAATGGTTTTCATGATCTCGGGGAGCACTTCCAGCCTCTCCATGCAGGCTCAGAGAGCTGTAGACAATGACAAGAGGCAGACAATTATCTAATCTGAATTTTAGACCCTTTTAATGAAGACCATATATTTTGGGGATCAGTGAATCCGCCCTATTTGTCTTGAGTAAAGACATCATTACCCTTTTGCTGAACTTTTATATTCAGGATTTCTCACACTGGTCTTCACATGCTGTTATTAATGATCTTGTATATCTTCACCAAGAGCTCCTCAGGTTTGACAAGTAGCAGTATATTGAAATAAGATATTATATCGTCTGAGAGTTATTACAAAATGTGAGAAGTCGGGGGGAAAAATGGACTCTTCTGCCTTGGCTTACTATGTCTTATTCTCACACCTTCGGTTTGTAATTCCTCTGTCTGCTGCGCCATTTAAATGTCTTAAAAATGAAACTGCTGAAACAGTAATCAGCAGCTGAATCAGGAGGAAATGGGAATCGAAACGGAGTTGATCAAGATCATTCTGTCTGGTGTTCAGATCCATTTGCAATTTGCAGTATTGTCACAGTAGTGAGGTGAAACTAGTGAGCGTCATCTGAATCACAATGACAGTCAGACACAGTCTCACTAAACTAATAATGGAGAAATAAATTGTACTTTCTATGCCTTTCATTGAACACTTTGATTAAACTTTCACAGTCTAGGCTGGAAGTAAACCTATGTGAACCTCTGTGGTCTAAAAACTACCTCTTGAGGTGCTCCAATCAATGAGATGAGACTGGAAGTGTGGGCTGAAGAGGTACCCATCCCTATAAATAAATGCATACAGGGTGGTTATTGGTAAAACCTGCTCCTCTCAAGAAAGACTGGTTTGTGTGAAGTGTGCCGAAATTGCAGCAACTTCATAAAAAGCATCAGAGAAATTCATGAAGCCTGTAAAGCCTGGAGAACAACTTTTTAAGACCTGAATGTTCGTAATCCAACACAAGAGGATCATGGGTAACAGCAGGAATTGTATGCAGAACAACTTGCTAAAATCTTTGTGTCCGCTATAAGAAAAAAAGAGTGAATGATATTTCTAAAAGAAGGGTACTGCAAATATAACCACTGTGAAAAATTAGCAAGTGGAATGATGAGATAAAAGCAGAGCTTCTTGGCAAAACGTGTACTACACTACCAGTCAAAAGTTTGGACACACCTCATTAAATGATTTTTGGTCCAACGAAACACAAACCAGATGGGACGGCATCTCGCTGCAGGATGCTGTGATAGCCATGCTGGTTCGGTGTGCCTTGAGTTTTGAATAAATCTCCAACGGTGTCACCAGCAAAGAACCTCCACACCATCACACGTTCTCCTCCATGCTTCATGGTGGGTAGAGACCATCCGTTTACCTTTACCTAAAGGCCTGATTTGCGCAGTCCCCTCTGAACAGTTGATGTAGAGATGTGTCTGCTACTGGAACTGTGTGGCATTGATGTGGGCTCTAATCTGTGGTGCTGTTAACTTTGCGATTTCTGAGGCTGGTGACTCAGATGACTTTATCCTCAGCAGCAGAGATGACTCTTCCTGGGTCGGTTCTCATGTGAGCCAGTTTCTTCGTAATGCTTTTTGGGTTTTGTGACTGCACTTTGGGACACATTCAAAGTTCTTGAAGTAATGGCGTACTGTCGTTTCTCTTTATTTAACTGAGTGGTCCTTGCCATAATATGAATTCTAACAGTTGTCGAATGAGACTGTCAACCTGACTTCTGCACAACACAACTGATGGTCCCAACCCCATTAAGAAGGCAAAAAAATTCCGCAAATGAACCCTGACTAGGCTCACCTGTGAAGTGAAAACCATTTCAGGTGACCACATCATGAAATTCATTGAGAAGGTCAGGGGTTTGCAGTGCTGTACACAAAGCAAAGAGTGGCTACTTCCAGGAATCTAAAATATAAGACACATTTAGAATTATTTATCAGTTTTTTTGCTACATATATCTTGCTTCATATATTTGATATCTTCAGTATGTATCTATCAGAATCAGAAACTTTATTGTCATTGTCACAGGTACAACGAAATTAAGAATGGTCCCCGATCATTGCATCATCCCTAGCAATATCAAAATATATCCAAACATGGAATAGTATTTCCGTCCTCCTTCCCTTTTTGCCCTCGACTTGTCCAGTTTTCTCCGCTTTTTTTAATGACACACTACATACCATGGTGAGATATGACAACGTTTTCAGGAAATAGCTCTTTGGGAATCATCTTGTTGGTGCAAAAATACTATTTTGAGCCCAGTGAACTGTTATCTTGGGCGTTTTTTGTAGATTCACCTAAAGAAATTGGAACATTGTGTTTTTCTGTGGCAGGCTTCCAGTACCAAAGGGTCTAAAGATACAATTTAAATTGGTTGCTTTCTCAGATTTCCATTATGTGTGGACACAACACTGGTTCATGTCTTGAGTTCAGTGCCTTTTCTATGTTTAAGTGATTTATAGGTCAGAATTAAGTGATTAAACGAACAAAGAAATATTTCTCTAAAAATGGTCAGGTACAAGGACTGGACTGAAAATGAGTGGGAAAAAAGGCAAAAAGACAAAGAAAAACTTTAGGACCTTCAAAGAGCCCGTAGAAATATTGCTCAAGAGCACTTAAAAAAAAATACAATTAAGTCTGGAAGGAAAATATATATGAAATAAAATAAAAATCAGGAACGCTGTACTGTATTCCTGAAGAAAGCTTCCCAAACAGAGTTCAGGCTATGTTGAAAATTGTGGGGTTTTTAAAAAAAAAATGTTTTTAGAGTTGTATAATCTTTGTTTTTACCCCATGTAGTCTATTTCCATGTATGTTTAAACACATTTCAATAAATCACTGCATCTGCTTACCTAAATCTCATTTCCCAGTAAAATATAAAGAAACGACATGTGACTCAAGACTTCTTTTGTTTTTCTTGTTTTTAAGCTGTAGTCTGTTCGCGCAAACCCAAATCCATTTTGATGCTGCATGTCATGACTGTGTTGTATAGCTGCTAGCTTTAAAAGAATTATCTTTCACCTCAGAATCGCCCATTACGGCACGCCCTTTATGTCTGGCTCTTGGCCAGCTAATGTCATGCAAAGTGTTGCTCGGGAAATGAGGTAAAGAAAGTATGTTTTTGATGATTTGGCACTAATCACCTTTCCTTTCTATATTCCATCATCGCATTTCCATGATTTGTAACTCCTTGGTGGCTGGAATTATTCCTTAGGGCGAATAATTCCTTGGCTCGTAAGCAGCACTCTACTGAAAATACACACTGGGCAATTTTAATTTGAAAGGATCCTTAAAAAAAACCTGGCCCATTTGTTAAGACTGTTTGATAATCAAAGCTAATGGATCATTTCAATTTTCTTAACTCTGCAAATGCTAAAAGCTTGCTTGCGACTTGTAATTTAGAAATGTGAAATGAGGTGATTTATAATTAAATGGAAGTAGAAAAAAAGTGGAATTTTTCCATAGTAATGATTAAAGACAAATGTGTACCACTATTAACCTAATATTAGCTCAAAAAATGACCACTAAAGAAGATGAAGACAGCCATTGTCTGTGTGCGCGCGATTGTTATTTCATAGGAAATGGATCACTGTGCAGTTACTGATCTAAATCTCCAACAAAGTGTTGCAAATCTAGAGCAAACACAGAAAGACCCAAGGGCATTACAGGTGCATCACGATGACGCAGGCCACTCATCAATGAGTAGCGCCACTCATTAATGACATTGTCCTCGACAATGTCATTCTAAATTGAGGGGGGAAAAGGAGGCTTCTGGATTCTGTTCAGCCAGGCAGGCTTGTTTACATTCTGCCTATTCTTAATGCTCCTAATTCTTTCTGGCATTCTTTTTCCCCTCTCTCCCCTTTGTTTTGGTAGAAGCTGGTATCCTATTGGTGGAAACCAAAAGACAACTTGATTGATCATGCTGGGGGGTATCGATCAATCTGATCCTGTGCCATGACCCTTGTCCTTCCAATTGACAGCGGTCTCTAATGAGGCCTCACAAAAGAGACCACAGGGTAGGGGGTTTTAGGAAGGGCATCTATGGGGAAAAAAATAAACCCATGGGGAATGGGTAGTGTGCACGCGCACAGCCCAATCAACTTGGTGCCATTGTTACATTGTGGTGCCCTCGATAACCCCAATTTGCATAATCGGCTTTTGCATTGTTTGGCCCAGACACATTAAGGTGCAGTGTTGCATTGTTGACTCCAAATCAGCACGTGCCTATTGTTTGCTCATCTCGATGTAGCATTATGCGCTGCTGACTTATTCTGCAGCGTGTTTTTCTGCTTACAGACTTTTTGCATTGTACTGAGCACATTTTGTTAAACACATTAAGTTTCCTTTCTTAGTGGACCAGTACTTGCATTACATCAGTGATGTTTGCAACAAAGCACACTAATTACAAATTACACATAAGACCATAAAGTATGTTCTTTACAAAGTCCTGCTTATTTTGTTTCCTGCTCTTTTGCCTCCTTGTTAATGTCTACACCTTTAAAACGTGCTAACTCGGTTTCACCGCACAAACCGACCAACCAAAAACACCTGATGCAAGTCAAGAGCGCTTTGAAAAGTTGCCATTCAAACAAAGAGCAGGATGTATACTGTTTTCCATGTAAATGTGAAATTAACTGGTGTTCGCCCATTTACACTGACACACAAAATATTTGTTCATGTTCAAGCTTTGTATTTAACATGCTTCCAGGCTCTCAATGAAGCTATTTCCATTCAGCCACAGTCCTTTCAAAGACAGTCATTCAGATAAACCACAGAGTGCTACATGCACAAGGCCATGACTCTACTGGGACCTCTCCATGCACCTCTGTGCTTTCTGAACATTGTGAACAAAGTTATTCCATTTATTGTTCATGTTAGTGCAAATACTGCCCCGCCAATGAAGCACAAAACCTCAAAGATGTTTAGCAATGAAGCTTGGTTCTATTACTAAAGCGAAAACTTTCATAGCTGTGAAACTTGAAACTTGTAAAATGCTCAAAGAGGATACTTGAAAGAATATTGACTTTGTTCATTCTTTAGTAGAACTCGTCCATTTTGTGACAGGCTTCAGTCTTAGTCACTCTTGCATGTACAGCTCATGCAAATATCCCAGTTGTGTTGACTTTTCTGATTGCAGAGCACTAGGGTACTGCAAAACAGTTGTATGTAGTCAATCTGCAAGTGCACACAGTTATTGTGTGTTTTCAGAATGCTGAAGTGGAATATTAACAGTATTATTTGTGTAAAAAAAAAAAGTTGTAAAAATATTGAAAAATTAGATATAACTGTTCTTGCAGCTATTAAGTGCCAGTCTACACAACAATGTAGATACAGAATAGCATTTAATTTATTTCTGTTCACCTGATACACAAATGTACATGTTCACAATGCAAGATGTCGTTACATGAGGTTTCCTGATCAGCCTGATCCAAGCCTGTTGGAACACCTTCTTGATGGTACAGTGTTAAAAACAAATTTCTACAACGTGCGCTACAACACGAGTGGCCATGAATGCATACGCACCTCCCTTTTCTTGCAAAGCACAGAGCATCTGACTTTTGGTCCAGCGAATCTTTTAAATCTCATGCTTCAAATTCACTTGTGAGAAACAGGGAATGGGTGTTGCACGGATTTAGTTTTTGCACTCTCCACAAATCTCTGCTTGCCTTTAAAGCAAGTCTTCGGTCGCCCTAAATGTTTTTAATAAGACCAAGCCATTTTTCTTCTAATGGGCCATATCCCATTCACCTTACCAGACATTTTTCCAGTCTTCCTCACCCAGATGGCTCAGACTACCTCAAGCAAATAGTTCTAGAAGTCTTCCAAGAAATAATTTCTTTCCTTATTTCTTTCTTGGAATGCATTCAGTTTCAGTCATCATTTGGTGAACAGGGGGTTTGTGCCAAATTGTTGTCAGTCCGGGGGACTTGATGCCTCAACCTGGTTAATACCGCTGCAGAAACCGGTCTGCTTTGTGTTTTTATGGACAAGCGTCACTGCAACTGTATTTCAAGTAGGCAGGCTAATGAGCTTTTTAATCATCTCCATATGGACGTGCTCTAAAGTCTAGACGGAGGGGCAGTAGTAGTGGTAAGCGATGGTGTGCTGACTGTGCCGTACTCTGCACCCCTGCACATATAATTTTTCCCCCACAAGCAGTAGAGTTAAACCAAGGGCAAGCCTTGGTTGCCATCGGGGACCTATAATGGGTTATTGTTTACCACACAGCTCACAACAGTGGCTAAAATCCAGGATGTGAAAATGAGGAACACACTGCTAGTGCACATTTATGTATGGAGGCTATAAAAGTGTTCAGTACAATTCTGCATTTGCTTAAAAATCCCGTTAAACAATTTTTCCAGGTATTATACAACTTTTAAAAAATTGCTTCCGTCTCAAGAGGGTCAAAATATCCATCTATAAAGCCACAGTTCAATCTTCAATAAGTTTAAGCCATATTATTCAGACCAGGGGGCAACAACCAGAGTTGAAAAGGTAAGCCAGTAATGTGGAAGCGGCATAAACTGCAATTCCTCTAGGTGCTATTTGAGGCTGGCTCCATAGACGCCTATGTTAAAATGATCAGCTTTAGAGCATTATAAAGCAAATTTATAGCCTGGTACAAAATGTTTTTAGACTGTATGGATTATTTCCCGCTTCACACCATATTTCATGTACCTGAATAACTGAGCTAGGGGTGTGACCATGTTGATTGACAGAATTCACTAGTTACATTTTAGTTACTAGACTGGACCTCACCGTGAGTGTGCTGTTGTAGCCATTTTGGACCATTTTAAAATCAGTTATCTAAAAAATATTATGATTTGCTGTGTAATACAGATCAGCCAGTAAGTTTGTATTTACATTTTGGGGAGTTAAATTCCATTCCACGGAAAAAAATATTCTTTCAAATACTAAAATTCCTTTCCTAAACATTCCTTCCTTTACGTTTCATCTACTCTAAGTTTGATCCTAGTTTACTAAATGAACACCCTATATTAAGATATCTATTATTGTGTCTAGAGCTCATGTTACACTCATGTTTTCATGAACTTTGATGTAACTGGGCTCATTTTTGCAGCTGACAAGTCGTCCTCTCCTGGCCATTTAAAAGAATGGTGGTTTAAGGCTTTTCTACACTGACTTTGCTTTTCACACTCTGACGTCGTTAAATTGTTTTATATACAGTCTATGGTCACATCCTGTCTTCCTGCCACTTTCTGTTGCTCTATACCTGGAAGCTATGACTAATAAATTATCTTTCACTTCGATAAGGCAGGACATAGGAGCAGAATGGGAGGCTAGCGAGGATGTAATGTGTCACAGGAGAGGGATGCAAGTACTCCCAGAAGCTATCATTAAATTAAAGATATAAAATAAGCTCCCAATCATGTGCCTGAGTTATTTTTTTGACTATACACTGTCATGTATAGTGACCTGTGATGTGACATGGGACGGTTTGATTTGCTGACCTCAACTGATGTGATTTAAACACACAATTATTGACATTTCACTCTTCATCCACAAAGTATTCCAGTGTATTGATTTTATGTATCATACAAAGCAGTAATCTGACCTGTCCTCACTATGAATAACATTTCCCATGAGTATGCCCATATTCTGATTTTTTTTTTTTTTTTTGACCATCAACATGCTCTCAGTCTTTAATTTTTGTGTCCATATATAATATTCCCGGTGTCCAGCTAAACTTGCTGTCCGTGCGTACATATAACTTACAGTTGTCAAAAGCATTAAAAGAGATTAAAAGTGATTTATGTGATTATTTACATTGTCTGTTGTCTTTGCAATATTCTTTCTAAAAGTAACAAATCAGAACTGTTTCTGTTTCTTTCTTTTCTTTTTTAACCTGAAAATGTGTGCGTGCCAGTTTTCATGCAATCGCTGACTGAATATCTGGCCTGTTATGTGTTTGTGTGTATCACTGGATTAAACTCTTAAAGGCTTTAATGGGTATTCTGTAGCAGCATTATATTTAGAAAAAGAAACCACCTCACCAGGTTCTGGCACTATTATGAAATCCTGTTGTCAGTGGAGCTTTTCTTTTCACATCTCTCAACCTTTCAGAATTGTCCCCACCCCCTCATATTTACTACAAACCTAATCTGTATTATTCTTTTATGTGTTAACACTGTTGACACTCAAGTGTATATCATTGCATTCTACAGATCATCCACAAAAATGAGGCAAAAGCATTTAGGTTTGCGCTTTAGAACAGCCACAGTAACAGATTAAGCCGGATGCATTAATGGATTATAGGACAATGTGTTTTTTTCCCCTCCTGTTGGACTCGCATTTCTCCATGGTCACGTACTATGTGTAGCAGGAAATACGGGATTATTGTCCAGAACTGCAACCACTTTTCTTTATGCGGAAGAGATGGGAGGACAGCAATGGTCGCATCACCAATGGAGGACGAGAAGCAAAGGCTAAAGTTTCAGTATTCTTGTGACTGTAGTGAAAACAACATTTAAATGGCTGTCGCGCACATGCAGATATTTCTATTGAAAACTGACTTATTGTCCATTTGTGTCGAGACCTCACTCATGTAATCTCTCATGGTTACAAGTGAGTGGTGGAGGGTTATTTAGATATTGAAGCCAAGTAATCCTGATGTCTCTTATCCTTACTACAAAAGCTTTTCTTGGCCTATGTCTTTATGCTGGGATTGTCTTCGCCCTTATACGCCATGATTATACGATGTGCTGCACTAAGAAAACAAATGATAAAAAAATAGACTGTTACAGTTACAACTTTTCAACTTTGTTAAGCTTAAAATATATCAGTTATCCATTTTGACCACTTTATATGTATATGAAACACACTTTTATTTCTTTTCTTTTGTCCACTCACATGAACCTTGATGACTTTCTGAACTTGACGTTACGCTGCTTTATGATCTAACTCAGATTTTGGTGGAGGATACTGTGACATTATCTAACACAGGGCACTGTGCTTCCTTCCTGCACCATCAAACCCTGGAATAACTTGGAATCGGCCTGTTTTTGAAAAGAAAAGCTATTATGATGCTCCATTACTGACAAATGGGGCAAGAAGGCACACGATTTGAACTTTGAGCACGACGATTCGTTCATTCCCCGAGGGTTTGGACAGTTGGTGCAAGACTATACTAAAACAGTTCAATTCAATCTCCTTGCATAACACAGCAATGGTGAATGACCTTTATGTGAGCATGTTTCACACATAAAGGTCACCCCCCCCCCCCCCCCCTCCTCCTCCTCACCCCCACCATCTCCAAATCCTCGCAGTCTGAACATAGTGTACCAACCTGAAAGGATGCTGACTGGGAGACATTATGCCATCTTTTCTTCAGCAGTCGTTTTCCTTCAAAAGTAAAGCAGAAGAGACAGAAAAGGAGAGAGTGACAGTCTGATCTGTGGAGGGAAGAAGTGAAGAATGTAATTACAGGACTGGAGAAGTCTTTCATCGTGTAATTGGATATACCTTAGTAGGTTTTCATTTCAATTTTCCTGCAGTATTAGCACCTGATACTACCCATATTTTATGAAAAAAGTAGATTGAACATAACTATAAACTTGCATTTTGCTCACTAAATGGATACAAGTTGAATAAACTGCATTCCAAAAACAACTCCCCTAAGCTCTCATGTCTGAAAGTGTTTCAGACATACAATCTCACATACAAGGAAAAGTTGGCTCACAAGCAAATAAAGAATATGTGTTAACATTCAGGGTTTGGTCACAAAGTTGCCTGATGTCTTCTACAAAAAGAAAAACAAATAAAATTAAATGGCAAAAAAAAGATCCATGCAAAACTCTACAGTACTTACAGCAACTTTTAAACACCTTTTTCAGCGAGAACCTGGTCAAGACACAAAAGGAAATATGCGACACAAAGTCACAACGCCATATGAAAAAGAAAGCAAATATTTGGTGTTTACACTGTCTTCTCTTTATGGCAGGTTGTAAATTTTGGCTGTCTAAACACACATTTACAACAAACAACTGGAGGAAATCAGAGGGAAATGCTGACATTCCAGCTCTCCGTTTGTATGGAAAGCCACTAAAGGTAAAGGCCTTCTCTTTTCTGTGTGTCAAACTATCCTCAGAGTAACAGTAACACTGACCAAAGGACTGTTTTTATTTCACTCGGCAGCTTGAAACTCATGACTCCTTTGTCCTCGGTCTTAAAGGCTTAGAAAGTTTTGAGTGTGTGGTTTTCAAATTCACATCCATCAAAAGCGATGATCGGTAAACACTACTAAGTGTGAGTCAACCTGAAACTTGCAAATCTCTTACATTTTCTTTTCCCTTTTCACGTTACTTTGAAAAAAATAATAGTCCTTGTGTGGTAAATATAATAGGATAAACATAGCCTGAGTTTAATAGAGTTTGCTAGGTTTCATAAACAAGCTGTTTTAGACTCTTTTTTTTTTTTGCTTGTTTAAAAGCATTACGCTGAGGCTTTTAAATAAAAGAAAAAAAAGAATCAACATATAAGCTATCAAATTAAGTTAAGTAAATATGAGATTGAAGCTGCCATTGTTCTCCCATTACTTCTCTGATCTACTGCTTACTTCATTTGGAAATTGCCTTAATGGGAAACATGACTTTGACAGTACAGGACAATTACCTTTCATAAAGTACATTATCCTTCACTTAAAACTGAGGACTTTCCCAGATGACAGTGAGTAGCGACACTTTTTGTTCTTTACCAGTTCCAGATATTATTTGGCTTGTTACAAAATAAATGACTTGACTCCTGCAATGTAAATAATATTTACACTGAGGACTATTTCAGCTTCGGAAGTGGAGGGAGAACGACACAGACTGAACTCGTTTTTTATGACTTCAGAGTGCTTGGTTGAGGTCCTGTGCTGTGGACTCGTAGAAGTGCTGGATTGTTTAAACTGTAACCACTAGAGGGATACATATACGCCTTCCAAACAGCGAAAACATCATCCTTTCACTATGTGCCATAGAGAGAATTACCCTCAGTGAGAGTTGCCTACCTGTGTGACTTCCCACTATGAAAAAAGCACACAAACACACACGCGCGCACACACAGCCCCTGAACATTTGAAACATGACCTGTTCTTTAAAAGACTTTGGAAGTCCTCTAAAGCTGACAACGAGCTCCGACTCCCCCAAGTGTATCTGCTTCAGGCAATCAATGAGGACCGCGATGGTTACTTGTGCAGCTCTCTGTCCCCGTGTCTCTCTTCTGACTAACTAGATATTATAGTACATTTCAACTTTTTATACAGGCACACAGGAAAAGGGAAGTTTTGGATTTCCTTTTTTTTTTTTTTTTTTTTTAATGACATCTCACCTCTTGTTTTCTGTAATAAATATGAGAGGTCGGTTTGCTGACACTTTCCTTTGGAATTTAATAGTCTATGTGCCATTACTTACTCTCTTTTACGGGTAGGGAAGGAAACAACAAAAAGGTGTGACAAGAGCTTGGCGGACAACTGTGGATTTCTGCAAGTAACTCCTACCGTCCAAAGGGGGATGCGGGGGAATCGGCCGGACCCCCCTCTTGATTGATTACTTATTAGTCATCCCTTTGGCTAAATGGGACCCATTGAAAAGGCACCGTGGAACACATACATGAATGAAATATTCCTGTGTCCCCTGAATGTCTCCAGAGTAGTTTTGCTTAAGAGAGGGGGTCGTGGCTTAGCATTATAAAGAGGGAAAAACAGCATAGCTTTATGGGTTTATTTAGACAGTTTCTACGGTTTGACATTCTACCGCTGTAAAAAGGGAGAAGGAAAAACTCGAGAGGATCCCAAAGAGAAGAACATTGTGGACATATTTTTTGTAGTTATTCCACTGTTTCTTTTATTATTTTTTCCTCATATTTTATTTTTTTTAATTTTTTTTATTTTTTGCTATTTCTTCTCCCGAAAAATGAAACTTTGGACATCACCCTGGGTGTCTTGCCTGGTGATTCTCATCTTGTGTTTTGGATCAGAGTGCGGGATAGTCCGGAAAAAGGGGAGATCCAAGAGGGAGTTGGTGCGCATTAGGGAGGCGAAAGCCACCATCCCAGGGGCTTGTGCCACACGTCTGCCCCGGGGCAAACGCTCTTTGCCCGGCTTGGAGCGACGGGTGCTTCGGCAGCGCCGGCGCTCCTCTCAAGCGGAGGGAAACTCACCAGACCGAGGGAAAGCTGTCTATTTTACCGGCAGGGGAGATCAGCTACGGCTGAAGCCTGGCGTGGAGATACCCAGAGGCAATTTCACTGTGGAGATGTGGATCAAACCGGAGGGAGGTCAACGATCGCCTACAGTGATCGCAGGTAGGCTACTTTATAGCACATCCTCCATCCTATCATCTGCACAACTCCTTTTATTAGTTAAACTTCAAACTGAAGAAAGAATGGAAGATAAACATGCAAACCTTCAGCGTTTTATCCCAGTCTATTTAACAAAGCAACATGCAGTTTCAGCGAGTTGAAAATGAGTTCATCTATCAGACTAGACAATGATGTAATGCTCTAAAAAGTACAGCGGATATTTTAGGTAGTGCAACTATAGGGTCACTGAAGATTTTGATCATATTTAAGATTTCCACCTTACAGAGGTATGATCGCTGCAGTAAAATTTTATAACGCAAATGTGTTCCCCCCTCTGTTTTACCACTTTGTAATGTTCGCGTACGTGAGTAATAAGAATTGTAAGTCATGAAATGTAAGTGGGGATTAGTAGCAGCAGATATAGGCTACTGCATCAGTTGACCGGCAGCTGATGTCACTGCGCGTAAAATGTAATCTCTCAACCGACTTGGCTATTTTAAAGCTATGATGTAATGGCCAAAAGTTTGGGAGGGAGCATGTCACGTCAGGCACAAAACGGGAGAGACTCGATGTATGTGGAGGCGCTCAAAGCTCGCAGCTCAAGCCGCAAGCTTGTGCGCGCGCGCGTGTGTCTGTTTCTGTGTCCCCCTCCCCACCCGGCCCCTCCAAATCGACACCTTTGGATTGGCTACCGGAGTTACGAGACAGGACTGAGGGATCCAGGGTTTCCCCCCTTCTTGAGCGAAAATGTGATGCTTATGTTTGCTTATGTTTATGTGGTGTGCTTTCATGGTGTTGTGCACTGTCACCAAAACGCAGATGCTTCTGTGAAATCATGGTCGTCATCATCGGCGAGTTTCTAATTTAAGGCACAATCAGATAGTGATGATGCATCTCTCTATCTAGCGACAGAGCATAGCGGGGTCCAGTCACTTCAGTAAGACCCAGCCGTCAGAGGAAAGCACTGTATCATCTGTGCGCTTTTTTTTCTCCTGTTCTCGAGCCGTGCGTAAAGAAGCACTGAAAAGGCGTTTAAACGGCATTGTTGGTTGTGACCAACGGAGCTTTTGTGCATTACAGGATCGGATATCTTTTTTCTTTTATTTCTTTTCTTTGCCGATAGGGAGCGTAGCAACTCGTTGTCTGCCACAGTACTTGTGCAGATGGCTTTCTTTGAACTGAACTGAATTGAACTCAGTCCTCCTCAGCTTACTCCAAGTCCACACGTCTAGGGGACTTTACTCAACTTTACCAATACATTTACTTATTTACTTGCTTCCTTGCTCCGTTGTTGCCGCATGTGTCCTAATCTATCTACCCAAAACAAACAAAAACAATCAAACAAACACCTCGCCCTCCAAAAGAAACGCCCAGAAAACAAAAACCCTGGTACCACACACACACACACACACACACACACACACACACACACACAAAATAAAATAATAATAAAAAATTCACTTCTGCCTGCCTGTATTCACATACAGTAGCTAACCCTGGCCAGTTGGCAGGAACATGCTCTGGAAAGCCAGTTCCTTGTAAGAGTCTTAATCTAGAGGAGAGGGGGGTAAGAGGGTCTGTTGTGACCTGAGTGACTCCTGATTTTTTATAGAGGATGGACATGATAACAGGAACATCTGTGCAATATAATGCAATCCAGTAAAGCAATAGCACAAAGGGCGGCCTCCATATTGACCACAGAGTTAAATAAACACATCTCGTACACAATTCTGACAAAAATGAACGTTATAGTTCTTGCAGATGTGGTATGGGATTTCATCATTTTTTACAGGTGTTGTTGTTGTTGTGCCCAGCCCCCCACCTACCACTGCCTTCTAGAGATTACTTTCCTGTATAACCTTGTGTATTCAGTTTTAAGATTTCCTTCCATCAGTGAGCCAGAGATTGGACCTAAAGACAACAAATTTGTCAGTCTAACAATTTCAACTGAGCCTAATCTTTTAAAACCAATTGAGACCTCAAAATCCTTGTGCCCCTAAAATGCTCCATCCCCATGTTTTGATCTAAGCACAGTGTTGTTGGAGGAACTGTTTTTTTATTGTCTTGTTTTTGACTGCCACAATTGCACCCCCCCCCCCCCCCCCCCCCCCCCATTTTTATACGGTTCTTACAGGATGCTCTTTTCTATGCAACTGACTAGTTAGAGTGAGCGCAGTCTCAACTGTGAAATATATTATGTTACTTGAGACTCTTTGACCAGTTGGAGTAAGAGTTTCTTTCCTCTGGCCTCATAAAATTATTCTGAATGGGATTGTGTCCAAAATGCCTTCAATAAGGAAAAATAGATAAAAGAAAACTATCTTCCCTTATTGCACTCAGTATGACTGACTTAGCTTTAAGTTACTTTTATTATATTTATAGAGTTTTTGTTTTGGCAAAATATTAAAATATCAGCATTTAAAGAGGTTTATCAGTTTTTGCAGCCCATATTTGTAGACTGGCTTTTTTTTATTAACTATTTTTTATGATAAAGGAACTATTCAAGCTATAGTTTCATAGTATCTATGTGATCAAATAAAACATTTGTAAATACACATTTGAATAGTTTTCAGCCCCTTAAAACCAATCACAAGACCCCTCTGGGTCACATTTGACAGTTACATGTGGTCAGAATTAATCCCAGGTTTAGTATTTGAACTGTTACAGAGCACCACTCACAAACACACATACCTTTCTAAGCACACAATCAGAACATCAAGTTCTGCGTCCGAATGTTATCCAAATTTGTTGTGCCCGATTAGCCTTTGTATCCAGGTCATGTCGGGTTTTCCCGAAAGAGGAAAATAAATCACAAGAGGAGTGCAGGCTGTCTTCATAACCTGCTGGAGACAATTATGTGCAGTCGCTGGCAGATAATTAAGTTGATAACAGATGTATCTCCTCATTGCAGGACGATACACAATAGATATCATGCTCATAAACTAAGTTTGTTTAAGGTTTTTTTTCATGGCTACTTAGAAAAAGTATCTTATTGGTTTATTAATTTAAGTGTGATACAGTACTGTGCAAAACCTTTGAGCTTCCTCTTATTTTCCTATATTTTGCTTCCAAGGTGCCAGACCTTCCTGCGAATCTTTTAAGCCGTCTTGAGCAATAGTTCTCCAGGCTTTCTGAAGCTCTTTCACAGTTTTTCTTTGGACATTGGCTGCTTTTGCATTAATTTTCAGTCCAGTCCTTGGAGTTGATCATTTGAATAAGAATGTCTTTTTGTTTTTTTATATTTTAACCATAAGCTATGTATCATACATACATAAAAAGACACCTAACTAGAGATATGAACCAATATTGTGCCTGCAGATAACAGACAGCTGAGCAAAGAACTGCCAATCACATCTTTAGGCACTTTGTAAATAGTAACTTGACATAAAACACAATGATTGCTAAAGAGAGATAAGAAGCCATTCTCAAGGAACTAAAACATGGAAATAAGGCTGAGGTTTGCCGAATTACAGGAGAACTGGACTGGACTGAAAATCAATGGCAACAGATCTTAATGGAGTGACGAATCCAAATTTGATTTTTTTTTTTCGCAATTCCGCAAGTGGTGTTTGGATATTGTCAAAGGTGAGGATGTTATGAACACAGAGAAGTCCTACTGCCAATGCAGTAACGCATTCCTTTATCAGTCATGGATTGGCCTACACAGAGCTTGGACCTCAACATTACTAAAGCAGTGTGGGATCGTTCTGACAGAGACAGAAAACAGTAACAGAGGCAGCCAACATCCAAAGAAGAGCTTTGAAGATCTGCTCATTGAAGTGACAAGAAAGCTTGTCTACACTCTAAAAAGTAATTCATCAGGCCTTTTACCACCACTTGATTAAATCCATGGCTGCAACATAAAAATTCTAATTTATTGATTAAGATAGACCTTCTAAGTTGCAAACTTTATTTTTTTGGGTTGTGTTGAAATAATAATGTTGGTAATTACATTAAATTAATTTTATATGTAATTTGAAATTAAATCCCAATGTTAGTGGGTTCAAAATAAAATTCAAGTTGTAATTACTTAAAGAAATTTAATACATAACTTATTTTTTTCCACTGTAACTTCTGATTTCAAATTCCCTCCCCTACCGACTTAACTAGCTGGGCAAATTCACACATGTTGAGTTGCATGGTGCAAGACATTTCAAGGTAAGTAACATTTCATTTACAAATAACAGTTCTACCAAAGCAAAGCATTTGTGCTAGTCACCTGTAGTGGATTTGTGTATGATGTGATGCTCATACAGATAAGGAAATACTTTGCACTACCACATGTAGCTAATGCTAGCCATTCTAAACTTTAGCACAGCAGAGGATAAGACTTATAAAGTTTCATTTGACAAAAGTCTTCAGCTAGAGAGTGCAACTGTGGCTAGGAAAAGCGTGGTTAAAGTTTTGCTACACAGTGCAATCTAATTTCGATCTTAGGCTGATTTTGTTTTTCTTTTTACCAAAATTGGAAGCCTTAAACTGTGAATAGTTTTGTCAGAGGGATAACCTAGAGGCTTCTTTTTTCCATCTGGCTCACCTATTTTATGTCTTTATAAAACTTGCATGACCTATACGTAATATTACATTGTAAATGATTTTGGTTAGTATTGTGATACAGCTTAAAGTAAGTATTGTTCTTGATCTTAAGAGCTGTAGCTATCTTTGTTTTGTTTTTTTGGGGTTTTTTTTTTTTTTTAAATCAGATTGTGTGAAATATTGTTAATGTCATTCAAATAGCATTATTCTGGCATTAACAATGTGAATCTACTTAATATTAAGACTTTATGTAAGCAGTTAGTATAGTGTGATAATGTAGGGTCATTAGTGCTTTGTTAAGTTGGGACACATTTTTTACAAAATGGGCTGGGAGTGAACAATGTGTAAATTCGAAACCTCTGCAAAAACAGGGTTGCTAAAACATTAGAGATTACACCACGGTTATGGTGGGGAAGTCTCCCTTGTCTTCACCAAGATTGTTTTTGTTCCCTCAAAACTTGGGGTAGCCTTAGATCACTTCTATCCTCTTTAAATAATGTATTACAGCATTCATTAATGCAGTATAGCTAATAGTCTGCAAGGTTTAATTCTTCTGTTTGTGTGGTCTACAGATAAAGGAGGAGTTCAAGAGAATAACCACTGTAAGCCTTGAATGGCTACACTTGACAATTGCACCCCAAAACTGATGGATGTCATTTTATCAAGGGGAGGAGCTAAGGGAGTGAGAATCAGGCAGATCAAGGACATGCTTCTTGAGGTAGGACAACTATTTAGACTTTGGGTAGCTTTGAAATGCACTTTGTTGTCAGTCACCCATGTATTTTATACTCACACTTTATTTTTTCTTAAATAGCACAATACAATTGAAACACGCAGAGAAGTAGCCATCTGCTGCCTTATCACTTTCCTTGGAGAGAAGGACGAGGACCTTTTCATGGAGTTTGGTGTAAGTAATTCAGCATTGTGTGTGTGTGTGTGTGTGTGTGTGTGTGTGTGTGTGTGTGTGTGTGTGTGTATGTGTGTGTGTGTGTGTGTTCCATTGATCATCTGAATTCATTAAGATTCAGTAAGTATAAAAGTCTAATCTATAATTCACTAACTTATTTTTTAAAATTTGCTTTACAAGGACACCAAAGAACTTAAGGCAGGTGATGAAAACTGCCATCATCAGTGACCGGTACACCCCTGGATCTAACCATAAGACTGCAACCATTGTGGTGGAGGAAACAAAAATAATGGAGGGCCAGAATTTCCCAAGGTGCTGTGTTTTGCTCATGGGCATAATATATGCTCTCAATCTGAGCTAATGCAAATATACTTTTGAAGTTGTTCAGAAGCTGTTCCTTGACCTTGATGGAACCATCATTATGTTAAAGATGTTGACTCTGTTTCAAAAATTGTTAACTGTTTTGAATCCTGTATGTGTAAAATTGATCTTAAAGGTGTTTGCTACATTGTGTAATAGAAAGATGCAAGATCTTGTAAAGTTTGGTAGGCATTGAAAGTTAACATTTACTGAACACTTGCATGGAAGTATTACTGCAACAAAATGTTTTCTAAGTAGATTTTTTACCAATTGAACACATTTGTTTCTGTGGTGTTAAATACATAAAGGCATATTCTATAACTTGGCTGTGATGGTATAAATCTAAATTTCTGGTTTATTTTCACTTTTGTGTGTTGAAATGCCTACTGTTAAAAAAATAAAAAAGTTATTTGATAAAAAAAAATGTTGAATGAATTCCTTTCTTAAAAGCTATTACAATAAAAAAAAAAAAGAGAAAGCTAAAATGATGATAATAATGATGAAAATCAGCAACTTAATATTTTAAATAATGAACTTTAAAAAATTGTTTTTGTAATTGCTGTAATTAATTACATAACACTTAAAAATCATTTCAAATAATGTGGAAAAAGTAATTGGAGGAACATAATTTTTATGAGTAAACAACTTAAAAATATGTTTTTAAGCTACCAAATATTACGTAAATGGTCATTCAAATCACCTTTGATTATGGAGGATAATTTAATTCCCGTAACTCAATATAGTTTGTTGGTTCAATCTAATTTCAACATAAGTTATCATAACTCAAAAAGACTAATGGAAACTGTTGCGTTAATTTTTTTTGTTGAGCTTAAACAATAGTTTTTAGAGTGTATGAGAGGCTGCGCTGGTTATTGAGGTTGAAGTGTAGTGTAGTACTCTATGTATATTTGCACATATTTCCATAAATCACAGCAACTAACAACATATTAGACAATAAGGTGTGGCACAAGACTTTTGCACATTGCTGTGTATGATCACAGCTAGTTACCCACAAAGAGGTTGATGCTTAAAGAAGGGTTAAGCTCAGAGTCTAACACGTTACCTCAACTAGAGGTTTAAACTTCTTATCAGTCCTAAGCATTATTAGCTATGCACCGCCTTATTGTGGCTGAATGGCAGTTTGGAAAAGGGTTTGTTTAATACCCCAAATTAAAATGACTGCAAATTATTTAGCTGAATTCATTTGGAGTGAGACTTGAAAGCTATGTCAAAAGGTAAGTGTTTTAAAGTGCAATGATATTTTTATGAATGATATCCTTGTTTGTTTTAAAATGTCATTGGGATTTTCCATTGTCTGCATGGGGAAATAGCTGGTGGTCACTTAGGTATGACCATGAAAGTGCCTTTCTTTGACCTTTTAGAGCAAAAACAGTTCAAAAGTAAACAGTCTTTAATGTTCCCTTCCTTCCTGCTTTTTATCAAGACCTTGTGACATTTTTCTTTGTGAGGGTATGTGTGTTTTTGTACTTTTCCTTTTTTCCTGAGTGTGTTTTCACAAAAGAAGACAAATGGCAAGTGCAAGGAGGGCTGCATTTGAAGCTGACAGAAACAGTGGTCGACTGAAGCACACGCCAGTCTCTTTGTGTGTGTTTATATGTGAACACAAATGTGCACTTCACTATTTCATTTTGTCTGTGCATATGGCCATGGGTGTGTGTATTTGTTCATGAGAATGTATATATGCATGTCTTTATAAGTATGTGCATATGTGTGCCTAAGTGTTTTTGTGCGAGACCCAGCAGTCACAATATTGGGTCTGGAAAAGCATACCATGTTAGATAAATTGACCATGGCAGAATTATGACAGCTGTTTACACTAGGAGCCCTATGAGCATTTTAGCACACCTTTTTTTTTTTTTTTGCCTTGAGTGCTCTAGCTGGCAGATGGGAAGCTTTTTCCTTCCAGTGTAGTGGAAAGCCTGAAAACGTCATCCACTGAAGGACTGACCTTGACGCTGAACCCAACCCTCACCCCTTGAACATTATTCCGTGAAAATACCAAGTTAAGGAACGCACACTGCAGTGTGCATCTAATTAGAAACAGGTCAAAGTTAGCAGGTCTGTACAATTACCATTAGCCAGCCACTTATTAGAGGCTCAGGTAACCTAATCGATGGGCAACAAAGGCACCCAAGTTGACAAGTGAGCTGAGGCCAAGATGTGATCATCAGCTTTCACACCATAATAAAGGCAGCAGAGAAAAATATGAAGGGCATTTACAGGAATTTGAAGCACTCATCGTAACGGCAACTGTAAAGAATACTTCATATCTATATGAGCTGGGTCTTCAGGTCACGGATCGAGTGTCTCTTTGTGGGTAGATATAATTACATAAAAGCGCATGATGTTGGCAATTGTAGAAATTACAAGAGTGCAGTGCAGGTCTATCCCCACCTGTGAACACATACGGTAGATTTCCACAGGCTGAAATGGACCTTGTAAGGCGTTTCCCCGTGGTTTTGGAATATTTGCACACTTGGGACTGTATGGATATATGCTCAGAGTCATGAAACGCATTAATAAACACATGCAGTATGCACAGATGTGGACTTGTGTGCCTGCACACATGTACCTCAACAAGTGCTAAACAAACAAACAGTTAGCATTCAGAGATCCCCTAAGAAGTGAAAACACATTACAATGCTTAAGCTGGCATACACAGTCCAAGTAAAACAGGAAAAAGGTGTTTTGGTGCCTCTGCAAAAACATGACTTTAGCAGAAAAGTAGTCTTTTCTGGCTAACCCACTGGCAAGAGACATTTACATGAACTACTTTAAATGTGCTCAGTGTTCATGAAAAGCCTATAGTGAGAGATTTCCATTGGTTCTCTCTTAGCTAAACAAGCACTTCAACCCAATATTCAGGTCTTAGATTGGAAAAAAAAAATCTATTAATATATTTGCTCACTAACCTTGCTTACATTTCCTGTTTCCCCTTAATAAACGACACTTTTACACATATTGCATAAAATATTCAAAAGGTACTGATAATATAGTGAATATATTGAAAGTAATGCTGAAATATTATCACAGGAAAAACTGGTAATGAAACTGACGTACTGTGTTATAGTTATTCTACAAGCCCACTTCTGCATAGCTCCTAGCTCTTCCTCAGGAGATGATGAACTTTTAGTTAATGTGTTCACTTTCTTTTTGTTTAACTCCTGCAAATAAAGGTATTAACATATTGACTGATTTTTCATTCTTTTTTCAGGCCTTTACGACAAATGCTTTTATGCCTCCAGTGACCGAGGCTGGCTGCTTGGCATCCAGGCGGATAGTGAATACGGCGACCGCGATCCCCGCTTCTTCTTCTCCCTTAAAACTGACCGTGCCCACAAAGTGACCTCAATGCGCTCCAACGCTCGTTATATACCAAACCAATGGGCACATATTGCAATCACCTATGATGGCGTGTACATGAAGCTCTTCGTCAATGGAGCCCAGGTCGCCGTTAGTCGAGAGCAATCCGGCGATGTCTTCAGCCATTTGACCCAAAAGTGCAAAGTGCTGATGATCGGGGGCAATGCACTCAATCATAATTACAGGGGGGCAGTGGAAAGGGTGAGTCTATGGAGGGAGGCCCGAGGGCAGAGGCATATCATCAGGGATATGCAAGGCCAAGAGGACCCCCAAGATCTACCTAAGCTGATAATTCGTGAAACATTTGAGCACCCAGGTCGTAAGTGGCTGACTGTAAAAGATGGTAGTTTTCCTCAGCCTGAGCACAGAGGAGGTGTGAGGTCAGGGTTTGTGAATGGTGGTGGAAATGGAAATGCTGAGGGATTCCTGGACACAAGCTTGGAACCTCCAACTTGTGGTCAAACTGTCTGTGACAACGTTGAGGTCATTCGAAACTACAACCAACTTTGGACCTTCCGCCGACCAAAGAAAGTTCGATATCGTGTTGTAAATATTTGGGATGATGCAAGGACAAGGCCAACTGTGTCAGACCACCAGATCATTCTGCAGCATCAGCAGCTTAATGACGCCTTCAGCCCCTATAACATAACCTGGGAGCTTAGCATTCACAACGTGACCAACTCTTCTCTACGCAACCGCCTGATCTTAGCTAACTGTGACATCAGCAAAATTGGCGATGATCAGTGTGACCTAGAATGCAACCATCCGCTAACAGGATTTGATGCAGGCGACTGCATATCTAGATATCGAAACAGCTGCCCTGAACACAAGCAGGGTAATGGTATATGTGACCCTGAGTGTAACTGGGAAAACTTCTTCTATGATCTTGGCGACTGCTGCAACCCCAATGTGACAGACGTGACCAAGACATGCTTCAACCGTTCCTCTCCACACAAGTAAGAATACTTTCTTGACATTTCGTATGATACAGTGTTTTCTTTGGTATTTTTTAAATAAACATATTTTACTGTAATCCTCCAAAAAGCATTTACTGATTTTATAGTTCTTTTTTTTTCTTTTTTTACTCTGACATAATTGAGTAATTTTGGTAAACCAACTCTGCACTATTGCCTCGAATGCCAAGAGTAAATCAAACAGCCAATCTTTCCATACATGTGTCCCTGTAGAAAGCTTTTCTTTATGTCTACTCCTACTGTTTCCTGACCATTTGGGCTAAGGCTGAGTGTAACTCAACTCCCAGCCTGTGTGGCCCAGGAAATCCTCAGGGGGCAGCAAGTCAAATCTAGCCTTGGACTGGTTCAATCAGTGTTCCACACTTAAGCAGGGTAAAACAAACGCAACTGGATGACTTTCCTGGTAGCAAACGTGCAGGCCAGACCACTCATTCATTTATCCAGTTTTCACCAACTCTCCCCACCTTTTTCTACTCTGTCTCCTATACCCAGAGGTCTTCATTGAACTGGCTTGATTATAGAAGGAGAGTTTGGAAAGAGTGACATTCTAAACACAGCCTGAGGGCAATTAGGAGTCAAAAGGAGGGTCCAGTATATTTTCTTTCCGTATAGCAAAGGAATTCACTTCAATGAAATACCACTCTTGTGAGTCCCAATGAGACAGGTATGAGTGCCTAAACATCTTCTCGTAAAGAATTATCCATAAAAGAAATGTAAAGAACGTAATTTCACTTGCATGTAATAGCCTCTGTAACAAAATTCCCGAGGCATTTTGCAGCGCTGTATAGGAAGAAGAATATTATGTGATTTCATAACTTCAGGAGAAGACAGGGGTTGCTCATAAATGCATTCAATTTTTTTTTGTTTTTGTGGTAACTTCATTGTGGTTTGTAGATGATGAGTAAAAGCTGGCAAGGAGAATAAATCTCTGGAATTTTGCTGTATTAAGGTTTGCGCCAGACCTCCAATAGCAGGATTGTTTGTTTCTTGGTACACTGAAACTCAACACAGTGGAGTGTAACATTTTTGCGGACAGTGCAGGGGGTCTTTATGGTATGCTAGGAAAAGAGAGAGAAACGGCAAGGCTTGGTCAGTATTTCTTGCCACTGTCATGTGAGGACAAGTGAAAGGGACATAAGCAGGTAGACCTAGTGTGTGGGATTGTTTGGGTCTTTCTGTTAGTATGAATCAAGGAGACGAGGCTGTTTTCAATCACAGCTAAGCTGGAAGCGCTGTCTATCTGGCACTGTCCCGTTGTTTAAAATGACTGCTAAATAGCTAAATAATGACATCTAATTAACAACATCAGAGGGTAATGCAGGTGGGTTTGCCATTGCTTCCATATCTCAGTTCCCACCACATCCCTTCCAACTTAGTCATCATTAGCCACCACTTGATTAATGGGTTTCTAACTACTTCATTTAGACATCAAGTATTGGCAAAATGCGTGCTGTTGCAATTTGAAAGATGGGCTTGTGAAAGGAAGGATCGCAGCAAAAGTAAAAATAAAATGCACAGAAAGAAAGATTTTTGCCTAAAACATAGATATAATCTCCCCAAGTGGTTGCTTATTTTGTTTTGATTATGGTATGTCTGGAGAGAGACTTGCAGAGAGTACAAACAATTTGACATTCCTCCCTAATTATGGAATTCTGGATGAACAATGTACTGCGTATGCAGGAGAACAATGGTTGTGAGGTCCTGCATTTATTTTTGCAGCATTTGGGCCTGTTACCACTTACATGTAGTGTTTTAAAAAAAAAAAATCTGGCTAACACAGGACACACGCAGCTCAGTGGTGCTGCATCAGTTTCTCTTCTGAAAATACCACTAATAATATTTCCCCCTCCCCGCTCCACATTTGGCTGAAGAGAATGTTTTGCAAAGAAATCTTTTGGAAACACCTCACAATCAACCATTTTAGCCTTTTAGAAAATGAAGTTCTGGCTTGGCATTGTCAGGAGCGAACAGGTCATCTGTTTTCCCTCAGCCTCTTGCCATCCCTGCCCCCTCCCTCCTGAGTCAATACCTCTCCCTGTGGCAGGTTAATGGATGGAGTGTCTCATGTCTTTCACTCCTTCTCCACGCTGTATTCCAGCTTGGTGCAGGGCTCTTGACATAGAGTTTTACAGTTGGTCATCTAAACCTTAAGCCCCTGTCCCATAAAACATAATGGAGTGCTTGGGTGTAAATACCAGGACTTTTCACTTCCCCTTTAAAGCCATTGCCCACCGGTTGTCAAAGTTTCACCTGCACTCTTGTGGGGGCTGGGAGAAGTGAAAAAGTAGATTTTCTGCATAACTAGAGGACTGAAGGGATTGTGGGAGGTGGGTGGCTTTACGTGGGCTATCGTAGGAATGCAGGGTCGCATCTGGCTTTGACGGGATAATATATAGCCAGATTCTGTTGGTGGTCCTTTGAAAATATGACACATGGGGGAATTCAGCTGATATTGCATTGGCAAGGTGACTGTGGTTCCGAAGTCAAGTAAGGTTCTGATGAAGCGTTTCACACATTTCTGCCAGAAAGTGAGAGAGTTACACTCAGCACTCCATTAAGGGCTTTTACTTCAGATAAGAACTTGGAGAGGTAGAAAGGCCCGGGGCTATCCAATCATCTGTTTCATATGTCTCTAAACAATGATTTAAAAAAAACAAAACTCAGCAACATTTCTTATGCATGTGTCTTCCTTGAAGGGAGAAATATTCCGAGGACTAAGCTGGAAGGTTAAAGAAGAGAGCCTAAGTATAGTAATAAAGACAGAGATGAATGATGGGGCTGTGGTGTTGACCGACTTGATGACAGGGGAGCTGAGGGCCCCCTCTAATTTCAAAAGTGTTCTTGGCTATGAGACTGTCATTGCCATGCCAGCGTGCCCCAGCTTTCACACTTAGCTGCCCTAGACACATGTATACGAGGCGAATTTATGGCTTTATATGAATTATATATGGATGTAAATGGATGAAGTCATAATCCCCCATTTAATATGTATCAGATATAAAAGCATTAACACGACAGTTTGAGCTGCCTCATGGACCCCTGAATTTCCCCAGCAGAGATGCCCTGCAGTGACGCTTCATTATAGTTAGGATCAATTTTCTTCACTCGCCTTACCTTTTGCACTTTCCCTCCCTCGTTTTTTTTTCTCTCCTTCTCTCTCTTTGTAAGTCTTTGAAACTTGTTTTCCCAGGACAAAAGTAGTGTGGTTAAATGCATGGAAAATCCTGTCTCTCCCAAGTGGCTCATCTAAGCTGAAAAAACATGATAAGAGGCAAGAGTGGGAAACATGGGTTAGTGGATGGGGAAATAGTTGAGGGGTCTATGAGAGAGAACATTGGGCGGTTGGTGTAAAGTGAGGTAAAGGGTAATTTGCAGGGAGGTTTGAGTAAGATAGATAGTTCAATTCTCAGAGCAGTTCTGGTTACATCCCTATGATAGTGTCATTGGGGACTGAGTTCCTGTAACGGCAGCAAACGAAAATGTAAAACATCCACGACAACATAGTCAACACTGTGTGAAATCAGAAACATGCACACATGCACATACAGACATACAAAAGCTTTTTGTATGTTCAGCTTTTGTCAGCTGACTACAGTAAAACTGAGTCTCGCTTTGATTCTCTCTTGCACACTAAAGTGTTAAGGGCCAAGGCTGTTAAAAAAATGAAATTGTGATTAGTAAATTAAATAGAGAATTTCTCCCCTTATTCATTGCTGATGCTGACTCATTCATTTCAGCATCAAAAACCGCGTGACCCCTTTCTCCCAACATGCATGTCCAAAAACTCTGGACAAATATTTTCTGAGGAAATAATGAAATTCCTGAAATTATTAGAAAGAGGGACCTTATATGATCTGTTTTCTCTCTCTCTGTCTATCTCCTTAGACCTGGCCCCTGCGAATGCCCTCTGTTGCTCTTGCATAGGCTTGACGAAAGCATGTAGTACACTAAACCTTTTATTGAAAACGTCTGTTTTAGGGGAGCACTGAATCTTCACTAAGCAGCCCTTATTTGACTTGCGACTTCAGGTAGAAGCAGATTTGTCCAGCAAAACTTGATTTTATGAGGCACTTTGTGTAGCTGCATATAAAATGTGCATTGGTGGTAACTTTAGTAGGGTTACTCCTGTGGGGAAAAATAAATTATCTCACTGGTCAAAATTCTTCCAAAACACTGCCAAACAACAGTGTTACTGACTTTTAAAATACTGTTTTTAGGCTACAAGAACATATGCTATGAGGCATACATTTAAATATTTTATACAGACGTTCCATCACAGGTCAAAAGTTTTCTATTGGATTGAGATCTGGTGACAGAAATATTTTACAAATCTTCTATTGTCAGTGTTAGTTAGCCAGTGTTAGTTGTAGCTTCACCTTCCTGTTCTTAGCTAACAAGTGTGGTCTTCTGCTGCTGTAGCTCATCTACTTCAAAGTTCCATGTGCTGTGCTCTCAGAAACGGTCTTCTACATCCAGTAGTTCAATCCAGTGACGATTTGAGTTATTGTTTTCTTTCTGTTGGTTTCAAGCAGCCTGGCCATTTTCCCCTGACCCCTGGACTCAACAAGGCATTTTCACTGAAGATATTTTCTCTTTTTCCGATCATTTTCTGTGAAAACTACAGATGGTTGTATGGGAAAATCCCAGTAGATCAGCAGCTTGTGAAATACTCAGACCAGCTCATCTGGCATCCAAAAGTCTTGTAAATCACCTCTCTTCCCCATTCTGACTGAACTTCAGCAGGTCGTCTTGACCATGTCTACATGCTAAAATGCACCGAGTTGCATAAGATGTCTAACTCAGAAGATCTCTAGAAGATAGGAAAAAGACCCTGTTTCAAAACACACACACAGATGCAACACACGACAATTAAATAATTTCCCCCAGGGATCAATAAAGTATTCTGATTCTGATTCTGAATTACAATTTAAAGTACCTGATACCATAAATAGGAAAAACAGCATGCAAAGACATTTTTTCTAATGCTAAAATGCCCATGCAGCTACGCCTATTGGTGCAACCAAACAAAACACTGTAATTCATCTGAAACATGAAGATATCAAATCTGACATCTCCACTTTTAAATGATTACAGGATCGTTCACTTAATTAAACAGCTGTAGTTTGTGACACTTGTTTGTGATAACCTCTGGTGACTTACTTCAGCTGGCATAGTAAAGTAATCAAATCAGGTGCATGCATTCAGTGGAACTATGCACCACCTTACTTCATAGCAATTCAAAACATACTCACCCATTTCATGTATTGAGTGGGAGAGTAAATATAAATAGCTCAGTCCAGGATTACACTTCACAAAGGTATGAGTCTTTGAAGATTTTCCTTTTATCTATATATTTACCTCAGTTCCCTTAAGTGGGACAAATGTAATATGAAATGTAGTGAAAAAAAAAACTTTTACAAATTGATTTGCATGCACGAAAAGTTGGTGCTGGAATCGATTCAACAAATTTTAAAAACAATTTACACTTTTCATGTACTAAGTTAATAAAATCCAACGTGCTCAGGGAAGTCTATGATTAAAATGACACTGAATTAAAGCAAAGTGAATAGCATTTAAATTTGGACCTCCTGTTTTGTTTCTCCTTTCTCTGAGGAGTTTGCCTATGTGGCTGTCCTCCCACAATCCAAAGTTTAAAGTGGTTGTAGGTGTGGATATGTCTTCCTGAGCTAATCATATGATTGACTGGCAGCCGGGTCTCCAGGGTGCATTTTGCCTTTTGCCCTCTACAAGTGACCACAGAAGAAGAACAGTGAATGAAATCAATTTATTTTTATTTACTGGAGGAGAGTCAGGTTTAGCCTCAGTTCACTTAATCTTATGAGGACATGCAAAATGTGAGCACAAAATAAAAGGCAGGCAAAAGGGTCACACAAAATGGGTCAAAACATCTACAGACCTAATTTGCCATAGTATGACTTGGGTCTTGTTTTGTTTCTGATAAACTCTTGTTTATACATCCACTGAATATCTATTTCAAAAGTCTCCCTAAGCCAAAGGGAAAGAATAAACTATCATTTCAGCATATGCAACAAATTACTGACTCTTCCAAGAGATGACTGAGCTTGTTGATGCTGTTTGCCAGGACCACCAGCCAGGCTCATAGAGAAAACTGTGCTTGACGTGTTCATAAAATGAATGACAGTTTCACTGCTGGAAAGATATCTCATTGTGTTGAGTGATTGCACTCATTTGTACTGCCGTTAATGCTCAGAGAGCCTGAGACAGAAGATTATGCCTTGAGAAGGGAGACATCGGAATACCTAAACAATTAATTCAAATGTCAGGCTGACATAAAGTCAGACTGGTCTCAGATTCTCGGTAGAAAACTCATGATGCAGTGAATAGAACATCTTGTTGTAGGACATTATTTCATTCTATGAGCATGCTAAGAATCCATCATATAAATTATAATATTTTTTCTTAATACAAAAGGGTAGAGTAAAATTTTCTCATGCATTGTATAAAAATGTTGGTATTTATAGACATTCAAAGAAAAAGGCTTTCATATTTCAAATATTTATCACAATATACATATATATTTACAACTTTGGAGTGCAATCATGTGGGAAAAAAAGGAAAAAAGTTTTCCCAGGACCCAGTAGTTTTTTGAAAAACCAAGCACACCCACAAGATTCTGTGAGAACTAAAAGGGTAGAAGCCAATTGCTACTAATCAAATAATAAAAACAGGAGTTTTGGAGGTCTGGTGGCCTGGGCTATCACATCTCAGGAAGAGTCAAGAAGTCCCACAAACAAGCCAAAATACAAAAAAAAGAAAACAAGAGCTACATCTCAGACTCTACAGGCCTCAAGTATGGCTTGGTTGGAAGGGTCGACACAGGAAAACCTCTTCTCTACAAAAGGAATGAGATAGCACAGCTTAAGTTTGCCAAGTTTCATCAACCCACAAGACAGATGAACCCAAAGTGGAAATGTTTTGGCCATTAGGCAAAGTGCCACAAAAAATAAACAGAACACATCAGCACAAACAACTCGCACCAATTGTCAAGCACGGTGGTGGAGGGGTAATAATTTAGGCTTGTTTTGCAGTCACGGGACCTTGCAGCCATTAACTCAGTCAGACCCTTTTAAGGTCATGTGTCTAAAGGATCAAGTTTGGCTGAATTCGGAAATTATGGGACAATGATCTCAAGAAGCTGTTTCAAAGACCCAGTCAAAGTCTAGACTTCAACCCAACAGAAATGTTGTGGCGGGATCTTAGTAGAGCTGTGAGTAAACAAATGTCCACAAACCTCAAAGAACTGAAACAATATCAAGTGTCTAATTTGACTTTCAGCAGTAAAGTATATGTGGCTTGTATGTTGAAATTATAAGGTGCCAGAACCATTTCAGAACTGGCTATTACTTGATTCGTCCTTCAACATAAAACACTGTCATGCACACAAAAAGAAAAACATCATAGTGACTCTTAGCATGCACTGTAGTTCCAGTCAAACTCTGTCAATAATTGCACATTTGGGATTATTATACGGTTTATTGTACTTTCTAAATGATAACGTCAACAACATGGTCTGTACTCTCCCTTCCACCACAAAAATGTAAATGAGCCTTAAAGCCTGAAATTAGTTCAGTGTAAATCAGACTGATGGCAACTTGATTTACAGTGATTATAATAATATAATTATATTTAAAAACATCACAACCCTCTCCTGGTGTACAGTCGTTGGTGAAAGAAAGTAAAACATAATTTTATTGTTATGTAAGTACTTGTTGGCAGTGCCAGATAGTTTGTAGTCAACATTCATTTTGGATGGAGGAAGGAAAACATTCTTCACCCCTAACCAGCTGAAGAAGATGCATTTTATTACGTCCTTATTAATTTGTACACATGGTTTAAAACACTAGCTGGCTTCAACAAGATCATTTATTCTTCTTGGAACTTCATTCTTTTGGTTTCAAGGTCCTTGCAACTGCCAGCACATTAAATAAATATTTTAGTTTATTAGGGACCTAAATCTGAGTTCTGGTTTCGTGAATGATGACACTGCATAAGCTCTTTTGGCTAGGAACAGTGTTTTTTCTTTTCTTTTTCCTTTTTTTTGGACTTGGTGAAATCTGGAAATGACTGTCTTAATTGTTAAGCCATTAACTTAATGTGAAATACTGTGTTTGTGTTGTTTTGGGTTTTTTTTCCACAGAGCCTATTTGGATATGAAAGAGATCAAAGAGATTTTGCAGTTGGATGGCTCAACTCACCTGAATGTTTTCTTTGCCAATTCTTCTGATGAAGATCTGGCAGGGGTTGCCACATGGCCCTGGGACAAAGAAGCCCTCACACACTTGGGTAAAAGACAAAGCGCATAAATAAATGCATGCATGCAAACTCACATGCAGTTACATAAGTACAGGCACACATCACCTTCAACTTCTTTGGCAGCCCAGATTGTTGATTTGGAGTAATTACAGTTCAAGCCCCAAGCAGTTTCTGTCTTCATCACAGCTCTAACAGGGAAGAAGGTGATAATGAAGCTGAGGAGGCCCATGAATAATGTATTGTCTGAATCATACCCCTGTGCCACAATTACTTTACACTACATTAGGAAAAGGCATTTGTGTGGTGTGTGATTGAGTGCGAGTGACTTCTTTCACTGTGTTTTTCCAGGTGGAATTGTGCTGAATCCTTCCTTCTACGGCACATTTGGTCACACTGACACAATGGTCCATGAGATTGGTCATAGCCTCGGCCTTTACCACGTGTTTCGAGGTGTGTCCGAGACTGAATCATGCAATGATGCGTGCTTGGAGACTGAGCCCTCAATGGAGACTGGGGACTTGTGTGCAGACACCAAACCCACTTCCAAATACAAAGGCTGCAGCGATCCTGAACCAGGCAATGATACTTGTGGCATCCGTCATTTCACGCATACACCGTTTAACAATTACATGAGTTATGCAGGTGAGACTGGGCCTCTGCATGTGTTGAGCTACTTACCAGAGGAAAACTTTATAGTTACCCTTTTTGTGTGTCACAGCTAATGTATAGAAATTGTCCCAGAGAACTTTTTGAGTCTGTGTGCATAGTGTGTGTAAAAAGTATTAGGGAATCTCAGCATTAGCGAATCTTTCATGGCACTCATAATGTGCTAAAGAATTTTAAAAAGTTATTTAAAGGGAAAATGCTCATAAATTATCTTGTAGCTTGTTAAAGTAGCTTGTTCTCTTCGTAGAAAATGGACCTGCACGATGATCAATCTCAAATTGTATCCTCACACTGATTAACTACCTCTTTTTTCTGCAGATGATGCTTGTACAGACTCTTTCACAATGAACCAGGTGGCTAGGATGCACTGCTACCTGGACCTCATCTATCAGACCTGGCAGCCTGCTTCCAAACCTCCTCTGGTGCCAATGGCTCCTCAGGTGGTTGAGCAGCATCATAATTCCATCACCCTGGAATGGTTTCCACCAATTTCCGGACAGTTTTATGACAGGTGAGATGAACTAGATATGTTATAGTTCTGATACATCCATGTATTGTGATGGGAATTTAATACTAAATATCTTGTTTACACAGTTACATACTTGAAAGTGAGTCCAAATCTAAAGGGCTTAATAAGCTTAACATTGTTACAATTGTCTTGTCACTTCTTGTGTTTGTTTATTGCGTATAAATGACGTGTATTTGGTATGTATCTAAGTTGGTTGCTGTACTGCCTGTTGGTTTCCTAGAGAAGTGGGATCAGTGTGTGACAAATGCACTGAAGGGAGAGTCCTACTACAGTATGCATCAAACTCGTCTTCTCCACGACCATGTGATCCATCTGGTCACTGGTCCCCTCGAGAGGCTGAAGGTACAGTACAGTACTTTATACTTGACTTCTTTTTGACACTGAATTTTCCCAGTCTAGTCTGGCTTTTGCTGTGGAAGTGTAACACATCTTTGTTACATCAAAGAAACACATCTTTGATGTCATTCAGACATCTGTCACTTTCTTGATTTTTTGACCTCTTTCTTCTAAAAGCAATTTTTCATATAAAAACCACACCACATCCACAGTTTACAGTACCATAACACAATTTGAGGTAACTTTTTGTTGCTTGTTTGTTTGTTTAATTTGTGTGAGTCAGTACCCCAACATGCACAAACCTTTGGTGACTGACTCAACCCTAAACTATGCAAATGACTCACTGGATTCATAACACTTGGGCCGTGGGACAACATGGAAGGATCAAGGAGGTCGTTTCCCAATGGATGGTGCTGTATGGTACCACAATTCCCATATGCAGGTTCAGGCCCAAAACCAAGGTCAAAGATCACATGTTAGCCCTAACGCTCTACTGAGAGGAGCCTTGTCTTTCCCTTTTCTAGTCTTGCCCTGGTGCTGAATTGAAAGAAGAGGAATTGGACTGGGACATAAATAAGGCAGTAGAGATGAAGTATTTAAGATTTAAAAATAGTTGCTGTCCCATCTGTGTACCTCTGATCTCACTGTTGTCCTGGCAGTGGCAGCATCAAACATACTTTGGATATTATGCATGCATGTAACTAAGTGCAGCTAAAAGTGCAATAAACATTTGAAATAATATAAACACTCAGCGACCACTTTGTCAGGTGCACCTTATCAACTGCTTGTTGAAGACAGTGTAATGATTAGAGAAACTGCAATAAAACCCAAGAGGTACATCCACAGACCTCAGTTAGCATCTTAAATGTAAAACTCACAACAGCACAATTAGACTCTTAGGCACAATGTCCATTGGGCAGATGAGACCAAAGTGGAGGCATTTGGCCATAAAGCAGAGCAACAAGTTTAATAAAAAACAAACATAGAATATCAGAACAAACACCTTACACCAGCTGTGAAGCATGGCGGTGTAAGGGAGATGATTTGTCCAGCCAAAGGACTTGGGGGCCTTGTAATTATTGACCATGACCATGAATTATTCTAGAGTCAGGCCATCTGTCTTATTGCCAAAGCTTGGCTGGAACAGGGTCATGCAACAGAACAAAGAGCAAGAGCGCTCCAGCAAATGTACTACAGAACGGCTGAAAAAGAAAAGAAATCAAGATGTTGCAATGACTCACTCACAAGGGCGTTTAAACCTTTTCATGGGTGCTCAGGCATCTCTAAATTTCATCATAGCACCCCTAAAAATAACTATAGTAATAATAATAGTAATAATAATGTTTTGTAGTGTTATTGACTTTATCTTAGAAAGTTATATTTTGCCAACTTGTCTACACAAAACAGAATAAAATAAAAACATGGCCCCTTTAGTCTGGTTGTCAAAGCACTCTTGGGCAAGATACTGAACCTCGAGTTGCCTGCAATGCATCAAAGTGTGAGTGTGTGAACATTTGGTTAAAACTGGTTGGGCACAGAAAAAAGTGTGTGTGTGTGGATAGGTGAATGAGCCTTCTTGTAAGAAAGTGCTTTAAATGCTCAAAGTAGAAAAGCGCTATGTGAGCACAGTCCATTTACCAATTTGGACTGTTTGGCTTAATTAGTTTTCGCTTAGTTAAGCGCAATTTGCAGGATCTCATTCGCTCTCATTGCAAATCTCTAAACATATTCACACTCACTAAAACACATTTCGAACAGTTATTCACTTGTGATGTATAATCCTAACTACAGGAGGCAGATGTTAAACACAACTGCAAAACAGATGTCTTCTTAAACACAATGGCTTGTTGCTGATGTTAACCAACAAATGCCAGCACAGAGTGCGCAGCCAGCAAGAATGAGCTGACGGTTGATACCAACAATAAATCGAAACAATGTGAGGCGCAAAGGAGGAAATGGGAGATCGAGAACAACAATGTCAGATGAAAACTTGGCAATTGGGAATGACCATGTTTGTGTACATACAATGGACAGCCTGAAACGTATAGTATGAGATTTACATGCCTATAATTTACTCACAAAAAATGTCTCATCTTTTTGTTTTTGCTGTAGTGTTTAAGGAATGCTCTGTAGTGTTATTATTTTTTTGACTTTTCTGTCATCTGAAAACTTTGTGCGGTTTTGGGCACAGATAAAATTGTTTTGATGTGATTGTTTGGTTTTTGCCAGTAGAGTCAGAGGTTTTGTTAATGTTGTTTGAAAATTGGGTTTTGTGTTTACAGTTTTCAGAAAAGAGGGGACGGTTTCAGAAAAAAGGATCTTAGCAACTGGGAAAAACCATAATTACTAATAAGGTTGTGCAGAACCAGCCCAGAATCCATAACAGGGACGGGCAACCCTGCAGCTTCTGTGACCGAGATCTATTATCCAGTCATTATTAGGCCTTACAATTTAAGAGGCTGGCAAGGTTTTGATTGTTTTGGACAGGTTTTCTTTGGATCTATACTTGTCTCTACTGTGCTTTATTTTAGTTTAAATTGAATATATGTTTATTTATCTCTCATATGAAGCACTATAAGCACTGTTTAATACTGAATTTTTTCAAATTCAATTTTAAATTTAATTTCACAAAAATGTTATTGATGTGATCAAATATATAGAATTACTAGGATTTACATTTTACAACAAACGTTTATTTAAGCAGAGTTATTTAAATATGAGCTTAACTCCTAACCTACTAAATGACAGGAATGCACATATTCATGAAATAACTATGCATAAATTATATAATCCTTCATTTAAAAAAAAGGAAATTTAGAAACTGCTGATCTACTTGGATTTTCCTGCACAGCCATTTCTAGGGTTTACACAGAATGAGCTGAAAAAATGAAAATAACCAGTGAGTAACAAAAATGGCAGAGGTCAAAGTCCTTTGAGCACATAGGAAGGCAACAGCCCCTCAGAAAACCACATAATACAAAGAAGGTATGCAGAGAAGCGTCTCTGGAATGCATAACATGTCAAACCTTGAAGCAGATGGGCTACAGCAGCAGAGGACCACACTAGGTGCTGTGCTTATCAGGTAAGAACAGGAAACTGAATCTACTATAGTTTGCACAGGCTCACCAAAATTGGACAACAGAAAATTGAATAAACATCCCCTGATCTGATGAGTCTGAATTTCTGCTGTGATATTTGGATGTTGGCATAAACAACATGAAAGCATAGATCCATCCAGTTCAGGGTGCTACTGTTGGTGTAATGGTCTGGGAGATATTTTGTTGACACACTTTGCTCATCAACTAAAAAAATTTTAAATCCCACAGTTCAAACCACAACACAAGGCTAGAAATGAATCCTAATCAAAGATGATTAAAATTCTGAATCATGTGTCAGTATGTGTGGATGCTGAACAGCAGCTGCTGAACCTTGCCTTTACACTGGTTATAGTGTGTGAACCAGAGGCAAGTCTGGGCTTGTCTAATATGATGTGTGTTTAAACTGTTTTTTCCCTCTTGGAAAGGGTCTTTGTTTGGTTCTCTCTTAACTCTGCTCGGGCCAGCTTCTCACTGGATACACAGAATACTGCAGCTGCTGTCCCTCTATAATGTTGCAAATGTGATCAGTAGTCACGTTCTGTCATTAGAATGCTAGACATTAAATTACTTGCTTTAAGATTATTATAGTTAGATTACTGGCAAAAATTCCTGTTTTGGAAGATGGGCGCATTGACGTGAATGCAAACATACATGGCACCTGTTCTTCAATGTCTTCCTCCTTATACTACTTGACTGGGAAACACTAGCATGGCCAGGGTGAGCCAGAATGCTTCTCATAAATCTTTACTACTCTAAGCCCTGGAGAAATTTGGCTGAAGTAAAAAAGCAATAATGGGGGGGGGCAAAAACACATGGATATGGATTCCAGGAGTGGGTAAGAGAGATTGGGTGGGATCGAAACCACCCAAGATAGTTAAGAGAATTGCATGTGGTTGGTGACATGAGTGAAGGAGGACTGATTGAAAACAGTACTGCACGATGCAAGCGAAAAGGTTCAGGATGTGTATGTTTGACAACTGTATTTTGCTTTACTTTGCAGTGTTTCACTTGCAATCTGTAGCACAAACATTATTTTCTCTAAATATCTATGGATTTAATCCTTTAAACTAAACAGCAAGCATCTGTGAAAAATCAGAGATTGCAGACACCTCACTAAAAGAGTTTTTAAAGATTTGTCTGCCTGACAGTATAAGCATAGACTGCTATTTTGCATTAGGCTCAAACAACAATACAACAACAAACAAACAAACAAAGAAAAACAGCAAGCAGAATGGTGATTAGCACTGCCACCTCACAGCAAGAAGGTCCTGGGCCTGAGTCCACCGGCCAAGTGTCGGGCCTTTTGTCGTGGAGTTTGCATGATCTCCCTGTGCCCGTTTGGTGTCTCTCTGGGTACTTTGGCTTCCTCCCACACTCTATATACACGCTCATTAGGTTAATTTGAGATGCTAAATTTTAGGTGTGAATGAGAGCATGAATGGTTGTCTGTCTCTTTGTGTTAGCCCTGTGACAGACTGGCGGCCTGTTCAGGACCCCTTATCCTGCCTTATGGCACCCGGGAGAGGCTCCAGCCCCTCCAGCACCCCTGATTTAGATAAACGGAAGAAAACAGTTGGATGGAATAAGTACATCTGAAATGGATGGTTTGATAAATGGATGGATTCATTGGGAATTAAACGAGAGGAATGAAGTGAACAGAGCTGATGATATTGGTAGTCTTTCTTGACACTTTGATAGCTTCTACACATGTAATTTATCACTTGTCTTTCATTACTGCTGTCAAATTGACACTACAGAGCACAAAACAATATATCAAAGGATGAGATTATTGTCATCCATCCTGCCAGGATCAAACACAGCGCATTGGTCATTCTGTCACAATCAAAGGACACATTTGCTGCTTCAGCTAAAAAAAATCTATTTAATTCTAACACATTCACCCCAAATTTACAGTGACTTTAGTGTACAGAGAGCATAAAGTCCCTTGTAAATTTTGTAACATTTTCTTATGGTATAACTATTTGAGTTATAGTAGTTAGCTCCTTCACTGTGCACCAAAATAACTTAAAATTTAAAAAAAGGCTTGTAAATGCTACCTGATTTGATATATATTTTCAAGACAAGAGTGCCCATTGCCTGTATAAGTGAGTCTGTGTGTCTGCAAAGTGTCTCTCTGTTTGTATGTGTCAGGGCAAAAGCATTGGAGGGGGGGGCGGGTTGACGTCTGCCTTCTAAGTGAGGAAGTGTGTAGCAGTGTGACAGTGAGTCATCGATAGTGAAAGCCAGAGCCAGACACTTCTTAGAAAGCATAAAGTGTGCATGCCCGGACATATCCCTGTCTGTTTATTCATCCAGCTCTATGGACTTTTTCTGGATCAGTATGATTGTAACCAACATCTATCCTAGAGTTGTACTTCACCGATTACAGCCAGTATTAATTGTCTTGACTTGAAAAGAGCAAAATGTTTCAGCCGCAGTTTTCTGGCCAGTGTCATTGCCGAGTCAGGAATTCCATTTTTGTTGACAAGGAGCCTTTAGGATGCATTTAACAGACAGTTATTAAATAAAGTTTAAATGTGGCAAAAAGCAAGCCTCACAGAGTGTAATACTCTTAAAGTTAAGCATAAACCTCCAAACGAAGGATTTGCTTGATTAGCAGAAAGAAACAAAAAATACATTTGGTAAAAAATATAAATCTCTCCTCATATCAACCAGACAACAACAAAAAAAGAAGTATTGGAGTAACACAAATGGAGGAAATATGCAGGGTTGTCCAGCAAAAAAGTTTAACCTAGCTCAACAATTACTGAAAAATATTTGGCTGCCAGCTGCCATTGGGTCAAAGACAAGGTTCTGCCAGAGGGGTTACACAGAGACAACAGACATTCATACCTATGCCAAAGTTATAATCATCAGTTCATCAGTTCTGCACACAGTAAACAGCTTTTAGAGCAGCATATGCTCACATCCACATGTCTTTTTCGGGGAAGGCCTTGCATTTCAACTGAAAGTATGCTACTTCATGAGTCATTTCTTAATGAGAACAATCAGGGAACTTCCATCACCCCAAATCTCAAGAAGCTGGGACTTTGTGTAAAATGTAAATAAAAACAGAATGCAGCAACTTTCAAAGCTCATTTTTAATTTGATGATGGGGTAACAAAAGATTGGAAAAGTAAGTGGCACTAAAAAGAAACAGCTGGAGGAACATTTTGCAGCAAATTAGGTTAATTGGCAACACCTCAGTGACATTATTGGGTATAATAAGAGCATGTTAGAATGCCAGAGGTGAAGATGAGCAGAGGTTCACTAATCTGCACAAAAACTGCAGTTACAAATTATATGACAATTTCAAAATAATAATCCTCAATTTAAACTGTGAGGTCTATGGATAGCTCATCATCTAGAGTACATAATCTCATAATAAAAACTTGATAATCTGGAGAAATCTTAGTACGCCTTTGGACAAGACTAGAAATCAAATATTGGATGCCCCCAGGCCTGGTGGCAATAAGCAGGACTGCATTAAAAAACAGACATCATTCTATCATTGAAGTCACAGAATCGCTCAGGAACAGGTCCACAAATCCTTATCTGTGAACACAGTTTGCTGTGCTAACTGGAACTGGGATTAAAGCACTATGATGCAAAGAAGACGCCATGTGTGAACATGATCCAGAAATGCTACTTTCTTCTCTGGGTCAAAGTGGAAAATTGTTTTGTGGTCAAACAAATTGAAATTTGACTGAAGAGTTGAGAGACCATCTCGCTTGTTACCACTGCTCAGTTCAAAAGCCACCATCTCTGAAGGTATGAGCTTGTATTTAGTGACTTTGGACATATGGAAAGGCCCCATCAGTGCTGAAAGGTATATATAGGTTTCGTAAAAAATGTTGTCATTCAGATCACGACTTCTTTCAGCAAGACAATGCTAAACCAATGTGTCACCAAACAAAATATGATAAAAATGACCCAGGACTGAGACAAGAACAGCCAAGAACAACATTTGTCTCCTAAAAGTCTCCCCAGCTCCCACATGTTTATGCGCTCCTGTTAAATAAAAGAAATGGTGGTAAACACTGTCTCTACTTATTTGCGATGTGCTGCTGCCGTTAAATTCATAATGAGGGGTGGTGGTATTTTTCTGTCTAAACATTTGACATGTTTTGTATCTACTACTGTGAATAGCACAAATATTTTTTACACAAATTTTCTTGCAAATTATCCCATTCCTTCTTTCAGAGTTGGGGTTGTAAAAAGGGATGTGACAAATTCAAATTTTTAACAGAAGGGGAACAAAAACTGCAGCGAAAACAAAAAATAACAAGCACTAACCCATTTTACCCAAAACAAAACCTTGTTACAAGAATCCAAATGGCACCAATTTCTTGGAATGTGTAAAATTTGAATGTGGAAACGTCATTTGCATATAAAGCTACATTAAATTCATTTTTAAAACCCCAAAACAAACAAGGGTACTGCCAATCAACTTTAAAAACAAAACAAAAAACAGTTTATACTGCCTTGGGTTACACAATGGCACCTCTACTCTTTCTCCTCTTAAATCTTCAACCACATAATTCCTGTGCCAGAGCAGGAGTGGGGCCCACCATAACAGCTGACATTACAAAATATTTTCAGTGGCTACAGCTCCTTTCCTTGCAAACTCAATGAAAATTTACCCAGAAAGCCGGGATTACATGAGCCGAGCAAAGCCAACCTCTTGGAGTACCTTAGTTCATTCTCTTCCAGCCTCCCGCTTTTCTCCCTCTCTTCTCTATTTCTTACTCTCTTTCTCTTTTCTTTAATTCACCTCCACACTGGCCACACACACACACTTACAGTACAATAATAAATGTGTTGAGATAATGTGGCTTGGAAACCATATTCAGTCTTCACTTGATTAAACACTGGAATTTTGCATGGTGCCCAGAAATGAGGTTAGCAAATGGCTTCTTTGGTTGCCAGCTTGGAAATGCACAAAAGGAAATTGAGGGAGAACATAGTGTCTGCCGCTTGCTGGCTTCTAAAAGTGCTTGATGAATGTTAGTGTACGTCACTTGGGATAATCCAAGTTAGCTGTGTGTGGACTCCAAATATGGCTGGAGTGTGACTGTTAGAGGTTGTAATGACTGCGCTGAAGTGAGAACCCTGCACAGGGCCCCTCTCAGAAGGTACACACCTCAGCTCTGCCTTTCCTCTGCAGATGGACTCACAATGAACTCTCAGTTTCACCTCAACCTTGATGTTGCAAGCACTGCAGATACACCAAAAAGATTGTTGATGCGATTAAAAAAAATAAAAAATAAAAATCTGTCAGCAATCTTTTTTAATATTTAGTTTAAATTTACCTGTTCGGTTATCTTAAAATAGTTCTGTACAATAGTGTATTTGAATTCATCATTATGTGTCTGCATGAGTGTTTAATAATCACCCATAGCTGTATCTAAAATGGTCAACATAAGCTTGTGAATTATTTAAAGTTTTTGTGTTGCCTACGTGTGTGTGTGTGTGTGTGTGTGTGTGTGTGTGTGTGTGTGTGTGTGTGTGACTGCTTTGTAATTTCATCCCATAGGCCCTCCTGATGTGGAGCAGGCTTGTGAACCAAGTGTGCGTACCTGGAGCCCTCATTCAGCAACCGAGCAAGACATCGTTGGCCTGCCAGAGTGCCCTTTACAGGGCTGCATGCTTCAGCTAGAGTTCGCCTACCCACTGGTACCTGACTCCTTGACTGTGTGGGTTACATTTCTTAGCCGCGAGGAAACAGCGCTGCCTGCGATCCATAACATCTTGCTGCTGACCGTCAGTGGAAACAACATTTCACTGGGTCCCAGCAATGTTTTCTGTGATACCCCGCTCACTATGAAGCTGGACATTGAGGAAGAGGTGTATGGGGTACAGTTCTACACTATGGAGCATCATCTGGAGATCGACGCCACTCTCTTGACATCCAAGCCAGACTATAAACTCTGCAACCATTGCCAGCCTTTACGCTACCGCCTGTTGCGTCAGCCACCCTTCACACATGCCCCCAACGGTCTGCTGCTGAATGAACCTACCCACCGATATACAGATAGGTGAGTGACCTGGTAGGTGAATATTTTTCTATGAGTGCCCAAACCTCCACGTAAATCGCCACTCAAAGCCTGTCAGGATCACACAAACATTTCTGAGTGAAATATTTCTGACTTGGCCTGTTCATAGTCAGTGTTGGTCAAGTTACTTAAAAAAAGTAATCAGTAACTAATTACTGATTACTTCCCCAAAAAAGTAATCCCGTTACTTTACTGATTACTTACTTTCAAAAGTAATTAATTACTTAGTTACTTAGTTACTTTTTAAAAACACAATTTACAACCTGAAGAGGTTGTAAATTGAGGAAAAGTCCCTTTTTAAAACTTGTTTTATTAGTTGTAATCTTTTAACTTCATGCATCAAGCAAAAAAAAAATTTGTGTTTACACTCACTCTTTCAAATAGATGCAAGTAAAACACAGCAGAAAATAATTAAAGTCAAAGACTAGCGGTCCTGTTGCACTATTTTCACCTGTAAAGCAGGAGTGGGGTAGGCGGAGGTTTACGCTGGTGCAGGTGTGCCGCGGTCAGTTGAAGAATCCACGAGTTTCTCTGTCGTATCCCACTCAGTGCTTGCTTGGAAGTTTAGGGGGGTTTCGCTGTAACAAGAAGTTTTCTTCCCACACACAAAGGACGCTAATGTTTTTGTCACTTTTTATGGAATCAAACTTAAAGTAAGGTCAGTACTTCCACGCTTTAAACGCTGCACGCTCATACTCTCTCCCGCACTCGATATAGAACATCGCACTTGCTTAGTCACTGTCACTGTCATGAGACATTCTTGCAAAAAAAAAATCACGGTTTTAGTAACGCAGTAACGCAGCGTTCCTACGGGAAGTAACGGTAATCTAATTACCGTTTTTGCAATAGTAATCCCTTACTTTACTCATCAGATTGCCCATTTTTGTTCATAGTCCACCAGGTTTTATGTATTTCAGCTTGTCATATGTTTTGTGCAAGCTTGCTGGCAGGTGGGCAGAAAGACAAACAAAACAATTCAAAAAAACCCCTTGTACAATAAGTTTGCAGCAGCCTGAAAAATATTTCTGCAGACGGTTGTTTATGAGAAAAAATGGAGACTTGCTGAGCAGTCACTGTATACCTTCCTTCTTTAGTGTGATGTAATTAGGAGTTTTTTCAGGGCATGCCAGTAAAAAGTGTTTTGTTTTTTTTTATCTGTGGAAACTATTCACTTAGCTATGTTCTCGTAATACAAGATATCCTTTTTAATGCCCCCAGGAACATAAGCAAGCCGCCTCTTGTTCTGCAGTTTCAAATCTGTTGCCCAACATTTGTTTCCTATAAGTCATAGGTCAGTTATTGCCCACATTTGCTTCCCCCCCATATTCCATGAAAAAGCAAATAGACGGCCTGTTGAAGGTATTATCTGCACACTGTGGTGAGAATTTAATGCTTTGCTTTTATGGAATGTGCTGACACAGGAAAAAAACATGTTGCTATACATGACAGAGCTGTGTGTTGTGCCATCCCACTATCATGCTGTCAGTCTGGTTCCCATGAGAAGGATAGTGCTTGATAAGAGGCAGAACAGTGAGCACGCACATTATGCAGGATGCAGTGATGATATCTAACTTCCATAAAGTGCCTGTACATAACTTCCCAGTATACAGTGGGGCAAAAAAGTATTTAGTCAGCCACCGATTGTGCAAGTTCCCCCACTTAAAATGATGACAGAGGTCAGTAATTTGCACCAGAGGTACACTTCAACTGTGAGAGACAGAATGTGAAAAAAAAATCCATGAATCCACATGGTAGGATTTGTAAAGAATTTATTCGTAAATCAGGGTGGAAAATAAGTATTTGGTCAATAACAAAAATACAACTCAATACTTTGTAACATAACCTTTGTTGGCAATAACAGAGGTCAAACGTTTACTATAGGTCTTTACCAGGTTTGCACACACAGTAGCTGGTATTTTGGCCCATTCCTCCATGCAGATCTTCTCGAGAGCAATGATGTTTTGGGGCTGTCGCCGAGCAACACGGACTTTCAACTCCCGCCACAGATTTTCTATGGGGTTGAGGTCTGGAGACTGGCTAGGCCACTCCAGGACTTTCAAATGCTTCTTACGGAGCCACTCCTTTGTTGCCCGGGCGGTGTGTTTTGGATCATTGTCATGTTGGAAGACCCAGCCTCGTTTCATCTTCAAAGTTCTCACTGATGGAAGGAGGTTTTGGCTCAAAATCTCACGATACATGGCCCCATTCATTCTGTCCTTAACACGGATCAGTCGTCCTGTCCCCTTGGCAGAAAAACAGCCCCATAGCATGATGTTTCCACCCCCATGCTTCACAGTAGGTATGGTGTTCTTGGGATGCAACTCAGTATTCTTCTTCCTCCAAACACGACGAGTTGAGTTTGTACCAAAAAGTTCTACTTTGGTTTCATCTGACCACATGACATTCTCCCAATCCTCTGCTGTATCATCCATGTGCTCTCTGGCAAACTTCAGACGGGCCTGGACATGCACTGGCTTCAGCAGCGGAACACGTCTGGCACTGCGGGATTTGATTCCCTGCCGTTGTAGTGTGTTACTGATGGTGACCTTTGTTACTTTGGTCCCAGCTCTCTGCAGGTCATTCACCAGGTCCCCCCGTGTGGTTCTGGGATCTTTGCGCACCGTTCTCATGATCATTTTGACCCCACGGGATGAGATCTTGCGTGGAGCCCCAGATCGAGGGAGATTATCAGTGGTCTTGTATTTCTTCCATTTTCTGATGATTGCTCCCACAGTTGATTTTTTCACACCAAGCTGCTTGCCTATTGTAGATTCACTCTTCCCAGTCTGGTGCAGGTCTACAATACTTTTCCTGGTGTCCTTCGAAAGCTCTTTGGTCTTGGCCATGGCGGAGTTTGGAGTCTGACTGTTTGAGGCTGTGGACAGGTGTCTTTTATACAGATGATGAGTTCAAACTGGTGCCATTCATACAGGTAACGAGTGGGGGACAGAAAAGCTTCTTACAGAAGACGTTACAGGTCTGTGAGAGTCAGAGATTTTCCTTGTTTGAGGTGACCAAATACTTATTTTCCACCCTAATTTACGAATAAATTCTTTACAAATCCTACCATGTGAATTCATGGATTTTTTTTTCACATTCTGTCTCTCACAGTTGAAGTGTACCTCTGGTGCAAATTATTGACCTCTGTCATAATTTTAAGTGGGGGAACTTGCACAATCGGTGGCTGACTAAATACTTTTTTGCCCCACTGTAGTGTGAGTATCCGTGGAAGGTTGCCTACAGTAGGAATGTATTTATTTTGAGGTTTTGGCACACTTCAGTTATTATTGATGTACTGTAGGTAGTTTTACTGCTGTGGTGTATTTCACTAGCTGTGGTTGCATTCCATTGGTGGTGGTCAGTTGCGATGGCTGTCTGTTTTCTGTTGTGAGAGCATGTGCGATCTTGTTTCTGTTAAATGGTCAGCGAAGATCTAGCAAGTAAGTATGTGTGTTCTAGCCATAAAAGTCTGTAGCTCATCCAACTGAAGAAGAATAGTGTGTCTTTTAGGACAATTTATTTGGAAACACTGTGGAACAAAACAAACAAAATAAAAACATACTGTACAACCTCCAAAAGGCAGAATGAAGGGGCATAATGTTTTCACTTTCTTTTACTGATCAGGGCATAAACATTAAATTAGACACGTCGTTCGGAATACTGATGCAGGCCCATTGGCTCGTCACGAAGCATAACGAAACAAACATAACCTCTGACATTGTGAAGGTCACCCAGATGTTTTTGTCCGCCACAAATCCAGCGTAAAGTGCTCTGTTTGACTACCTGAGTCGATTTGCTGAAATGCTTTTCTTGACCACACAGACAGTTGCATCGTCTTGCAGTATGTTTCAGTGGGTTTGACAGACACGGATGATTGACCCTCCACTTTCAGGCTTACTGGCCTTCAGATTAGTTGAGGCAAACTGAGCAAAGGAGATGCCAGAGAACATACCTCCTAAGTATCAACCCATGTATGATGGATTGTTTGGTCAAAGTAACGAGATGCAAAGTGGGAGTTAGGACTACTTGAGGGGTAAATTATGGCCATGATTGGAGGGCAAAGAGGGACAGTATTAGGAGGTCAAGCAAATGTAAGGAAAGAAGGTAGCAGAAGATGGTTCCACTCCTCCTCAAAGGAGGTCGTCCAGTAGCAGTGCTGCTACTGCCCCCTTTGCAATTTAACTCTGGTTCTGTACAGTTCTGCATATTATCTGCCACATTTATCCCTTTAGCTACTCAAGTCTAGATTTGCTTGTTTAACTATTGTGTGGCACTCTTTTTGGCTAATTCTGAAAGCAAGTTAGATCTTAAACCGAGGACTTTATATGTAGTTCTGGTCAAATGGGGGGAACAGCAGTTCTTTCCTTTAAGTCAATCTAATGTTCACACTCAGTTCACACAGCTATTTGAAAAAGTAGGCAATGTTTCTATATCACTTTATTGTCAACACATTAATTTATTTTGTTAATAGAGTTAGGGGATTATTTTTTCTCATAACAAGCAGTAAAAATCACCGATTAGTCGGAAATCCTTCGACAGCAGCTACAGCGATTATTACTTTACTCTCTTCGATCACCTCTTCATTACAAACATAAAAAACATAATCCATAGCAAACCGTTAGTAATCTGGTAAAGTAACTAAGTAAAGTAAAATTTTATTTATATAGCACATTTCTAGATAAAATATCACAAAGTGCTTCACAAGGTATAAAACAAAATGGTAAATGGCCTGTATTTATATAGCGCTTTACTAGTCCCTAAGGACCCCAAAGCGCTTTACATATCCAGTCATCCACCCATTCACACACATTCACACACTGGTGATGGCAAGCTACATTGTAGCCACAGCCACCCTGGGGCGCACTGACAGAGGCGAGGCTGCCGGACACTGGCGCCACCAGGCCCTCTGACCACCACCAGTATGTAACGGGTGAAGTGTCTTGCCCAAGGACACATCGACCGAGACTGTCCAAGCCGGGGCTCGAACCGACAACCTTCCGTTTACAAGGCGAACTCCCAACTCTTGAGCCACGATCGCCCCAAAAACAGACAAAAGTTAACAAAATGCAATTCTAAAAAGATGTGTTTTTAGTTGTTTTTAATCTGGTAAAGTCTGGCTTGTAACTGGTAGAAGTCATTAATCAGCTAAGGGTTAAAGGTTCAGGAAGAGCCAGGACATTTCTCTGTCCTTGTTTAGTTTATTTGATCATTTTTCATCAGGCAAATGCAGCTGTTTAGGCAAAAGGAAATAGAAACTACAGACCCGCGCAACCCAGAGGACTTCTAAAAAGGCATACGATTGCCATACAAATTATTTCCTGTCCTGTTTGAATAATTTATTTTAGCTCTATACATATAGCACAGGTTAGTGTGGGTGTATAATTAACAGTCCTGAAAAGTAAGGCTTTGTTTGGTGATCTTGCAGGTTCAAATTAAGTTGTTTTTTTTCTCAACTTCCATACATTTATCTGTTTTTCTCATCTGGAGTCTTTCCGCCAAGAACAACAAGGAGCTACAGAATGGAAATGCATCTGCACATAAGTGTCCACATATCAGTAAAGGTTGGAACACACAGACGAGCACAGGCACACACCGGCAAACTTCTTGCTGTTAGTAGCTTTCACGTATGTTAACTCATGGCTCTGTGTGGTTTTGAATACCTTTGAAATGCATATTACAGGACTTTGTTCAAGACTTCACAAGAGAGCCACTATGAAAAAAAAAAAATTATTCTGGGGTTTTGAGAAGAACAAAAAAGCACTAATGATGAAATCTTATCATGTGACACGTTGACAGTGATTGTAGTAAGGTCCTTTGAGCTATGAGTTATACAGCAGATATTTTACATAGCTATAATTAGTTACAGATAAGTGTGTTTTTATGAATACTGGATAGGAATTCTGATACTAAATTGTTTGAAACCTATAGGTGTGGCTGTTATAAATTCGTCCACAACATCACTATGTGCTTTTGAGGTAGCAAACAAACAAACAAATGAAAAATCTCTATGCTATTTGTTCATTCTTCTCTGCTGCCAGTGGCTTTACTAACATATGACCACATTTAAACTGGTGCCGTTTTTATGCCCGAATCATTCAAAGTTCGGCATTAAGTGGCTCTGAAAATGGTCAGGCACATGGATTGGACTAAAAATAATTCAGTAAGAAAGCATTCAGTGTTCAAACAAAATTTTGAAAGACTTTCCGAAACCCATGCTCAAGATCAGTAAAAAAAAAACCCAAAACAAACAAAAATCCCCACAAAAACACGATGAGAAGAAAGTCTGGCTACTTTGTCAGTGAACGCAAATTCATTGATTAAACTTCACATTAATTAATTAAACAAGAAAATGGGAAAATTAATAACCGTGAACACAAATCAGTAGATTAAATATCGCAGCTATTTCACCCGCTTCCCAGAAGCTGTGTTGTATCATTATATCAGTGACAAGAGGAGAAAAAAATGTTGTGCGAAAGGACAAAGGACCCCACGATGGAGTTTTGCAGATCCTGAGGAAACTGCCTTTGTGCCCCAAGCTGACTGTGATGTATGACACGAGGGGGATCTGATCTCGTGGTGTTTTCTCAGAAAATAACTGAGGATGATATATGGCTCAGTCGACATGAGCTGATAATCTGTTTATTGCTTTTTAAATAAGAAAGTCATGGGGCACGCTTAAATAAAATGTTTGCAATTGACTGCTACAGTATTGACACGGGTAACGAGTTTGCAGTTCTTTGCCTGTATAGACCTAGGCGCCGGACATAACCACAGTCTTTGGCTTAGTCACTCACCTCAGCTTCCTTTCTAAGCCTTTTAATCCCAGCGTGGCTGTAAACCGCCGCTCCAACTTTTCTACTGAAAGAAGAACATGATTCCCCGGAGTCGTGATAATAATAATGAATAATAATAATGGATTGGATTTATATAGCGCTTTTCAAGGCACCCAAAGCGCTTTACAATACCACTATTCATTCACACACTGGTGGAGGCAAGCTACAGTTGTAGCCACAGCTGCCCTGGGGCAGACTGACAGAAGCGAAGCTGCCATATCGCGCCATCGGCCCCTCTGGCCAACACCAGTAGGCAAGTAGGGTAAAGTGTCTTGCCCAAGGACACAACGACCAGGACAGAGAGGCCAGGGATCGAACCGGCGACCTTCCGGTTACAGATGCGATTCCCAACCCCCTGAGCCACGGTCGTGAGCCATTTTTTACACGCTTTTCCCAGCAATCACATCATCGTGCATGCGAGAACCCAAATGCCTGATATAATCGAATCGTGAGATGGTTTTTAACCTGATAGTACACAGTCTAATTGCACCCAGGTAAGAATGTTGGTGGTAACAATCTGGGGAATTTATTTATCTTACCTCACTCCCTACATGTAAGACAGTTGTGTGACCTGTCCTGAGAAATTTACCTGAGTTCATGTGTGAAAATTGTCTGTCAGAGAAAGAAGCACGCAGCACTGTTTTTATCTTGATTTTAGTCCCTAAATCAAACAGCATGTTTGTTCAAACAGCCATGTATTGAAAACTACAGCACTGTTTTTAGTTGTATTTGTGAGATGACGGTGAAAAGCTAGAAGGACTGACCATCAGCCTAACGAGAACTAGATTACCTCATTAGATCCAGTCATTAAAATCATCCTTTCTGCTTGTTCTTGCATGAGCAGGCCTCCCATTGTGGCCCAATCAGTAAGTGCTAGTGCTTTTCAGTGCATTGGATTGCCTGAAACCGAGCGGCCCAAATACCTGCCCATCCACAAAAGGGAAAGTTGTGTGCCTCCTTTCAAAGCGGCATCTGTTTCTCTCTTCTTTCCGTCTATTCTGCATGTTTGCTTTGCTCAAAGATAAAGTCTCCCAGAGCTTGACTTTTCCAGAGGCTAAACTAATTCAATTAGAAGGGACATGTTTGAGTGTAACCTAGAGTTGCACCAGTATGAACCAACATTGCGGAACAGGGCATACTGTTGTGCAGATGAGAGTCTGTCAGGCCAAACGTTCTGTGTTGATAATAATAAAGCCAACATAAATAACTAATCTCAGGCACGAACTTTGCTGTAAGAGAATTCATTTTGTTACTTGATCTTTAGGCTTGTCACTTTTTATATTTCGTACTTCATGGCGAACTTGCACTTGGTCTAGGTCTTTCTGTTGGGAATGCCATGAACAAACATGGAAAAGTGAAGAAGAGATTACATGTTTTACCCTAAGCCTCTAATTGAAAACATTTACGTGTTCTCATTCAGTAGTAAATAAAAAAAAGTGCTCAGAAAAGGCAAAGGCTTTCCTGAACCTCATTCAAAGCCTTCTTTGAAGACTCTTTAGTTTAAATCTTTGGGGTACCAGGGAAAGTTCAGTGCTTGATCCTGCTGATGCGTTACATTCACACTCTGGAATATATGGCAGCTTTGGGAATAGTGTGATATGCCTGTTTTAATTAAAGCCTGTGTGTATGCGTCTCTCATTGCTATGTAATTCTATGGACTGTATGCGAGGTGCTTTCTGTAATAGGCATATTTATGGTCCATGTGAAATAATCCATGGCTAAACTATTGGTTCTACTTAATCCCATTCATAGATGCCGTTTTTAACAGATATACCAAAAAAAGGCTGCATGCATACAGCATTCAAGCATTCCCTTTACTTTAAGAACTGAAAGACATCAACATGCGCTACTGCACATTAACTGTTGCGCTGTTTGATTGTACTACAACGTCTTAAAAAGATATATTCAAAAGTTGTATTCTTTAAATGTAAAGTGATTTTTTTATAACGCCAGAAATCCAGTATCTCAAATAATAACGATCTTTCCTAAGATCAATCAAAAGATACAATACAGAAATGTCCAGCGTTTGTAAGGTATGTTCATTTATATACTCAATACATAAGTCTGTGGCTCCTTTCACACAAATACTTGCATATTTTTGAGTAATTTCAGCGCAGTGTGGGATTGAGGCAATCAGCCTGTGGCCCTGCTGAGGAGTTATTGAAGCCCAGGTTGCTTTGATTGCGACCTTCACCTTGTCTGTATTTTTATGTCAGGTGTTTCTCATCTTCCACTCGACAGCATCCCATACATTCTCTATGGGGTTCAGATCAGGGGAGTTGGCTGGACAATCCAGCTCGCACGCTCAAGACAGATGTTTTAGAAATAACACATCATGTGTTAATTTTTAACACATCTGCGTGTCTTGTTAAGGACTAAACACACGTTGTTTTGAACACCGTCACTGTGTAGCACATTTAGCACATTCTCTGTATTTAAATATTTCTACAAACTGAGCAACAGTCTAGAAGTTTTTCTTCTCCTTGTGAACATCTCACAAGTTCTTCAATTGACTTTTTTTGACAATCCTCTCAAGGCTACAGTCACCCGTGTTGCTTTTGCACCTTTTCCTACCACACATTCCCTTCCAGTCAACTTTCCATTAACATGCGTCGAAACATCCGATTTACTCTGTGAGTAAACTCTATGAACAGCCAGTCTTTTCAGATGTGGTTTACCCACCTCATGGAGGGTATGGATGATTATCATCTGGACAACTGTCAGCAGTCTTCCTCATGACTGTGGTTGCATGTACATATTTTATTGAAAGAAACATGGTATTTATACTGTTTAAACAATAACGGACTCAAAATCAAAATATTCTGATACTCTGAATATATGAACATAGACAAAATTTGACAAAGACTTATATTTAAGTTCCCAAATCTTATGCCATGATCACTATCCACCCCCCAAAACCACGAAAGCCTAAGAATGATGAATGAGAAGCCGTACCATAACAAATGCAAATCAAAACTAGAAATGAGAAACCAAAATAATACCAAAAAAAGTATCAAAACAGGAAAAAAAACCCTTAAACAATACAGATGTAAATGAAGGTGCTTTTGTGATTCAATTATTTTGTTTTTATTGCATGTTTCCAGAACTTTCTTTCGTTGCCTTTACTTATTTTTACTCTTGTTCTTTGTTAAATTGTAATGAGTCATAAAATAACACAGTTGCCTCAGTTTTTAAAGAAAGTAATTCCACTGATTACAGGGACCTGTAGTTAAAAGAGGCAATCTGATTATGATAGAGGTACAACGTAAAGGCAAACAAACCAGAGAGAATAAATAAACATTTTGCAATACTGACTTCCAAAAAGCACCCTCACTTACACATATTATTATTTACTTGTTTTCTTTCCCTGGGATTAATTGCTTGTCTAGTGGTTTTGGTTTCTCATTCATAGCTTTGATTATTTTTTTGTTTATGGCTTTGATTTTCTTATTTATATATTTTCCTTTCAGACTTTTTTGTTTCAGAAATCCTTATCATGGTGCCTCAAAAAACCATTATGGTGACTTAGACAATCAAAGTGAGTAAGCCTCCATTATTTCTCCCGTATTTCGTCACAATGGTTCCTTGAATCGCTGTGATAAGGAAACACAACAAAGCTGGACATGCAGTGGGTAAAAGCAGACGTATCAGTCGATCGGAAAGACAGATATGTGAAAGTACAAACTTAGAAGTTTACTAGTTGAATAAAGAGACACACAAACTCACCAGTTGACTTAGCAACAATTCTAACAACTTGATCTCCACCGACCTGGTCTTATGAAGGTTTCTCGTATGCAGTCTTTTACTTTTACTTTCTTTGCATGTGGTATTTCTTTGTATTGTCCAGACATATGAACTTACTGTGTTTTTTCTCAATCTTTGTGCAGGGATGTGATACCACATGCTACGTATACTTACCAGGTCCAAACAATCTCCAGGCAAAGTGAGAGTGAGCCATCTCCACCTTTGGTGCATCAACTTGGGGCACCCTATTGTGGTGATGGTCGCATCCAAAGGTAACAGGCACCACGTGTGTATGTATATATATATATATATATATATATATATATATAAAACACCCAGCACGCCCCTGCGGGCGGTTTATCCTTCAAGCTCGGGTCCTCTACCAGAGGCCTGGGAGCTTGAGGGTCCTGCGCAGTATCTTAGCTGTTCCCAGGACTGCGCTCTTCTGGACAGAGATCTCCGATGTTGTTCCCGGGATCTGCTGGAGCCACTCGCCTAGCTTGGGAGTCACCGCACCTAGTGCTCCGATTACCACGGGGACCACCGTTACCTTCACCCTCCACATCCTCTCGAGCTCTTCTCTGAGCCCTTGGTATTTCTCCAGCTTCTCGTGTTCCTTCTTCCTGATATTGCTGTCATTCGGAACCGCTACATCGATCACTACGGCCGTCTTCTTCTGTTTGTCTACCACCACTATGTCCGGTTGGTTAGCCACCACCATTTTGTCCGTCTGTATCTGGAAGTCCCACAGGATCTTAGCTCGGTCATTCTCCACCACCCTTGGGGGCATCTCCCATTTTGACCTCGGGACTTCCAGGTTATACTCGGCACAGATGTTCCTGTACACTATGCCGGCCACTTGGTTATGGCGTTCCATGTATGCCTTGCCTGCTAGCATCTTGCACCCTGCTGTTATGTGCTGGATTGTCTCTGGGGCATCTTTACACAGCCTGCACCTGGGGTCTTGCCTGGTGTGATAGACCCCAGCCTCTATGGATCTTGTGCTCAGAGCTTGTTCTTGTGCTGCCATGATTAGTGCCTCTGTGCTGTCTTTCAGTCCAGCTTTGTCCAGCCACTGGTAGGATTTCTGGATATCAGCCACCTCCTCTATCTGCCGGTGGTACATACCGTGCAGGGGCCTGTCCTTCCATGATGGTTCCTCGTCTCCCTCCTCTTTCTTGGGTTTCTGCTGCCTGAGGTATTCACTGAGCACTCGGTCAGTTGGGGCCATCTTCCCAATGTATTCTGAGATGTTCGTTGTCTCATCCTGGACTGTGGTGCTGACACTCACCAGTCCCCGGCCCCCTTCCTTCCGCTTAGCGTACAGCCTCAGGGTGCTGGACTTGGGGTGAAACCCTCCATGCATGGTAAGGAGCTTTCTTGTCTTTATGTCAGTGGCTTCTATCTCCTCCTTTGGCCAGCCTATTACCCCAGCAGGGTACCTGATCACGGGTAGGGCGTACGTGTTGATGGCCCGGGTCTTGTTCTTACCATTCAGCTGACTCCTCAGGACTTGCCTGACCCTCTGCAGGTACTTGGTGGTTGCAGCTTTTCTAGCGGCCTCTTCATGGTTCCCATTCGCCTGCGGGATCCCCAAGTACTTGTAACTGTCCTCTATGTCTGCAATGTTGCCTTCTGGTAGTTCAATCCCCTCAGTTCTGACTACCTTCCCTCTCTTTGTTACCATCCGGCTACACTTCTCCAGTCCGAACGACATTCCAATGTCATTGCTGTATAGCCTGGTAGTGTGGATCAGTGAATCGATGTCTCGTTCACTCTTGGCATACAGCTTGATGTCATCCATGTACAGGAGGTGGCTGACAACTGCTCCGTTCCGTAGTCGGTATCCGTAGCCAGTCTTGTTAATGATCTCACTGATGGGGTTCAGGCCTATGCAGAACAGCAGTGGGGACAAAGCATCTCCTTGGTAGATCCCGCACTTGATGGTGACTTGTGCTATGGGCTTGGAGTTGGCCTCTAGTGTTGTACGCCACATCCCCATTGAGTTCCTGATGAAGGCTCTTAGGGTCCCATTGATCTTGTACAATTCTAGGCATTCCAGTATCCAGCTGTGGGGCATTGAGTCATAGGCCTTCTTGTAATCAATCCAGGCAGTGCACAGGTTGGTCAGTCTGGTCTTGCAGTCTCGGCTGATTGTTCTGTCTACCAGTAGCTGGTGTTTTGCGCCTCTGGTATTCTTGCCAATTCCTTTCTGTGTCCCGCTCATGTATTGACCCATGTGCCTGTTCATCTTAGCCGATATGATGCCTGACAGGAGCTTCCATGTAGTACTGAGGCAGGTTATTGGTCGGTAGTTGGAGGGGACCGGTCCCTTCTTGGGGTCCTTGGGGATCAGGACCGTCCGGCCTTCAGTTAGCCATTCCGGGTGTCTCTCGTTAACTAGCAGCTGGTTCATTTGTGCTGCCAGACGCTCGTGGAGTGCAGTCAGCTTCTTCAGCCAGTAGGCGTGAACCATGTCGGGCCCTGGTGCTGTCCAACTCTTCATACTGGAGACCCTTTCTTGGATATCTGCCACTGTGATGGTTACTGGACCCTGTTCAGGGAGGTCGCTGTGGTCTGCCCTTAGATCCTCTAGCCACTGAGCATTGCCGTTATGGGTTGCATCCTTCTCCCATATGCTCTTCCAGTATTGCTCCGTCTCCAGCCTTGGTGGTGCTGTTCTCTTATTGTTCCCTTGCCACTGAGAGTACACCTTTGCTGGTTCTGTGGAGAACAGCTGGTTTATTCTCCTGCCTTCTATCTCTCTGGTGTACCTCCTCAAGCGGCTGGCCAAGGCTGTGAGTCTTTGCTTGGCAGTTTCCAAGGCCTCAGGTATGGACAGCTTGCTGTATTTCTTAGGCACCTTATTTGTCGCACCTTTCTGCAACTCCGTTAGTTGGCTAACCTCCCTCCGTGCTACTTTGATCTTGCCCTCTAGCCTCCTTCTCCATGGAGGGTACTGCCCCTTGTGGCTGTTCAACTTGTAGCCAAGCATCTCACTGATCACTGCTGCCGTATTGTAGATCAGCTTGTTAGTGTCGGTAATCGTGGTTGTAGGTATTGCCCGTAGTGCTGCATTAACATCATCTAGCAGACCTTCTGAGGGTACTTCACGTAATCTTGGTAACCGGCTACGGGGGATCCAGGTTTCAAGCTTGGCCATGATCCTATTTTTCAGGTCAGTTCCTCTCGCACTCAACGATCCTTCTCCTATCGCACTTGGGGCTATGTACCCAATCTCGGGTGGGGGTGATGATATCGCCCCCCTGACCTGGCGTCCTGACTCCTCCTTGCCGTAGCATTTGTGTTGTACCTCGTCAATCTCTAGCTGTGAGAGCAGTCCCTTCTTTCGAATGTTGGAACACTGAGCTACTAGTTGTTTCGCCGTCATTGTGGATGTTGGGTATCGAAGAATCCATAGGTCCCTCATCCTATTCATGTAGCCCCTTCCGCCGGGGTTACTTGCGTAGTAGCATTCCGCATTCCAACAACGCCCTGTTTTCGTCTCTTGCCCACCGATGCCTTCTTGTTCCAGTAGCCCACTTTTCGTCAGGGTGCCCTGGTTCCTCAACACCTGACGCGGACCTTGTTGATCCGGGCGACGTCCGAGCCGGCATGCCTTCATATTTATCTGTCTCGCTCATGTGTGTGTATATATATATATATATATATATATATATATATATATATATATACATACACAGGGCTGCATATAAGTGGTCCACCAGTGATGTTCTGGAGGAGGACAGACATTTGTTCAGTACTTCTCAGAATTTCTCGGAACACCAAAGTAATTGCTTATGGAGCTTGCTTCTTCGACATCTTCTGAACAAATGTCTATCCTCCTCCAGAACATCTTATGTACTCAAACGCGCCTTCCAACTTCTTATCTGGTGTGCGTCTTTTATTTTGACAGCAAATGCGCACTGGTGAACCACTTACGTGCAGCCCTGTATATATGTATGTGTATATGTGTATATATATATATATATATATATATATATATATATATATATATATATATATATATATATATATATATCTGTGTGTATTCTAAGCACTTGTCTCCTGCTCTTTTAGTTCCAAAGGAGAGGAATGTGACGATATGAACTTTATGAATGGGGATGGCTGTTCTAGTCAGTGCAAGAAAGAGCCATTCTTCAATTGTGTTGGTAAGTCTTGAAAATGCTCTGCTGCTATCTGATGCTCTGTCCATAGCTCTGATTTCAGTATGATAGGATGATATAGCAGCGTATGCATAACCATTTAATAGTCTTGAAATAATTCCTTGTGCAAGAAAAGTTAAAAAAACAAAAAAAACAAACAAAAAACAATAAACTGTTTCATTAGTGATCACAAATAAACTTGTTTTAATTGGCAAACGGGACATAAACACACACAATTTTATAAAGGTAGGATTTCTAGTAAAGTATTAACGCTTTAAAAAAAATTTCACATTATTATTATCTGTTTGGATTCCCATGCCTCATTATTTCACAATAAAAAGAGACTGCAGACATTTAAACAAGACTCACTTTGTGAATGAAAGGATTTGACACATCGTCTGGGTGTACGTCAAGTACTCAATGCCTATTCCAAACAAATAAAACACCAGGAGATATCATAATCACTCCAACCTCTTGTATAAAGAAAAAAAAACTAGAAATCATAACTTTTAAATAGAGAAATGTTGGGTCTTTTTTTTAACACAGTTGAAAGAGAGACATCTCCTTTTATAATTTGTTTTTTAAAATTTTATAAATAGATGAATGACTTTTTGTTCTGGGTCCCAGTAGCTGATAATCATATTTCTTCCACTCTTGTGATTCTGTGTATGTACAGTACATGGATACACATGTGTAACCCTCTGTGACGTGGCCACTTAATCCCTGTCAGATTGCTGGATGACTGAACTGGCTGTGCTGTTTTTCCACCAACTGCAGTGCTCTGGGATGCTTGCAAGTGTGTGTATGTTTGTGTGTGTTCAACACTGCTGAGGTTTTACACAGAAATCTGAGACTATAATGAAGGGACCTTCTGTCCATCTGTCTGTATGTGCAAGCAAGTGCCTGCTTGTCAACGAGTTGGATGGACAATTAACAGTAAGTATACAACAGGTCTAGGATGTTACAATCTGGAGGAGCTTTAATAGGCTATCATGATTCAGCTGGTTTAAATCTGGAACTGATGATAATCACAAGTTCTTTGCATACAAACCCACCTGCTGTTACAATCCAGTTGGATTTTAAGTCAGATTTCACTCTTTTCTTTGTCTGTTTGTGCCCACAATCAGAATAATAATTTAAAAAAAATCTCAAAGGCACCCAGTCACAATCTTTTTTTAATTTAATCTAACTAAGTTTAATTTCTATCAAACTCTAATACTAAAGCACACCCCTTCTGACCTTTTTTTCATTCTATTCCTTGTCTCTTTAGCTCACATTCTACCTATTATTCCTCTACCATTCACAATCACTGTTTGAACTTCCTCTTGTCTCAGTCTTACTGCTCCCCTTCTTCCTCGCCTCTGTTGCTGGTGAGTGAGTGGCAGGAGACTTATTCTATATGCCCCCTCAGTAGCCCCTCGTTTTACCATTGCCAGAGCACAGAACTGACTTGAGCTTTTGGCTGTGCTGTAGATGGGTGGAATTTCGAGGAGAAGGCCCTGGCCAACTTGGCACAGAGTGCCGCCTTTCCCCCCAACTGGAACCCCACCGGCTGATGCTGCTTTAGCTGAGACTTGAGACCAGTGAGGCCCAGGCAAACCTCCCTGCTCAGTTCCCCTCTCCTCCACTCCATAAGCTTTCAGTTCCAGCCCCAAACTCCGGGTGGGATGTCTGGAAAAAATACTGCTGTATCTTACTCTACCCATTGACCTTACCCCACTCCACCCCCTCCGCTTTCTGTGCTTGTCTGTTTTGCTCTCTTTCTCTTTTATTCTTTCTTAATATTTTTTGCCCCTTCTGCCCTTATACATCTATATACGCCTTATAATTTGATTCTTACTCCTTTTATCCCTTACATTCATCTCTTGCCTTTATCTGATCTCCTTTCTCTACTCATTCCAAATGAGGACATGCTCAACAAGAGAGATGGGTGGCGGTGAGAGATATGTTTAAGATGAACCACGCTGATATCTTTGATGCACTCAGTCCTTCTGTTTAAGAAGTTATTTTTATCGTACAGATAACTTATTTGAAGTGTGTTGTGTTTTCAAATGCAGAGGAGCCAAGCATGTGCTACTACTATGACGGTGATGGGGTATGCGAGGATTTTGAGCGAGAGACAGGTGTGAGAGACTGTGGCCTCTATACCCCCAGTGGTTTCCTGGACCAGTGGGCTTCCTCTATTGAAGTTTCCCATGAAGAAAAGCCCTATTGTTCTGGTGAAGTTGCTGCTGGATATCCCGCTGTGACTAAGGTAAGGCCAGACCTGTCTTCTCCTACCAATACCAGTTAAAGTTACCATCATTTAACAAAATTGCTTAACTTAATTTGTCACACCAGAGGTTAACATATATTTTAAATATATTAAGATTATAAATATTGTATCATGCAATCAATCATAAAAAAGAGGTCTTTGAATCTATGATTCTTATGACTGTTGCTTCCTTATTCACACTGTTAAATTCACACAGTGCAGAAGACTCTGCAACACTTAAAAAAAAAAAAAAAAAAAAAAAAAAAAGCGAAATAGCTTTTTTTGGCAGCTAATTGGTAATATCGGGACTTTTAATTAGATGTCTCCCAAATTGCATGTACAGGTTTTCTGCTCTCACTGGAGTAATGCTTATAGAAGAAGCATACAAAGCTTTACTTAAGGCTGCTTGCTGCCTTGATGTGTTTCTTTAGAGGCAGGAAAGGGGCTGACTACCTAAATAGAATGATTTACTTTATGGGGGCTTGTCCCCCCTAAACGGAGGTCGGTCCTTACAGTGTGTGCATACAGACATGTGTCCTCACAACATAAGTGATACAAGCACACACACACAAAGCTTCGGACACACACAAATGCATTAGCCTCAATCCTACTTAATCCCCTTCCCCTAATATGGATGATGAAAGATAAGACATGTTGTTGATGTATGTTCTCTCTTTTTTTAAGCCATATTTTATTTTTTGAGGTAATTATTCTGTCATTTTCTCACAAAAAACATTCAGCTAGTAGGTAAGTTGCATTGGTGACATCACTTTATTGTTAAATGCTATAGTGATAAATATACTTTACACTTTGCTTTGTCCTGAAAGACTTTACACCTCTACACAAACTGTGCTGTCTCTTCTGAGGTGTATAATGCTGGAAGTGTGTGTTGTTGGTAGAGCTTGTTCCTACTGCTGATGATGCATTTTTACAAAGCCAATGAACTAGTTTTTCCTGAACAGCTGTGTTAAGGTGCCTTGCTCAAACAGGGATAGGAGATTAACCATCACTTAACTGACAGTTAATGCATTTGATATTTGTATTGCACAACCTCTGTTTGAGTATTAAAAAACAAAACAAAACAAAAAAAACGAGTTTGTTCCAACCAACAACATTGCAGCTGTTTTACTTTCTGAGGGAAACGAGACACCAGTGGAACATGTCCATATAACCATAGAGGAAGGATTTCTACTGTGAAGGACACATTGTTCATTCAAAAAACACTTCTACTGTGAAGAACAAACTGTTCCCCAAGGGTTATATGTGATGACATCACCTCATTATAAGGCCACTGAAATGCAAGCGCCTATGCATGTGTGGAAAATATGCAAACACAGGTTAACAAAACACAACGATCTTGTCGCTGTCTGTCTCTGCTCTGTCCATCTCTCCCTCACATAGTCTTATTTATACAATGAGCTGAAAATCATATATATTCAAATCACCAGTGTTTATGTAAATTGATTTATTTTTCAACTTTTCAACACATCAAAATTTTCTCAAATTGTATTTTAACTTTAAATGAAACTGATTATTCTGTGTTCTTCTGGCTTTAAGCATAAGTGCAGTAACAGTTAAAATATATGATTGCAAATAGGGGTTGAACAAAAAAGAAAGATAACATATCTTGGCTTCCAATAACTGAGTTAAAATCCTCTCCAGGCTGTTCTCCTAAACAGCTGTGCAATTGAACGTGTGTGTGGCATTGCTGACTGCACTGGAGGCTCATGCCTCAGATGAAGCATGTAAAGACTGGTTGTGAAGATGAAGACCAGGCAGTAGGTCTGTCTTTGTTCATACAGTTTAAATGTGACCATGTTAGAACAACACGTAATGCAACGCAGTCACCAGTTGCAAAACACTGACTTTGAAGATTTTACCTATTTCGAAGGAACTTTCGCCAGTGTCCAGCCATTTGGTATTTTAATTGCTGTTTTTGCTCGTAATTGTCCTTAATGGCAAACAACAATTTATCATAGAGTGCATTAGTCATTCTTCAGGCATCTGGATCTAATTCCTTATCTTCTAGTTTCGAACTTTCCTGAGTGCTTTGGAAAGCCTTTTTAGTCAAAAAACAGTTGTGGTAATTCTGCCAAGTTCTAGGTAGCTTTAAGATGATGGTGATCAATGTGAAAAGTTAAACAATTGCAAATCAGTTCTATGAATTCAATTTTACCATTACACTAAAGGTTGACTCCTTCCTGTAGTAGTTCTAGCACTCCCATTACGTTGTAATTATTTCTGAAAGGCAATGAGCCTTCATTTTGTAGAACAGAGTGATGTTACAGGGAGTCAGATCTGCTGAGCAAGGCAAGTGGTGAGCCACAATTGTGTTTGTGTTGTCAAGAAAACTTCTTTTTGCTGTTACATGGTAGACCATAACACGTGCTACAGTGCAGGTTCTTTCAGCCAAAATGTTCAGTTTTGGACATACCAGGATGTTAATGTCTGCAGCCCTGACGGTGTGGACCAATAATAGCATGTTACTGATAGTGTTCCTGGTGTGATATGTCTTGTTTTCATTAAAAGCTTATAGGCTTTTCCAGTGAACACTGCTGTTTGATCACTGGGTCACGGAGCCAACTATAGTCACCAGTTGTAATCATCAAGATGAAGGCTGGGTCAGTTTTACTAAAGAATTTCTTTGCTTTAAGCATAAGTTTGCAAATTGCAAATGTGCACATAACAATTTTCAAATCTGAACTTTAAGGGCATGATCAAAAAGGTTTTCGAAGTGCTGGAAACTGTGTCAATTTGTTTTCCTTTCTCTTGAGAGACAGAAAAACAAGAGAAGATGTTAGGCCAGTCATTGTTTGCTTTATCTGAATCTACTATTACACTGTAAACTGACACATATGGAGGTGAGTCACAGTGTATCTGGGTTCAATACTGTGCCTGAAAGGAAACTTTAATGCCCTTTAAAAATAAATTCCAGTGAAAGTTAAGAGGATTTAAACTATTCCAACTAGTAGAAATGGCTAAAGTTACCTCGCTTACACAGATGCAAATAAAAACAGTGATTTGCTAATCTCGTAAACCCATATTTTATTCATAATAGGACATATTTAGCATTTAAACAGAGTCATTTTACAATTTCATGAAAAATATTTGCTCAGTTTGAATGTGACATCACCTGGCTCTCTTGTAATGTCTGAAAAACATAAATTGGGACAGGGGAACAAAAACTGAAAAAGTAAGTAGTACTAAAGACGATTTCTGTCTCTGGCTGGAATTGAATCATGGGAGAAGCCCCCACCTCAAAAAATGACCCAAGACTTTTGAGCAACTAGAATCCAATATCAGATAACAACAGGACAACATTCCTCTCTGAGTCCAGCAGCTGGTCTTCTCAGTCCCCAGATGTTTACAGAGTGTTGTTAAAAGGAGCGGGGGTGCTACATAGTGGTAAACAACACCGTGTCTTAAGTTTTTTGAAATGTGTTGCTGCCAACAAATTTAGCTAACATTTTCTAATAAAGTGGTAAAACTTCTCAGTTTAAACATTTACTATGTTTTCTGTCTTCTATTGTAAATAAAATATGGTTTTAAGAGATTTGCAAATCATTGCATTTATATTTCATACAGCGTCCCAACTGTTTTTGGAACTGGGTTTGTAAATGTGCTTGTTGCTACTCATGTCTAGTTGTAAGAGCTTAAAATTGTTTTTTTTCTAATTTATTTTTATTTTTCTTGCTTTTTGAAGTCACTAAAGTATACATGTCTTTTTAAGAAACAAGTACGAAGAGCATTCATTGACCGTGAATAATAATATAAGCTACAGTGGCCACTAAACACTTACTCTCTTTTTCATTCATCCAATCTTTGTACACTTCGTTGTACACCACACTGAAGTTGGGTTTCTCTCAAATAAGTAGAAAGATTCTTATGCACGACCTGATCACAAATAGAGATACAACAGCAGCCTTCCCTTCCTGTTGCGGACCTTCTATTTAGGATAACATTTTGATCTCAGTCAACCACACTCCGGAGACAATGCCATTACCATGACACAAAGCCAAAATAACTTCTCTGCTGGAGTTAGTGTCTGGTTAACCACTAGCATTTATCCCATAATATGTACCATGCCTCTTGGTGTACTGGTCTGTGTGTGTGTGTGTGTTTATGTGTGAAAGTGAGAAAAGTTGCAAACTGAGGCCCAGAAAGAGGTTAAGTTAAAAAGGAGTATGCAAAGAAAAGCACTACAGAGTCCAGGGACACAACGAGACATCTAAACATCTCAATTCAGTGGAATTCAATTTGATTTATATAGCACCAATTCACAACAACAGTTGCATTACGGCACTTTGTATTGGAAAATTGTAAAGTAAAGACCCTATAATATTAAAGAGAAACCCCAACATTGACCAACAACACAACCCTGTATAAGCAAACACTTGGTGAGAGTGGGAAGGAAAACCTCGCTTTTAACAGGAAGAAACTTTCAGCAGAACCAGGTGCAGGGATGGAGAGCCATCTCCTGTGGACACTTGGCAGTGAGGGGAAAGTAATAAGAACAGAGAGAGACAGGAGAAAAGGCAAATCAAGAGACAGAGTTTAATAATCGCTAATGATTAAATACAGTAGTGGTGTATAAACACACATGGGGTGACTTCACCAGTTGTCTTATGCGTCATCCGTCTCCACTGTTCTTTCCAAAAACACTGTGCAAGTAATCCTGTGCTAGCTGCATTCATTAAGGTTTTGTTGTATAAAGTAATGCAAGGTCATGCCTTTTTAATGGTCAAATAAGTCTTTGAAAATTCATTTCAATTCTTTGTCAATTAATTCAGCATACCGAGGACATAACAAGAGTGGTGAAAGGTGGTCAACTTGAGTGTGTGTTCAAATGAAATGGATGGCACAGGCAATATATAATCAATCAGAAACATGGATATGTCTAAAGTGAGCAGAGTGGCTGGTTTTACAAAGGAGAAAAAAAAGTATCAAGAGATCAAACACATAAAAGCTAAAAGCAAGACAGCTGCTGCGGACAAATTAGCACCGTGAGTGTGCATAATAGGAAAAACGCAATGTTGCAGTTTAACATGAAAAGCATTCAGTTTAAGTGTTTTTGTCAGTAACACCAGAAAAGTGGCAAAATATAAGTATAGCCCAGGCTGTGTGAAGCTAAGAAAGAAACGACAATGCAAGCTGACAGACTTGTCAATATCACAACTGTACTGTAAAGAGATGGGCAAATCACTCAGATTACAGTTGTTATTCAGGTCTTATACCAGTGGTGTAATACCTGAGTAAATAAGAGCAGGTAAATAACTTAAATAAATAAACAGGGTTCAGAAATAGTCTGAGCCTGCAATCAAATTATGTTCACAAGTATAACAGTATAAATATAAAATACACTGTTATACCTGTATTTTTACTAATGAATTCTAGTTATGCTGTATAATAAAATTAATGTTCTAGGATTGTTTATCAAGGCTTTTAGAATCAGTATCCTTAATTAATCTCAAATGGAGAGACTGATTTGTTAAAGTTACTCAAAGTATAAATATGAAAGACAGAAAATTATAAACTCTCTATAAAAAAATAATTATAAATAAGGTGCTCCATTTCAGGTAATTATTTGCTGTCTAAAAACAACATGTCTTACTGATGCTCATCAGGAACGACAAAGAACAACAATCTTCAGACCCTCTTTGTATTCTTGCACTGAGATCTGATGGATCTGGTGACCCTACGCTCCTGAGAATACGTCTCTAAGCTCAAACATAAGCAACTATGGAGCGGGGTTGGTCTGCATAAATTACCATGGCTATCCAATCTGGTAAGAAGCGAGCCGCCTCTGTAATACAGAAAACCCAGGGTTAAATCTTAAGTTGTTTTTTTTAGTTAAGTTAACTTGATAAACCCAAATCCCAAACTGTAGTGCATGCCTCTTATTCAGGACAATCCTAAAGTGTAATGAACTCTGTGTGTTTATGGGTATTTGTTGCTGTTGGGGGTAGGGGAAGTAGATAGCACATCATTTCCTTCAGATCTAGTAAACAACTGCTGTATTGGCTTTGTGTATCAGGTCTGTTTGATGTCTAAAGACTGTGTTGATTCTGTGGGAGAGAGAGCAAGGCGGGCAACAGTGATTGGTATCTTTATGGATGCAAGGAAGCAGCAACAGCACAAGACGGCACTTGAGCAGAAAGAGAAAGATATCGCATATCTGCACGATTCTCAAATGCTGTGCACTGGTCTAAGAGAGAGACGGTGTGTGTGTGTGTGTTTTTGTGTTTAGGAGGTGTATACAGATATATTGTATACTTTTGCTGTATCATAATCATCTTCATACACCAGTGCAAAACCAAAGAGAAAGATGAATGACGCTCCAACATGGAACCACTAGGAGTAATTCTTCAACACGAAAATGAATGGTGCAAAGAGTCATTAACACAATCTACCAGTTTGAATAAAATACAGCAGTTTAGTGGCCTGTGCTCCTCCTTATACAATGCAAATGTGATATTTATCTGACTGATACACGTTTTGTTTTCGGTGATAAAGTCTTTGAATTCTTGCACTACCCTGTTTAGTTATGTACTATTGTAGAGGCTTTTTGGATTTGAATGAAAGAGTGGTTACATTAAAAATGAAGGAAATTATATATGAAGATAATTGCCTAAATTACAGATGAAATAATGTAAGGTGGCAGAAACTCAAATGACAAATGACAGATGGCGTTTAAGGTTATAAATGGGGGTAAAATAATCTGGAAATTAACTCAGCCAAAAGTCATACTGCATTCAAAAGAAAATACATAAACGAATAAAAACAATTCTTTTGAAAGCTGAAAATGGTCCAACACCACTCTTACTGGCCATTCCCACATTAAAATGTCCTCAAAAGAATAGTTCAATCCAATCAAAATACCACTAGAAAGTGCATGAAGTTAACATTAATGGCAAAATAAAACATAAAAATGTCATTATTATCATTATTGTTGCTATTAACTTTTTAGCCAGGTTGAATAGTTGTGTGTGTGTGTGTGTGTGTGTGTGTTGTCATATTGTGAACCTAATGCAACATTTGTAGACATCAAATATAGTATACCTGTACAATGACATAACTTCAAGCTTATGTAAATGATTCAGAGACAAGACAGAAACACCTCGGCAAACACACACACACACACACCACATACACACGCACACATAGTGCCGACTCCATATCAGAATTATAGGGCAGGTCCATAGGGGCCTTAAATGTACTACTGCTCTCTTTGTGGAGCAGAACATAATGTTCCCCCGCTACCACACTGTGGAATATGGTGAGCCAGCTCTACTTGCTCTAGGGGAAATGGAGCTGAGAATTGGCCCTAGCAACTGACCTTTGTCTGTGCGTGTGTGTGTGTGTGTGTGTGTGTGTGTGTGTGTGTGTGTGTGTGTGTACCCAAGTGTGCCTCCATTCATGTGTACAGCTTCCCTGTCTTCGTGTACATGTGTGCAAATAACTTTGTGTTTGTGTAGGTGCATTTCGACTTTCAGCTTAAAAAAAGGCAAACCAGGTGATTTCTTCAGAGAGTGCTGCTGCCCAGGTAATCTCTGATGCAACTCCCAGGAACCTCTTGAGAACACTAATCTTAATTATACATAAGCACCAGAAGGGATAACATTTTACATCTCATGTTGCAAGAAGCTGCTTATATACAAAGTTCGCCCATCTTGAGAAAGATGTAAAACAAACATATGTGGACGAGGTTTGGATTAAATAACCCCTACCACATTCATCTTTGCGTAAATGCTTTAGAGGGAAGCAAGAGGGAGAAGGAGGCACTGTAAAAGAACTTAATTCTGTCTAGTAAAACCAGGAAACAATAACTGGCCCCGTTCTGTCCTCCCAAAAAAAGCATGCAGCATGTGTTTGTGCACTTAAGTGGAGGATACATGCATACTGTATACAGGCTACTGCAGCGCATACATACATGTTTACATATTCCTTCCTCTTCATATACATGCAAACAAATACACTGGCAAACTTACACCTACTGCTACACTAGCTAAAACACACACACACACACACACACACACACACACACACACACACACACATAGAATACCCACAAAAACAGAAGTTCATACAGTAGCTGAGCTGTTGCTTTCACCAGTTCAGGAAGGCCAATCTGGCACGGTGTCTTTCACCAACATGCCCCACAAACCACACAGTCCTCATCAGGCAGGGTGCCAGTGACATAAGCGTGCGGTATCATTAAAAAGAAACCTCTGGGGTGGCATTTTTTCCCTCCCTTTTACTTTTCCAGCTTCAGTTATTATTGTGGTTCCAGCATGTGGAAACCTCATTGAAGATGGTGATTTTTTTTATGGCACTGATGACCCCCGCATAACATTTTCAAGCTGTTAATATGCAGGGTTTTAGCACAGTTTTATTATACAGAGGGGTCTATAACTGAGGGATATTCTCCTCAGGCCCATCTGTTTTCAACTTGCTGGCATTGTATGCTCAACAATCCATATACATTAGTTTGTGGTCTATGCTCGCTACCACCCAATCACTGCATCATTGCACCACTTACTAACTTTTACAGCCCCACTCTCAGTAGGCTATGGAAGTTACATATTATTAGCCTTGGACCAATGGGACGGTGAGCTTCAGTAGGTATGGGTGACAGGACATTACCTCACACACCAGGCTCTCACCAGCATTCCAGTAAACCCTGGGATGGTGCTTGGAAAGGCATACTAGTTTCTCTCTGTTTCTCTTTCTCTCTGTTGTCACAAATGCCTCACAGATGCTGACTTCTGCTTCCAATGTGCAGACTTAAAATAAAATTAAAAAAACAATGATATGATGGTGCAGTAGCTGCAGGGGTTAGCATCAGGAAACGGATCCTGGGTTTGAATCCGCTGACCAGCTGGGGTCTTCTTTGTGGAGTCTTCATAATGTTGTGTCTGCCTGTATTTCTGTATGTCTTTGGGTACTCTAGTTTATACTCATAGTACAATAACATGCATTTTAGGTTAACTGGTGATTCTGAAATGGTCGTAGGTATGGATGTGAGTGTGAATGGTAGTCTGTTTGTGTTGGCCCTGTGACAGAATGGCAATCAGGCCACTGTGTACCACATCTTTTGCCTCATGACAGATGGAAGAAGCTCCAGTAACCTAGTAACTCTAAACCGGATAACTGGTGAAGAAATTGGATATACACATGGATGGATGGGCTTTTTGGAAGGAAGCTAAGACAAACTAGTGTAGAACAAGGCGGTGTGAGTAATTAAATATATTTTTTCAAAAGTTCTCTTGGTGAGGCTGTGGCTGCAGTGGCTCATCTACCAATTTGGAGGGTCAATACACCCCTGACTCCTCCACTCCACATGCTGAAGTATTCTTGGGTAAGATACCGAACCCCAACTTAACCCGGATCCATCCACTGAAGTGTGAGTGACTCTGTGAATCTTAGACAGCACTTATACATAGATAAAAGCACTATATGAATATATGTGATTGCATGGGTGAGGAAGTAGAAAATGCTTTAAGTGCTGAATTGAGTAAAATGGTGCTATATAAGTACCAGTCCTTTTACCAAAAATGTCATCCGAGTCTGAAATTTTTCCAAATATAGAAAAATGCAAAACAATTTGAAGCCTTGTCCACATCAATATGAATATTCTGATAAAAGTAGCTTTTTGTATACATCCACATGTAAACCCCTTCCAGGGGGAAGATTTGCCGAAAGTCCATTTCTGAGTTTACATGTGGAAAACAAAGATGCTGTCTAGCAATGTTAATGTGTTAAAGTTTTTTTTTGTTTTTTTTTACATCAGTCTCCGACATAGCAAAATTGGTATGGCCCAGATCTGGCCCACACAATGTGCTTACACATGGCCCACATACCGCAAAGAATGACGACCCTTTGGTGGACCAGATCTGGTTTGCCAGATGTGGCCCACACATGGGCCAGCACAAGGCCAGTTGCAGACACACTGCTGGCCCTGTGCTGGCCCAAAACAGTTTCAGCTCTGGCCCCAGATGTCACCCTACTGTGTACCTTAATCAAGCCATGTAATAACAACATGTGCCGGAATATGATAGCACAAATGAAACATGACAAAACTTTGTTCAGACAGTGAATGGACTGATTCTTACATAGCGCTTTTCTACTCTCCCAGATTACTCATAGTGCTCTATACAACATGCCATTCACACACTTTCTCTAAACTGAGTGCTTACTAACTACTTTCATACACATTCACAATCTTTACATACAGCCTGGAGGAACCCACGGATCGAACCAGTAACCTTCCAATCATTAGATGACCCGCTCTACCTCCTGAGTTACGGCCACCCGGTGGTAAATATAAGTAAACCCTCACTAGGTTTTAGATAAAGTGTACACTCACAAAACTGTCAAACCTGCATTTGAAACGTTGGCTACCATAGCAGTATAGTATCATGACATTTGGCCTTTCTAACTGAAATAGGAAAATAGGAACATAAATAGTACCATCATTGCCAGACCTGGCCTACATCTGGTTGACATACACCCCGCCATGACACCAGTCAGTCAGAGGTGCCAGATTGATGCTGGATCCGGGCCAGACCTGTTTTCTATGAGCCTGGGCCACATAAACCAAACCACAATCGGGCCAGATGTGGCATGCCATCACATAAACAGTGCCATCTACACCAGGCCTGGCCCATATCTGGTTGACATACACCCTGCCATGAAACCAGTCATTCAGAAGTGCCAGCTTATTACCGGATCCGGGCCAGGCCTGTTTTCTATGAGCCTTGGCCAGCTAAACCAAACCACAATTGGGCCAGATGTGGCATGCCATCATACAAACAGTGCCATCTACGCCAGGCCTTGCCCATATCTGAATGACATACCACTTAACATGCCAGAAGTCAGCCAGCAGTGCTGGCTTAACACCAGATCTGGGCCAGACCTGTGTGCTGTGTGTCTTCATTGTAGGCTTCTGACTGACCAATATTTCCATATGGTTAGGGTTATATTCTTTGCCATAGTCATGGCATCGTGTTTATTGTGGTCCCATGCAGATAATTTTCAAAATGAAAGCAGAAACCCATTTAAAAAAAAAACAAAACTTTTACTTGTGGACATAGCCTAAGACACTACCTTGTTTTATAGAGTTTTAAAGTCAGGTGCTGGCCTGCAAGCCACTTCCACCTGCTGTTATGCTGTGTCTGACTTCAGTATCAGACATAGCATCACACTGTCAAATCTGTTGACGCTGTTCTGTTGTAGGGGTCTTGTCGCTGCTTTCCTTGAATGCATTTTAATGTAAACACTCATAAGTGCTTATATATTCCCCATTTTTTGAGTTGGTGGTCATACCACTCAACTTGTGAATTACTGTACTACAAATGTGAAAAAAGTGTTAAAAGATAGTTTAAGATGTATGTACTAATATCAATAACTAAACCTTTAATACCTATATATGAAAGGTTTAGTTCACTTCGACCACAAATGATCTGTCCAAGATATTAATTAGAAATGTTAGCTAATACAGTAATAAATTTAACATCTGACAACTGGATTTAGCACTTATAGCATTTATAATAAGATAGCATATACATTTGAAAACTGGCAGTCACTGATCATTAAACATTTCAATGTGAAGGTCCTTGAGCTGACTATTGTTACAGTGTTGAGCTATGTAAATAAAACTGAACTAAATTGGATTGCATTTGAACCCCCTGTAGATTCACTGTTATGCTTTGTTTAATGCAGAATGGAAAGAAAGGAGACTAGAGTTTCAGGAAAGTCCTGAACGCTCTTGGGACATTCTCCAATTTTTGAAAGATATGGAAAAGAGCTTTGCAGGGCCTTCTAAAAATGTGATATAAATCTTGCAAGAACATATAACTCATAGCTGTAGGATTTTCTATGAGATTTATTGAACTGCATTCAAGGCATTTTTAATAGTTTTTTATTATTTATATATTTTTAAAAATCTGTAGGTTTCAACATCTTTAGACTGTATATACCGTGTGATGTGTTTGTTTGCGTATGAGCAGATATATATATTTGTATGTGTATATGGTTAAGTGTTTTGTGCACAGAGGTGATCTAACGTCTCCCTGGCACCAGCGGAAAGGCTTGTTGTTGTTATATTATGCTATTAGAGCCGTTATTGTTATCATCATTACTGTACCTTTGCTAAGAGACCCTCTCTCCATTTCCTACTGTTTATAGAGCGCTTTATGACTTTAGTCGATTTTGTTTTCATTGCACACAGTATTTTTAGAGTAATGAGTCTGATAGTTGAACTCTCTCATTCTCATCACATTTATCTGCTTTGGTTTCCCCTTGGCTTAAGTCACTTAGCTCTCCTTTTATCCAAAGTGGTGATTTACAAACACCAGTTTGTGTCTGCAGTTCTGTTGTCTGCCAGTCTGACTAGCCAGCTGGTAAATATTAAGACATGTGTGTAACCATGTGTATGTGTGCGTTTGTATTTTGATGTTAAGGACTTGAACTCATCTCCAGTGTTGCTATTTATTCAAGAAAAGCAACAGTTTGTATAGTTTCAGAATGACATTTAAGCATGTGACTTTCTCAAATAACAATCTCCATTTACATGCATTAAATTTGAAATTGATGATTGAGGTTTTGAAGGAAAATAATGTCAACTAGATCTTTGTGTTTAAGGATCCAGAGGACTGCATCTTATAAACAGCTAGTAAATTATGTATGTGACACTAATACCATTTGCATTTCCACACTCAAATCCTATCCTGATTTACTACATACAATATTAGGAGCAGACTGATTAAGCAGTATCCCTTTTAATTTGGTCTTATTGTACTCAGCTGATGGATTAAAACTAAAGGTTTTCTTTTAATATCTTTCTTCTTTGGCAGACAGAATATTAAGAATTTTTTTTAAAAGGGAATGACAAGAGAAGCTAACTTTAATTTGTCAATAACATTTTCAATACTAGAGTAAGTCATGCAGAGGTGTATTGCAGATGTTAGTGAAGCAGCACCTTGCTTAGTTGGTGGAAGTTGGCTTCATGTATAAATAACTATATATTCTGAATCTGCAGATTCCCATCCCTCTGTCCTACCACCCTTCCTTTTGCCTCCCTTGGGTACTTACTCTTGAGAATACATTTATTCCTGTCCCTGTAAATAATATCAGTTTATTTGTTGGGGATCAGTTGCTGTGGTGTGATTTAGATCATGAGCTGTTTTTCTTTCTCCCCATGCTTTTCACTTCTCATCATTCTGATACAAGTTGATGTAGGTTTAAATTCCCCAGATTTAAAAACTGAGCAGGCTCTTTTTAATATTTTGCAAGATATAGATTATCTGGCAAAGTTGAATCTTCTTCTTGAGGGTAACCAGTGGTTTTAAACCCGCTACATTGACATTCATGAAAGTGAGTCCCTCCTCAATAGTTTTCTTGAGTTTGTTTGAGATTGTGAAGTGGCTTTTCTTTAACAAAGAAAGACTTCTGCAATAGTTCACTTCATTTGTCATCTGTGGTCATCAAGGCTATTTGATGTTCCTAAGCTGACCCGTGCGTTTATTCATTATTTTAAAATATGTACAAGGTTGTAGATTTGGTCAGTCCTAAGAAATTTTATGATCTCTCTCATAGGTTCATTTCGTTTTTTCAGCCTAATGATGGCTGGTTGTAAAATATGTATTTGTCTACAAACCTATGGACCTAATTGTAATTTGAAAAAAATTAAAAAACAATGACAACATAACCTGGTATTTAATATAGCTGACTCACACATGGGGGGTGAATTGCCTTCTGTTGTTGTGATAGGTAGGGTTGTTTTCTTGAGGGTGGGGAAATACAGGAGAATCAGGAGTGTCTAGGGAGTGATATGTGTGTTTACATAAACAAGTACGTGGCTTATACATATAAAAGGTCATCCGCTGTCACTGAAGAGTTAGTAATGGAAACAGGCCCGCAGCAAATTAGCAGACCACTGTACAGTGGAAAAAGTAATTATCTGATCCCCTGCTGAATTTGTAAGTTTGCTCAGTTCCAAAGAAATGAAAACTCATATTTTTATGGTAGTTATATTTTAATGAAAACAGGATATCAACCATATATACAGAAAAAAAACACATTACTTAAAAGTTTTATATTGATTTGCATGTCATTGAGTGAAAAAAGTGTTTGATCCTCCACAACCCAGCCAAATTTCTTTCTTCCACTATGTGTCCATGTGGCATATAGATTGCAACTGATCAATCAATCAATCACAGGCACTGTTACAATAAATTACAGATACTACTGATCTCACCTCGTTTATATATATATATATATATATATATATATATATATATATATATATATATATATATATATATATATATATATATATAAAAAGCACACCCAAATCAATTTCAATGAAGACAGACAACACCAAAGATCTGCCAAAGGATGTCAGGAAGACCATGTAATGGCTGTTGGTGCAGCTATTTGGAAATGGAAGAAATACAAAATGACCAGCAACCACCCTTGGTCTGGAGGTCTTGTGTCATGGCGTGAGGATGATAAAGAAAAAGGTGGTGGATCAGCCCAAAACTACACAGGAGCAGCTTGTCAATGATCTGAAGGCAATTGGAACCACCGTCACCAAGAGCACAAAATCCCTACTGACAAACCTGCTGAGCAGCTAGGAACAGGATCTCCAACTGGTACTAAGTTATGTTTTGCTTGGGGATCAAATAATTGTTTCACTCAATGACATGCAAATGAGTTTATAATTTTTATGTTATTAACGGACATATATAATCCTCACAGTGGTGGCAGTTTCATGTAATGTTTATAAGGTTGGGGTGACTTGGAGGAGTGACGAAACGTTTCTCCCACTGAAAACTCTACATATGGATGAACAGAATCAACTTTTTGGGGTTTTATGTCATTTGTTTTTTCTTGATATTCGGTTGCTATTCTTTCTCTTTCCATAAAAATAAAACTACTATAAAAGTTAGGAACTGTTTTCTGTGTGAGCACATTTACAAATTCAGTGGTGAATCAAACAACTATTTCCCTCCATTGTTTGGCGGTATGTGAGGTATAAATTCACACCCTATTTTTTGCATTCAGCAAACTTTCAGCAAACCATTCAGCAAATTTTCTCGTAACTGTTTTCAAAAAACCTGAAGATCATCATGATTGCTTCCAAGTAGTCCCATACCGTCATGGCAACTTATCTTAGGTTTTGTCACCTGCATTTCTCATTTCTGCCGCTTCAGCTCTAATCGGAAAGGTCACGTCAACAGATCCAGGGGACAGATATATGGACAGATAGCTGCTCTGGACAGTTTTCCACAGTGGCAGGATCTTACAGTAGCAAAAGTCTCATGTTACTAGTGTCTTATTTCACTAGCTCAGGGCAGCAAGTGAAACTCACTGCCCTTGGGTATGTGTCCTCTCTTCTCATTATCTGTTTATCTACCACTCAATAGTCTTTTACCGTTTCTCCTATTTATTTTTCTCCATATCACTTAGACATGGCTCGCGATACTGCCAAAGCTAATGAGGTAAATTAATGCACTTTTCTGAACTCCCAGAGGTTAGAGATTTTTTATTATGTTACCAAATGCACAACAGTAATATTATATGATATATTATATGACATATAATATATGTGATTCTGCAGTCATGTAATGTATAACCCCACACAATACTAGCTGTTCATAATTCAGATCTGTTTGCTGACTTTCAGAAATCAAATGTATTTGCAGTCATTGTATACAGCCACACTTCAAAGCAGATAAGGTAAAGAAGAAAAGAAAGAAAAGAAAAGAAACGAGGAATGTTATAGTTTTTCTTTTACCTCTGTGTACCTGGACGATCCTGGCATGATAAATAGTATATATTAAGCTGAGCCTCATTATTGTACAAATCACTTTGGTTAACCAGATACATTTTATTATTATCCATAACATAATACCATGAAGAAGGCAACTGATTAGTCCCAGATTTATTTTTCAACATGACAACAACCACAAACATACAGCCAGTGTCCAAAAAAACTATGTTCTGCAACAAGAAGAGCAACAAGTACTGCAGCAGATGGTACAGTCCAATGGGCAGAAATCTGTGCCATCAGAAACTGAATTTGAATAAGTTAAATTTGAAATGCTCGGATTGAATTACATGTAATACATTTATTACCAACCTGAGAGTTTATCCGCTGGTCATTCGACATGACGAATGACTTCTGAAGTCTTAATTCAGCTCAAGACGCGTAGATTACTGTCAGTAACACTTTCGGTCCGGAATTTTGGAACTGAAATTGAATTGTAGAACTGAAACTGAATGGTGAGAAGTGAATCTGAACTTATTCGAGAGCTAAACCTTTAAAGGATAAAATACGGTTTCAAAGCAAATAAATTCATTTTCAAAATATAAAATTCAATTTTAATTTAGTGATGATCATTTTCAAACCAATAAATTGAATTTCAAATTAGGCTAAGTCATATTCAGTTTTTAAAGGCATTTATTCAAGTTCCAATTCAGATTCAACCGAGCAATTCAAATTTAACTTATTCAAATTCAGTTTCTGATGGCACTGATTTCTGCCCATAATTTTCTTTTTACTTTTATAAAGGTAACAGATACATAATTTAAACTGAAAAGTAAAACAGAGTAACTGTCTTTTTCTGCACTTTTTTTTGAGTGAGTAATTTCTGCAACACAAGTCACAAATGAAAGTGCTACATAAAATTTCAAATACTCTCTGAGGGCTTCTAGCGGACGTGCGCGGCATGACAGAGTGGGCATGCTGAGAACATAAAACAGAGACAAGTATAAAAAGAATCAAAGACAGAAAAAGTGGAGGGGGGTGTGGAGCATGTGTCACAACAGGATGCTGGGTTTGTTGACAAAAACAAACAGTCCTGCACACAATGCACGTCAGTTGCACGTCATTCCAAACAGTACACAAACAGTGGAAAAGTAGGGGTCACAGCACAGTGAACAAGCTTTTCAGGAATCATCCCTGATAACAGTAGCTGATAGGAATTGACACTGTAAGGGTCTAGATGCTTGCACACTCTATATACAGTACTGAGAAAAATACTGAGTCACCCATCAATGTAAAGGAAATATATTAGGAGGTAGACTTTCTTGTAATTGTTTTAAAGTGGTCTTGAGCAATAGTTCTCCAGGCTTTCTGAAAGTCTTTCGAACCTTTTCTTTAGACATTGGCTACTGACCAATTTCAGGGGAATGTTTCTTTGTTGAACAAGCATTGACCAGTGAATGATTCAAGCATTTAAAAAAGATATCCAGCTCAAGGGATGAATCAGTGTTGTGTCTACACAGATAGCTTATCAAAGAATCCGTTTTCAGATTGTGTCTTTAAACACTAGCAGCTTGTTGCAAGAGAACTTACAAGTGATTCCCTATCAAATGAAAACTAATCTCAGCACGTTGTGCAGTGTGTCCCTACAAGATCTGAGGAAACTGGACAAGTGTAGGACAAACTTGGTAACAGGCCTAGAAAATACAATCTACTGCATCTGAACAGTGTCTGATGTTCATAAGAAATAGGAAAAAAATCCAGCAAAGACCTAACTGGACTGGGTCTAATGGAATAATCAATCAGAATTTTTGTTCAAATCATCACTAACATGTACAGTGAGGTGAGGTGAGAAGGAAAACAGTGGATATGTACAGTCATCTGTAAATACTCATGGATAAGGCCCTGGAGATACTTCTCCACTTGGGGCACCAACAAATTCCAAATTTGGAATAGATACTCTACACTTTTCTGTCTGAGGTAGATGGCGTCACCTTTGGAAATGCTATTTCTGCTCTTAACTGCTCTACACTTGACTACATTCTGCCCCTTTGCAAGCTGAAGGTCATTATTCAAATAAGCCAACAGAATCACATTTTCTCCAGAAAGCAGAGAAAAGATGCCAAAGTCCACCAAACCCTCCACTTATGGCTTAGTCACAGTAGAGTAAGAATACAACAGCTACCTTCTTGCGAGCAGGAAAAATCACCAGTTGTGATTATACTGAACTTTTTTCACATTCAGCGACAAAATGATTTCCCAGAGGTTGACAATGAAACAGCTTTAACCTCTGGGAGATCACATTGCAACGTGATTGCACAGGTCGCCTGGTGGGAGGCAACCTGCCTCTAAACAATCACAGTCAAACTCAAAGTGACAGCAGTCTGTCTCAGACAGGTTTGTAAATAAGTGCCTTCTCATTTATAAATGCAGACAGATTGCCAACACACTGCAAACAGCCTGACTCATTCTGTGCAACTAGTTCACGATGCATCTCCTTGGGAACTGGACTTAACTGGTTGCCAGATGGTTGTATTCTGATTATATTCCTAAATAAAAGCAAGCTTTTTTAGTGTCTTTCAACTGCAAACTGATAGCAGACTGACTCTGTCTTTCATTGCCATATTGAGACACCAAAGTTTCTTTAAACATGGCAACTGACTGCAAGTGGTTGGAGACCAGCTCCTTATATGTGTGTGCTTTTTAAAAACTTTCTTGACAGTTTTTCTTCTGTGAGAAATTTGGTCTCATTTGTTTAAAAAAAGAAGAACATTTTAACAAAAGGATTTGTACAAAATTGTTCATTCTCCTTTCTTTGTCACTTGTATTTCTCCAGACATGTCAATCCAAGGTGTTTGATCTATCTGATGGAGTGTCGCAGTACGCATGGTTCCCCTGTCGAGTGGCTGATTCAGCCTGGGGATATTATACATACTGGCTCAAGGTAACACCAATATCCATGAAATATAGTTCAGATGACACCTGAAAATTGCGCTTTTGGGTTGAGTGTTCTTTGTAATAATGTCAAACTGCTGTACTGATACTGACAAAGCTTTAGAGAGTAATCAGCATTAGACGCCTGGATTGGGAAAGTATCTGTGTATTAGATACTAAACAAATTAGGATAAATCTAGTTGTACACACAAACACAAACATGTGACTAATTTTACTTAACTTTGTGCTTTTCCCTTTATTCAGGCCCACTTTTCTCATCCCATGGTGGCAGCAGCAGTAATCATACACTTGGCTGCTGATGGGACTGGCTTCATTGATCAGACACAATGTAATATTACTGTTCAACTGGTGGACACCAAAGAGGGGATCCATAGCCTAGGTGAGAATTATCTTAATGTGTTTTCAAACTACTACTTACCTCTGTATCAGTCTAAGTGAAATGATGAAAGCATACGTCATTTAGAACGCCGCCCCCTTAAGCATGTGTTGCTTTCATCCCTTTGTTTTGTAACTTGATTGGCTATGTCTCAGTTAGAACACGGTATCAGCTTTTCATCACCAGCTCCTTTGTAGGCCTCCTCTTCTTTTTGATCTTTGAGGTTGGTTAACATCTGCTTCTGTCCCCTGTCCCCTACCTTCCCTATCTCGACGTCAATGCACAATGTTTTGTCTTCTGCTCTCGGCCCCAATATCCTCTCCACAGGTGAGTGGCGTCTAAGCTGTCGCACAAACCCTTTGGTCATCCCAGTGAGTCATGACCTGTCAGTGGCCTTTTACCACACCAAGGCTATCCTGGTGATGTTTTCCTCTCACCTCGTGGCCATCTCCGGCGTAGCCCTGCGTTCCTTCCAGTCTTTTGACCCCATCACAATAAGTGGCTGCCAAAGCAATGAGATCTACAACCCCACAGGACAGAGGTGAGGCTAAAAATATACAAACGTAACAGCGCTGTAAAAGATGCTAACATATTTAACACAGACGTCAGTCGAAAGCATGCGAAATCACATCATGAACATGTTATATCACACACACGCACGCGCGCGCACACACACACACATGCATGCATGTATAATTTACACTATAGTCAAGTGTTTGTATGTGTTTTGGAGGAATGCGGGTGCATTTATACTAGTTTTTAATTTATTAAACAAAAGAATAAGTCTTGTTTCTGAGTCACAGAGCTTGTTATGATATGTATTTGCTGTCAAGTCACATATTTATGCATACAGACAAACTGTTATTGCCCCCAAACAGCTCTCTTGGAATTTCTTTAAACATTCTTCAGGAAGAGTGCTCCAGGCTTTTTGAAGGACATTGAAAGCTTTACTTTGGATGTTGGCTGCCTTTTGTTGTGTTCAAGAAGATTCTGTACTGTACTTTGTGTTTTTCTATCCAGGTATGCTTTTACTGGATTGGGAGTGTGTTTGAGATCATTGTCATGGTGAAAAATGAAGATGTTGTGTTTAAGGTGGTATTGCAAATGGTACTGCATGGAGAATCAAACTCTGACCATACTTTATGTATTTGTAATTCTAAAACACACAACCCCACTGGCTGAAGTACAGCCACAAACCATGACTGAGCCTCCACCGTGCTTTACAGATGGCTGTAGCCACTCACTCATCATCTGTTGTCATAAATGAGTGAAAAAGGCAGCTAATGTGCAGAGAAAAACTTTGAAAGGACCCCCAGAAATCCTGGAGAACAACTACTTAAATTTATTTTAAAAAAAAATCTTGATCCTTTACTCAGTACTGCATCAAACAAGCCTTCCAGACTCCAAAGTATTTTCTTCTCTTCATATATTTTGTATAGATATGTTTACATATATATTCAGCACATGCTGTATATATATGTAAACATAAAAGACAAGGAGAACTAAAACCTGTATGTGAACATTTGAATCTGAAATGCATTAACTATGCAAGTTAATGAGAGTTCACAAGTGTAATATCCTTGGCAGTTCATTGGACCTCGTAACTTATAAATTTATAACCAGCTGCCAGCCAGGGTTCAACACTAACTTTTCGTTACAGTTCAATTTGCTGTTGTGTTAAGTTCCAGCTATTTTTTTCTTTTTTCTTTTTTTTTTTACAAAATCCAAAAATGTTTTTTCATCTGTAAATTTCTTGCATTGTTCAATAGGGCACTGAGGCTGCAAGCTGCGGTTTCTTCAACTCTAACTTTAAACTGGCCATCAATCAGGCATCAAATTGGAGGCCAAGTACAGAGCACCATTTCTAAATTGGAAATTATACCATGAGATGCATAAAGATTCATAACAGCTGAAAAGAAAGCTTCATAATAACAATAACTATAATAAAAGCCAATAAAGATGCTTACATCATTTTCAACAGCTGCTGGCTGAAACACCAAAACAGTTATTACCTATTTGGCTATAAAATAACAATTTTGAGCCTGCACTACCTCCAAGTACCCACTCACAAACATACCTAAAGAAGACCACACACACAGTCAGAATTGATCAATTTCCACACCACCGTCATGCACGCAACAGTTCACAGGGACGATGATTCCACAAACCTTTCAACAAGAAATGCACTAATACGCACCACAATACCCAAAGAATGGATGGTCTGAAGTTCTGTGTGGAGAGATAGAGCTGTTTGTGGCTTTTGTTGTGTGCCAGTTAGACATCCAAGTGCACCTAAATAGATTAAAACTGCTGTGCATCTGCATCAGCCAGGAAATTGTTTGTTGCCGCACACAGAGGCATAGTTGCTTTCTCCAAGACTTTTTGCCGACTTTTCTTTCTTTCATATTCTCTCAACCTGATCTAATTTCCAGAAGCTCTTGAAAACACTGCTTATATGATGGCAAGCCAAAGAGACAATACCCACTTATCTTCAGAAGCTCTGAACATGCTACAAGCTGAATATGATAATATAGTGCAGCTCAGTGCCGTTTAGACATGAAGAATCCAGGCTTTGTGTTTTTGTGTCTTAAGTCTGTTTTTCTTTAATCAATACCAATTCATCATCTACATTATACTGTTTATATCCCACTTTGAAAGCTGCTTGTCTCTCTTCTACATTTTCTTTTACATCCCGATTCCCTTTCCCTGATTTGTTACATCTCTGCTCCTCCACTACTTCTGGTATTCTTTTCTGTCTTCTCATCCTTTACTTGCACATGACCCTCCTTTCCCTCTAACTGCCATCTTCTTCTTCTTAATTCTCCCCTTTTTTGTGCCTCCTGCGCCCACTTTCCTTCTCTCATTCTCCTGGGCTGAGCAGCATATTTCCCGTAATACTTATGCCTCCACAAAACACCACATCCCCTTTTTCCCTGAGTTGTTAACTACAGGAGCTATTAACATGACTCAGTTTTATGTCCCAAGCTTGTCTGCAAGAAAATGCACGCACACACACACACACACACACACACACACACACACACACACATACATATATGTATATATGTATATACATATGTGTGTATATATTGGTTTTGTTTCAGTTTGTCACACATTTCTTCTCTTAACTTTTACACTCATCACCAGAGTGAGAACTCTTGGACTTTTATTTGTCCCCGCAAACAACAAAACAGAAAAAGAAACAATATTCACAAAAGTTTTTGTATAGTTCCCTCATTTCTCTTGAATTCTCCTTTCTGTCATACAAACTATTCCCCTGTGGTGTATAATGTATTCTCATTTGCAGGAAAGGAGGCTAGTTTTCCAGGTAGTTAATTGTAATTTATGTCATAAATTCCAGAGTGACTAGCAAAAAACCACAAAGAGATTTTGTTCAAAGCCATAGAGTCCATGAAGCAGCCTCCTAGGTCTCCCAAGCTTGTCCTCAAAGAGTAGACGTAAGGGACCGCTGCTCTTGTGCTTTATAATTATTCTTCACCTGCTCAACGTAGCTTTTTGTCAACATGAGTTAACATACTGGGAGCAAAATAAGGGAAAAAATGAAGGGCATATGGAACAGTATATGTAAACAGAAGGCTTAGATTATTAACAATCTTGAGAAAGAAGGCATGCAGTGCAAAAAATATGTGGAATGAAAGCAGGTAAAATAAGACAGAAAAAAGAAAGATACAAATTCCATTGTTGCAGGACTGAGTTTAACAATGTTTCTCCAGATCTGTATTTTCTTACATACTTTCTCTCTCTTTTCGGTCCCCCACCCCCTCACAGACACGCACACACGCACACATACACAATGACAGAGAAGGAGAGTGAAATACTTTTCCTTCTTTTCTTTCTTCACTTCATAGGGGAACCCTATACTACAGAATGCAGACTGTTGTAAAAAGGTGCCTTGGGCACCCAAGCATTCCAAGAGTGTTAAACGCCTTCTCCATCAGGATCCTAACAGAACTGTGGTCAAACTGCACCATTGTAGCTTGCACAGCATCTATCCCGTTGTTCTTAATTCCCTAATATTCACACTCCGCTTTCATGTGCATTGCAGAATATGGCAGCCTTTTCTCCGTGTAGTTTATTGATTTGCTATGTTAAGCGGTCATTGATGGATGATGTGGCGGATTCGATGTATAATTTGTCTCTTTTGGAGCACTGCTTCCACGTTTCTGAGTTTGCAGTGCTATTATATTCACAAAAAATGTGTATTAGTGGTATTTTCAAATTTGTTTTATTTTTTATTTTTTTTAGCTTTGTCATCTCTGTTGTCTGTTCTTCTTCTTTAACACCCTCCCACCCCTGCCCCCACACACAATGCCTCGTAGTTGTGTACATTATTCGTGTGAGGCCATTGACTGCCAGGAACCCCGGATCCGCAATGCAGAGCAGTGCAGTAGCCCTGGCCACCACTTCTACAATGGAGACCGCTGCACCATCTCCTGCAACTCTGGATATGTCCTGCAAGTCCACCAGGACGATGACATCATCAAGAGTCAGGTGAGCATACAAACACACTGCTGCACACATGTTTAACTACGTATAGGCAGCTACATAGCTCATTTCACACAGAGAAACAAGAACGCATAAACATACAACGCAAGCATTCAAGTGCAAAAATGTCAGAGCTTTTGTGTAGTTACTGGAAAATGCATGCACACATGAAGCCGTCTATGCATATTCAAACAAGCTTTCATGTAAACTCAAATACACAAATGTCAATAAGACAAAAGTGCAAACAAACGTTCTTTCTGTTCTCTTCTCTGTTTATGGATTTACTTTGTCACCTGCAAAAAAACAAACAAAAAACAAAAAAACATGCTTGGCACAGTAACCCTCCAGGGACAATGACATCATAATCTTCCAGGTAGATGACTGCTGCACTGAAAAGTGGAGCCCCAGTCTTCTCCTTTTTCTAGTTTACTACACATAGACATACAAAGACACATCCACACGCACACACAGACACATGGGCGCGCCACACGCACATGCATTAAACAAGCACAGACATAAAAGTGTTTAGTCTCTTGCTGAGCATGCTGCACCATCACCTCAAACAGTCACTTTGTATTTCTGGTCCACTGGGATGATGACATCATAGCATAGTGTCTGCTCGCTCTCTCTCGCTCCCTCCCTCCCTCTCTTTCCCTAGCGCCATTCCTGCTCATTCTGCACACATTGAAGTCTCTGTTAAAAGGCAGAGATTTGCTGCCACTGTCACAAAGCAGCACATATTAAATGCTTCCATGCAGATACCAACAAACAAACAGTCAAGTACAAGGAGTACAAGGAAATCTCTTTGCATGGAGATGTGGGGAGATACAGTACACACACACAGATGCTTGCACACCACACATAAACAAATGATCTGGGTAGTTTACACCACATTGTAAACCTTTTGGATTTTGACCAAGATGCAATAAAGGCCATATAAATGCTTTATCCTTCTCTATGGCTTTGTAAAGCTGTCTGCAAAACAATCTATTAATGCTCTCTTAGAGAGATGGCACATGTGTATTGTAGCCTGGAGAAAAAGAAACAGTACTCGCCTGTACTGTATGGTATGTTTGGGAGCTGTATGTGGAACATGAATTAAAACAAGAAGGAGAGAGAAGCAAGAGCGGATTAAGGGTATAAGAAGGGTTACACATAATTGCTTTTCTGATGCGTGGTCTGGACTCTGACTTTAATATTGCTAAAGATACTTCTTCTGTTGGTTGTTCCATATGTTGTGTGCAAGCTGTCCTAACTGGACTGGTTCTAGTACCACAAAGTAGTTTACTCATGTATGCACAGAAACAATGTGTGTGTATGTAAAAAAATCCATTAAAAGCTACTGACATACACATTTTATGTACAAAACCTTGGAGTTGATTTTTCTTTGCAGATTTATAATTGCATTATATTTTGATTGACAATGCACAATCTGTCTATTCACCAATGTCAGTTCGTTTAGTGATAATTTATGCTTTTAAGAAAAGGAGAGGCAAAAAGTATGCAGTAAGTAAGCTGTTATGGAAGCAGAAAGGACAGAAGAGGGAGTAGGAAGAGTTTTATGCCAAATATTTTCTTGTGTAGTACTTTGAGTGTTTGCCACAAATGATGATTGACAGTTCAAAGATATTACAAGGACTTGTTATTTATGAATAACTTTTGTATCCATTCAGCCAGATGAAAGGCATGTGCTCAGTTTTGTAGATGTGAGCACATTTTATAGTGGTATAAAGTAAAAGCAAAATTGTGGCAGATGGTTTCTAGTTTGGTAGCCTCAGGACCAGCTGACTGCTTTTTTACTGATATGGTCCTTCTAGTTCCTTTGAGTGGTGACCTCTAACACATGCTGTGTTGGTTTTCAGTCAAGTGTTAATCGACAGGGATAAGAATTAGCACTTTCAAGTCTTAGGCCGTGGTTCACAGCGAGGAAAGGGTACCCACTCTGGGTTGGGGGAGGAGTTGCAGCCCCTAGGGGAAGGGGACAATGGAGTGTGAGATTAACATACGGATTGATGTGGCATTTGTTGGGATGATAAGAGCTGAGCTTGAAGCTGTGAAGCTGGTAAATCTATATTCTAACCCTCACCTTTGTCCACAAGCTAGGGACAGTAACTCAAAGAATGAGATCCAGGATACAAGGGATGGAAATTAGTTTTCTGTGTTTGGTCTTGGCCATAGGGTGAAGAGGGAGGGGCTCAGAGTAAAGCCTGGTGGAGGTGATTGAAGTGAGGGGAGTCTGAGCATTTTTGCTTAGCCCTGTGACTCTGACCCAGATGTGGATGGATAAATTGTCCATAATAGAAAGTATGTTGGATCTTTTAAAAGTAGTAGGCCAAGGTCTGATCTTTGTGGGACTCCACAGAGAATTTGAATTAATTTTTTCCCTCCTGGATTATCAGTCACTACAAGTCGGATGAGAATGTAGCCAAGAAAGGAGAATATGTGAATTTGTGAGATGGAAAACAGACATTCATGAACAGATGCAAAATTTACTATAAATACTTGAATATGAAAACATGAATATGAAAGAGAGACATATCCCTTTTTCTACTTTTCTTTGAAGAAAGATTCTACTTGAATTAGCCTTTGGGATCAATCAGTCTCAGATATGTTTTTTTTTTATTTTATTCCAATAACATGAAGATAGAGGTGATACAGTTCATGAGTTCTCAAAATAAACATTCTTGTTTTATTAGTATTTCCATTTTGATTGTTGTCAGCCCTGAGGACACTACCACTGCTGAGGTAACACTAAAGTTTCGATAAAAGTTATCAAAACTGTCCATGAGCATAGAAGTCACAAGTTCTGGCTGCAGACAGTCCTATTAAACATCTATTAAAACATCTTTTGAGCTCTGGGTATTTCACAAAGATTTTATACCACCCAGCACTTCCAAATGTTCTGGGTGGAACTGGAACCGGAAAGCTTTAATTCCAGGAGACATGTAAAATACTCTCAAAAAGTATTTGCCCCCTTCCTGATTTCTTATTAATTTACATATTTGTCACATATGAATGTTTTAGATCATCAAATAAATTTTAATATTAGAGTAAGACAATCTGAGTACTTACAAAATGCTGTTTTTAAATGATGATTTATTTTGTCGAGGGAAAATTCAAACCTACCTGGCCCTGAGTGAAAAAGTAATTTTCCCTATTGTTAAATCATGAATTAACTGTGAATAACACATCATGGCACAATCTAAAGAAGTCATTTCAGAGGCCATGTTGAGAGCCATTATTTACAAATGGAGAAAACTTGAAACAGTGGTGAATTTGCACAAGAGCAGTCCCAAACTTACTCCAAGAGTGGATCGATGATGGGTCAAAAATGGCATATATGGGAGAGTTCCAAGGACAAAACCTCTGAAAACCAAAAAGAACACCAAGGCTCTTCTCACATTTGCCAAAAATTGATTGGCTTACAGAAGATAGGCAGGGAAATAGTTGGGCCATTTGATGACAGAAACCAGTTTGTGAAAAATCGGAAGTGATGTAAAGAATAGTCTAACGGGCCGAATACCCAGGAATATAGGCAGATGAGTGAATAGAGATTGTCCTTATTGAACCACAAGCGTCTTTACTACTTTCTCGATCCATTTCAAAATCTATTGCAGCTTTGCAATACCTTGCAAAATAGTCTCACAGCAAATAAAATGCACTATTTACTTGAAGCATTACTGCAAATGATCAGTTTTGACATAACTCTAATTTGTTTTAACAGTGGAATGCAACTTTATGAAGGTGTTTGGACTGTATAACTTGCAATCAATCAGGAGTATAACTTTGACTCCAACGGCAACACAGCTGTAACCTAAACTGTACAACTGCTGGATATAATTGGTAAAATAAAGCAATTCACATTCAAAAGAAAGACTGGGCACATCGTGTCTTAAATGTAATAAACGAAATGTGCTTCGAGTCAAAGCGCTGGTAATAAAATGGTCTGGCCAGATTCATAGTGCTCATATGCTCTCATCTTTTTTTCAGCTGCACAGTCCTTGCAAAGACACGCACACCTCCACACTAAGGTTGAAAAGTCCAATGTGAAGCATAATCTTGTCTCATTTCATTAGCCGATTACATTCTTGGTTCACTGATGTCAAAGCGATTCTGGGAACACCAACTTCTTACATAATACTATCTTCAGAACAAATCTGTTTCCCTCACTTGCTTGATTTGTATATGTGTCTTTTATTCCTGTCTGTTTTTCAAATCTTTCTCTTCCTTTGAAGTGGTTAGGGAACACTGTGTGCTGGTACTGAAGAAGTCACATCTATTTTATATAGGCATTCCCTTTTACAGATATGACCATTCCCTGCCATGAAACAGCGTTTAGGTATCTGAATTAAAATAACCCCATCGCAAGTCACCATCTGATAAAAAAGATAATCTCAATGAAGTAAAGTATCTATTATCCTAAATTCATATACATATACAATGTTGTTGTGGACAACACGCTGGTGTGGTGGTTAGCACTGTTGTCACAGCAAGAAGGCCCTGGCTTCAAATCCAGGCGGGGCACTTTCAGCGTATTCTCTTTGTGGCTTCTCTCTGGGCTCTCTAATATCCTGTCATAGTATGTATGTTTTTGTACATGAGTTAGGTCAATGGGTAACCCTGAATTGTTCATAGGTGCAAATGCTTGTCTGTATCTCCCGGTTAGCCCTGTGACAGACTGGGGGCCTGTCCTCGTGTCACTTACCCTGTAACCTTTTCTTTTTGTAAATATTAATGGTAATAGCTAGGTGTGCCCCTTAGGTCAGTTGTACACACAAGAGATCTAACCCTCAACTAAATCTGTGTTCATCAAACAAACAAACATGTGCTTGCTATTGGCCCAACAAGGATGTGAGCATGTAAATCCCTTTATAGATTCTTAGGAAAACCTTGTAGATCAAAATGTTGCCTGTAAAATTAAAATCACCCTGCTTGTTGACATGTTACGCTGAAATGCTCCTCACACTTATAAAATATGGGGTCTATGGGTTTCTGACTAAAGTTACATTCTCAGTAGCACGCTGCTGTTGTGACCACACCGTTATCCAGAATCATTTGGGCAACCATTCGCTGATATTGCCAGTATGAATATTTCACAAATACAACCTTTGATTCTTAGAACAGGATTTTCACAAAAAAATGTTTTATAAGAGGTTTTCCGCGAGGACTGACACATAAATTATACTTAATTCTTAGTAATTCTACTATTTATCATTGCAGATCTATCTTCCAATTAATGTTCAACCATGCTATAATTTGCTTGTTTGCCATCTATAAGAAGACAAATCCCTAAGTTGAGGAAGGGGTTGTCTGTTGGTTCATTTGTCTGTAGGTCTGTCTGGCTTGAATTAGGAAGCATAGCCAAGGGTTATTAAAATCGCTACTGGAAGAGAAACAGGCAGCTGTAAATTTTTTAAAGGAAGGAAAATTCCCACACATTTACACACATAGTAGCACACACAAACCTACATATATACTCACTTTAGAAAGTGCTCTTCCCTTTTTGCACACCTAGCTGTCTTGTAGATTTTTATTATGAATCTATTTACAAATGCTCCTCACACTTATAAAAGATCAAAAGAATTAAGAGGAAAGTATTTGACTCGTTGTTCTGAAGCAACAGGTCTGTGCTTTAGGTCATTGTTATGCTGGGAGGTTTAGGACCCCCTTCGCCCCATGTCATATCCACCTGGGGTGAAACCCTTTTCAAGAATCTCTCTCTACTTTATCAATCACTCTTTCACCAGTGCCCCTGTCATAACAGGAAGTTTCCACCGCTTTGACCAAAAACATCACATTTATGGAATATCTTCATCTTGCTCTGAGGCCTTTTCATACCAGACTCTAAGTGGGCCCTTATGTGTGTTTTACTCAACTCTCTCTGGCCACTTTACAGAAAAAAATAAATAAAAAGACCTGATAGATGGAGTCATCCTGAGATGGTCATCCCTCTGTCAGATTTTTCCCCATCTTTGCACAGCATTTTTGAAACGCTGTTTTAGTGATAGATGGGTTCTCTATCACCTCCCTCACCAAAGCACAAACACATCTAGGTAAACGTGTGTGTTTATGTGTATTTGTATGTGTAGGGTGTAGTATTGACCACACTTGTGAAGTGCATATTAGCTCGTACCTTATCCCACACATGCACAATTTTGCAAGTGTACTTAAGATTTTCACATATTTTAAAAGATGTTTCAATGTTGCTTCTATGGTCCACATTGCTTCTCCACAGCTTCACATCTCAACTGACTCATTCAACTCTTCACCCAGTTGTTTTCCAGAAGGCGCTCACATGCAATGCATATGTTACCTTGTTGGACATCCAAATATGAAAGGAGCTTATTTATTTTGAGGGAACCCGATACTGTTACGCAGTATCATGTAACGGGATTGAGATGAAAGACAGATATACACGGAAACAGAGAGAAGATTATGAAACAATACATTTGTATTGCCAGCTGAGTCCAGTTTGTGTTGAAGTTTGGCCTCGCTTTAAAAAGATGTGTGTAATTAAAGTCAACCAGTGTAATTGATGGGTTACCCACACAGGTTTCTCTTCTGGTTCTGAGAATAAAAAGTCAAAAAGATTGAGCTCTAACAGCTTTGTTGTGAGCTTTCTTGGCACGACTATCGATTTAAACATTCCTGTTGGATTACATGGTTCTACTTAATGGAAGAGGATAAAAAAAAATTGAGGGTTAACCCATTCAGATAAATTTCGTCTCATCTCTGAAAACCTCACACTACAAGCCAAATAACTGGAGCAATGAGACCTATTTTTGATAGAGAATAAACCTAACACGAGGAAACTTTTCTAGTTAAAAAAAAACAGTTAGAAAGGATTTTGAACTATTCTGATTGCCCTGTCAGTTCTCAGGAGTTCAAGAAAATATTGTTTTCTAATGCTATATTCTCTAGACAATATTCTTCCCTTGAACAGAATGGTTTCACATAGCCATGTGTAGAGTGTGTCCACACACACACACACACACAATAAATGCAAAACGTCTGGCAATTGAGAAGTAATTTACCTTAATGATAATCCCTTATACTGGAACCTTTATCTTGCTGGCGATTTAAGCATGCCTCTGTATGAAATAGTGGAGCTATGCTGCCACTGCTGGGTTTGCTCTTGTTTGAGTCTGTTTCTTGTGGATTTTGCATGTTCTCCCCATGTGTGGATTTCCTCTTGGTTCCTACCACATTCCAACAACATGTAAAGGCCCAGGCACACAGGATACCCTCTGTAGTCTTTCAAAAGCTGGAGAGGCTGCCTTGATTTTCAGAAGGGAGCAACGGAAAGCCACTTGTTCCTATTTGTTTATGAAATTACAAACTCAGTAAATATGAAGTAACCTTTCTACTTTTTCCCCCCTTTGATTTTGTACTATTTCCAGCATATTGTTTATCTCTTACCTAAATATAATAACGACTTTCTTATGTTTTGTGACTACACATAAATTCAGAAAGAGGATGAATAATGGATGTAGACTAAACCCACAGGGGTTTGCCTTCTATTTGTAGAAGACTTTATGTGCGTGCGTGTGTCTGTGTGTGTTTCTCAGCTGTCACACTTCCACTGAAGTCAATCTGTTTAGGGTTAGGGCTGATTGTGCAGTTGCTGGATATCAGTTGTCTGAAGTACATGACTTGACCTTACAAATGCTATCAGCAGTTACTTGAGCTGCTGAGTGGCCTGTGAGGCTTACTGACATACAGTAAGCTAAGCCCGATCAGGCTTTGTTAGGTTACACGCTGATTAGGAACTTGTTGAGATGATTGCAGAATTGCTGTAGTCATTTTTTTGTGAGGTAAACATTTATAGGACAAGTGCACTACATCAGTCTGTCGCATCAATATGCAAATTAAAGCTTGCATCAATGAATATTATTATATATCTATGTAGACTATGTTGTAAAACTTATATTTCTTTATTTGTTATTTACTTTGTGTTATATCATGTCTTGTTTTCCAGTCAGAGACTTCAGTAACAATAACTTGTGCAAATGGGAAGTGGAACAAACAGGTATCATGCGAGCCTGTGGACTGTGGTTTACCAGACAAGTATCATGTTCATCCTGCCATTTTCAACTTTCCAGAGGGCACTACCTATGGCAAAAAGAGCACATTTCAGTGTCGAGAACCTGCCCAGCTAATGGGTGAGTTGCCTAGAGGAGCACTGACATATCCATGTTCAGATTCATATTTACAGGGTACCCTTCAGAGATCTTTTCCAATAAATATATACACCCGCTGGTCACTTTATTAGTTACACTTGTTGTGTTTGCTAATGCTATTATCTAATCAGTGACTTTGAACATGGTTTGCAGAGAATGGACCAAAAAAGAGAAAATATCCAGATAGCAGCTGTTCTCCTGGCACAAAAGCAATGGTGCCAGAGGTCAGAAACAAAAAAGAATGGCTAGGCTGGTTTTAGCTGATAGAAAAGCAACAGTAACCATGAAGCAAATGGGCTACAGCAGCAGAAGACTACACCAAGTGTCACTTCTGTCAGCTAAGAACGGGAAACTGAGGCTATGATTCACATGGGCTGAACAAAATTAGACAATAAAACACTGAAGAAACATTCCCTGCTCTAATGAGTCAGGATTTCTGATGTGATACTCAGATGGTAGGTTCAGAATCTGGTGTAAACCAGATAAAAGCATGGATCCATCCTGTCTTGTATCAGTTGTGTAATGGTGTGAGGCTATTTTCTTGTCACACTTTGGGAGCCTTAGTACCAACCAAAGCCTACCTGAGTATTGTTGTTGATAATCTCCATCCCTTTATCATGACGGTGTAATCATCTTCTGTCAGCTGCTTCCAGTATTTGACATTGCCTTTTGAAAATTAGCACCGTATCACAAAATGATCTCAAACTGGTTTCTAGAAGATGACAATGAGAATAATCTCTGAAGAATTTTTCTGGCACTTTGTTGAATCTATCCCATGAAGAATTAAAGCAGTTCTGAAGGTCAAGGGTGGTCCAACCAGATGCCCCACACATGGATCCCGAATGCCTAGATCTATACAGAATCAAAAGGAACCTAAGAGCCTTTATCATGAACTAAATGTGGATTTGGCCAACTTCAAGCCAATAGCATCAAGTGCAGCATCTACCAAGGAGATCCTTTGTCCCCAATGGTCATTGACAAGACTGGCTACAGATACTGACTATGGAATGGAGCAATCATCAGCCACCTCCTCTACATGGATGACATCAAGCTGTACGCTAGGACTGAATGAGACATTGTTCACTGATCCACACCACCAAGATCTACAGCAACATCATTGGAATGTCATTTGGACTAGATAAATGTAGTCGGATGTTAACAAAGAGAGGAAAAGTAGTCAGAACTGAGGGAATTGCACTACCAGAAGGGAACATTGCAGACATTAAGGACGGCTACAAGTACCTGGGAATTCCACAGGCAAATGACAACCACAAATGAGAAATGGAAACTCCAACCACCAAATACCTGCAAAAGGTCAGGCAAATCCTGAGAAGTCAGTTGAACTGGAAGAACAAGATCCGTTTTATCAACAGCTACACCCTGCAGGTTATCAGGTTCTCTGCTGGGATAATAAGCTGACCAAAGGAGGAGCTAGAGGCCACTGACATCAAGACAAGGAAGCTCCTCATCATGCATGGAGGGTTTCACCCCAAATCCAGCACCCCAAGACGTAACACTAAATGTAAGGAAGATTTGGGGAGTGTCAGAATCACTGTCCAGGATGTGACAACAAACATCCATGAGTACATAGGAAGATGGCCACAACCAAGGATGATGGCCAGAGCTAGCAAAAGAGCCCTGCATGGTGACATCCAGAAGTCCTACCAGTGGCTGGACAAAGCTGGACTGAAAGATAGCGCAGAGGCACTAATCATGGCAGCACAGGAACAAGTTCTGAGCACAAGATCCACAGAGGCTGGGGTCTAGACAGACAGACAAACTGGTGATAGATAATCACACGGACATAGTAGTGGTGGACGAGCAGAGGAAGACAGCGGTAGAGATAGATGAATGATGAAGAAAGTAACAAGTAACCAAGTAACAGAACTATAAGGAAGAAGGAACATGAGAAGCTGGAGAAGTTTCAAGGGAAAAGAACTCAAGAAGATATGGAGTGGGGAGGTAACAGTGGTCCCAGTGGTAATCGGAGCACTTGGTGCTGTGGCCCCCAAGCTAGGCAAGTGGCTCCAGCAGATCCCAAAAACAATATTCGAGATGCGCAGTCCTAGAAACAGCAGAGATACTGTGCAGGACCCTCAAGCTCCCAGGACTCTGGTAGAGCACCCGAGCTTGCAGGATAGAGCGCCCACAGGGGCAAGAGGGGATGTTCTTGCTAATAATTTTAGAGGTTTCTTCCCACTGATTGCCAAGGAACACAGAAAAGACCCTTAAACTAAGACCACCTTTTTTCAAACAACCTCAAATTTGGCTTTGCACTACAACTCATAGTTTTGAAGCCGACTGCATCTGATCTGACCTAGTTTTACTGATTCACTGACCTGTATGCTTTTCCATTTATCCTTTCCTTTTTCGTTTCTCTAGGTACAAACAACACGCTTACCTGCCTCGAGGATGGTCTATGGTCCTTCCCAGAGGCTCTATGTGAGCTTCGTTGCCCAGCCCCTCCTCTTGTACCCAATGCTGTGCTGCAGACAAAACGTTGCCAGCAGTCAGACTTAAAAGTTGGCACACTCTGCAAGTACAAGTGCAGGCCAGGCTACCATGTTACCAATAAACCCAAGCGGTAAAGAAATAAACTGAAATTTTTTTTGTTCATTTTTTGCTACTTTGAAACTTTGTTCCCACATGAAATTAGGGTCTGCACGTGATTCAATTAATCATCTCTCTTTTCCTTTTAGGCGTGCATTCAAACGCCAGTGCACAGAAGACGGCACCTGGCTCGAGGGATCTTGCGAGCCCGTGACTTGTGATCCTCCACCTCCGATCTTCCATGGCTCCTATAACTGTACCAATGGGTTTCGTTTTGACAGTACCTGCACCCTAAACTGCTCTGACCCTGCTGGTAATACTGCTATCGCCGGCACAGGACGCTCTGCCCATACGGTGAGGCTGCTGCACCCTACTTGCAAGCAGGTCTGTCCATCTCTTTCCTCTCTGTCTATTCTTGCTTTGCCAGTGTCCTTGTCTTCTCTTTTTTTTCTCTTCTTTGCACCCTCACAGTTCTTTTTTGTTTTGTTTGTTCAGCATAACTTAGTAATAAATAATATAATCACAGATAAATATAGTGCATTTAAAACAATTTGTACCACCAGGCTGATTCTCCAGGATTACTGGTAATGTTGTTTGTTTGGAAATCACTACAGACAAATTGTTATTAATATACTCTTGTGTAATATCATACATAATTACTAATGACCAATGATAATGTACTAAATTAACGAATTAATGACTGAAAAATAAGATACAGCCTTTATCCTGGCTGTTTTTTTCTGATACGTCTTTCTCTGCCCTGCCTGCTTTTCTCCCTGTCTCCCTTAGCCCTACTCAATTTGACGCCATGCTAATTAGATTGCTATTGATTTCCAGAACAGCCCTGCTGCCACAGACTTTTGAAATGTATACACCTTTTAATCTGTTCTGCCTCTTCGACGTTGTGGGTTGGATGCCTACTAAAAATTGGATTGTATTTCCCTGTACAGTGGCATGGCATCTCAGTGTCCTTGGCCTAGTAGTGTTTGTGCACCTGTGTGTATGTCTGTATGTGTATAATTATTTGTCTGTCAATATATGTGTTATTTTCAGGGCAAAGGGTCCAATGAGATCCGCTGTCGAAAAGATGGAAATTGGACAGGGTCGTTCCGCCTGTGCCCACACAGCCAAGGCCAGTGTTCTTTACCTCAAAACCTCCATTATAGCCTGCAATACTCATGCAAACGAGGACACGGCATAGGTCTGTATGCACAAATCTACTGTTACTTAATGCTTTTTTTATACTAGGTTCATCTTTCACACATTGCCAAACCATTGTGACATAGTCTCACAATGGTTTGGCAATGACGAGGAAAATAAATCTCGGCATTCGTGGTGTTGATCTTTCATTAGTGTAATTCTCTCTGTCACTTTGTCACACAAACAAACACAGGTGAGGAGTGTGAGCTGACATGTAGAGAGGGGAACAACGATGTTGTGATCCTCCCTCACAATATGACCGTAGGAAAAGTAATGAAGGAGCACTGGAGAAATCCACCTAAGTTGAAGGTAAGTTTGCATGTGTTTGTGTGCGCCTCACAGCTCTGAGAGACGCACTTCACGAAGTTCTGTGAAGCACAGCTCTTCTCCTTGGAATTTCACATATAGTTCCTTGATCCTGACTCCATCGCTTGCAATGCAAAATGCCAACCCAATGCCATACAAATATTTGGATTAGAGGCATAGCAACCTTTTAAAATTTATTCTTGACAACAAGTATGAAAACCTCCTGCTGCCCACTTTCCTTTCAGTCTTCAAGATGATATAGTAGTAGATATAGTGGAGAGATAATGAGGTACAAGAACTTTATTCCCAAGGTGTAAAGATTTTTTTCTAAATTCCAGTGTATTTGTCTTGCTGAAGAATTGTTGTGAGGAACTTGTTTTCACCCTCACTGCCACTGTGACCAACCTTATTCATTCAGGTTAATCACTGTTAAAGAACACTGAAGCTCACTGGTAATTGGCCTAATTTAGATATACCTTACAGGTACTTAAATAATAAAGTGTTCTTTTTTTGGCAGATAGCAAAACACAGAGGTAGGAGGCTGTGGTGGAGAAGGTCACATAGCACAGGACCGTACATTTTGTCTCTTTTGGGGCTCTCCGACACAACCATGGTGTCATTTGAGATATTCATGAAGATTATGGTTGAGGTCAGCAGCTGTGTAGAGGTACAGCTGGACTGTGTGTGTTGTCTAAATTCTAATTTTACTCTCAAAATGTATCAATGCCACAAAGGTTGAATCTGCCCTAAGTACTTTTGTCAGCTTAATGCCCTTTTAGCTGTAGAACAAGAGACAGGTCTTACTAAATAGCATCGAGTTTTGAAACTAGAGAAGTCGCGCCTGACCAAAAGAGTACATTTTATTTTTCTCTTTTTTTTCTCCGACAACACCTTTTGTTTCTGTTTCAGAGTCACACTGAATCAGCAGTTGGTGGTGGATGCCGGGGGAGGGGTGGGTTAGGCCATGTGGACACGAAATGATCTGCTTTTATGGATTTGTGTAATTGATATGATTTGTGCTCAGGGGTCATTTCAAACCTGAGGTTATGCTGTTGGGTCCATCTGATAGTGTAAGAGAAGTCAGAGAAGTGATGTTGGTAGGATGACTGTTAAAGAGTAGGAAAGTGTGTTGAGGATAAGCGGTTAGAAGAGGTAAAGCTTTCAAGGTAATGACCACAAGTCTAAGCAAGTGTAATGTTTTGTTTTGTCCCTCCTTCTGCCAGCTCATCCTGTGTTGATATATCATAATTAATGCGAGCACACAGTCTCATCCCGAACATATACACGCAGTCATAAGCAACTACCGTAGCATCTAAAAGGGCTAACAGAAATTTGCCTTATGGCACAGGAGTGGCCAGGGGTGATCATAAATGATAAGAAATCAGTTTATATTCCTCCTAATGACTAATGGTCCTAGTCTGGCCACCCTATAAAAATGGTCTGCCACTCATGTGGCAAGATGTTCCCAATGGTAGCATGTTAGATTTGCGATCACATAATTGTCATAGTGCTATTACTGACATTAATGGTGAACCTTGTTCCTACTCAGTTAATTCTAGTATCAAAAAAAAGATGAAAAATAAAACTGAATGACCACCCAAGAGATAAGGATGCAAAAACACAGAAATACAAGATAAAAAGGGTATTAACAAAACAGAACAGAAGGATACTGCAGTAGTGGGAAGTGAAAAATAATAATAGTCATGGTGAAGGCTAACAGTTGTAATAACACCAGGAATGCTGTAAGTAGGAATTGGCAAACTATCCCTAGAGGGTGGAATTCTTCATGCACCATCTACAAGAGAATTAATGTCCCCACTTTCTAGTTCTACTTTGCTGAGCTGGAAATCAGCGTTGCCCACCTTAGTAAGTGATGTTGATTTATTGCCTTTAAACTAGTTGTATTTTGGTTCTTAGTGTGACCCACTTAGAATTCTCTCCTCCTTCTTTATCTCCACCTTCCCTCTTTCTTTTCCCTGTCTCTCTATCTATGACTACTCTGTGCCCTCAGCACCCTCCTCCCCCTTTATCAGCAAAATTACCCTGTCGGGCTTACTGCAGAATTAGTCATTTTCTATATGACATGACCTCTTCTGTGGTGGTGCTGAGATAGGGATCTATTTTTATGTGGTATCAGTCCCCTGGGGAGGCTTCAGAGGGTGAGGATCCCATACGTAGTGAGGGGTGAGGCCAGGCTACAATCATGGATTATCATGATTTACGACATTGCAGTGAGAGGAAAGAGAGAGAGAATGAGAGAGAAGGGGAGAGTTTCTAGATGACATCATCACTGTAGAGCACAAGAAGGAAAGAAAGAAAAAGTACAGCATTTGCAAAAAGTTTCACCTGAAATATAAAATAATGTTCTCAGTATTCCACCGTATATACTGACCATTAGAGCCCTTCCCTGTAGACGCACAGGCATACACACACACAGCAGGCATGTCTGGACTCAGCTATGCAGTACTATATCACAGTAGTAGAAGCATCACTCTCACAGCTCTCAGTTGCCCTCAGATGCTATGTTGTTGATTCTCTCCACCTTGAAGCCTGTATCTTTCTTTTTGCATTGATTTGCTGACACGACTGTAATGAAAAATACCTTAGTTTGCAGCAACAAAAGAAAAGAATGTCAACTTTGTGAGATATTGGGGCACAATGGATCTGAAAAATGGACCAGCTGAGGTCAGCGGGGTTTTGCTGCAAATGGTGCTTTTGGTCATGGCCAGTACTATATAAGCTCGATTTACATATCCTATAAGCAAAGCATCTGTTTGCCTGTTCACGTACAAATTCCCAACATGGGACACAGACTTTATGAGGTCACAGTCGTGAAATTAAAAATGCCCTTTCATCGTCATGTAACTATTTACACCCTTTACACCCTTATATTCTTGTACAGTGTATGCTTAGAAGGGTGCATTAGCACATATAGCTGTACATTCAGTGTACACATTGCTGTCCACCTGCCCTGAGCACAAATGTGTTCTGCTGCATTTCGAAGAGAAACACAGCAGGAGAACAGAATGGGATTCCACACATTCTGCAAAGATATTAGATAACCTGGTCCTCTTACCTCTGTGCTTCTGTCTTTCTCATGCTTCCAGTTCCTTATCCTCCTGGGGGTATGACTAAGTTATAAAAAACATTTTTTTTTAAGTTATGTCTTTTAAAAATCAATTTACTCGGTTTCAGTGTAAAGCAAAGGAGGCTTCACAAAAAAGCTTCTATGAGTAGCACATGAGCTCTTTTGATAACGTCTATGTTTCCCTGTCTTAGGGGTGTGTCCGTGCACAGCTTAAATGTGCCCATTGAGTTTAGTACGGTTAGGGATTATGTGGCCTGAAATCTGGGGAAAAAGGACAAACTCCTGGCAGGAAATAAATTGTACAGAGCAACTTTTCAAGCGTCAGTGTTTCTTTGTTTCAACCCACAAATGTTGATTTATCTTACAGAGTATTATCTGTACAATGGGGCTGAAATGGTATCCACACCCAGAATTCCTCCACTGCATCAAAGGATGTGAGGTAAGGCATACAAAAATTTAATTTTCATACCTACTTTCTTGACTCAAACACAGGATATATGGTGTGTAAAGCTTTCGGTACTACCTTCTGTATTTAGTCCACCCTGAATGCTTATTAAGAATTAAGAGGGTACGTAGCAATCAGGTGCTGCTGATCAAATGCACTTGATTAATTGCTCATCAACAAGTGAGACTGGAACTTTCAGATGTGTGCTAACACAATGCTGCAATCTACTTATAACTGGACATCCGAGCAGATTCATCCCAAGGTCAGAATGTTAAAATTCATAACAGTAGAATTAGAAAAAAGCCTGAACAAGTGTGGCTTGTTTGGAAGGGTTCCTGGGCAAATATGGAACAGCTTAGGGGTGGTGATTTGGGCTTGTTTTATAGACACAGGACCTGGACAGTCACTAAGTTGACCGTAAACTTCTCTCCATAGCAAAGGATTCTAGATTCAAATGTGAGGCCTGTGAAACACCAAAACCTTTCCCAAGACTGGGTCATTCAACAGGACAATGATCCCAAGAATAGTAGCAAATCTACCACAGAATGGCTGAAAAAAGTAAATAATCAAGGTGTTGATTATATCTGCAAATGTTGATTAACTAACATAGTTCTGTAAAGAAGAGTGGGCCACATTTCCTCCAAGTCTAAAAAAGTCTGATAAAATCATATTATCATATTACTTGAAATTATTATTTCAAGTAATAATGGTAAAGGTGATAAAGGTGGATATATCCATCCATCCATTCGCTTCCGCTTATCCTTTTCAGGGTCGCGGGGGGCGCTGGAGCCTATCCCAGCTGTCATAGGGCGAAAGGCGGGGTACACCCTGGACAGGTCGCCAGTCTGTCGCAGGGCTAACACATAGGGACAGACAACCATTCACACTCACATTCACTCGCACATTCACACCTAGTGGCAATTTGGATTAATCAATTAACCTATCCCCACAAGCTGCATGTCTTTGGACGGTGGGAGGAAGCCGGAGTACCCGAAGAGAACCCACGCAAACACGGGGAGAACATGCAAACTCCACACAGAAAGACCCCGGCCTGATGGTGGAATTGAACTCAGGACCTTCTTGCTGTGCGGCAACAGTGCTAACCACCGTGCCACCGTGCTGCCCATATATATGCTACTAAATCATGTGGTATGGTTAGAGTTTCACAGAACTGGAAAGAGTCCTGTGAAAACTTTCTTTTTTACATCAGTGTAGATGAGTTATAAGTAAAATCCTCAGACAATAGTTGAAGAAAGAAAACCAAGCAAGTCCATAATGAGCTTTCTTCCTTCTGGGACATATTGCTGTTATTAACAACTCTGCACAGGGACAGAAAACATTAGGCACTCACAAGTCATTTAAACATGTTGCTGATACACAGGTGTCTCTTATCAGACTTATATATAAGGTCCATTGAAGAGCTATTAACTAGCTATAATCTGGTGTAATGCCTCCTGAAATAATTTACACACATGACTGTGTCATTATGCTATGTTTTTCCCTCCATTAATGGGGCATTCACAAGTGAATGCAACATCTGAAGGAATTCCACCTTACTTCATGGAAGAATGATATCATCCACTCATTTTGGCCAATTGGATAACCTGATTGGTAACCCAAGCTGAGAGGGTGGGGCCAACCCAATAAATCAAATTACTGGAGCATTTTGTGCAGTGAATAGTTTATGGTGTCCTCAGTTTGATTTACGGGTCTGGGCGACTAAGGGCTTAAAGAGTCAGATTGAAGAATGAGGAAAATGTAATGTATCAGATTTATCAGCAAATTTATCCAGAGGCTTCTAAAAGCCCCAAAATGCTCAAGAGAAAACAGCAAAAGACTCTGAGAGTTGTGGCAGCAATTAACAAGGCAGGATGTTCTTAGCTCAGTGTCTGTGCCTAATTGCTTGGCTCTTTCTCTTTGATATAGCCATTCATGGGAGACAACTACTGTGACTCAGTAAACAACAGAGCCTTCTGTAACTACGATGGAGGAGACTGCTGCCAATCGACTGTCAAGACTAAAAAGGTTAGTGGCATTTATTTACCTGGAAATTAGACCCACCCCCCCCCCCCCCCCACCCCCCCTCTCAAAAAAAGTACTTATCCCACCTCCTGCATATGTTTTTATCATCTTACTCTACTGCTATGCATTCGGTGGAGGTTGCATGATATCTTTAATAAGCTTTGATACTTGTGAAAATCCTATTTTCAGTGTACTGTAATGAATCACAGTGCTCTGCTGAAAGGTATAGTATTTCAACCTTTGGACGATCTCTAAACAATTTCTTCCTTCCATTGTCTTGTGTGCACTGGTAGACAGATTACAGACCCTGAATTCAAGAGAGTGGGAGGTTTTAGACTTCATCAATAGTGCTCGCAAAATACCACTTGCTGCGGTATTTTGTTACTTAATCTGTTATTTTGTATAGTGTGTTCACACAATTATGTGAAATTTGGGTAGTAATTTTACTTTATTTTTAGTATTTTTAGACTATTTTAAGTAAAGGCTGTAGTTATTTGATGAGTACATCTTACTTACTTTACTACCTCATTCTAATAATAAAAGAGAACTGTCATTTTATCTATGCATTCGTTTAATCTTTCAAGAATTTTGTTTTCTATTTTTAAAATTCAGCATTGCATTTTTAAAAAATGATGATTTCTGTGGTATTAACTCCCTAAATTCTGAGTGGTACTTTGCCTGTCTCATCCCTGCCAGCTATTGGCAAGAATTATAGATGGATGTGTAGTTTAGCTTCTGGGCTGCAGCATCTGCTTTCCTGGCCTGGCCTGTTTCTCTGAATCTGGTGAAAGACTTTGGTTGTACTCCCGTCATATCCATCTGTATGTCTGGCTAGATTTATATTGAAATTGATGTCTATCACTGGATATGTCACTGTGTCTTAGTGGACAGCTTTGTCGTATCCCAATTTCATGTTTTTGGGATACATATATAAATATTTAGTAAGGTTGTTAGTTAGCAACTTCATCTTTAGCATCTATCTATTAAATCACTATGAATCTATCTTAAAATACAAATTCTTTAATTTTCTTCTTCTATTTATGTGCTATTGGCTTCTATCAGAATGCGATTCAAAATTTGAGTCTTTGAGTTCTTTCTTTTATAAGTTAACTATCAAATCTAAGCCATTGTATTCCAAATGCAGCAGAGAGTTGATGAATTGTTATCAAATTGCAAAATCTTCTGACCCTTTGGGCAGAACTTGCATAACGCACTTTTGTTGATGGATCCTATCAGGAGAACAGGCCTTATTTTTTGAGAGTTAGAAGTTATACATCAAAGGGTAGCATGGTCTAATGTTATGTTTGGATGGAGCAACACATCTACAGTTTAAAACTGAAATGCTTTTGAAGGTTTTGACATCTGTGTCTATGTTCCAGAAATTGTTTAGACTAGCTGAACGCTAAAGAAATCTTGAAGCACAATCAAAAAGCAGTGTCCTCCACAAAGGCTTATACTCTATACTCTAAATTTAAGAAATTAAATTTGTATCAAAATTTAATGGGTCCTTCTGTTGCTCATATACCGCATGCACCAAATTTGATTACATTTCACTAGGTTTCAGGGTAACCTTGCTTTCAACTACACATACACACAAATTACATGGGCCAGTGCCCTGCCAAAACAAATATCTATGCCCCATCTCAAAACTTCAAAGAAAGCGATCCCCATCTGCACTAGTTTTAGCATTTTTTTCTTTGCCCATACTCTACTTCTTCACCAAGAAATCAATTTGGAAGTTTATGCATGGTCTTGTCAACAAGAAGACAGACAAACCTACAAAACTCAGTAACATCAGAAATACATTTTTGCATTTTGCATTCATTGAAAAATGCTTTTCAAACCATGTGCACAAAGAAGTAATCTCCTCATTTTATAACTGTCAACCACAGAGCCACGTACTGCACAACACAAGATCAACAGATTCAGAGAAACCTTTAACTATATTGACAGCGTACTCTATATTAAACTTGAGCAATAGTTTTAAAGAAAAAGTCTCAGTATATATCAATATAAGAAGACGCATGCGAGAGAGATATACTTTTTAACACACAGTCCCTGAGGTTTACAGGTTTTAAAAGAAAATTGAACAAAGAAACATTAGGCAAAGAGAAACATTTTGTGAAACCACCCTCGTAGTCAGTAACAGCTGATAAAGATCTGCCGATACTTTATTTCTTCCTTGGTGACGCTCTCCAGGCCATTCACCACAGCAACCTTCAGCTGCTCTTTGTTGCCGGGTCACTCTGCCTGTAGTCTTGTTTTAAATCACTATGAATGAATTTTTAATGGGATTTATGGCTGACTTGGTCAGTTAAGGAAATTCTTGATTGTTTTTGGTTGCTTTTGGCTGTTTGTTACAGACCTGAATGATGAAATATCATACATTTATATATATTTGTCTCAGTTTGAACACACAAATATTATTGTAACATCTTGCAACAAAAAAAGTGGAATTGTGTCTCAAGTCCATTTAGTATGTGTGATTCTTAGTATTCAATAGTACAGCATGCAAGTTTACACACAGCTTGTAATCTACAGTTTGTTTATTATGACTTTTCTTCCCCTGCTGGGGCTCAGACCACCTGCTGCTGGTAATCATATATGGACACGCCTCTGCCCAGGCTGAGGGGAAAAGAGCATTTCTAACATTTCCCCAAATAACTTTGTTGCCTCCTAATACTTCAATATATTGGTAATAGATAGAATAGTAGTAATATGCTATTTATCAGCAAAAATGTCGAGCAAAGTATGGTTTTACTTTCCAGAACCTCAATTGTTGTAGAGGAATCTTGCAAGGCTTAATGCTATAGTATTTCTAAGCCAAAGAAACGGCATACTGAAAGTCAATAGTGTGATCCACAAAACTTGTACAAAACTATTACTGAAATAACTACACAAATTAAGCGTGAAACCATCCAGTGAATGCTATTATTACTAATAGTCATACTAGAAATAACAATGAGGTGAAGATAAGCTCCGTGATCTTCACCGCGATCTGCTATAATTCTTAATTTTCAAAGAAATTGGAAAGTTTTATCCGTTTTTCTTAATGACTCTAGGCTGTTCCCCTGGGTTTACACCTGAACAATGCTTGTCCAAATTCTATTTAAAGACATTATGCATGGACTGCAACTACAACTGGCTGGTGTTTTCCACTAGTGGGTCCCCTGCAAATTATTCAAGGCATTTAAAAAAAATTATTCTGAAATAACCAGTTGTAATTTGATTTATCAGATGCCAGGAGCAAGGGGCAAGGAAAGGTTACTGTGGGTGAGAAAGAAAAAGGAAACACTAAGGAATTAAGCTGATATGTGAAATTGATATAGGAACAAAGGAAAACCAGATGTTTGACATTAATCCCTTTTCTTGCGAGCACATTGCTTAATTGATGCTTTTTGCTCGCAAACACATGTTGCTTAATGTCTTGGCCAATATAAACATACCTTGTTTTCACGAAACTCAATTTAACCTGAATGCGAGTTTTAAATTATTACATTTTAACAGCCTTCCTGACAATCTTTATATGTTACTTTGATATCGCTGCCCATATTTCCTCTCTATTTATTGTTTTAGTACTTGCGTTAATAAGACATTTGGATTTAGTTGTTTATCTCATATTCTCACAATCATTCCTTTTTGATCAACTCAGACAAGTCAGTTACAGGGCGTTTTGCACCTGATGCTTATTTTCTACAATCCATGGCGATTAACCCAGGACAATATGTTATATATAATAAAAACAAATGTGTAACTCATTACAGATTCTGCTTCTCTGACCTGCTGATTAATGCTTTTCCCAGCTGACAAAGACAGACAGTTTTTATCTCTTCAGAGTGAAATCAATGTTCCCATTCAGACCTCAAATAAAGACATTGTTCCAGCTCGCTTACATGTGCCTAAACACGTATTTCATCAACAAAGGTTTTGTTTCTGTGACACTGTGATTTTTTTTTTCTTGTTGTTAGCTAGAAATTTTTTTTAAGTCATCCACAGTTGTCTTAATCAGAGACAATAGCATAATCCTTTTTTGTCTGTCTTTGATACAGTACATTTACTCTGCTATAATGAAATACAGTTCCACGCATTAAATTAAATGAAGTTATTTGTGAGGTGTAAATTGCATTTTTTTTATATTTAAGTACCTGTGCATTAAATTTACTGACTAGAGACAAAAATAACTTTTTGATTTTTTTTGCAATATCTCCGATGTCTCTTTGCAGTAGGCTCCTTGACCCAGCTGGTTGTATTCTGGTTATATCCTATGTAAAAGCAAGGTTACTGAGTGCACACGTTGGTTTGCCATTAAATAGTCCTCTTCCGACAACTATGTCGCTATTTATGGATGTAAGTGTTGATGTGAATTTCTGTTCAATGTGATTTTCTGTATATGTAGACAGCAACAGTTTCATCAGATGTATAACATGTAATTGCCAACGTTACCCCACTGCACTCTCCAGCTAACTGCTATTTTGTCTCTGTCCTGACAGCCACGTGGTTAATTTACACAGATAATGAATTATAAAAGTTGTAATGTAATTGCACTGTAATAAAATTTCATAAATAAAGCAAAACCAACAGATAAATTATTGTGAGAGAAGAAGAAGTGAAAGCTGTGTACTAAATAGAAATGCTGTCATGCAGTTAGCATTTTTTTAACATTAGCGTCAGCATTTAGGAAATATTTACTAGTTGTGGCTCTGGCAGTACAACTAGTACAAACTTTTTCTACATAGACAACAAAACCCAAACGCCAGTCAATGCCGTAACACAAAATAATTGTTCGTTAATGTTGTTTGTGTAAGCTAGCTAGCTTTTGCCATCACCTTCGACGCTGAAAATGAATCTTTCTTCCGCTGGCTTCTTAACGTAGCTAACATGGTGACCATTGAGGGTGAGAAGAGTAGTTTTTAAATACCTTTTTGTCTAGTATGAATAAACTGAGTAAAGGTGGTGCAGTGTAGAGAGCGTGAATGCACATAGGAGCCGTGATAGTAGCCTACAGAAGAATGAGAACCAGCAAAGGCCTTCTCAAAGACTAATGGAAAACTCCATAGGAGCCCAACGCCCCACCCCCATCTCTGCATTCCCTCATTCATTATCTCATTATCATGCAGTCTTCCCTTCACACATTCCCACTTTCAGTCACTTGGGTTGTCTTTTTTTTTCTCACTCTCGCTTAATCTAATTCACACACAAACAAAACGCACCTGAACAGACACAAACCATCAGTTACTGGTCATTCAGTAGGAATTTTACTCTTGCTTGTTATTGTTCCCAGTGTATGTCATTGAACTTACTGGTGCTTTATTTTCATAAAACCACAGACAGATCTTGTTTGCCTGATTACTTCTATTTACTTCTCTATTTTGGTAACAGAACAAAATGGTTTTCCAACATGCACTCATCATCGTATATCTTTTCTATGATTTGAGTCCGTCCAGCAAGTCTGTGGATAATAAATAGATAAATCAACAAGTATTCACCCTCACTTCTTTATTCTGCAACCAAAATCCAAAAAGGTCATGTAATGGTCAGTAGTTTATCATTTTTATGTCAGTTCAATGATGGAAGAGATACAACACAATTCATGAAAACATCTGTACACCCCAGTTAATGAAAGCCGCTTAAAGTGACTTCTTTACCGCTGTTGCACGATTGTTTATTATTATGCTCTCCGGCATCACAATCCATGCCTCTTAAAATGTAAACTGATTCAACAGTTCAATGTGAAAAATCTTAATGTTTGGAATGTAATACAATTTCCTCCAGACACAATCCGGAGCACTTTGTTTTCTTACCAAACAAAATCATATTAAAGGAATTATGTAATTTTCACTTAAGTTTTCCAGAGCTTTCTCTTTTTGCATGTTCGTTCAGAATTTATTCCCGATAAGAGCTGAATAACAGCTGGAAGGGGGAAAAAATAAGGGGAAAATGTACTGAAAAGCAACGGACCTCGTTTACTTTTCTTCCACTTCCCAGCAAATACTGCTATATCCCTTTGTTTTGGTAATGATTTGTGTATTAGGAGTTCTGGATGACTTGCTGTGTGTTGTTCAACCCCAGGAGCTTTGAAGGTGCAAGGACTGGCTGCACGTAAGGTCACCACAGGATCTCCCCTTAATAGTTGCAAGCTGTTGGCTGGATTTGGACAGGCAGAGAGGAGAGGAAGTAAGGGTTATGGAGTGTGCCTTTCTGAGGGTTCCCTGCACAAGACCCTTTTTAGCCCCCCCACCACCTATTTTGGAAGGAATTCCTTTCTTGGATATAGTTGGCCTCTCTTTGAGAACATTTTATGAATGTGCCTGTATGTTTTTCTGTCTGATTTGGGTCTCGGGTGGGCGCTGAGATCTTTCCCAGCCCCTCGCCGCTGTTTACCACTCTCAGTCTAGCACAAGTATGCTCAACATATGATTTGCTATGTGTCATGACTGATGCTTTTTGTTCAGGTGACAGTCTATCTACTAACCGCTATGGCTGCAATCCATCTTTTGAAACAAAAACAAATCCTGTCTCTATGTAAGTCACCTGGAAACACACAATCTTTAACACATGATCTTTTATGAAAAGTGGCTGTTGCTTTTCCACATGGAGGCCAGTGTACTGTGATAGAATTCAGATTTTAATGGCATAGTTTCCTTTAATTCCTACTATTTATTTGTATGAGTATGGGGAGCAAGGACTGAAGGTGGACTGGGCAAAAAAGCATGAGAGAGAGGGGAATATAAAGAGCAGGGCTTTTCTACACAGCTGAGCAAAGGTAGTTACACAGCTGGAGGACACACTCCCCACAGGTTTTAGGGGTTTAGGCTGGTAACGGATGCCAAGTGCTTGCATTTGAATTGCCAAAAGTTAGTTATGTGTTCTTTGGTTCTTAAGTGGCTCTTTTTCCTTCCATATCTAATCTGTAACAACTTTATTTTTGCCCATTGTTCTTTCTGTCTCTCGCTCTCATTCCAATTTTGTATTTATAGCATAAGTCTGTGACTTTTAATTTAAATTTCTTAATGGCCTCGGTTATCTCAGACTCATATACTTGTAAGATTTCACTGATAATTAATTTTTAGGTTTTTCAGTACACTAGTGCTCTTTGTGCTGTGACAAACAATTCTTTGAAATCTTCAGACCTGTGAATGTAATATATGAATGTAGGAGCATGAACATGCCACTGGTTAGGTTTTGCTTATATCTTAAATTCTAGATAATAATAATTCTAGACTGAATAAGAAAGCAAAACATCTGTATTAACACACTCTAATCTATAATGACATGTAAGCAGCCATATATATTTTTATATTTCCCTCTAATAATCTTATTTATGTAATTTACGTAATAAACAGTTTGGTATCTCTAGATAAGCCATTTCCCTTTCTCCCAGCCCTTTGCCCAAAAAGCCACCTTCTTTCCTTTAAGCGCTGGCTTAAACGCACAAACTGCAAACACAGACATGTCAATAGGAACTCTGTTATTTCGTCCTGTTCCTGAAATTGAAGGATGTGGCTCTGACAAAGTCTGTGTTCTTCTGAAGGGCTTTCATGTTGCTGTCAGTGGGTGTCCTCGCACAGGCCTTCTCTAGCCCAGGGACATAGGGCAGCACGATGGCCCCCAGGCCCACAAGGCCAGTCAGTCAGTCTAATTTCCCAGCCACCCTGAGAGAACCTTAAGTCAGGGCCAGATGTGGCAGCTGGCGCAGCCACCCTGGAGGTCAAGGTCAAAGGAAACCATGTCAAATTTGCCACCCACCATCACTCTCTAGATTGAGAGATAAACAGAACTGCCCTTGGAGGAGAAATAAAGGAATGGGAAGTGTATTGAGATATTGTGCTGCAAGAGAAGGGGAATAATAAAGCAAGACACAGCAAGCGAGACACTCCAAAACAAACAATGTGGAAGTGTGAAACTCAGAATTTTTGTAATTAAACTAGGAAAGAGTTGTACGGGAATGAGGAACCCCATGTTCTTGGCTTCAAAATGCTACAAAGGAAACTCTGGTCATGCATTTGACAGCTGTTTTTGAAGTGTGTCTGGCCTTGGGCTTGTAAAGTCATCACACGTAGGCCTCATTTTCTCAGAGGAGTCTGGGCACTGCCCACCTGGCCCTGACATTAAGAACACCGCCCCCACACATAAACAACTTATTTTATACCTAATTTCAAAGGAGAACCTGCGTCACTGCTCCTCTGTGACTAGCATGCTCCCCCACAGACCCGCTGTCAATAAAGTCCCAATTCTTAAAATTATTGCCCCTATTTTATGTCATTTGGCACCAATGAAGGTATAACATTTTGGTTGTAAGCATTTTCTTTTAACTGCAATCTAAAGCAATTTCAAATTTTGCTTTTCTAATTTTTTTTTAGAAAAGTACTATGAAATCAAATTTTTTATATATATATTATAAGGCTAGCACGCCTTATTTCAGTCATGCAAGCCTTGAAGCGGGTCACTGACCCCTGGAAACTACTGGCCACTGTGGAAAAGTGTATAGTAGATGTATAATACAAGTTGCTGGCAGCTGCTAGTGTGAAACTGTCACAAACTGGTATGTAGCGGTATATGGCATATTGGTAAATGGCGCTACACAGAAAATCTCTTTGCAAATGCGTCGGTTTCTAGCAGGTAGCTGCAGTCACCAGAAGTTTGCACAATCACCAACTACTAGTGAGTACAAGTAGTTGACATTAGTTTCCAAATTATTGTTAGACAGTAGCTCTCGCTGGTCAGGAAGACTACTGTCGTATCTGCAAACACTCATCAAGTGGTAATGAAATTCTGTACAATGTAAACTGTACACTGGATATGAGCAGATTCCATGCAAAATGAAACGTGTGGCTGAGGAAAAAAGGCTATGCATTAGAATGCTTGACTCCAAACTAAATGCTGTTCCTTAACACTGCAACCAACACATTTCAAAAGATGCAGTAGCCAAATCAATGCTACAGGGTGTTTTTGGTGCAGCACCCTCTTTTTGACTCACTGGAGATAGCCAGCAACCTCCAAAAACCACTTTCCAAGCGATCAGAGGATACATATTTTTCCTAGCCACTGGAAGCTGGTTGACTGATCTTTACGCCTTTGTGGCTGAAGCTGTAATAGCTTAGAGACTGTTTGCTTATCAGCAGGCCACCTTTCTTCCAGTTTTACCTCACTCTCCCAAGCTTTGGACCTCTGCACTACACAATTCCATTATAGTTAAACTGAATCTAATGAAAACTATCAGAAACTTGAAGATCTGATAAAATTGTTTAGTTGTAGACAGGAAATCAATCAGTGTGTGATTGTAGATCAAATTAAGTTTTTAACAGCATCTTTTAGTTAATGGGAAATTCAAATTTTTAGATAGTATGAGCTCATGGTGTAATTTGTAAGATGGCATAGGAGTAGTCTCAGTAATTATACAGCAGCTACTCCGTATTTAGTTAATAGCACAATGATCCTCTCCTGGAAACAACTCATCCTCTAGTAGCCAGATAGCTTTCACTAATAGCTGTCTTTGTCTTGAGACGTGCTGTTAGAATCTGCTGGTTGCACTGACCAGGTTCTATACATTTTCAGTGTATACTGAAACTCATTGTGCAAAAAATGAAGTATCAGTCTGCTCTAACGTGAAAGAAATGACATTGATAGCAAGCCTAGGACAAAATGCAGACATCCTTGGTTCACCGGCTGCCTTTCACTGCTTGGACCACACGTGTTTCTTGTTTGGCCTGCAGATGAAGGACACATTTTGTGTACCGAATCAGCTGAAGCAGGCCCCCCAAGAGGTGGGCAGACAAGTCAGCAGCAGCTGGTGCTAGTGACGCATTACCATCGTTATCTAGTGACGTCAAAGCCAGAGGCAATGTCCACTGATCTTCCGGTTCTGTGTTCACCTGCAGGATTTCACTTTGACATAAGACTATCAGAAAAAACAAGGGGATCAATTGCTGTAATAGTATGGTTAATATCATGAGTCTTCTATGAGCAGAAAATGTTGAAAAAAAGACCAAACACTTACCTAAAGTCACCTCATAGTAGAATGACACTACTGTTTGATGGCATCACATAAAGTACTGCAAATTTCTAGCATGAAAAGACTTGTTAGATGTAATTGCCCATTAGTTTCATGGTGCTACCCTTCTCAGACATTTTTTTTTCTTATTTTCATATTTTACCACCCCAATTTCAAAAAAGCTGGAATGTTGTGTAAAATGTAAATAGAAACCAGTTGCTGGACATTTGGGAGAGGAATGTTGTCCAGTTCTTGTCTGATAGAGGATCCTAGCTGCTCAAACAGTCCTGGGTCTTCTTTGTTGTATTTTTCTTTTCATGGTTCGCCAAATGTTTTCAGTTGGTGAAAGATCTGGACTGCAGGCAGGCCAGTTCAGCATCTGGACATTTCTACTATGAAGCCATGTTGTTTGACAGGCCTTGATTAAAAACATGTCATCCATATGGGAGTATATATTGCTCTAAAACTTGTATATGGCATTCAATATCGATGCATCTTTGCAGATGTGCAAGCTGCCAGTTTACACATCTCTTATGTATCCCATAACATAAGAGATGCAGGCTTTTGAACTGAGCAGTTACATCAAGTGGGATGGTCCCTTTCCTCTTCATGGTCCAGAGCATACAGCATCCATGTTTTCAGTAAATAAATACAAGTTTGATTGCTGTGACCAAAGAGCAGCATTGAACTTTGGTTCATTTAAAATGATAATATGGCTTCTTCTTTGAATGACAGAGCACACAAAGGATTTCTGGAACTGTTCCTGAAATCATGCACTGATAACAGAATCATGCCAGTTTTTAATGTAGTGTAACCTGAGGGCCCAAAGATATCCAGATCTTCAGCTTTGTCTATAGTGCTCCATATTCTTTTGATAATATTATGTAATGTGTCTTGATGCATGCTCAATCCTCCAGATATGGACATTTCAAATAGTTCATCATCTGGTCATTACTAAGTGATGTGAGTGGCTTCCTGTCCTCCATGCTGATGTTGGATGCTAGGGATGCCCAACTCTCTGTGAATGCTACTAATCGTCTTTGATCAGTGGTTGTGATCAACGGTCATGACAATGGACATATTATGATTATGAGACTAACCTCACAGCTCATTGTTTGTCAGTGGTGCTAGTGTCAGTCATTGTGCAAATGTACTGTTTATAAGGTTGGGGAACCCTGCAGTCAGCTGAGACTGAAGAAGTCACTTGGATGAATGATGAAACATTTCTCCACTAAAAACGCTATGTCCAGATGCAAAGAATCAACTTTTTGGGATTATGCATTGTAGTTGATATTTGTTTTGTGTGATTTGGGATCCACTGCCCTTCTATATTCATGAGAAACTCTGCCTGTCTAAGATGCTGTTTTTATGTGGAGTCACATTACTGGATGCTCCCATTTAACTTAATTAGTTGTAAAATGTTCCTGCAGAAAATGGTACAATGGTTTTCTATCTTCTATTGAAAATAAAACATTGCTTTATGAGATTTGCAAATTATTCCATTTTGTGGGTTTTTGGTTTTTTTACACATCGTCCAAACTCTCTTGGAGCTGGTGTTGTACATTGAGGTTATGAAGAAGTGTTACTATAGTGACGTTGAGGATGTAACAGTTTAGCTTCAGGATTAGGTAGGGTTCAGGTTTTGACTAAGAATATTTGGACAACTTCTGTTTTGAGGATAAAGAGCATGTGTTTGTGTTTGTGAGCTTACAACTTCATAAGCATTAAAAAATGGATAGATGGGCTCTAAAGTTGGCAATTACATATGAATTTAAGTTTCTCATTCTCTACGCAGGTGATTCCATTCCCAATGTCCTGTGACTTACGAGATGAGTGTTCCTGTCGGGATCCCAATGCTGTAGAGAACAGAAAGGATGAGCATGTCCACTACCTGGGGTGACCAACCTTAGCAAGGACCCTTTGTTCAACAACCTAGGACCCTTTCCCCAACACCACATAGCCAAAGTGGCTGAGGCAGACTCTCCTTCATCCTCTTCTTGGCCTTCGATTTCCTGCACATGCTGCTTACAAGGCATACCTCTCCATCCATCCATACTGCAACCCCAACCTGCTGAAATGCCTCCATCTCTCCACAACCGAAAGATACAGAAAAGAAGATGGGACTCCATAATACCTTCATTTTTCAGCTTAAAGGAAAGTAACCCCTGCAATACATTAAATCATTAAAGTACACATTAAGCAAAGCAAGAAAAAAAAACACGAAATAAAATGAATTACATGAAGCAGACATTTTTGAAGAAAAAAAAAGAGAAAACAAAACAAAACAAAAAAAAGAACAAAAACAACAACAACAACAACATAACCAAGCCTAGGTAGCATGCCTTTTGTTGAGTTTTGTGCTGGCTTTAGTGTCTATTTTAGTGACCTTACTCTACAATCAAGTGATTGAACCAAAGGTATATCAAAATGCATACGTCAAGGATAGCATTGATTGTGTTTCAGAAATATGAAGGAAGTTAAGACAAATGTTAAAAATAATCCTCACACACTCTGAAAGCTTGTTCAACTTTTTTTTTGGAGGGGCTAGAAGTTGGTGCTGGTCAGATATTCTATATCTGTGTGTCACCATAAGTAAAGTGTGTTTCTTCACTGGCACATCAGAGGCTTTAGGTTATTTCGATCTTGGTGGGGAATAAGAGAGCCATGTTAATTTGGAAGTCGCAGATTCAACACACTCACAAAAACCCAAAATATAAAGGCGCACACAAACCACAGCTAGCCACAGAAACAGTTTCCGAAGACAATTTCATAAGTATAGCGCAAAATCCCAAAAGCATAGTGAAAACATTTTAGGGCTTTCACTACTGCCCATCTTCACATAATAACATTTAACTGGGTTAGACAGCTTTGTCTTCCTTGCTGCTTAAAGTACCTCTTTACAGCATTCATTCACACTTGTATGTTTGCTCATAATACATTTTCTCACATTAACATAGACTGCATTAGAACACATGTTGACAACACCACATATAAAATGCACTAAGAACTTTAAAAGAAATCCAGAACCTCAATTGTCCTTGCGTCTTTCACCTAGTAACCCCCCCCCCCCCCCCCCCCCCCCCCAAAAAAAAAAGAAAAGAAAAATACAACATACATTGATCACGACTTAAGGAATGTCATCGATAACACCTCACTTTGGGCTCGCATGATTTTAGTTTCAGTTTCAACTCACCCCTTGCGACGCTTGATAAGAACTTTGTTACCTCAAGCCCCGATTCAAACAGTTTAAACTGAAATTAAAAACATCCCAGTCCTTCTCCGAATGTAGTAAGTGCTTTCCTGTAGTCTGTGGCTTCCTTGAGCACACAGTACTGCACAGCACAGTCACACAGGAGTACCGAGTTGAAGGGGTGGATATAGTCTGTGAGAGAGAGCGTAGGTCAAAGACCATATCTGCCCCACAACACATTGCTTATGTACGCAATCATATAAACAGGTTCTCTTTCTCTCCCCCTCAGGACTATTGGATGCCGTAGTATTCTAGCTCTGCAGGCAACAAGGTTGTACATGAAAATGACATTTGGATGTATATGTCAACACGCCATTTGCAGTCACAACACAATCAAAGCTCCCTACGTTTTCTGGCTGTGTCGTCTTTAAGTAATTTTTAAAACTATTCTCTTCAGTACAAAGTGCACTTGCTTGTTCTGATCAGCTCTTCTCAGTATTGTGAATCTTGGGTTTTCTGGCCCCATTGTGCTAGATTTTGTCAGACTACACGGCTGCTACAATAGCACGGTATCTTATTACTCTTCTATCCAAACACATACACACGAGTTTTATTCTCATGCACATTTGATAATGAAGGCTGCTTAGCATATTGGTCCAATGTTTGCTGCTCCTATTTGGCTGAAATCATATTCATGGCTTGAATATACATTTAATTTCATTAAACTTGGGCCAGTGGCACAGTCCCTGTGACAAACATTAGGCTGCTATAGAATTCCAGATCATTCTCATAAATACGTGGTCCTAAATTGTAGTGTCAGCGCAATAGAACCAATAAAACAAGTCAATACCAGAACATATAAAAAAAGTCAAGGTATTATTTTCCACCAAATATAAAGGAAAAAAATCAAGATATTGTGTAAATATTGCTATATGTTCTTGGACAGGAGGGTTTTTTGTCCTTTTTCATGCATTTCATTTTAACAAAATGTCATATTAAATCAGTGTTTCTACTATTGACCTCAGTTACTGCACTTTCTATCTGTCATGTAAGAGGGGAAAAGTAAATATTTCAAAAATGTTTAGACGCTGCTATTGTCAAAATGGTGACCTGAATCAAACTGTATGATATTTGGCCATTTGACTCCTTGTGTTGCTATTCTGTTGTTTTGTTTTTTTCCTTTCTTGTATCTGACCTATATGGTGCATTTGATTTTATTAATGAAGTATGGAGGTGCTGTCGTTGTGAAACATATATCCCTTTATGCATAATCCAATGAAGCCCCAAATCCAAGACAACTGGATACACATTAGTACACATTTAAAAATAGTTATCACGTAATTAAGATCTAGTTAGATTAAAATTTTATTTATCTTTAGTTTCCTTGGTGTTTGTGTAATATGTTATCTAAGGCCGAAGGTGAACGTTGTGCCAGAGAAACCAAGAGATGTTGAAGAAGCGTGTAAATGAAGAAATTCCCGTTAACAGGGACTCTTGAAAGTCTTTGTAAAGTCATTTACAAAGACTTTTAAGATTGCATTTAACACTTTATTGAATACCATATAGTCCTGGTAAAAATGTCTTATATTATATTATCAAATTATATGTAATATTAGTACTCCAGATTCTGCTGCTTTACACAAAACTGTCACCAGTGGGGGGAGACTGACCTACATTCACTACGCCATACCAGTAATATGCAGTACTGTGGTTCATCATTTGCCACTGAGGTTACTGGAAAGCCATTCCAGCTGGGATGAATCTGAAACCTGTCATTGGACCCTTTCCTTCACTCTATAAAAAAAGAGTAATCTGTTGTTGCTTCCACATACTTAGAATCATTTAGAAATATCCTCCTCAGCCATTATGTGCATCATCAGCTGATATCTGGATACCAAAACAAGTGATTGTTATCACCAAGAAAGTCTGCAGAATGTGACTGAATGTCAACTTGCAAATTATTTTGTTTATATTTGAAAAGGTACCCATAAGCCATAGCTAACCACGATAGTCATGAGAGAAATTATACAGTCGTGCATTGGATGAGGACGTCACCTCTCTACTGTAGTCATCACACGATCCCTTGCTGTACCTCATGCTTGTAATGTTTGCTGCTTCTATATTTTTGGTATTTTAGCGACATTTTGAGTCTCATAACAATGGTGTAAATAGTAGAACTATTTATTGAGAGTGTTATACTTTTTTAAGTTATATTTAATGTCCATGTAAGTTATTTTTTACGTTGTTCCTATAAACCAACATATTATATATAGGTTGCAAGTCAAAACTGTCATTCTGTCTCTGTTGTCACAGTATATTGTGATCAATGCTGTCAAGCACTGATAAGATATAAACAGTACAATTTAGACCAACAACCACAGAAAGAACTTCTCTCGTTGCTCAATATGTGTAGATGGATATTGCTTGCAAACAGTGATGATTCACCATATTTAAATGTTACTGAGTGCAGTGTATTTTTTTATAATCAAAACTAGAATGTAAACGTTTCATTTTCTTTGTTTCTCATTTTTTGTAAAACACACACAGAGGCAGACAAGCAATACATTCACACACACACATGCAGTGAGTTTTAACCACATAATGGCTGAGTACAACTACAAATAATGTAACAAGTAACGTTTTGAGAAACCATTGTAATGCACAAGGAACAGGCAGCTGAGGACAGAAGAACGTTGGCAAATGGCAAAGAAAGAGCTTGAAAATTAAGGGGAAAATTGGACTGGAGGTCAGTAGGCAGGTGATGGTGAGCGTTCTTGGATGGCAGAAAAGTAGAAGGTGGGTAGGGGCAGAGGTAGGAACGGGTGGACTGCTTTTCCTGGCCTGTCTTGCTATTTGTCCAGGTGTGAAAATGTGTACTCACAGAGGCTGCCCCTAAGCCAGAGGTGGCCAGCCTGACTGGCAACACGCCGAGGCCAGTGAGTCAGAGTTTCTCCCGGGGTTGGCAACCATATCTCTCTGGGACTCCTACCACCCCTCCCACCCCCTTGCTACCTCTACCTCCCCACACCTCGACACACTGCCTCATCTGTCACTGTCAGGCATGCCTGTTTAGGGCAAGCAGGGTCAAGCTTGCCCTGTGAAAATTAGAGAGGATGTTTGCCCAGCTTACAGAGTCTTTTGAAGCTAGGCTCAAGCAACAACAGTTCGCCTCACCTACAGCATATGCTTATCACATAATATGACGTTTATGGCAACGTTTTTTGCAAGGCTTTAGTAATTCTCCACATCTCCATCAACAACTGTTTGTTTTTTGCTTTTCATTTAACACCTGGCTTTTTATGTTATGTTAAAAAAAATGTCGGAAACGTTGTGTCTAACTCATTTAAAGTGCAGTGGAGAGTGCGAGAAAGTGTGTCTAAATACCTAATGTTTTTGCACAAATCTTTGTGGAGAAAAATACTGGTGTGCCATCTCGTAAGAAATTGTCTATGCGTGTTGTAAGACATGAAGTACCTCTCACAGGCCTCTTGTTATAGAATGGTCCCTTATCTGTTTCCTAAACCTTCAGTAGATCAATTAAAAAAAAAAAAAAAAAGTTGGATTGCCCTTTTTTTCTGAGTTGGACCTACAAAAAAAAGTGTATTTGCATAGTATGTGGGTATCTAGTGGTATTACTGCAATGTTTCGTACTCAGTTGCTCAACAAATATATTTTAAGATGTAAATAGTAATATTATATGATGATTGTATTTGCAAACCATGTACTAACTGTTTGGGAGTAGGTCTCCGATTGATTTTTATCATAACTATTATACAATGAAATGAACCGTGAAATGTTGTGCATTGTGTCAAAGTATCACCTGCAAGACAGAAAAAAAAAAAGAAAAAAAAACTAAACAAAAAGCAAAAAAAAAAAACCCACAAAAAAGTGATGCTTTACCACACCACTTGTCTGCATTTATTTGTTCCTAATGGCTTAATTCTAGTACTGTTGTCAGCTGTCTTAACCATGAATTGAATTTATCCATTGTGTAATAAATTATTTGTTTTTTAGATGAATAATATCATAACAATTTCTTAGCAGTCTGTTCAGATTCATCCTCATAATTAAACTTAACATTATTATGTATTGAAAAGTTCCTTTCACATTTGTCTGAGTTGACTGACACTAACCAACAAAAATTTCATTTATCTTCATACTGTATGTTACTGAGTCTTATCCATATGCTTTTGTGTTTGCTGAGAATTTCACCGACACTGTAAAGGTAGCCATCAAACTCAGTGGGCCCTTGCTCCCTCAGATGACCTCCTCTCACTTTTTTTCTTACACAGTATGCACTTTTCAGGCACATATACAACAGACTGGACTTTTATGTTTCAGCCGATTGTTCTCTCTGTTGTCACAGTTGCAATTATATATTTTTTGGTGCTCTGGTACATTGCAAAACATGTCTGATATGTGCTATATTTTCATAAAAGAGTCATAAAGATGAGTATCATGTTCATTTTGCTGTCATTTATTGTGTAGAAATAAAACACTGGTTAAAGTGAGCATAATGCTGGATGTCTGTGGTCTGTTTTTTTTTTTAAAAGTTCCAATATTTTTTAATCATTGACAGACAACGCTGCATAGACAAAAAGATGTGGGTCCAGCCTTGTAAGTAGCTAGCAACTTCCTTTTGTCAGTGTGTAAGAAGCTTGAACAGATTCAAGCTTCAGTATAAAACCTTTCCAAATGCTGTCCCCAAATTTCAAGGAATTTCAGGTCATTCCTTGAAATTAGATTAGCTTGCTAGGTCTACGCTATAGGTAACATCAGCTGGAAGCAGCGGGCCCTCATGGGGTTTAAATCACACTCAACACTGCACTCCATAAGGGTCCCCAGGCTAGACTCCAATGCAACTTGAGCCTACTTTGGAACATGACAGAGAGACATATAAACAAAGCCATACTGACTTGGATGCCTCTCAGCTTAATACTGTGCTACTGTGCCAGCCAAACCAATGCGAGAGGCTGTAGCTCAGGTGGTAGACCAGGTCATCTACTAATCAGAGGGTTGCTGATTATCAGATACTTTGCTATCTGATACATCCATCATAGCATGAATGCATGTGAATGTCAGATAAAAAGCAATTGCAGACAAAGTCCATAGAAGAAAGTGCTTGTGCGAATAGTTGAATGAGGCAAGTTGTGTAAAGTGCTTTGAGTGCTAAGAGTAGAATAGCGCTATATAAGAACCAGTCCATTTACCCATATGGTAAATATTGGATGAACAGAAGACCATGTCCACCTTGACCACAAAGGCCCTGGTAGCTCAGTGCTATAATATCAGATAATAGAATAAAGCAACTCAAAACTGGCATCTGGTGGACACAGCAAAATGGCTCTGGAAAACGAAAGCTACTAATACCTCATTTCTAACTGGTCACCCACCTTGCATAATAAGGTGGCCACAGGAACTATGATGGAAGACCAAGTTCCTGCATGGACTGTGCCATGGACAGTGTTGGGTAAGTTACTTTAAAAAAAGTAATTAATTACTAATTACTTAGTCAATATTGTATTTAAAATACTTATCTAATTACTGTGTCAGAAAAGTAACTTAATTACTAAATAAGTAATTTAACTAAATACTTCTTAAAATCCCTATAAACCTTGAGTGGGCAAACAATAGAAATTAAACTCTTTAAATAATAAAAAAAAATTTTTGAAGACGGAGACTCTACAGTCTGCAGATGTAGCATCTCCTCCACAATATAGCCTGCAATCATTTTTTTAAGCTCACCTTCAGACGCTTTCTGTGCTGCTGAAGTAAAATCAAGGTTTATATATTTTATTTATTGTTTACTCTATTTAATTTGTAAAATATGTGTACACACACACACACACACACACACACGTAGAAAAATATTTAGTATACACATCCAGAAATGCATATACTATTATATATTGTACATATATTTATTAGTTTCAGATGTAGCCATTCTTGTATTTTGCTTGTTACATTATTGTATTTTGCACAACTCTGTTGCTTGTGAAGCTCGCACACAAGAATTTCACTCACATGTACTGTACCAGTGTACCTGCACATGTGATGTGACAATAAAAGTGATTTGATTTGAGGTTTGCCTGCTTAGCAGGAGTTGCCGTGGAGTTATCCATGGATGATGAACAAGGATCACTCAGAAGTGTTCATATTACTGTAATATTCTCGTCTGCTTGTTTCAGAAAAGTGAAGAGACGGGAATATGTCCATTTCATAAAACAGCCACTCGCTTCAGCCGAGTCCGACATCTTCCGCTTTAGAATACGACTATGCAGCAAACTGGCGCGAAATGACGTGAACCTGCACTACAGCGATGTTAAAGCGGCAGAGTTTACTTCTACGTTTAGAAGATAAATTATTGAAATTAAACAATGATATTCAGCGAGTTTAATTATTTTACAATGTAACGCAAGTACCTAATACCTAAAAATGAACAGTAATTAGTTACTCTACTTTTTCAGTGGAAAAGTAATTTAATTACAGTAACGCGTTACTTAGTAACGCATTATACCCAACACTGGCCATGGATAGATGCAAGAAGTGGCTGACATCCAGAAATCCAGGCAGTGACTAGAAAAGGCTAACATGAAGGACAACACACAGGCTCTGATCATGGCAGCACAACTACAGGCCTCACTATCCACCACATAGTAGCAGGATATAAGTGTACCAGTACATCTTTAGATTATCCGATCCACTTCTAATCCAGCATATGGGAGACACCAGTGAAGGTGTTGAGAACAACAGGGCTGACATCCCAGTTTTTGGCAGACAAGCAGCTTCTAGCCAACAAACCAGAAAATGGTGGTTGACAAGGAACAGATGTGGCAATTCCAGCGGATAACAACAACAGAAAGAAGGAGCATGAGTCTCCCCTAGGAAAACACTTGGGGGAAGGAACAAATGGAGAAGATTTGGAAGGTAAAGCTTAAAGGGGTCCCTGTGGTAATAGGAGTATGAGGAACTGTGACTCCAAAGCTGGAAGTGTGGCTCCAGCAGATTCCAGACACAAAATAGAGGTGCCTATCCAGAAGAGTGGAGTCCTAGGAACAATTAAGATACTGCGCAGAATCCTCAGAGTTCCAGGCTTATAGGAGAGGACCTAAGCTTTAATGCACACAATGGAAGATTTTTTATATAGAACTCATTCTTGTTCATTCTGTCATCCTTCATTGATACATTGGCATGGAAATGTGAGTGGTGCTCTTGGCTCTTGAATGAGCCTAATGGCCCAGTTTGTGAGAATGAACATCAAACTACTGATTTTTAAAGTGCGGTTAATGTTGCATGACTGGAAAGAAACTGGATCTGAGCGTAAAGGAATAGTTTGTCGAGGGAGGTGGAAAGAGAAAATGCTTCCCAGCAGCTCACATGAAGACCTTCAGTTAATGACATAATTTAGTGTAATTCATAGGGGATAGCTGGTAGTTCAGTGACTGATTTCCCCCTTTCCAACTCAATGTAAATATTTTTCTGCTAGAGCATGCAGTAAATTGGGTAAAACTTAAGAAATAACAGAATTGCACTCTATTCTACAATTGCTTACAGCCATTTTCATCAGCGCCTCATTTTCCTTTCATTCTAATTAATTGTGATCCAGTTATTGCTCCGATATTGTGCAACTTCATTGTAGTGGTTTGCATACCATGGGCTTCTCTCCTGTGAGGTCCGTGTCATTTCAAGTCGGGCACATTAGTCATATGAGCCACATTTAATTAGCACAACCACAACTATAAAACACCATCTGTGTGTTGATACATGCTGGATATTGATAATCAATACTGCTTACTCCTTCAACCTAATTTTAATTAATTAGATGAAACAAAGTACAATGTAAATTCAAACTATTGTTCCAGTGTAATAAAATCGTGCAAAGACAGATGCTTAGAATAAACTGATTATCTTTTTTTTTGCAGAATTTTTCTGATTCAGTAGCCTGGCAGCATTGGCAACCTTAGTTTACATAATGTTACATCTAACATTATTTTAACAGGTCGTGCTTCCCACATAATTGACTATAGGGAAAACTGCTTGAATCCAAGTGATGTAAATTCCATCATCCACAGGTGAAAACCAGGCAATTTGTGGATGTCAGCCTCATACTCCAATTGTTTGGGTGGACTTGTTTGGCAGAAATCATACAACACCACACTAAACATACATACGTCCTTGAGGCAGACTTCAAGTGGATGTGACACAAGTATAGCAGACATTAATAGTCATCCATGGTGTCTGCAGCAGTCATAATCACTACTTCGGTTTACCATGTCAGCATGCTAAATTTTGTGAAATACCACAAAACATAAAATAAGTGGAAGGTGCTTTAGCTGTGTAGGTAACAGGTCATAAAACAAGGACTACTGAGTGATGTCAGTGCCCATATAATGGACGATGGATCCATGGTTTTTAAATGTTTGAAAAATCTTTGTAATTCTTCAAATAGTTCTTGAGATACGGCACTCAAAACATCCAATATCAAGCTTTTGGATGATCTAGAGGAAAATTACTGTGGATCATTAGTCACTGGCTTTGAAGATTTTTGGAGACCATTACGTACAATTTCATGGTGATCCTTCAAACACATGTTGAGATACTTTATTTTGGGCAGAAAATTACAGGGCTACACATAAACTAACACTGTGTAAAGTCTCATATCCTATCAGATATGGTTAATATTCTTCCACAGGTGGAATATTACCCCATAGGCAAAGGCATATGGATAAGTTGAGTAGGTGCAGATATTTCAAAAGATGCAGTACTTTCCAACAACCATCATCAGTTGTGAATGTTTTAACACGAAAAAACGTTATACTTACCACAGAAAAAATGATTTCATGAACACTATATGTTTTAGATATGGGTTTACACGTTTTCTTTTGAAAAACTGAGCAATATTAAACAAGGAAGTGTGAGCGTATCAAATCTGAAAGTACTCAACAGGCTTTTAGGTTTGAAAGTTGTGACAATTATCCAATCACTCACAGTAATAACTTTGCGAGCGTTATTGTGTTGGAAAGACACATCAAAGTCCCCTTGTCTCTCTGGTTTTTTTTTTATGGATTGCATTAGTTACCAGAAACTGACGTTAACTGAAAAATATGCGCTTCCAAACAAAAGTATTTTTAATTACAACAGTACAATCGCACACCAGGTGGAAAATAACTACCAGGTGGGAAATAACCAATAAAATGAAAATGGGGAAAGCGTTACAAAAAAAAATAAAAAAATCAAATACACAAGGAAAACATTTTATTTGCAGATGTGGCAAAAAAAATTGGAATACATGTTTGTTGTGGGTTTTAGCCACTCACGATGACTGAGTAAGTGGTTCAGATCTGTCTGAGACCCAGGTCTAAATCTAAACGATTAAGTCTGTTGTAGTGGAAAAAGAAAGATCCTCTCATTTTATACATGTTGTTTTTTTATATTTCACATTCTTCAGAAAAAGACAAAGCCACATAATAATACACATATTTTTTTTTACAATTGAAAATTTACAATATAATAATTTATTATTACAATTCATACAACATGAGATGAACATATTGAAAAGGCATTGTTTATCTTCAGTTAAACAATATCCATGGCTTTGAAGATATGTTATTGGACTGAAAAACAAGAAGATTAAACAGACCACATGTGATTCCTACAATCACTGATTCTTCACATTTCAGTGTACAGTACCTCATGTTTACATCTGGGTCAGCAGTAATTGTCCTGTTTTCTACTGTTGGGAAAATGTTGGTCAGATCTACAGCTTTATTATCACGCTTGCTATATTTATCTGCAAAAACAAAAATATAAAAAATGTATAAATTCTGCTGTGAGGGCAGAACTTTTGAAAACCAGTTAACATTTTCAGTTTTAGCTTTAGATCTGATATAATCTTAGGTCTGTTACTGCTTCTCTTATATGCGTCTCGTATATTTCCAATTTGCAGGACTTATGCTACAATGACAAGTCGTGTTTCAGTCACAAGCAATAACTTATCATTAGATTACAAACACATTACATGAACTTGCAAAAGTCTAGATATAAGATTCGATTTCATCCACCGCCCCAGTATCAGAATTCTTTATACTAATACTAATAGTCTTATATTACTTAAGTAATATAACATGGCTATAGGTACTGCAGTTCGAGAAAGTCATACAAGAAAATGATTCATTCATTTCAGCAATAAAATTAAAGCTAACTCAAAAGTCTGGATATAATGTCTGAATGCCACCTACTCCGTCTTGCATAATAATTTCACTAGGCAAATATCAATCCTGTTACCACACAAGTCCTTGCTGTTTCAAGTGAATCAATCGAAGGTCATGTAAGTCAAACTACATGCTTTCTCACTTACCGATTTTAAATTCCTGAAGCAAAGTGTAGTTATTCTTCTTAATTAATGTGAACTTAAAAACAAGTAAGTGATTTTGGCTTTAACACAGTTCAGTTTCTCCTTTCGAATGAAGGTAGTAAAGGCAAATAAGTTATACTACGGATATTTCCTTTTTTTCCTCTTTCTTTTAAGTGTACCAGGAAAGCTTCAAAGCACCAAAAAGGAACTATGATCTTACATTCAAAGTATTTAAGTCAACCAGTTTTCTTTTGTCTGAATAATATTTTACATGTTCACTCTGCAGTCTCTCATTGATATGTGCAATCACTGGCATCACTGGAGAAATATGTCAGTTCTGGGATTTTTTTTTCTGGGATAATCTTCTTTCTCATAATAAAAGTAGGCCACACAAAAATATTTTTTTCGGTAGCTTTAACACAACGTCCAGTGAATGAAGTCCTGTGAGAGTTTTTTTTTCTTTCAGCCTCAATCGATTTGCAAAATGCAACAGTCGAGTGAGAGGCAACTGCTGCAGAGTGTACTGAAGAGGTACATCAATCAGTGATGTCATTTTGCAAAAAAAAGAAAAAAACAAAAGACGAACTGCTCATTTCGTAACTCCTGTCTCATCGGAGTTTGGTGCTGCTGTATGTGTTACGCTGTACAGAAATGAGCTTTTCCATGCAGGCAGTGCGACTGTCATGTAAAGAGCCATGCCACATATTGGTGGGAGGTCGTGCCTCTTCACTCCGGCAGTAGACATATGCCATGGTGTCGGTGCGGCTCTGGATGTGGGTGCTGCGCAGGAGGGACCGGCAATAGAGGCTAATCTTCTCCACCCTACGTAATATGAGGTTGGCTTTTCTGTTAAAGAAGATAAAATCACAAAAATATGACTTTTATACTTAAATCATTATGTTTTCTTTCAAGTTTGCTGTTCGCAAAACAACTGCAGATTACATGAGATCGCTGGAGCAAAAATTCTTTTAGAGCAAAAGGAATAATCTTGAAGTTTAGGCAACAATGGACACAAGCAGAATTACTGAACAATTTCAAAAATGTATTTCATAATGAATATATACTAGAGCTGTACAGAAAATCAAGGTACTATACATTATATATTTCTGAGGAATATATATCTAATGTATAAATACCTAAGCTTGTCTGGCTGATGTCCATCTTTCTCATCGTAATAATGATGCTTCAGTTCAAGTCATGACCTCAGTGTAAACCACTTTTACCACCTTTATTCAGTACAAAAAACACTGACAGCAGTAATTTGCAGCAACATGTTGTTTCATAGGCTCTCTCCTGGACTCTGTTGTATTCACTGGGTAAGCAAGTGGCAAGGCTTTAGCTATCAAGTAGTACTATAACATGTTATCATGCATTATGGGAGATGTTTGGTTACTTATTAGAGTCTCTCCAAGTCATATCTTTTGCCTCTAAATTAGACAAAGGTAACAAAAAATACCTTATCTTAAGTCATTATGGTAATGCTGTTGTAATTTTAAAGACCACAGAACAACATTTTGTACCCATGTCTTACCAAATGCATCTCCAACAGAGCAACAGCACATGCTTGTTCTGTTGTTCTATGGCTAGGATTTTTATGGAGCATCAAAGAAAGTCATTCATACAAATTATAAGCAGCTGTTGATGAAAATATCTATAAAATGAATTGGGATTATAAAGGCAACAGATTCATCCAGCAGGCACAAAATGCCCTGGTTTAAAGATACCAGTTTGTTCCTAACAAGACCTATTTTTAATGCATTAAAAAGAAAAGTGGTAAAAAGTTAACACATGAATTCAAACAGAAAAAAAAAAAAAGAATCAGGATTGTGCCTTTATCTGTGTCTCCACATATGAATTGTCTGCACAAATGTCACCAGATTTCAAAGAACTGCATCTGAGTCTCTCCCATCCATCTGATAAGACTGCCGGTCTGGGTCAAAACCAAGACATGCAATGGCGCATTTTGAGTCCTTGGGTGCTGGTTCTGCTTAACAATACATCAGAGGCAGCTGTCTAGAGTGAGTGAAACAAAGAATTTTGTCTCAAACTTCTGGAGTCTGGAGCTGAAGTTTAAGCCATGACTGAACCATATGCCATGTCAGGTCAGCTCAGATTACAAAGGATTTATATATCTACTTATCTATATATATACAGAGAGAGAGACTTTACAATACATATGTATATATATATATATATATATATGCTAAAATGAAAAAGGTCCATACAGAGAAAAACACAATTCACTTTGTTTTGAAAAGCAGTGTCTGCTACATCAACATCTGTCTTTAGTTAAGCAAGGAGTACAGACATCCTTTTCACTTATTCGCTGAAAGGGTGGTGGTGGTGGGGGTGGCATTTTCTCATTTCCCCTAAATTCTTACGTCTGAAACAACAGAATACCAAACACATTATCAAGGCTGACTAGGAAGCACGTGACTCAGGGCATAAAAAACCAAAACAACAGAAAATGAAAAAGGTTGAAAAAGAGAAACTAAATTCATTCAATTATGAAACAAAACAAAGAGATCAAAAACAGAAAGAAGAAAAAACATGCATTTTAAGTTGCGTCTATGGCAACTCCTCGGTTAAGATTTGGCCTTGCATTTATAAATTTCATTAAAAGACTGTTAAGCACTGATTAAGAATGCAGTTTCAGGGCATTCCAGCCGAGGACACTACATAACATTATAAGATGTTTGCATTCAGAGTAAGAGTAAAAGAAAGCATTAACCATGCACACAATGTACAAATACAACCATTGCATGAGGTGCTGTAACAATGGTGGACATGTGGGGGGCCCCTGGGATTCTCAGCTACTGGAGTAGTGCTGACTGTGCTTATGTTTCACTTGGCCATGCTGTTACCTTTTAAAAGGAACCACCAATAGAGTCTGCTTGTAAATTACCACAACGAGGCTCAACCCTGCCAACTTCAGGCAGTAAATAATCTCCACTCACTCCAGCCCTCCACCCCCTCGCAGCTGCCCACACACAAACACGCATAGACAAACACACTATCCAACTACTCCAATGCCTATTCTAAGTCCCAGTGGCTGACCTGTGCCTCCCACCCCCCTTCACCAATCAGAAAGAAGCATAATCAGACCAAAGTTATTCCTTAATTATTATATTATTTATGGCTTGAAAGGAGTACTTTCAGACAGTGGGGGTGGATTAACCAAAACAATGTGCTGTAACTTAAGATCACATGTTGCTAAAATCAGTGCCGGGCCAACTGCCTTCTCAGACTTACATATATCAATGTTTTGTTTTACGTATTTTAAACATTTTGTTTATACTTCCTCTTTTTCTGTTTTGTTGGTTTATACGCTTCTGTTTTCATTTCACCATACAGTCGCGCTGTCTGTTCTAACTATCAGTAGGGGTGACCCTTTAAACGGGGTCATGGGTGACAGGATGTCGGTGCAGTACAGTGCAGACACAGATGAGCTTTTTATGAGAAAAAGAGGAAACGGTGCTGGAGGTTGAGCAGGGTCTTAGCTGAATATCACGTTTAGTGTTTGGCTTGGCTGTCAAACGCTGTTTTGGCATCACCATGGTGATGTAAGGAGCAACTGTAACCCCAAAGGTTTTATGATGACCTTGCCCACTGGCTTTCCAGTAGAAGCAGTTTGGGAGCCTATGTGTGTGTGCATGTTGTGCAATGGTGCTCCTGATTGAGTGTGTGTGAGGGGTGAGGTTACTGACAGACTGGAAAAATAATGAGGATTATTTTTCAAGACAATAAAACATCTGTTACACCTAAAAATCCTCAGATAGTTATAAAAAATGACAATATGTGAAATATCTTTCAAGTCTGCACAGTTAAAAGCTCTGGTTTCACATTCAAATATTCTCACCTGGGGCCTAGCTCATCCTCGCTACGCCAGACAAAGTCTCCGAATTTTTCATAATGAGAATTGTAGTGATGCTGGACTCTGTAGAGCAGTGGAGGAGGAATCTCCATCAGCAAATTGTAGGCCATCTGCTGCTCTTTGCCGCTGGTGTAGCCATTATACAAGTTGTACACCTTGTCTGCAGTTTCTGTCGGGAAGAATAGATGAATGAATTAGAGACTGAAAAACAGAGAGGGAAGAAGTGAGGAAAGTAAATAAGAGATTAAAATTTTAAGGGAATATGTAAAAATACATGCAGAAAACATACAGAATTTTAAACAACAGGGGTCAGATTGATTATCGGCCATGAAAATAAAACTAAACAAAAGAAAAAAGAAAAAAACAAACCAAAAAAACTGCTGTGCATTTTTTTGAAAGGTACGTTATAGATCTACTTCATCCATATTACACATTTATCGGTAGGAATTCTCCATTCAGACTCAAAACTTGTGGAAGACATGTTACATAGCATTTGAGGTGTTATTCAGTGGAGTTGTTTGTAATATAAGCACTCTGTCTTTAGATAAATTCTGAGCTCCACTTGGGCTATTACATTTACCTGACCTCCAAAACGCCACTCAGTCCCTTGCAATATCTAACAGAAGCATTTGCTCTTATATCAGCACATACACGATTGCCTTTCAGATGCCTCTCCTTAATCTGAATTATTTTGGCAGTCGATTACTTGCTCACTTGTTGGATGTACTTGTTTATGCTACTCTTAGGAGACTGTGCTAGTCATTACTGAAATGAACATGCGGGATAGTGTTCATGAATTTGTGCATTTTTAGTAGCAGCTGCCCACCCACAGAACTTTCCACCCCCATTGGTGCATTTTTTTGTGATTACAGCCTCACTCTAATTTGTCCCACCGAGTAAATCTGGCCGTACCTCCTAAAGCACTCTCCTTCCCATATTTTGGATTCTTGAGTACTTTGTTTGACAAATTCTGTCTGCTATAATTAAAAAATTAAATTGACATTACAAATTGGTAGAGTGTGCCTTTACATTTTGCTAACCATAGTGTGCAATCTTGCATGTGCACATTGCATAGGTAAGAGCACAGTAGACAAAGTAGTGGATAAGTAGCCATTCAGGTAAACTGTGATTACATGAAAGCGATGCAAGGAAAAAAGCAATATTAAATAAAGATGAGTACAATAAAGCAGAGTCCCAAAAAATGATGGGTGAGAGTACCTTCTGCTCGCGTGTCATCCACCACTGGACAAGATGTCCGTACTGAGACAAAGCTTGATTCAGAGTAACTACCTCGGCTATCCACTGCATAGAGAGTAAACCTGAAAGTAACAACAACAAAAAAAATAGCACCAGTAAGCACATCATTTATAAGGTAAAATAAGGTACAAGGGAAACAGGTAAGGTACAAGTGAGCAAAAGGTACTCAATATTGATTTAAAGCCATATGTATGTCCTGTCACCAAAGAAAATACATTGTAATTTGTGGTGTTACTTTCAGAGAGTGAGAAAGCATGCACACAAGGGAAGAAATGCTCTTTAAAAAGTATTGCAATTCATTGTCAGCTACAATTTACCCTAAAGGAAAAAAAAAAGTCTAAATTCTCTGTCCAGTTGGCATGTGGTTTCAGGAGGTTGTTGGCAGTTGAGAGATTCAATAAACTACCTGTTTAGCAATTGACTGATGGACACAGGTGTGGCCAACTGATGGGAAAACAGAAATTAAGAAAGGAAGCAGAACTAACAACAATAAAAGAAGGTGAGTATTTTTTTTATAATAAAGCAGGAAATGCAGGGCTCCTGTGGGTCATCAGAGTACCCTTTCTTATTAAGAGGCACCTGAACCATACCCCACCCAGTTGACCAGATATCAACAACCTTCTCTTCCTTCTGCACCAGGAGCTGCTTGACTACATACATTGACCTGGCTGAAGCATGTTGAGAGGAGGAAAAACAGCAACAAAGCTGACCACCTTGGGGAAGTTGGGAAAGGGCTGCAAAAGGGCAGCGAATATGCATAAATTCAACCTGTACAGGCAGATCTTTGGTGGACATCCAGACTTTCAGGCCCATCTAATGACAGGAGCAAGGCTGTTCAAACCTTCCTCCACGCAAGGTAGCACCTGCAAATAAGTGGCTAAGCTTAAGGAACTAACACCTCTTTCAGTTATGGAAAGAGCAAAGGCTTGTAACTGTGAAAACACTGGAAAGGTGAGAGACCTGTGAGAAACCTTTTTGGCAGAGAGTAGGTTGAGCAATACGATGAAATTGTTGACAGAGAAAATAGTTGTGTTACCTTCTGAGTTTGGAATAACAGCTACAAAGTCACCAGAAATGTGGAACCACATCCACAAAGGAATAGGAGGGAAGGACATAGAGCGAGCCTACAGGATGATGATTACAAGGTTTAGTTTTTGAGCAGGCTGAACAGAAAGCAATAAAATCTCTCACATCCCCTCTCATTTCTAGCCTGTCACCATGTGACGTGTGAGTATTAATGTCTGTTGATGTCAGTGAATAACTTAAGTGGCCGAGGAATAAAGAATTACTCAAAGGCGCAGCTTCCTGGAACTTTAACATCTTCCAGTACTTACCTCACCTAACTCTCAACCTCCTGGGTAACCAGCTCAAACTGGATGAACATGGGTGTATTATCAGTCTAATGGTGCAGACCAATAACACTCTGTGAAACGCCACGTTATTGTGGTGTTATTATTTGTGTTATCCCAGAGATCCCAGAGACTATGATGTCAGGGGTTTTTGCCCTGGTAAGGTCTCCCTGAGGAAAATTGGCCCTGAAGGGCAGACAATGAACTATCCACATGATCCCTATGCAAGACCAAGGAATCAAGGGACCACTTTACCTTGTCTGAGACAGGGGTACCAGGGGTGCGCCCTGGAGCCACCTTGTGGCTCAACACCCACAGGAGGCTTTTGCGGTTGAGGCCCAACTGCTGGGGCTGACTCTTGGGAAATGAAACATCATCTCTCTTGTGGGGAAGATATCTGAGCTAGCGTGCCAAGTTGAGAAATACTGGCAAAACATAACCTCACCTGGTGCCTCGATGGAGGCTAAACGACATTGAGTCCAAATGACCCATGTTTGGCACCTTAATTTTTGAGGAGGTATGGTTGCAAGGTGGTTAGAGCATTTGTAGTGGTAATCCCAGGACCCAATGATGGACACAGAAGGGAGCTATCAAGATGAGAAAAGGGTCCTCTCAGGTTTGGTTAGCTTGTGGGACTCCAGGGGCAGCTGACTGGTTCTGGGAGGCCCAGAGGAATGAGGCTCTGCCAGTAGTTAAAGCAGAGCATTTTGCAAGGTGTGGGAGGAGTTCAGTGAGGCCATGGAACAAGACTTTCAATTGGCCTCGAAGCAAGGTTGTCCTCCCAGAAGAGCACAAGGCTGTCCTCCCAGTAGGAGAGACTGTTCAGGATCCCAGGTCAGCTGAGAGACCTGGGAATGCATTGGTGTTGCCCTGGATGACCCTACAGGAGGTGTCCGATGGGAGGGAAGTCTGGACTTCTCTGATTAGATTTCTCCTCCTTTGACCTGGCCCGTGACACGTGGTAGAAAATGGAAGGATGGATCTTGGGCTAAAGGAATTCACTGGCTTCAGGGAGTGCTCTTTATGTGTAATTAACACCAGATTGTCCAGACTGATATCCATGGAAACTAGGGAATTTAAGTCAGTAGAAAATATAAAGGTGCAAACTCATCTGGGAGACACTTTTTGACATCTTCGCACTTTAGATTTGCTTGGCTAAAATGCACAAAAAGGCATCAGCAAGAGAGACACCAGTCAAGCCACTTTGAACCAAAGTACAGAACTGGAAGACAAAATCTGCCATTCTGCTTTAACTTGATGGATGAGAAAGAGAAAAGGAGCTTTTTCTCTCCCGTGGGTTCCATAATAAAAACTTGCTAGAGAGTAATCTTTAAATGAATGCCTTGCCCACTCAGCTGAAGCTCACTCTTGTGTCCTACCAGTCAGGTAATTCAGTACTGTTATTGCTCATTCTGTGGTATAAGAGAAAGGATTTGGTAAAAAACAAGGGGAGAACAGTTTACCGGGCAAGAGGGTCTCTAACACATTTTTCATTCTAGATTTTTGGATCATGAATAGGTAAGTGCATTCTAAATGCAATGTCCACTGGCCTGTCAACAGTAGCTTGGGCTGATTAGCTGCTACACTTATTCTAAGTCAAACCCTGGAGTGAATCAGATCCTTCTGAGGCATTCATGGCTAGAATCAGTAATGGGCTTGCACCATAGGCAGACTCTGATGCAGGAATTGGACAGAACTTACAGTAAAAATAAATAAATAAACTCCAGCAATGCAAATCTCACAGGAATCAATCAAAAGCAGAAGACAAAACCTGGGAGGACAACACACATCAAGGAATCACTGACAAAAATACTGTCCTGTTAAAATGACACCCCATTATAAAGAAGCTTGCAAAACCATCTTCAGCACTACTGTCACTACTGTTAGCAGCAATAATGTTAAGAAATTATTTTCTGCATGATTTTATGAGTCTCTCACACTGTTGTTGAGGACCTTTGACCTAGTCTTCTTTACAACATTGTTTGAGTTTATTGAGGTTTTGGGCATTGTTTCATGCACAGAGCAATTCCAGCATTGCACACTCCAAATTCAATCAGAGCGAAAGTCTAAACACAATAACAGTAAAAGAAATGCGCTTGTGCAGGGTAAATAATGTTGGTGTTTACTGTGATCACATATTATGGACAAAGTTCTCCCTCTATTAGAGGGAATAATAAATAATATCCAGTTATGTGTCAGATTGATTTTTCAAAGAAAGGAATCAAAAGCAATTAAAAGCATAATATTTTTAAACATTGTTTTCTTTGCCAGTGGGAAAATTTTTAAGAAAGTGAATAAAGTACTGAGAAATATTTAAAAGTACTTATAATATTAACTTTATGCTTTCAGAAGTACTTTCACAGTTACCACTGTAGAGACAACAGAATGGCAAAAAGGGAAACCACATAACAGAAACAAAATGAATGACTAAATTGAACTCAAATGTTAAAAACATTTTGACACACATGAAAAATAAAGAATTAAATTAAACTATTACTAATTTAATAAAAGTGGCATTTTTCCTAAGGCCATTTGGATTTGTTTCATGCACTGTGTTTTGAGATTTGTTCCCTTGCTGTCAAATGACTGTTTTGTTTGTAACATGACCTGTTTGGACATTGCTCACATAGTTTGTCTGGTGTTGTTATTCAGCAGGGTGGATGTGGTATTCCCCAAGAACCTCACTAAAGACACACGGACCTCACTGGCTCCTCTGCCCAGCAAAACAATGCCAGCATGTAACAGTCACATAGTTGAAATTATGTGGTCGCATACCGTGCAGATGGCTATAGTAACATAGGGGAGAATGACAAAGCAAAATGCAGTTTGGTAAGCGTGTTGGGAATAAAGATCTGATATTACAAGTTTCATCTTTTTCCTTTTTTAAATTGCTTAAACGGTTGGATCAATGCTAATTTTTCACCCTGCACAATTTCACAGCAATTGCGAGATTCTTATGTACATTTAAAAACCCATTTAAGTCAAAAGATTAAGCCTCTCAGTGGCTCAGCTGTGGAGAAGAATCACATGCATTAATGATTACAGACAGATTTTAAAGAAAATGTTTACGAAATTTAAAAAAAGACATTAAGATCGTCTTGCACAACAACAATACACGGGGGTATTTAACTTCTTAATGGGTCTCATTCATACAATAGTAGAAGCAGAACTATGGGTATAGTGTCCGAACCCCAAAATGGCACTAAGTGATAATAAAGTTCACATAGGAGAAAGAAGCAAATGGCCACCGTCTGGCCTGCCACAAAAATGTCAAATCATCAAGTAAGAGAACTGGCAAGATATGTAAAACCACCAAGACTATCTCCACCTTACCCTAAGAGGCACTTTCCTTTGTCTCTTTGCTTTTCTCTCCACATTGCTTGCATATAGCTCATCACTGTTTATCCCCCATCTCTAATTCAGTGTCTGTCACATCTATTCCAATCTTGTCTGGCTGCACATGGCTTCTTTGGAAGGGGCTTGGTTTTGTCCATGTGCCATAGTTTTGAAAGCTCAGCACACAATGAACTGGACAAATGGCAGATTAATGTTTGAGTAAATTAACAATGTTGCCATTAAGGTAACTATTGTCCTCTAATTTAATGAGACAGTGGAGAGATGGGTGAACAAGAGATGACAAGACCGAAAGCTCAGACACAGCGCAAGGGAGAAGGAGTGAGGGAAAGTGATAGTGAGAGAGGATCAATTAGGGCAGTATTTTTGGCACGCCGAAAGAAGCTAGGGCAGTAGGGAAAGCCTTTTCCATTACATCAACATTTGGACACACATCAGATGACCCTGTCCATAAATCAATCAAAGCCAAAGAATTGTTTTTTATTGCCTGAAGAATTTGTGTCAGCTTACAATATCTCATTACTTTGAAATCCTCCAGCCTGAGTGGCATTAGACTGGTGTACCAGCCCTAAATAAAACTGCCTGCCTTTTAATGTAAATTAGAAAAATTAGCTCAGCTCTGAATGAGCTCATTTGCAGATCACAAAGACTCCACAGTCCAAAGTAATAATGACAACACCCCATTAAAAGTCATTCACTTTTAAATACTGGATATTTCTGGAAACTGGAACGTCAGGAATACAGTGAATGACATCTCACACCCTCAAAGTGATCATTTTGTTGGGTGAGCTAGTCTCTACCATCCACACACATTTTAAATCTGAAATGCATCAGCCCATTTTGACAAAAAAGCCATTTCTGTGTGAAAGAATATTACATGTTAGGGTGCACACCCACTTCTGATTTAACATTTGTCATGTGTTGGCAAAACAAAACTGAAACAAATGTATGTTGTTTGCTGCTGCTTGCTTTGAAGCATGTCACTGGTTTGAGGTTCTCATGCAGCTCTTTACTCTTGATAGCCATGACTATTAAGTTATCATAACCACAAATTTGGCATTTTCCTACTGATTGGTAGCCCAAAATCAATAAGGGAGAAACCAAAAAGAAGGATAGACAAAAATGGAAAATAGTTGGCATTTTTTTTAGAATGCTGTCATTGTGATTTAGTGTGTTGTGATTTAGTTCTGTGTATGTTACCTTTGTAAACCAGTAGCAAGCTGTGAGCAGTCACTGCATGGTTGGACACACTTGCTAAGGCTTGCACTATGCTGTTGAGTCATGCAATACTGTGACAGATGAGTTATATTTGAAATTATTATTATTATTATTTATTTTTTAAATATATAACAATGTCATAACAAAACGTAATTTGGGAATAAGAAATATTGCACTGTTCATCCTGTTACATTAAAACATGTAACTATGAACTGAAAGTAATAGTTACTGTTTCTTAAAGAGCATGAGACTAGCTACTGAGCCTTGTGCCCACACAGTTAGGCTAGCACATTTCAGACCTGTAAGTGATCTGAACAATTCCTCCAAAGCTCACCAAGTAAATACTGCATAGAAAACAAGCAATGAGGTCTGTATTTAATGAGTGACCAGTGCCTCCAGCACTATAAAAAGGCTTCAATAAGTACTTTGTTCCAAAGACAAAATTGCTATATGAACAAGTTCATATAGAGACTACAGAAGCCTACTGAAAAAGAGGACACTGTTATCAAAACGGAGCTTTGAGTAGGGCTTTGCACAACAAACCTTTGAGAGAAAAGTTAGTTGAGGCATTTCATCACTGTTAGGGAGGATGCAGCCTAATAAGAACTCACCTTTGCAAAAGCTATCACAGTAGCCAGACAGTCACAGACAATAAAGAAGAAACAGACTGGTTTGAGAGGTGACACGAGTGCTAGCCAGGCAACGATGGATGTGGTGCACTTCAAGAGTGGGAAACCGCATAAAAACAATGCCAAGGAGCTGACATGGAGCTATCCAAACACCAAGAAAACAGTGCAGAGCAGATGGGAACATAAAGCATGTCCTAAATGTGGGAAATCACCCTGCCACCCAGCATGGCAGTGCCCTGCTAAGAATGCAGAATGCAACAACTGTGGTAAACAAGGACATTATGGGAAAGTATGTAGTTTCACCACGAAAATTAAAAAAGTTGAAGAGAACTTGGGTGAACTGTTGTTAGGAAAATCACAAGGTACCATGGGTGGCAGATATTAACATATAGGACAGTGAAGTGGCCTTCAAAATACATACTGGGGTTTGTGTTACAGCTGTTCCTAAGCAAGTGTTAGCAAGCACGAGTCAAATACAGATAGCTGGACCTAGAAAAACCCAGAAATTGTCCTGGTGGAGCAAAATTAACTGTAGTCAATTGTAATCTTTATAGTGCCATGTGGACAATATCCTATTGTGAACAATGGAGCTTTGTGAACCGGTTAGGGAAGTTCATACCAAATGTGACTGAAAAAAGATAAACAACTAAGAAACTTTGTGTCCAAGAAGAATCCATGGTGATGGGGTCATAAGGAGTACCAAGGATTTTACAGCCCGAAGCAGGAACTGTTTCTTGCCCCAGGAGCAACAAAAAACTCATCTTATGGTCTGTGTGTGGTGATCAGAGATGGGCAGTAACGCGTTACTATAATCCGATTACTTTTTCAAGTAACGAGTAAAGTAAGGGATTACTATTGTAAAAAAACGGTAATTAGATTACCGTTACTTTCCTGTAGGAACGCCGCGTTACTGCGTTACTAAAACCGTGATTTTTTGCGGGAATGTCTCATGAAAGTGACGTAAGCAAGTGCGACATTCGTGAAAACAGCTGTGTACAGATCAACAATGGATCATATATCGAGTGCGGGAGAGAGTATGAGCGTGCAGCGTTTAAAGCGTGGAAGTACTGACCTTATTTTAAGTTTGATTAAAAAGTGACAAAAAAATTAGTGTCCGTTGTGCGTGGGAAGAAAACTTCTTTTTAACAGCGAAAAAAAAACCCTAAACTTCCAAGAAAACACCAAGTGCACTACGAAGTAATGGGAAACTCACAGAGAAACTCGCGGCTTCTTCCGCTGACCGCTGCGGCACACCTGCACCAGGGTAAACCTCCGCCTACCCGACTCCTGCTTTACAGGTGAAAATAGAGCAACAGGACCGCTGAGTCTTTGACTTTATTTATTTCTGCTGTGTTTTACTTGCATCTATTTGAAAGAGTGAGTGTAAACACACACAAAAAAATTATTTTATGTGCTGGAATGTGCAGAAAATAGGTTTAAATATTAAACAAATTTCTTCCAGTCAGCGAATGTTGCATATAATTAAATTTTTGCTTGATGCATAAAGTTAAAAGATTAAAACTAATAAAACAAGTTTTTAAAAGAGACTTTTCCATTTGATTACATTTTGTATGATGGATTATGTAGAAAAAGTAGAATTGGGCTGAAAGATCTATCGCTTTATCACCTCTTCAGGTTGTAAATCGTGTTTTTAAAAAGTAACTAAGTAACTAAGTAATTAATTACTTTTGAAAATAAGTAATCAGTAAAGTAACGGGATTACCTTTGGGGGGAAGTAATCAGTAATTAGTTACTGATTACTTTTTTCAAGTAACTTGACCAACACTGGTGGTGATGATACAAAAGATAGAGAGATATGGCCACCATATCTCTACTGATGAAAGATACTAAAATATATGTCAAGTCTGTGCTGGATAATCTTCTAATAAGTGATAGATACCAGTTGTGTGTGAAACTTGTTTGTTTACAAATCGTAAAATTCTGTGTTGAGGCTTTGGCCAGACAGGAACCAGTTGGAGGGATTGGTACAAGACTACTGGACTAAGAGGGCAGGTCTAGGTGTGCATGAAAACCTTTTTACTATGGCCTTCTCAACAATCTTTGGTAAAAATGCAGAGAATGTGATGGTCAGACAGTGTGGTGTCACGGACTAAGCAGTAAGATAGGTGAGTTAGTTCTCAAATACAGCACATGCATCAAAGAAAGGGCAAATGTAAAAGAACCTCTAACACCGATCAAATTTCTAGACAGTTCATGGCAAAAACTAGCTGGGATCTATTCACTCTAAGGGAAAATAGCTTTTTTTATTTTACTATTTCTTCTACATTCAGATCAGCCCACCAAGATTCAGAGATGTAGTCCTTTACTTGACATTGATATTTCCTTAACACAGCATCCGTAAGATACTTCCAAACGACAAAATATCACAGTCCTCAGGACATGAAATGAAAGAGTTTGCAGTTAACTATAGCTTTGAAAATGTAATCAGCAGCCCTAAATACCCTCAAAGTAACACTGAGGCAGTGCATGCTATTCAAACTGTTCAAATCTGCTTAAAAAACTCAGAGACCGTTATCATGCATTGTTGGCCTACAGAGACGTACCTCTGAGAAATGCCTAGAGCTCTAACCAGCTACTCATGAGCAGTTGCCTGAACACCACATACTGGAAGCCTATACTTCCAGGGAGGGTGCAGCCAGCTCTGCCAAACCTGCAATCATTGCAGCACAAGGAAAGGGCACAAAGATGAATGCATGCCAAGTCTTTCAATAGGAGGTACAGAACAAGGGACCTTGCAAAGTTATGACCAAAGGCCATCTTTGGAACTCTGATGTAAAAGCACAAGGCACAGTGATGATCCATACACAACAGCTCACTGTTCAAAAGGGGACACTGAGGAGAAATCCTTACCCTCAGGCTCTTGTACCACTGGCACCAAAGCCTCAGGGTGAGAATTAGCAGGAACACCAACCAAAACTGGAGTGTTCTGCAAAGTTAGGGTCTGGGACTCAGCAAAAACCTCAGAGCACATCTGACATCAAGAGAACAAGGTTACACAGAAAAACAGCAAAGCTGCAGGGACTTACACTATCAAAGCCTAACTGTATATTGTGATAAGGTGATTTTTTAGTGGGAAAAAGAGGTGTTAAAAACATGCCTTGAGAATATTCTGTGTGTTATTGTAGTTGAGTCATAGTTCACCACAATTTTAAAATAAGGCATATGAGCTCTAATATAATCAATTTGACATTTAACCTTTCTGAATGATGTCATCAAAAATCAATAGAGTCTTTACTTTCTGTGAAAGAGCCTAACACAAGGCAAAAGACGTTCTTTATTGATACGTACAGAGAGAAACCATGGTTGATGTTTAACCTGTATTTTTTTTCATGAGACAGCAGGCAGTTTAGGTGTTTTTAAATGTTTTGTTTAATGGCAAGCGGTGGTTATGTCTGTGCAGGTGCTGCTGGCACTCCATCAGAGAAGAAACAAGATAAAAGAAAAGCTGAAATACAGTGGTTGGTTCAGGAATTCAGGTTGGCAAAAGAATGGACAGGAGGACAGAGGAATTTAGAAAATCTGTCTAACAGGTTAGTTGTCTGGAGACACTGCCATAAATAGTCTGAGGCAATTAGAAACAGCTGAGCATGTCATGGTGCTGGGTCGTTGACCCAGCGTTTTGTGTTTTATGATTATTTTCCTCTGTTCTAGTTATTCTGATTTTGGTATTCTTGTGCCCAGTTCGTGTTCTGGATTTCCTGTTTTATTTTGAAGGTCTGTGTGTGTTGTCATTGTGTTCAGCTTTTATCCTCCAGTCGTCTTTGTGTATTAGCATCAGCTGTTCTTCCCTCCTGCGTGTGATTACCTGATTACCTTGTGTGTGTGTATACAGGGAGTGCAGAATTACAGGGAGTGCAGAATTATTAGGCAAATGAGTATTTTGTCCACATCATCTTCTTCATGCATGTTGTCTTACTCCAAGCTGTATAGGCTCGAAAGCCTACTACCAATTAAGCATATTAGGTGATGTGCATCTCTGTAATGAGAAGGGGTGTGGTCTAATGACATCAACACCCTATATCAGGTGTGCATAATTATTAGGCAACGTCCTTTCCTTTGGCAAAATGGGTCAAAAGAAGGACTTGACAGGCTCAGAAAAGTCAAAAATAGTGAGATATCTTGCAGAGGGATGCAGCAGTCTCAAAATTGCAAAGCTTCTGAAGCGTGATCATCGAACAATCAAGCGTTTCATTCAAAATAGTCAACAGGGTCGCAAGAAGCGTGTGGAAAATACAACTTGCCTAATAATTCTGCACTCCCTGTATTAGGCAAGTTGTATTTTTGAGGAATAATTTTATTATTGAACAACAACCATGTTCTCAATGAACCCAAAAAACTCATTAATATCAAAGCTGAATGTTTTTGGAAGTAGTTTTTAGTTTGTTTTTAGTTTTAGCTATTTTAGGGGGATATCTGTGTGTGCAGGTGACTATTACTGTGCATAATTATTAGGCAACTTAACAAAAAACAAATATATACCCATTTCAATTATTTATTTTTACCAGTGAAACCAATATAACATCTCCACATTCACAAATATACATTTCTGACATTCAAAAACAAAACAAAAACAAATCAGCGACCAATATAGCCACCTTTCTTTGCAAGGACACTCAAAAGCCTGCCATCCATGGATTCTGTCAGTGTTGTGATCTGTTCACCATCAACATTGCGTGCAGCAGCAACCACAGCCTCCCAGACACTGTTCAGAGAGGTGTACTGTTTTCCCTCCTTGTAAATCTCACATTTGATGATGGACCACAGGTTCTCAATGGGGTTCAGATCAGGTGAACAAGGAGGCCATGTCATTAGTTTTTCTTCTTTTATACCCTTTCTTGCCAGCCACGCTGTGGAGTACTTGGACGCGTGTGATGGAGCATTGTCCTGCATGAAAATCATGTTTTTCTTGAAGGATGCAGACTTCTTCCTGTACCACTGCTTGAAGAAGGTGTCTTCCAGAAACTGGCAGTAGGACTGGGAGTTGAGCTCGACTCCATCCTCAACCCGAAAAGGCCCCACAAGCTCATCTTTGATGATACCAGCCCAAACCAGTACTCCACCTCCACCTTGCTGGCGTCTGAGTCGGACTGGAGCTCTCTGCCCTTTACCAATCCAGCCACGGGCCCATCCATCTGGCCCATCAAGACTCACTCTCATTTCATCAGTCCATAAAACCTTAGAAAAATCAGTCTTGAGATATTTCTTGGCCCAGTCTTGACGTTTCAGCTTGTGTGTCTTGTTCAGTGGTGGTCGTCTTTCAGCCTTTCTTACCTTGGCCATGTCTCTGAGTATTGCACACCTTGTGCTTTTGGGCACTCCAGTGATGTTGCAGCTCTGAAATATGGTCAAACTGGTGGCAAGTGGCATCTTGGCAGCTGCACGCTTGACTTTTCTCAGTTCATGGGCAGTTATTTTGCGCCTCGGTTTTTCCACACGCTTCTTGCGACCCTGTTGACTATTTTGAATGAAACGCTTGATTGTTCGATGATCACGCTTCAGAAGCTTTGCAATTTTGAGACTGCTGCATCCCTCTGCAAGATATCTCACTATTTTTGACTTTTCTGAGCCTGTCAAGTCCTTCTTTTGACCCATTTTGCCAAAATAAAGGAAGTTGCCTAATAATTATGCACACCTGATATAGGGCGTTGATGTCATTAGACCACACCCCTTCTCATTACAGAGATGCACATCACTTAATATGCTTAATTGGTAGTAGGCTTTCGAGCCTATACAGCTTGGAGTAAGACAACATGCATGAAGAGGATGATGTGGACAAAATACTCATTTGCCTAATAATTCTGCACTCCCTATACAGTGGGGCAAAAAAGTATTTAGTCAGCCACCGATTGTGCAAGTTCCCCCACTTAAAATGATGACAGAGGTCAGTAATTTGCACCAGAGGTACACTTCAACTGTGAGAGACAGAATGTGAAAAAAAAATCCATGAATCCACATGGTAGGATTTGTAAAGAATTTATTCGTAAACCAGGGTGGAAAATAAGTATTTGGTCAATAACAAAAATACAACTCAATACTTTGTAACATAACCTTTGTTGGCAATAACAGAGGTCAAACGTTTACTATAGGTCTTTACCAGGTTTGCACACACAGTAGCTGGTATTTTGGCCCATTCCTCCATGCAGATCTTCTCGAGAGCAGTGATGTTTTGGGGCTGTCGCCGAGCAACACGGACTTTCAACTCCCGCCACAGATTTTCTATGGGGTTGAGGTCTGGAGACTGGCTAGGCCACTCCAGGACTTTCAAATGCTTCTTACGGAGCCACTCCTTTGTTGCCCGGGCGGTGTGTTTTGGATCATTGTCATGTTGGAAGACCCAGCTTCGTTTCATCTTCAAAGTTCTCACTGATGGAAGGAGGTTTTGGCTCAAAATCTCACGATACATGGCCCCATTCATTCTGTCCTTAACACGGATCAGTCGTCCTGTCCCCTTGGCAGAAAAACAACCCCATAGCATGATGTTTCCACCCCCATGCTTCACAGTAGGTATGGTGTTCTTGGGATGCAACTCAGTATTCTTCTTCCTCCAAACACGACGAGTTGAGTTTATACCAAAAAGTTCTACTTTGGTTTCATCTGACCACATGACATTCTCCCAATCCTCTGCTGTATCATCCATGTGCTCTCTGGCAAACTTCAGACGGGCCTGGACATGCACTGGCTTCAGCAGCGGAACACGTCTTGCACTGCGGAATTTGATTCCCTGCCGTTGTAGTGTGTTACTGATGGTGACCTTTGTTACTTTGGTCCCAGCTCTCTGCAGGTCATTCACCAGGTCCCCCTGTGTGGTTCTGGGATCTTTGCTCACCGTTCTCATGATGATTGTGACCCCACGGGATGAGATCTTGCGTGGAGCCCCAGATCGAGGGAGATTATCAGTGGTCTTGTATGTCTTCCATTTTCTGATGATTGCTCACACAGTTGAATTTTTTCACACCAAGCTGCTTGCCTATTGTAGATTCACTCTTCCCAGTCTGGTGCAGGTCTACAATACTTTTCCTGGTGTCCTTCGAAAGCTCTTTGGTCTTGGCCATGGCGGAGTTTGGAGTCTGACTGTTTGAGGCTGTGGACAGGTGTCTTTTATACAGATGATGAGTTCAAACAGGTGCCATTCATACAGGTAACGAGTTATTGACCAAATACTTATTTTCCACCCTGATTTACGAATAAATTCTTTACAAATCCTACCATGTGGATTCATGGATTTTTTTTTCACATTCTATCTCTCACAGTTGAAGTGTACCTCTGGTGCAAATTACTGACCTCTGTCATCATTTTAAGTGGGGGAACTTGCACAATCGGTGGCTGACTAAATACTTTTTTGCCCCACTGTATATAGTGGGTGTCGGTCTGTGCTTGTTGTTGGCTCGTTTGTGTTCCATGGTGTTTAGTTTCCTCTCTCTGCGTCTCTCTGTCCCGCACCCCGTTTCGTATGTTCTCAGGTTTGTTATTTAGTTTTCCCAGTTTAGGTTTCTTTAGTCATTTGTCATTTCTCATTGCCTGTTTTGCCACTCCGCCACTTGTAAATAAACGTCACTCGCATCATCAGTCACTGCCTGCATTTTGGGTCCTTTTTCCTCCCACACCACACGGATCGCCCCGGCAGCCGTGACAGTACAAGCTGACCAAACATGGACCCAGTGGCATCTGCACCTTCCGAGGAGCTTCGGGAGGAATTAATCGACTCAATTTTGAGGTGGATTGAGCATGAGGGGAAGGAATTTCGCCACGCCTTGGAAGCCCGGCTACAGCGGCTAATTTCTGACTTTCCCTGGTTGCTCAGCTCACTTCATATTCACTGGTTGCTCACAACTCTTCATATTTATGAAGCAGATGTGAGGAAGCAGTTTAAGAACCTGAATGCTCGGAAAGCTCCCGGCCCAGACGGTGTGTCTCCTGCCACCCTCAGACACTGTGCAAACGAGCTGGCCCCAGTGTTTTCTGGCATTTTCAACTCCTCACTGCAGGCATGTCATGTGCCTGCCTGCTTCAAGTCCTCCACCATAATCCCTGTCCCCAAGAAACCTAGGATCACTGGACTAAATGACTACAGACCCGTGGCTCTGACATCTGTGGTCATGAAGTCTTTTGAGCGCCTAGTTCTCTCCCATCTCAGGACCCTCACGGCCCCCCTCCTGGACCCCCTGCAGTTTGCATATAGAGCCAACAGGTCTGTAGACGACGCCATCAACATGGCCCTACACTTCATCCTGCAGCATCTGGACTCCCCAGGAACCTACGCCAGGATCCTGTTTGTGGACTTCAGCTCTGCCTTCAACACCATCCTTCCAGACCATCTCCGAGACAAGCTTTCCCAGATGAATGTGCCTGATCCCATCTGCCGGTGGATCACTGACTTCCTGACGGACAGGAAGCAGCATGTGAGGCTGGGAAAGAATGTCTCGGACTCCCGGACCATCAGCACCGGCTCCCCTCAGGGCTGTGTTCTTTCTCCTCTGCTCTTCTCCCTGTACACCAACTGCTGCACCTCCACCCACCAGTCTGTCAAGCTAATCAAGTTTGCAGATGACACCACCGTTATTGGACTCATCTCGGACGGGGACGAGTCTGCCTACAGGAGGGAGGTTGAACGTCTGGTGTCCTGGTGCAGCCACAACAACCTGGTGCTGAATGCCCAGAAGACAGTGGAGATTATTGTGGACTTCAGGAAGCACACAGCCCCACTCCCCCCCATCATCCTGACTGACACCCCCATCACCTCTGTGGACTCATTCCGCTTCCTGGGTACCACCATCACCCAGGACCTGAAGTGGGAGCCCACCATCACCTCCGTCATCAAGAAAGCCCAGCAGAGGATGTACTTCCTGAGGCAGCTGAAGAAATTCAACCTGCCAACACGGACGATGATGCAGTTCTACACTGCAATCATCGAGTCCATCCTCACCTCCTCCATCACCGTGTGGTACGCTGGAGCCACTATCAGGGACAAACAGAGACTGCAGCGTGTTGTGCGCTCTGCTGAGAAGGTGATTGGCTGCAGACTCCCATCTTTGCAGGACCTGTACACCTCCAGGACATTGCGGCGTGCAGCTCGGATCTCAGCTGACCCTTCTCACCCTGGACACAGTCTGTTTGACCTGCTCCCCTCAGGCAGGAGGCTCCGGTCCATTCGCACCAGAACCTCTCGCCATAAGAACAGTTTCTTCCCCTCTGCTGTTGGACACATGAACAATAACCATATGACTGTACCCGCCACTAACACATGACCCTACGCTGTGTCACTGCATCATTCCATGTTTGGCACTGATCACCACCTGCACTCATGTATATATCTTTCAACGTAGCACTCTTAATTCTTATTCTCATGTATATATCTCATGTATATCTCATGCACATATCTTTCCACGTAGCACTTTTAATTCTTATCCCTACTTTTATTTTTTTCCATGTCTATTTAAGTGCTATTTATGACACTATGTTTGCACTGAAGCACCGCAGCAATTTCCTAATGTTGTAAACCTGCTCAACATTTGGCAATAAAACCCAATCTGATTCTGATTCTGATTCACCCACTCGCACAGGATTTCATTCTGAATGAACTTCACCTTCACCCTCCAGCTGCTACCGCTTCCCGACACAGCCCGGCAGTGAATGTTTTGCACGGCCCGCCGGGGAATCTGCGGCCCGGCCCGCCACATGTGGAATTACCCGGCCGGTCAGAGCTATCTCCGAGAAGGAAGCGACGTTCCCGACGCCCATCGCCACAGCCGGGCCCCGAGACTTCTGAGTTGCCGGCTGTGGTGAGTGAAAAAGACACTCATGAGCCTTCCAATTTAGGGACTGTTTATTCTGGGGCTGTGTTTATTGCATTAGCTGCCCAGCCTGAAGCTCAGTTAGCTGCCCAGCCCGAAGCTCGCTTAGCTGCCCAGCAGCATTCAGCTCTGTCTCCAGTGTACCCGCTACCCGTAGCTCAGTCGCCAAATCCACCACTATCATCATCTGGACCATTACTTTAGTCACCCTCAGTTCAATCTCCTGTTCAGTCGCCACCAGCTGTGTCTCCGGTGTCCCCGCTAGCCCAGACATCAATGCAGTCTCCGTCTTCACCGGCTGCCTCTGTACGGGAGGCTGTGTCTGTGCCTCCCATTTTGGACTCTTCTTGTAGTACTTATTTTAGGCAGAGAGACAAACACCTTGATAATGTAAACATTCCTCAAGAGCTGGCCAGTTCCGAGACTGTGATGCACTCCAGGGCCTCCCCAGAGACTGAGTTTCAACCCGCAGTCGACTCTGGACCCCTGGAGGCTAAGAAGTCAGCTGAGGACTGCACCCTACTGTTGCTGCCTGAGCCAAACCCATGTGTTGCTCAGCTCCAGTCAGCATCAACCCTGCCAGAGGCCCGCGCGCTTGCTGGTTCTGTTTTGTCCCTGCCAGAGGCCCCCGTGCCTGCTGGTTCAGCCCTGTGTGTGCCAGGTGCCCCGGTGCCCGCTGGTTCTGTGACTGTTTTCGCTGGTGGGTCAGAGGAGCCCGTCCAGCCTCATGCCTCGTCAGCTGGGGGGCCCGAGGAGCCCGTCCAGCCTCATGCCTCGTCAGCTCGGGGGCCCGAGGGGCCCGTCCAGCTACCAGCAGCTTCATCCACCTTCTGCAGCAGCAGTTTCTTCCGCGTCGCCTGGTCCAGCTTTAGCTTCGCTGTCACCTGGTCCAGCGGCAGCCTCTTCCGCCTCGCCTGGTCCAGCCTCCGCATCAGCTTTAGCGTCGCCTGGTCCGGCCTCCGCTTCTTCAGCGTCGCCTGGTCTGGCCTCTGCGTCTGCCTCGCCTGGCCCTGCGGTTCTTGCACCACCGACCAAGGTACGTCCAGTACCTCAGCATTGCTGGCCACTTTCTGGGCCACCAGCCGGATGCCATCACCGTCGTGGGCAACCTCCGGACTGGCTTCGTCTGCGTTGCCGCCGTTGCCGTCCGCACAGTCGGCCTCCGGACTTCTGTCACAGCCGCCACCGCCTTCCGCGTGGTCGCCCTCCAGATTTCCTTCGCCTGTATCGCCGCCACTGCCTTCCGCATGGTCTGCCTCCGGAGATGAATTGTTGTAGTCTCCTGAGTTGTCAGCCTCTGGGCCGGCCTCCTGAACTATGTTTTGGGACCCTGTTCATGGACTCCAGTATGTATGTTTGTGTTTTGGACATTCGTTTGGATCACTGGAGCTTCTTTTTGTTTGGTTTTGTCAAGTGACTCAGAGAGTAATAGTATAGATATTATACCAAGTTATTCATTAAAAACAGGAAGGAGCAAAAATAGTGTTTCTTACATAATTAAAAACACATCTGAATTAGGCTTTTACATGTTGACTATCTAAAACGGTAATAAATGTATAGTTTTTAGTTGTTTTACAGTCTGTTCGATTCAAATTCATGATTTATTATCTAGTGTCCAGCTCATTAAAGTCTCACCCCACTCTGTATACAGAAGATAGCATTTTGATTAGCCCACTTACTTGCATAAACAAACACAACATAGACGTTTGAAGGTAGTACATGGTGACGAAAGCTGAAAGCCCAACAAGTAAATTTAGACATTATAAAGAATGATTTTCTACCCGGACAAATAAAGTCTGGCTGAACACATGCGACTTTTACTATCTGACTTTTTGGTATCAATGAGTTTTCACATAAATAATGTTAGATTATCCAGTACATTGTTTGTTTTCTGAAATTACATTTTCTGGAATGTGGCTCCAACTTTTTGTAGAGCATTTTAGTCTGCAATGAAACATTAGGGCCCTAGAAGCCTTGGTAATGATCAAGTATAAAGCCAATACCATTAGAGGTCTTATCAGGGCCTTGATTAAGACAAGTGGAGTTGCCTGCAAAAAAAGTGTCCTCAGACGTAATTCAGACGTAAGCTGTGCTCTTATCACAGAAAAACAACACTGCTGAGAATGTCTAAGCAAAGATACCAGTGTTACAAAGTAAACTGCTTGGGCCCTTAATATTGGTGTTTGTTAGTGGAAGCAGGACTTCTACAGATAAACATTATTGTTGTCCTCACAGATTCTTACTTAACTCTGTTTTTAATCAGCTCTCCAAAAAAACTTGGTTCATGAATTTTTTTTACCCCACAGGAGAGTGGGACTTTATTGTAGCTTTAGAGGCTGAATTATATATAAATCCACCAGCCTCTTTAATAAGCACATGTTGTTAGTACCTGGTTAGAACCCCATCTGCCTTCAGAATTGTATTAATTCTTTGTGGTACAGATTCAACAAGGTTCCGGAAATCTTCCTCAGAGATTTTGGTCCATAGAGATTGAAAATGTGACGTCACTCAGGGGTAAAACCGCAAAGAATTCTGGGAACTCGTGGCAAGAGGTACTAGCGCACGCAGGCTTTCAATTGAAATCAGTTATACAGCGATAAAAAGAAACACAAAAAATGGCAAGAAGCTGTTGTATTATTAACTGCAATAGCCAGTCGCATGACAGCCACGGGAAGCCGACGGGTAAAGAGATCGGTTGTTATCGGATTACGTCGTTGAAGAGAAATTGTTCGAGCCGTGTTTCCGAAGTAACAAAGAGGCGACGGGTGGCCTGGACTGCAGCCATTCAAAGAACAAATATAACATCCCAGAACACTCCAGCTCACAGGTTAGTCTGCTCCAAGCATTCCCACACAGGTCAGTCTGCTGTTGTAGTTAATGCGTCATTTTTCTTAACATAATTAGTGATATAGGTTACAAGCAAGTCTGGCGCTGAACAGAAATTGTCGCGCTATGCTCCTTTGTTTATTGTGCATAAATAGTGAATTGTCCTGACACAATATTGCGTTTCGCTTCTGTTATTATGGTACATTGACAAAAACATATACTTTTATTCACAGGATAAAACAGTTGTTTTGTATCACTAATTGTCCAGTGTGATTACAGCATACAATATTATGAGACTGGTAAACTTATGATACGTATGATGGTCTTTACTTTCACGGTGCATTTCAAGGTCCTGTACCCATCCATCGGTAAACTGTTCCTGGGCTTGTTGCAGTGACCTGAAGTTATTAAACTTCATGAGTGTATGCACTCACTCCAAGAACGTATAATTATAAATCTGAGCGTGGTGAAAGTTGGGCAGCACGCTAACGTATTTTGTCCCTCTGTGTGCTCGTAAGGGTGTAACCCTTTCACTGGTTTGATTTTTTTCCTCGTATCTTTTCTTTGACTTTTCATCAAGTCTGTCTTTGTACGGACCGGCATTGTTCTCCTTCGTTTTGTACATACCTTTTTGAGGGCAAAGAAAAAGCAAGAATTTATTGGAACCGAAGAATGAACGTTTTGCGGTGCTGCAAATGCTTACATTTGATGTGGTACTTGGATTGTTTTGCCACGAGTTCACGGCATGCAATGCGCGAAAGTCACGTGGTCTGTCAATCTCTATATTGACACGATCACATCCGTGATGTGAATCTCCCTTTCCACTACATCCCAAAGGTGCTCTGTTAGATTGGGATCTGGTGACAATGGAGACTGTTTAAATACAGAAAACTCATTGTTCAAATAAGCAGTTTAAGATGATTTAATAAGATGAACTTTGCTACATGGCCCACTATCCTGCTGAAAGCAACTATCAGAAGATGGGCACACAGATGTGCCAACCAGTGCGGTCTTCTGCTGCTGTAGACCATCTGCTTCAAGGTTCGACAACAACCGTGCCATGTTCTAAGTAAATCACCTTTCTTCCTCATTCTGATGCTTGGTTTCAACTTCAGCAGATCATCGTGGCCATGTCTACATGCCTAAATCTACTGAGCTGCTGCCATTTGATTAGCTGATTACATATTTGCCCTAATGAGCAGTTGTACCTAACAAAGTGGGTTTATATTAATGTGCATAGAGCACAGATAATTGATTAGTTTATTGATTAGTGAAGACAAGACACCAGGGCACCATGACTCTTGATTACACCATGAACAAACCACTCTCTGGTTAAGTGCTATTGGTAAAGCTACAGTATTCAAAATAATATAAAAATAATAAATTAAATAATCACTTTTACTACACATTTCTACCTACAGAAAAATAATAAGAGCAAAATTGCTGAGATGCAGTTTTAACTGAATTTTGTTTAATCTTAGATGCTCAGGTACTGCAAAATTACTACTGCAATTGTGTTGAATTTGTTCTTTGAATTTAAAAATGCTGTTTCTTAAAACCTCTGATCGTGACTGAGAACATTACAGAATGGAAGCATCTGCAGTGTTGACAATAAGTATGCAACCCTGGTTAAGTCAGTCCAGCTGTTGCTGAGGAGAAAGTAACAAAAATGTACCCACTAAAACAAAAAATAATATATGTAGTAGGAAGTGTGCCCTATCCGGGGAGGATGTGGAGTTGCTGGTATTTGCCTATTGTTGTTTTGTTATAATCACAACATAGTGCTTAATGGAAGGTTTTTAAACTCTATGGTAATGGAAAAAAATGAACATCATAAAAATGAGACAAATCGATTTAGTTGCAATAAATTATGATCTGAAACCCAGAAATGTGCCAGAGAATGACATACAAATTTAAATGAGTATGCTCTCTTGGTGACATACTGCAATCTCTGATGACGTTTGAATTTTAATAATGACAACTTATAATAACCTTTAAATCAGTGTTAGCTGAGCTTACAGGACTATATGCAGTCCTGTGAAACTAACCAAACCCCATGCTTCAGTAGCTTGACAAACCACCTTTAGCAGCAATAACTTGAAGAAATTGCTTCTGTGTGACCTTATCAGTCTCTCACTTTGTTGCAGAGAAATTTTCTTCCCTCCCTTATTTACAGCATTGATTCAGTTTATTAAGATCTGCAGGCATTCTTTTATGCATAACTCTTTATTTAAGGTCATTCCACAGCATTTCAATTGGGTTGACTTCTAGAGTTTGACTGGAGCACTGTAACGTGCGAGTTTAATTTGTATTTTTTTTTGTTTTTTTTAGATATATGCCCAGATCAAATGGTTAAAAAACAGGCCTTTTTCATCAGACCTCGACTACCTTGAATGACTAGTAATATTGTTTTTCACCAAAAGCGGCACTGTGCATTAGGGCCAGACAACCGTGGCCTGAGGTGTTCAAAAAAACTTGTTCAGTTTTTCTCTAATTGAACTGTCATAAACTTTAGTCTGTCTCAATGTGACAGACTGGTGGCCTGTGTGCCTCCCCTCTCACTCTATGGCAGCTGGGATAGGCTCCAATTCAATTTTAATTATACAGCACCAAATCACAACAGTAGTCGCCTCAAGGCACTTTATAGTGTAAGGTAGACCCTACAATAATACATACAGAGAAAAAATCCAACAGCCCCCTATGAGCAAGCACTTTGGCGACAGTGGGAAGGAAAAATTCCCTTTAAACAGGAAGAAACCTCGAGCAGAACCAGGCTCAGGGAGGGGTGGCTGTGACCGGTTGGGCAGAAAAAAAGAAGACAGGATATGTGAGGTGAGGTCAAAGTCAAAGTCAGCTTTATTGTCAATTCTGCCACATGTACAGGACATACAGAGAATAGAAACTACGTTACTCTCAATCCCTAGATAAAATAGCAAATGAACATTTAAATATAAGAGTGATTAAAAATGCAAGTAAAATAATTAAAAAGTAAAATTTAAATAAATAAATACAATACAATTTTTACATATAACAAGAAAGCTATACAATATACAATATAATGAGTAAATGACATTGAGTGCAAACCAGGCTCCAATGCTCCACAAAGTGACTGGTAACTGGTGCAGGCCAGTGAGTGAGTTAGAGAGAGAGAGTGTGTGTGTGTGTGTGTGTGTGTGTGTGTGTGTGTGTGTGTGACAGAGTTCAGTAGGACCGTGGAGGAGAGAGGGGAGAGGGGGCAGAATCGGGAGGGAGTTAAGCTTCCTGACAGCCTGATGGATGAAGCTGTCCTTCAGTCTGCTGGTCCTGGCCTGGAGACTCCGCAGTCTCCTCCCCGACGGCAGCAGCTTGAAGAAGCTTTGCATTGGGTGCGTGGGATCAGCCGCTATGCAAAGGGCTTTTTTAGTGAGACGGGTGCTGTAAATGTCCTGGAGGGAGGGGAGAGAGACACCAATGATCCTCTCTGCAGCTCTCACTATGCGTTGGAGGGTTCTATGACAGGACGCATTGCAGGTTCCAAACCACACAGTGATGCAGCTCGACAGGATGCTCTCGATGGTGCCTCTGTAGAAAGTGTACATGATGGGGGCTGGTGCTCCTGCTCTTCTTAGTTTGCGGAGAAAGAAGAGACGCTGCTGTGATTTCTTGGCCAGTGCTGTGGTGTTGTACGTCCAGGAGAGATCCTCTGTGATGTGCACACCCAAGAACTTGGTGCTGCTCACTCTCTCCACAGACGCTCCGTCAATGGTCAGAGGAGCATGTTGGGTGTGCATTCTCCTGAAGTCCACAACAATCTCCTTCGTCTTCTCCACATTCAGAGAGAGATTGTTGTCAGCACACCACGTGGCCAGGCGTCTCACCTCACTTCTGTAGTCGGTCTCATCCCTGTTGCTAATGAGACCCACCACCGTTGTGTCGTCCGCAAACTTGATGAAGAGGTTGGAGCTGTATGATGGAGTGCAGTCATGGGTCAGCAGAGTGAAGAGGAGGGGGCTCAGCACACATCCCTGCGGGGCCCCCGTGTTTAAAATGATGGTGCTGGATGTATTACTGCCGACCCGTACTGCTTGAGGTCTTCCGGTGAGGAAATCCAACAGCCAGTTGCACAGTGAGGTGTTGAGCCCCAGCTGGACCAGTTTTTGAGTGAGCTGTTGGGGGATTATGGTGTTGAATGCTGAACTGAAATCTATGAACAGCATTCGAACATATGAGTCATTTTTGTCCAGGTGTGTGAGTGCCGAGGTGACGTGATGGTGGTGCTTAAACACAAGGCTGCAGCAATATTTCACGTCGAGAGATAACAATCCTCAGCACAAAGTGTCCTTTCTCCTTCATGTGCATTCAAAGGACAAAAAATACACACTTTCAAGGTTTGAAAAGTTCCAAAGTTTGGACCAAGGAGACAAATGATTTGAGTGAGAAATAGAGGAGGCCAACTTTGTCCACTGGGAACAACTATTATTGAACATAAGAGGTGGCCTCCAACACCAACTATCAGCTACTTGAAAGGCAGTGTTGAGATCACTTCCCAGGCATTTCAACCCCTACTCACACCTCGAACATGTGACCCTTAATATCTCACACAATGGCACAGTGAGGCAATGGCTTACAAAGGATTCACACCTTGATTCCTGTGACTGCAATAACCAATGGCTTAATTCACACCTTGGCTCATGTGACCCCTCACGATTCACATGATGACTGGGGAGTAAATAACTCTCAGGATCACCTCCAAAGAGGACAAAATTATAATGGATGAATTACTTGGAACTCCCCATCAGTTTTTGGAGCTGAGGAAGCCTCTCAGATTAGAAGTGAAATGTCTTCAAACATCTTGAAACATATTCAAGCATTTAGGACTAAAATGATCTGGATGACTAAGAACTTGCACAGACATACAACCAGGAGACTGTGACTCATGTTACATTTGGAAAGTTGAACCAGCCTTAAAATTTCTTTCACTCACTGTCTGGTTATGTTTAAGTATTCAAAGTTTTTTGGTTTAGTTAAGGCACTAAGAAATACAAGGTTACTGGTTACTTTAAACCTAAATGGTGAAAAATGATCCTATCAAGTGTGTGAAACTTTGACACTACAGGGGTCTTTTTCAAGCATGAGTCACACAGTACACCTTGTAGTTATCTATGAAACACAGAAAAATAGCTTTTTGACAGAAGCCATATTTGACACCCTGTGGATGAAAACAGGCTGAATAAGCTTAGATTATTAGATTCCTGAAAGTAGCCACCATTTGCTTTTTTGACAGCGCTCCAAGCCCTTGGCCTTCTCTCGATGAGCTTCATGATGTAGTCACCTGTCAGGGTGCCTTGTCAGGGTTCATTTGTGGAATTTCTTGCCTTATTAATGGGGTTCGGACCATCAGTTGTGTTGTGCAGAAGTCAGGTTAGTACAGTAAAGAGTAAAGAGGAACGGCAGTCTATCATTACTTCAAGAACTTTGAATGTGTCCCCAAGTGCATTCACAAAAACCATCAAACACTACAACAAAACTGGCTCACATGAGGAAAGGAAGACCAAGAGTCACCTCTGCTACTGGCGATAAATTCATCCAAGTCATCAGCCTCGGAAATCGCAAGTTAGCAGCACCTCAGATAAATGCCACACAGCGTTCCGGTAGCAGACACATCTCCACATCAACTGTTCAGAGGACACTAATAATGCATGAATCAGGCCTTTATGGTCAAATAGCTGCAAAGAAACCACTACTAAGGAAAAGCAACAAGCAGAAGAGCTTTGTTGTTCTAAGAAACACAAGGAATGGACATTAGACCAGGGGGAAATCTGTGCTTTGGTCTGATGAGTCGAAATCTGAGATCTTTGGTTCCACCCACCGTGTCTTTGTGCGGTGCAGAAAAGGTGAATATTTATTTGTCAAACGGGACAATGACCCCAAACACACCTCTAGGCTGTGTAAGAGCTATTTGACCAAGAAGGAGAGTGATGGAGTGCTGCGCCAAATGGCCTGGCCTCCACAGTCCTAAACCCAATCGAAATGGTTTGGGATTCTTCTTTAAAGAATCTAGCATATAAAACATGTTTTGAGCTATTTAACACTTTTACATAATTCCATACGTGTTCATTCATAGTTTGGATTATGTAAACAATATACAAAGTTCATTTAGCAAATAAAAGAAGAAGAAAAAAGATACAAATTGAAGCTAATATATTTCAATATTACTTCACCTGTAGTGATTCAGTTACATATCGAAAAGGAGTGGGAAGAAGTACACACTTATTTAATCCCACTCTTTGCCATAAGTTATCAGTCTATATTTAATCAGCTTCCTTACTGATATAATCTGCAGTAATAATGACGAACAGATTTCTAATATAATATAGACACCACATCATATCCTTATGTTTTTGTGATCCTATAACTTTACCTCCACACCAATACCTCCAGTTTCAATGAGCATAAATAAAATTTCCTAAACAGAGACATTGACTGAATTTCAATAATTTCCTTTTCTTTATCACTCATGAAGATCATTTCGTTATAACTCTTTTTGAACTGCTTTTTGTTTGGACATTGCTTCAACTCCATACTCGAACTGCTCCATAGTTTTGATGCCTTCAGTGATAATCTACAATTTAAAGAGTTATGAAAATTAAAAAAAACAAAACATTAAATCAGAAGGTGTTTCCAAATGCTCGACTGGTATTGTATATTGTAGGGTAGTGTTTTGTACATTTGCATAGAGGATGTGGAGCTACCTCTTGGCTCTTGGTGAATAATGGAGCAGCAAACAATCTAAACTTGATTTTCATTGTCATGGTGGCCTTCATTGTAAAATTCTAATTTTTTAGGGCCATTGAGAGAATATGTTTCTGCCCACTGATCTTAAGAGGCAGTGACAAACACCATTGACTTGGTGTAGTTCAATGAGGCAGAGGGCAAAGAAGAGACTTACTTGTAGAGGCTGTCGGGTTCCAGGCACTTGAAGACCACTGAATATAGCACAGAGTGGGGATGGTCTCCACTCCTCCTCCCAGCAACAACACAGGACGAACCCAAACCAGAAAACAGATCATCCATCAAGCTCAGGACCTCACCTTATAAAGAGATAACATTGGAAGGAAAGGGAAAACAATGAAAGCACGAATTGAAGTCTGAATCAAAGAAAGGTTCTTACAAAAAGGTCACTTTGGAAATGTTATTTGGCCTGTTTTACTATTAAATATTTTGAGGGGGGAAAAAATGAACAATTGCAAACGTATCTTTCAACATTGCATTTTATCTATTGTTCCATCTATTGCGAAACAATCCCACATGTTTTGGTTCCACCACATGTTTTAACATAAGAAAAACAACAGTGCAAAACACGAGCTTAGTCATGAATGGATTTCTACATTTAGGCATGGAGCTCTTGTAACTGTGCAATTTGAATGATGTTGTTTCACCTCTGCCTGCTCAAGCCGAGGCCATAACAAATGGGACTTTTTACTGTCAGGAACCCATTCACATTACATTACAGAACTGTAAAGAGAACAGGATTTCATACACATTTTGACTTATTGTACATGCTGCTATTACACTGACACCTCCTTGAACACAGTGGTGTCTCAAAAACAGCTTACTTCACAAGCTGTGCAAGAAAAGCAATGCACAATTGTTCATTTAGACACAGGCATACACAACATCAGTTTCCAGTACTCATGGGGGTGATGGAAAAAAGGCGAGACCTGTCAAACTACTGTGGTTTAAAAGCTCTCAAATAGTTGGATTTTAAACTATTTCTACATGAGGTAAAGGGCAGCTTAATTTTAGCTTATGATACGTGTGCCAAATTATAAACACAGAGAGTCTGGCTGGTGGGGCACAAGGGGATGGTAAGAAAAGGTTGCAAGGAAGAGGAAAAAGAACTGCACGAATGAATGATTTGACCTTTTCACAGAAAGAGCTCTGTGTATAGGAGGTTGCCCCCAAACACATTCCAGCACTATTACAGGATTACTCCTCCAAAGGTCTTACCTTTCTAAACATCACTCTCAAACTGTGTTAATTTATATTGTTGTTAAAGTCCACGTGAGGCTGAAAGTAAGTTGTGAATACTGGTATCAGTTTTGTTCAAAACAACATCTCAGGGATGTTGGTGGTATGTCCTGTAGCGCACAGTTCAAATAGAAATTAAACTTTATCTTTCACCTTAAGCAACTTTCAACAATAAAAAAACTCAAATAATACCAAATACCAAATCTGTTCCATCACAGAGTCTAAAAAGATTAAAAATAATACAAAAAACACAGCATGCACAAATGTTCAGTAAAAGAAAAAAAGAAAAAAAAGGTCAGGAGAGAACTAGTAAAGAGCGAGGCTGTATAAGAAAAAAGGCAGTGAGTTTTATGATTATGTTTTATGATTTTGGATGTGGTCGTGGAGAAGAATGATGTCGTCAGTGGATGTTTTGATGATCAGGGTAAATCAAAAAGTTGAAACGCCACTAAAGTATACTTCAGAAGTTTTTGGAGAAGTTGGGGAGATTTGTCATTTTTATTTTTATTATTATTATTCTGACTTGCAAAAATCAAGTGACAGGGCTGCTGACAAACTGAGAGCTTAGTCTCTGACAAATAAGTTATTGTTTGTTGCTAAGACAAAATTCTTGTTTTTTTTATTTGCTTGGTTTAAACGGCACTTTCAAAAACTTGACAGTCAACAAAAGTATCTCTCTGAAGATTTGAAATAGCATATTCACACAAACCTTCTAGGACATGATTTTTGCATAAATTAAATAGTGACAAGTAAAAATAGATGAAAGGATTAAATGAAAGAGCTGTAGTAGATTACCCAGTAACTGCCATCAATTCATAACTCACTTATCTTGTATTAGAGATGCACAAGTGAGTTTTCTTAACACTTTAAGTTCTCCATGTGCCTGCATGGGTTTCCTCCAGCTACACTGGCTTCCTTGGACAGTCTAAGGATGTGCTCGGTTTACGTTAATTAATGATTTAGTAAGGTATTACTGGACATACGGTACAGAACGTATATTTAAGTAGCAGCATTTGGTATTAATTAGCTGATCAAAACGACAAATTATTATACAATTATCAATTCAAAGAGTCACCAAAGACCATAGTGGGTATTACATAACTAATAAATATTTTAATTACTCTTACAACAAATTGTTAAACCAATGAACCTACCCTCTTTCCCTACTAATTTACAATACAATTTATGCAGCACAGCACAACACAACCTAGTCCTTTAGACTGATCCTTCATAGGAACACTGACAGTTCTGGCACCTTGAGAGTGGTGAGGAGTACTCTGAAATTTTGCTCACACCATGCAACTATAAAAAAGCAGAGCTAACAAAAATTGAAAGCATTCAGATTTTGTTCAGAATAATAAAGACAGATTACCGTGCCTGATCTCTACCTTGAAAGCAACTCTAAATTCCTTCTAACACGCTTTGAGCATCAGTAAGAGCACGTGCTATATAAATACCAGTCCACTTACAAAAGAGTTGAAAAGAACTTAAAATACACATTTGTGTTTTAGAACTTGGCCTCACAATATCAACATAAGTTAGCATACTAGTTTTGAAACACAATTTTCTAGAGATCATTACCAAAATCTACAAGAAGAATAATTTGCTGCCATAACACATAGTGCAGGATTGGGGTCAAGCATGTGTACTTTGGTAACCCCTTGCATACCACCTTCTGTTTTAGAGAGTATGGAGAAGATGTGCATGTCTATTTTCATCTGGTATCACAGGAGAGGAAACGTGAGGAGGGTTTGTGTGTGTATGCATCCCTAGGAGTGGAGAATGGGCTGATTAACTGAATATGTTCACACGTGCAAAATGATGTATGACTCAACTGCTAAAGTGGAAGTTTTTTTTACAAGCTATTGGCGCACATGTTTGGCTGTGTCTATGCGTGTTTTTGATTTCTACTCAAGACTTTCAAATGCGATAGCTTAAAAGGGGATATCTTATAAGTGATTTCATATCAGAATTAGGTAAAGATAATCAAAATCCAATCCATTAACAATAGAATAAGAAATGTGAGCACACCCAGAAGCAGCATTTATTGTTATGAGGGTTCCTCATGGGTAGGCCTGTGGTCCGTCAACATTTCTGTCAATACCGAAGCCAAACAGCTCACAGCTGGCAAAAATTAAGGCCCCTGAAATTCTATTACGGTAAAAGCCATTTTGCGTGTTCTCCAGCTTACATGGCGATTAAAACCTCATGGTAAATGCCAGGTGACCTTTTTAGTAAGCAGAGAGAAGAACAAATAACAGCAAATCATGGGAAAGTGACGTCTTGGGCTGACTGACAGTGTACAAAAGAACCACTCTGATTCAAACACACCCTGGCCTTGTAACTATGATGTAGTTGCAAACAAGTCATGATAAGTTTATTTGTACAGACCGATATCATATACAATGTCTCAAAGAGCTTTGCTGCGCCACAACAGAAACAGTTCCTGACCCAGGCTGGCGCAAAGTCTCTGAAAAAAACAAAACAAAACAAGGAATACCCCTCTCAGAAAACTTTGGCACGTAACAACACAAAAAGGAGGAGGTAGGGAGGGCAAAAGAGGAAAAGAGAATCAAAGAGGTCCTTCCTTCACGGAAAGCATAAGTAACAGCAAGTGGAAGACACAATAACAAAAATAATTGCAGCACACAAAAACATAACTGTGGTATTATAAAGGAGTAAATGTGTATGCAGAGAAAATCTACACATGTACTATGGACTTTATATTCACGTTTATGTGCATCTTCTGAACTTGGATGTGGAAATGTGTGCACATGTGGAACGGGACATGTGGGGGTTTTCTGTCTTTAAACCAAACTTGCCATTCTGTTATGGCAGACATAGCCTTTCACATACAGTTTCTAATTCATGCACAGTCTAACTGCTTTAGCCATTAGCTGTATTTGTCTTTCTGTATATGTTTTTATTTGAATGAGAATGTATATGCAAATCGTCAAGGTGAGCTGGTTTATGGATTAGATATGTTTAGATATTTTTTCTTCAAGGAGGAAATTTGAAAGTATCAGAAGAAGAAAAAATGTAATTGGAATTGATAAATGAACTTATTCACTTACATACAAGTGAGTAATAACACTAAAGCACTTTTTTATTAAACAAGTATAAGTAGTTGCTTCAAAGTGCTGAATTTGAATAGTATAGCTTTTCATTGCAAGGATATATTGGTGTAAGTAGGGTAGGGATTAATAAGGGTAGAAAATCAAAAATAATCTATGGGAGAGATAACAAAAATTTTAGGAATGTCCAAATCGCCCATCTGCTTCAGTCTTAAAAAAGGAAGAAAAAAAAATCTGAACCGGCTAACTCAGCAACACTAAAAAGTTTGAAAGACCACAGAAGACAACTAAAGTGCATGATGAGAGAATTATTTCCATGGTTAAGAAAAACAATTACACAACTAAGCCTTTATGAATGGAAATACAAATGGTTTACAACAAGGTGCAAACCACTGGTTACATGGATTCGACTTTGCCAAAAAACATCTAAAATGGTCTGCACAGTTCTGCAAAACGTTCTGGCCAGATGAAACCAAGATTAACTTGCACCAGATGGGAAGACAAAAGTATGAAGGAGAGAAACACTCATGATCTGAATCATACCGCATTATCTGTCAAACATGGTGCAGGGAATGTAATGGCGTGGCCATGAATGGCTCTCAGTGGAACTGGGTCACTCGTGTTTATTGATGATGTGGCTGCTGAGAGAACTATCAGGATAAATGCTAAATTGTACATAGCAAAACTGATCAGACAGCATTTCACAGTGTGAATGGATGATGACCCAAAGCATACTGCAAAAGTAACAGTATGGTTTGTGAGATAAAAAACTGAAAGGGACGCACAAACAAGCAGCAACTGAAGTTTGCTGCAAGGCGATACTAAGTATAAAAATGTCAGTAATTCTTCAAAAGTTAATATAATCGTTCTTGTTAAACCCACTGAATTAAAGCTAAAGTTCTGCACCACTGTTACACATTGACTCTATGTCCAAAGGCAAAACTAGTAAAACTAGAAAAAACTGTCTTTGTCCTACAATCTGTTCTGCATATACCATAAAATTTAGGTGCCTAACTAACTAACTAACTAACTATATAAACTAAGTGTGACCTGCTCCACCGTCTCCATATCTGGGTGCCACCACAATAACTGCACTCCAGTATTTAACTACTGCTTCAGGAGTCATCCAGCCCAACCAGCCTTCTTCACAACCAATGGTTGCCTTCTATGGCAGGCAGCTATGACCTTCTGACCACAGCTCCTAAATGAGCGTTTCTGCAACTGAGTCTTTGAAGATGGCCAACTCAGATGCTATGTCCCCCATCTCCCCTGGGATGCAATTAACTGTTCAGTAACTGCAGGGTTTACCATTTCTGTCCAGCAGTCTTTCCTGCCATCTGATCCAACTCACCACTAGTTGTTCAGCTCTGCTAATCTCTTCAACCTTGTGTCCAATCACTGATCAATGGGCTAAGTGCTTTGGTAAAATTTAAACTTGTGCTCTGCTTTAGGTCAGGCCATTCCTACAAATGACCTCTCTTCCAGTACATTATCCAAGATCCCATCCAGAATCGCCTTGCCATCCAGAGCCTTGCTCTCTGTGACTCAGTCACGCAGAGGTGACCCTCTCACACTCCAGTGCAAATTCCATGACTGCAGCACTCAGCCAGCCAGGGGCTTGTTAGTATCCCCACAAACTCCCCGGTTCCTCTCATTATATGTAAAATCTGGATAAGGATAGAGTCCAGCCCCTCGCAGCGGTTAGGTTTCAGAACCCTTGTATAGAGGTGAGCCCAAATAAAATTAGTTGGTACCACTCCACCTAACACACTACCTTTTAAAAAAAATATTTTTAAACAGATAAAAAAAAAAGCTGTTAGCAAGCTTGTCTTCCTGATCTGGCTCCAAGAACAGGTCCTGGTTTCCCTCACAGAGGAAGCTGCAGCATCTCAGATGCAATTCTTTTTTTTTCTTTTAATGAGACTGGTGACGTTTCATTTTACTGGAATTGTTGCTCAATATGATTCATGTTTTCTACAATCACAGTGTTGCTTTGTCAAAGTGAATATAACCTGCACAACACACTATTCGCTGAAGCTTTTCTTCCTCATTTAAGTTATTTCTTGAAAGCATTGTCTGCTGAGATGACATATTGTTGCTGAGCAGGAACTAATCCTATGGACAAACTCAGTGGAATGCTTACATCTTGATAACACATTCATTTGCAAGAGTAAAAAGAGCATTACGTCAGAGCTTTACAGTTATCTGAAATTAATCAACTTCCCTCCAGCTAATAATAATTGAGTTTTCACCCAGGCCATAGTTTAATCAAAGATAAGATATCATATTTAAATGTAAAATAACATATGGGTATGAATGAAAGCATGAAGAAACAAGTTTAGCAGATGTAATGACAAAACCGATTAATTAATTATTTGATCCTCCTTTAGGATTAATTTAAATGTTTAATTGCACTGTCATCCTGCCTGCCATAGTTATACAGTTCTGTTAAAGGCAGCTCTTATAGGGAGAAGGTCAAATGAGGTTACAGCTAGATGACAAAGTGGCATGCAAACTGAAAATTGTTTCATGTACACAAACCTTGACTTCCTACTGTTGAAAAAATTTGATCTGACTTGAGCTATTAAAGATATGCGATATCACGTGCTCTGGATGTTTATCAGATTCTTTATTTTTGTTTGTTTCCTTTTCAGAACGATGTGGCACACTGGCTATGACTACCCGTGAATTAAAATCTGTTAGGCAGTGACCTTACCTTACCTTTTCTACATAGCAAGAAATTGGCTCAGAAGGGGTTGCTTTCTTACAGACTAATGGCCTCGTAGGGCCATCTGTACCACGTCTGGTCATTTTTATTGCTTTTGGCTTTGCTTTGTCCTTTTGGCCCTCCTGCTGAATCTGAATTAAGACAAGAGGTGTCAGTACTGACAGGCTGTTTGGTTGTTGTGCTGCACTGTTTGAAGAATTGATTTGCAGTGCCATCTTTTACCTGACAAGGAGAATAGTGTGAACTCATGGCATCAACTAGTGCTGTTGTACAACACTGTGAGGAGACTTGTGTAGGGAGGCATTAAACTAAAACCACTTGTGTCAGCAAACACAGTGGCCAGCATGGGCATTGTGTTTCTGGACATTGACGCTTAGTGAGATTTGACTGAGTATACATAAAAAATGGAAATATTTTTAGAGTAGAGATGAATGACAATTTAAACTTTTTTTTTCCTTTTTTTCCTTTTTATTCTCAAAAGGCAACACGGGCAATGGAACAAAAAGAGGGAATATTTTCTATTGTGAATGAAGCTTGATGTGTGAGCTTGATGTGTAAGTGTTTGAATGACCTATTTATAATTCTTATAACTTTTTTTATAGCACATAAACTGCTTTGTATGTGTCCCTATACTGCTAAACGTACACAATGTATGGAATTAATAGGGAACAACAAAGTATACATAATAATTTTGATTTACTCCTCTACACAATCACAACTAATATTCACACAAGCCACTAACATCCAATTTCCCAGATATAAATATCCCATGATGTCACTGGCATTGATCCAAGTCCAAGACTGAGTTATTTTACCATCAATACTTTGGCTTCCACAGGGGTTCCATTTATTTGTATCATCGCTTTAACAATTTATTTTCCATGATCAGTGTATCTTATTTTGTTTCATTAAGTTTGTCTCCCAATAGCAGTGTTTTTCTTTTTTTGAGATGTTCATCCCGCTCAGGTTCTTCACTTGTCTTAGTAGGACAGTCTTGTGCTATTAACAACCCTAACAGGAACTGTCTTGGTGTCTATTCAGGGTGGGGTGTGTTGGCTACGACAGTGATACATTTAATTGCAATTTTCTTGCTTTAAACGGACTTAATAAGTTGCCATTTCTTTTTTTTCCCAGCTCTTGCGTCATGACACTCTCAGCTCTACTTCTAGCCATTTCATCTGCATAAGTTCGGTGTGTAGATTAAACATTGTTTATTGTTCCAGGTCATTGAGCTTTCCTTCCTTTAAGTAGTTATCTTGCCTTTCTCTTTAACGATATTTTTTTGTTGCAAGATGGGAATCAAAACCATGATTCTCCTTCATGCTCCTCTTTCTCAGAATGTTAGCTTTCTACTGTGTCTCTTCCTATATAACACCATACAGTCCAACAAAAACAATTGCCCACCTAAATCAGCATTTCCCTCTCATTTTGTCAATATTGTGTCAATATTGAAATTACAACACTGATTTTAAAAAAACCTTTGTATAAAGAATATCTTACACAATTTTATAGTGTTTTATATCACATTTAGATAATGCATACTGTAAATGATGTCAGTTTACCTGTAAATTTACATGTAAATATAAACAGACTCAGGGCCTATAGCTTGACTTTATTTGGAGCACAAACACGATGGTAACCAAATTGTCCAGTCAGTGATTATAATAGCTGCAAAAAAATCTCAGCAGGCTTGCTTGTAGTCTTTCCTTGATAAGCATGGGTTTCTATTCAGAGTGCATATTTATTTCTACCATTTTGTGCCTGCATATGCCCCAAATTTGCAAAAACAACTAATCAATCCTAATTTAATGCATAAATGCATATTAAAATTGATTTTTTCGTCGCCACCAAATTCAACAAAGATCAAGCCCAGGCACAAACTGTGTCAAACAGACAAATATCTCATTATAAATAATGGGGACAAAACAGGCTGCAACAAACAATGATGAATGAAAAGGAAGGAACTGAGAGGCAGCATCCTTATCTTGTCTTAGTAATAATTCCATAATTCCAGTGCACTTCCATTAGCGAGAGTTTGGGGACATTGAATGATTGTTGTAATTAATGAGAGATGGAGAGACCTGTGGCGAAGACAGAGAGACTAACAATATGTGTGTGAAGAGGCAAAATGGGAAAGGAAGCAAAAAGGGAAAGGGACTGCAGAAAGCCCTTGGCCCCCTGCCTGCAATCTGCAATCTGCTGATGGCGAAGCTCGTGACGAGGAGGTGCACAGCGTCCATTTTTAGCGATGAGGTCATCTTTAATTAACAAAACAAAGAGAGTCAGCTGTGTCACTCCAATCTGTTATCTGCAACCATGCTCAAGGACACCCTTTATCTCCATATAATTCAATCTCTTTGAACGAGGGCTTATCGACGCATTGGGGTGCATTCTTGGTCTCAACCAATGATGGAGCTGTCACATAAACAGGGGAGGGGGATACCACTAGCTCTGATCGCATAAAAAAAGGGCGACATGAGGAAAGAGGATAGGTATGTAGAAGTACGAGACATGTGATAATAGATGTAAGCAAAGCCGTGGAGCATCCCTGTGTTATTTATCCCAATAAGCTGGCTGGTTAAGCTAGAAGGAGGAAACTGGAACTAAAATAAGGGCAAAGATCAAATGGCTAATCCATTTCTGAGTCCAACAGTGCCAGCGTGAGGTGACATCATTGCTGTGTAACCCTTAGTCCTGCTGCTGTCTGGTTTCTCTCTCCTCCAGCTTGTGTCTTATTCTTTCCTCGTTGTCTTCTCTTTTTTTGTATCTGCGTCTCTCAGAGAGACTTTCCACATTTTCAGACAATCTCTTCTGTTTTTGTGCGTGCGTGTTCCTGTCAGTCCTGTAATTGTTCCAGTCTGCCATGCCCTCTGAGATTTTTTTTTTCATGCCACAAAATCAGGTGTCACACAGCAGTGACGCAACACACAGACTCACAGGTTTTTAATTAGCACCAAGTGTGTGTGCATTTGTGCGAGGGTTGCGGGAAGCACAGTGCTACGCTTATGAACGCGCTCACAAAAAAAGTGTCACATCAGCACAACTGTGATTTAAGGACAAGCGACTGAAATTAGCAGCTGAGAAGATAATGCAGGAATGGTGCAAATGTGATGATGGAAACCAAACTGTCTGTGTTTAGCCAAAAAAAGAGGCACTAGTAAGATTTTTCTTTTCCCTTCTTTGTTTGTGCTTCACTTTTTTTTAAAGAACTCCCAGGGAGATCGACAAGAAACATAGCTGAGAAACAAGAACATCATATTGCAAATATGTCACTATTTATTCCCACCCTTTCAAAACACTGTCTTGCATCATTTTGCAAAAAAAAAAAAAAAAGTTTAGCAGGCTGAGTTTCGGGCTTTGGTGCCACATAGCTTAAATGAAACCAGGTCAGTTCCTTACCATCCTTATCCTTCTTAACAAATATCATAAAAGTATCACCTTAATTACTTTACCATTACTTCAGGCACAAGTTAAAATGGATGTGCCTTCAGTATAGAGTATACAGTATACTAATTCTCTGTCACTCTATCACTGTGTCAACGTTTGGTTGTATTAAAACTAGACTTTCTAGTGTTTTAATAGTTTATGCAAAATCTCTTACGATCTGTGATTATCTTATTTTTCACATCTGGTTTGACCCATTAGTGCTGTGCTGACGTCTTTGTGAACACTGCCTCTGCATTGGTGTGCCATCTAGAGGCTTGAGCCTGAGTCTGAAGTCAATGATTTAAACACATCCATTCCTGATCGGGAGAGTAAATAATATTTAGAGGGAGGAGGGCTATTCCCTATATTAGTTTACCCTTAGCCATATTATACTGACGGATTTTAATGGCGCTATCACCCCATATTCAGATGGAAGATTAAAACAGAAATAGTGTTTTAACCAAAACAAAAAGTGCCACTAATGTTCAGGGATTTCCTCAAATTTGATTCTGTTTCTAACAGATAATATGAGTAGTTAATTGCTTTCTGTGGCGGTCACCAGAGGTCACAGAGATATCCATTTTAATTTGACTGCCCATCAGGATCATTTTTCATGTTTAGAGGTTGCCCATTAAAACCTTTTTATCTTTGTAACAGATGTTGTGCACAAGGCACACAAGTGTAGAATTCCCTGTTCCAGTCGTTATTAACTCCTCGCTTCACTTGCCTACATGCTATATTTTACAATAAGATAGACATTTTCTAACATAAGTTGCGTATCTGTAAGTTGTGACACAATTCTTTGGAAGCCCCTGAAGGAAAACATGGCTCACCGGTTGAGAGTTGACTTTACAAAGATGCTTTAACTGTCAATTTCCTTGAAATATAAATAACTGATAATTCAAAGGCACTCTTTCCACCATCTTGGCTTGTACCCCAGTCTGGCAGGGTGAAAGCGCGCTGCTGTAAAGACAAACGCTGGGCCAGATTTATAACACAAGACAAATCAAGAGCATCACTGCAAAATGAAGCGCTGCACTGTCATTTCTTTTATCTTGTATGTTTTATTTTCATACTCATCAGAAGTGAAAATAATAACTGGAAAATTGTATTAACTGCAGAGCCCTATACTCCACAACAGTATTTTTTGATTCTGATTGGTGCATCACTGTGGATGCATTTTGCATGGCAGCGTCTCTGTCAACACACTGCAGATACACATTCTGGGGACGGGATTCCCCAGTAATCGCTCAGAACTATAAGAATTCTCTTTTGCATGCCAGTATAGTCTGACTGGAATAGGTAGTTGGAGCAAAAACAACACAATATTTCAAATGACTTCTACAGCAATGTGTCACCTCTCAAGTTATTTAAACCACACGTTTCCCAACTTCTACTGTAGCAATATAAACTCTGGGTTCCAGCAATAGTGAAGTTCAAGCTTAAAAGGAACCTTTTTACTAACATTTCCCGTTTTACTATGTGCAAACTGGAGGCTTTTGAGAATAGCACAGAGGTATCTACTATGGACGTGATTGTATTTAAGCCCTTAGGGTTGCTAGTACAGCGTTGTCCACATAAACAACAAGATAAATGCACTAAGGGCTCATCTGCTATCCTTACTACTCATGATTTGTGAGGGACCAGGGTGAAGCCTTAAAAAAAAGTGACAAATTTTCAAAAAGTACTGATAAGTAGGATAAGCTAAGAAAATTGGTTCCTAATGGCTTGTACAGATGTGGTTAGAATGGCTAACGTTATAAAATAAATGCTTCTTGGAGGAAAAGGAGTGAACGGAGACAAATGGCAACAAATGATATATATAAAAAGTGCAAATAAACTCAGTTGTGGGCTGTTTCTCGGGCACGGATGAAAGTTTTAAGGTTGCAGGAAGACATGCTATTGACAGACTTCATACATCGCATTGTATTTTGTTACCTGCTTTTATTTTTAAGGCCTTTTTTGTTTATAACAGTTAGTACAACAGCCCTACCATATGTAAAAATAATATTGTCTTTTCCTGGATTCACGGCCAAATACAGTGCAAGTAGAGCAGGCTAAGAAAAAGAAATTAGGGAGAGGCATAGAAGTGGCATAAGAAACGAGAAGTCAGGGAGCTAACGTGGCTGGTTCTTACGCCACCGACCGTACTGATGGAGGGTTTATAACTGAATAAGGCACTTCCAAAGAACACACTCAAACTTTGACATGAAATTTCCAGTAAACACAGATCCCCTTTACCAATTATGAGGTAACTGAGGTGTAGAATCAATACGCATCACCAGGCAAGACGGAGTCACATCAGAAACATTTATGAATATTAGCTTGGAGGAAGAGAGCTTTCACTGTAAAGATTTTCAAGGACTTTATGATTGCATCTATTCATGCAGGAAGTTGTTAAGGATGAAAAACCTAAGCCAAAAGGGTGGCACATTACGTCATTCAAATCAGCTTATTTAACCCCAGCTTGTGGAAAAAAGCATTTGAAAAATAAAAGCGAGTCTTCCTCTTTAGCGATGACTGGAGCGATGACTGAATTTACTTTTTTCTTCTTCTTTTTTTCCCCCCAAGTGTTATCCCCACACATTTCAGCTGAGGTGTGTGACTTACTCTGCTGATGTCTAACGGATAAATATGTGAGTGCAGCTTTAATTTGTATCATAAATCATGTAAAAGCAGGTTGCACATGCCGGTTTCCAGTGGATAACATCGGCCCTCTCACAATCAGAGAAGCCAAATCTGTGGACTTATTTATGTCCTGTGACTGACCTGAACAATAGAGGGACACGGTCTTTTCTCCTGTCCTCATCTAGACAGCAATAACATAGAAACATGGCTTTGTGAATCCAATAAAGACTGTATCCAAGTGTCTGCATCTTCACACTCTTTCTGTCTGCCATCTGTATGAGTGTGCATATGGCTGTGTGTGCTCTGGATGTGTGACTCATACTCAGCATGGCTGAGTGTCTGTTTGAAGCCGTCTATATTTCTTTTATGTCAGACGCCAGCCTGTAGCAGTGTTTCAGCTTTGAATGGATGCAGATGCATCCTCAAGTTCCATTGACCCTCTCAAGACAGGCGTTGCAGATTTGCAACAGTTAAAAGCTAACAACCTGATTACCCCACATACATATTTTATGAGTTTGTTTTACTCAGAAGTACCACTGCAGGTATTCTTTTGTGCATTAGCAAGAAAAATTTAATTTGAGCCTGAGAGGGTTAATGCTGGCTTCGGCTATACCCCATCTCCTGGATGAAGGTACTGCTATTACTACTGATTAAGTAGGATGCGGTCATGCTCATCCCTCTCTACCATACATTGTAATTAGTGTTTTATCTAGCTTTTTGTTTCCAGTAATACTGAGAAACAACTGTTATTTGTATGTTTTATGTTTACATTTCTGAACACCATAGGTGTCCTGTAATTTATCATGGAAGAGCCAAATGCTTCAAAGAGCACTTTTATAATAAACTAGTCCCTTATTCAACATTCAAATATAAAAATACAAAAAGTCACATCTTCCATAATATTCCCTCTTTAACACATGAAAAGTGAATATCACCTCACACTGCTTTATAGTGCCAACTGTCATCCCTGACTTAAGCTTTGGATCAGGATTTTTCCCTAGAATGGTCAAACATGGTTTTACTGTAATTCAGCCGAATAATCCTAGAGTGTACCCACCCTAAGATGTTGGAGAAGCTTGACTACGAGCTCAGTGGTTCATATCGTCACACAGTCTCGGAAAATGTGAACGGGGAAAATGAAGGAGAAACACTTGTATCCAAAAAACCACCAAGATGCCCTCAAGCAAAAGGTTTATCCCCCAAACTGCTGCTTGGCCAACGAAAGCTGGCCTTAGTGGCAGCTGCCATAAGGAAATCTGTCAATGTGCATTTGTCTGTGAAAGGCAGGAGGAGCTGAGAAAAAAATATAGCACTGAGGAATGGCTCGGCTTTAAAACATATTGCACTTTTTATACACAAGGTGAGTATTGTATAGTGCTCAGCTGGACGTTTTTTTAATTTCAGCTTTTGGTTTCACAATTTGTTTCCCAGTAAATGCTTCTGAAATTCTTCTTAAATAAATAAAGTCCAATAACTTCAAAATACATAAGTGTGAGAAAACGGCAGTTCTTGAAAAACATGCTCCTTTATTTGTTGAGCTCAGAGAACTGGATCTCTTGATTTTAAGAGGCAGCCTTTACAGTTAGGTCCATAACTATTTGCACAATGAAACCAATTTTGTAATTTTGCCTCTGTACACCATCACAGTGGGTTTTAAATCAAGGTGTGATTGAAGTGCTGGATTTTAGCTTTAATTTAAGGGAATTGACAAATGTATTGCTTTAACTGTTTAGGAAGTTCAGCTATACAGTCCGTCAAATTTAGAGGCTCCACGTGTAATTGGCCTAACATCATTTTAAATAAATCATTTTCAGTCAGTAACAGCAGGCAGTCTTGAACCCCTGGAAATCATCAAACGCTGCATCTCCTGTTTTGAGAAGATTCTAGAGATTTTCCACTGCAAAACTTGCTCTATTGGGTTGAGATCAGTTGACTGACTTAAGCAATGAAGAATATCACCAAACTTTGCATGGAGAAACTCTTGGCCTGCTTTAGCAGTACGCTTTGGGACGCTATCCATTTGCGCCATCTGATCAGTTTTGCAGAACGGGGCTGAATCTGAGCAGAGATTATTTCTCTCTACACTTCGCAATTCATCCTGCTACTTCTATCAGCAATCACGTCATTATTAAAAACCAGTGGCTTGGTTCCACCGTCTGCTATATATGCCCATGCCATAACAGCGCCTGCATCATGTTTGACAGATAATGTGATATGCTTCAGCTAATGAGCTGTTTCTATTTATTCTCCATACTTTTCTTTCCCGTCATTTTGTAACAAGTTAATCTTGATTTCATGTGTCCAAAGATTGTTTTAACATTTTTTAAATATATACTTTTTTCCTCCCTGAACTTGGCAGGCTCAGTTAGAAAAGTCAAATCTGGTCTTTCTGCTTTTGAGTATAATCTGTGAATTGTACATTGTCGTAAACCCTCTGTATTTATTTCATTTCTCGATTGCAGACTTTGACATTGATGTCTTCTTGAGGGTTTTCTTGACTTTGCTAAAGTTGTGAAGATGTTTTTCTTAACCAAGGAAAGAATTATGCAATGATCCAATAGCTGTCTGCTGTGGTGATGCTGCAGAGCCAGCCAGCACATTGGATGTACTAGGCTGTTGATTTGGCCACTCCTAAAGTTCTCTGACAGGTTTTTTTCAGCCTAATGATGGTCTCCTTCACTTGGATTGACACGTCTTTATTAAGAGTTGTAGTGAAAAGCTACCAAATGCAAACTGAATGCTTGGAAATGACTCCATATCATTCATTTGCTTTTTTATGTAATAAAAAGAGAATGAGTCTCATTTGGCTGCTTTTTAATCATTTTCCAATAGTACATTCAATGTAAGTCCTAAAAAGTTGATGGGATACTTTTGTTAAACCCTGATCACACCACTGATTTATTTTAAATCCACTGTTTTGGTATACAAAGGCAAAAGTGGGTCATTAGAAGTGTCATATATATTAAGTAAACATATGGAGCATGTAAGTGCACTGCTTGTCACCAAACTCCTATTTTAACCCTTTAAGACATACCATAGAACCGAGCCATTTTTTGGAGCATTTCAAGTTGCTATACATAAATACAACCATTATAGCCCAAATTTTAATAATATGTCTGCATTAAGTGCATAGTAATTACATAAATTGCAAAAAAGTGCAATAAACTACAAAAAAATTGAAAATCGTTTTTGTTTTTTTAACATATATTTCTAGTTAGAGAAATTTAAGAGGCTCATCCCTCAAAACTGTAAATACAAAAAAGTTGCACAAACTAGTTTCCCACCACGGGAAATTTATTTTGAGTGTCTTCATAGTTTTATTTTTGAGATACACCAATTTTCATATACTGCAGGAAAAACGAAAAAAATATATTACAGTGCAAATTTGCAAAATAACAGCATATGCATCAAAATAAACTATTTCCAGCAGTGCAATATGAGTCCTCAGCATCCCAGAAACGACACAGAAAGTCATAAAGTCAAACATAACTTTTAAAAATACAAGTATAGGCTCATAAGGCCACGATGGTAAAAAAGACTACATTTCCGCAAAATGACGTCACTTCCGGTTTCGGGCAGGTCATGCAGGACATGCGATAGTTCACGCTGATGGACGTAGGAAGTGTTACAAACAGCTGATCGGATCGGTAAAGCGTGTTTCTGGAATATTATGTTTTTGTTGCTGCAAGTGCTTTTTATGCAGTTTTTGCAAAGCTATATGTGGAAGGAAACCGTGACCTAGGACAAGCTGATGGCATAAGATGTAAGTACAACTCCTCCGATTTCATATGCAAAAAAAAATTATTGCGCTAGCTTACGTGGTTGCAGAGCTACCGGGATTTAAAAATAGTTACGCAAAATGGAGCGTGTCCGCTCTGACCGGCTTTAAAGGGTTAAAGAAAGTTCAGAAAGAAAAAAACACAGAATAAAGTTAAAAAGACAAAAGATGAAGACAATGATTTCAATCTGCATTGTTCTCTGTTATAACATGAATTAGAGTGGTGACTGGCACATAGCAAAGTGAGTCACCCACACCATCTGCCCCTCCGTACCTCACCTCTGCCAGCATGGCTCTGTCTAGCTATCTGTGCCCTCTCTTTCTCTGGTGCCCACGCTTCATTAGCTCCTCCCCTGGATGATGGATGGCCTGTCCGTGCATCCCAGTGTCTAAAGCCAGACCATCTCATTTCTCCAATATTATTAAATCTTGCCCTTTTCCCTGACTCACCCCACCTCCCGTCACTACCATGACCATTCCCCTATCCCCACAGTGCAGCGGTCAGTACCATTTACGTCCCTGATAAATTGTCCTACGTCATCTTCTCCCATCCTCAGTCTGAACTCCCACGCCTGTTCTGTATCCAGACAAAAGCTTTAAACTCATTCACTGCAAATGTAAGTTTAATTCTTCTTATTTGAGTCTTCTAATCAACTCATTAAACATCTTTATTCTTGTATCTGTCAGTGAAATCTCTCATCTTCCTTTCCGACATCGCTTCATCACCAATCTGAAAAAAAGGAGTCTCTCACTCCAGCTTGACCTAAAGCTCATCAGTGTTCCAGCAGTACATCACCTGATGTGGGTAATTGCTTTTCCTGCAAGCCCAATCCCATCTCAGATCTCCTAACATAAAGGTTAGGCTTCTAACTCAATGCATAACAGACTTTATTTATTATAGAATCAATAGTATAAACATTTCTTATTCTCAGCTTTTGTGTTTGTGAATGTAACTATTTGTACTTTTATATGTTGCTATGAATATATGTGGAACAAAGACCAACAATAAGAAAGCTTAATTAAAAAGATGCTTTTAGCCAATTTAAGCTCCTCTACCTGTGTAGATCTCTGCCTCTGAGGGATCCTCCACTCGTTTGTGCTGGATGATGTAGTCAGAAACTTTGCAGCCAATCAGAGGCTCCACATCCATCCACTCCAGGGCGACCATTGTGCTTGAGGGCTCCAGGTAAGGGGATAGGCGCAAACTAAACAATACAGAGAATACAAGATAAGATTAAAAAAAACACACAAAAAAAACCAGACATATATGAACAATGAGATAAAATGCTTCCACAACTATTTGGCATCCTCATCTGGAGTTTCACATAGGATTGTATCAGCGTATGCTTTATGCTGAAAGCATGGTCATAAATCTCAAATGGATAAGTGGGAATCCCACGTGTTGTTGTTATTGTGTTGGACTAGAGAGTGCACCACCTCCAGCTATATGTCATCTGACAACAGAATAGCAAACAGAGACTTGGAACAAAACAGCATTCCAAAGCCACATGTGCTCCAGCAGCTTTCCATGTGTAGTTTTCCCCCTTTAATCCCTCAAAAGAGATAAAAGAACAACATTTCAATTTTTGTCTGCTCTCCAGCTGTGTCTGTGACAATGCCATGAAAGAGGTTAGCTGTTTTGATGCTCAGTTTTATCCTCACACACAATAATAATATTTATTTCAGGTTCTTAATGTGTCTACCACTAACCAGAGTTGGAGATTTTGGCAGCTGCAGTGACTCTTGGGCTTTTTTTTTTGTCAGGTCGTAGAGTTACAGAAACCAAAACTCTGTTTGTGGCATCAAGTAAGTCAACAACCACAATTCATAAACAAAATACTAAGAAAACAGTCAAAAGGTTTATGCATTTCAGAGTACTTCTATAACATCTGTGCAAAATAAACTAGAGTCTGATTTCAATATCACTTCCTATCTATTTTGCTTCTTGGCTTAAAAGTCAAGGGTCAGCATATATTATAACATTTGGGCCCACAGGAATGGTACTGAACTGCCAAAACTCACAGAGTTTTCTCTGCACAATCATTACAAAAGAAACAGCTGTTAATAAAGGATGGAACTGATTATTTTGCTATTTAAATGGTCCAGTAAAACTTTAAAAAGTCACAAAGAGAAGGACCAGTCAGTTACCTCCATACCATTTATACACGTAAGCTAGAAACCCTCAATGAATGTATAAACTGGCTTAGCCAGTCAAGAGGCATATGCATGCAGCATATGGCCCTAAAAACATGGAAGAAAAACTTTAAAATAAGGCAAACTGTCAGCAATTCATTCAAGCTAAAACTCTGAAAAATGTATTTAGAAAAACTTCTAATTTAGGGAAAACTACTTTCGGTGCTTTAGGATACTTACAATTGTGCAAGTGCAAGCTGCTTTGCAACCTCCCCCCACCCCCAGGGCCTCTTTTCATTCTGTGTTTTTCTTGTATCCATACACCCATTTTCTTAAACACTTATCAAGTTCAGGGATGCAGAAGGGTTGGAACCTATGCTAGCTCTTATAGGCGACGAACACATTGTATAGGTAGATGGTTTATTGGGGGCCTATACTTGGCTTAATGATTGCAATATCTGTTATCACTTGCACCTATTCTGTTTTTCCTCCTGCTGCTGCTCTTCCAGCCTTTGGGTATCCATGCATTGGGAGGGTAGGGAAATATGATCTTATGTTGTCAGTTTCTTGGACTTGGACTTTATAATCCGCTGTGTCAACCAAACTATAATAGGGATAATTCTTTTGAATGCATTAATGATGTGTGCCATAATACAATTTACTGCTTTAATTATGCAAATCAAAAATAAAATGAATCCAGTTTGTTCATTTTTTTAGTTATGATTTTTTTATGACTTTAGATAATTTATCATCAAAGTCTTGCCCTTTCAACTTCCTGTTTCTTTTTAAAGATTTTTTAAGGCAACAATCGCTTGGGTGGATGACTCACAAAAGGCTCAGGGGTATTATTAGGACACCCTGAATGAGAGCATGTTCTTGTCAGGGAAGTGTAAGGGCCGACTGACAGTTATTAGAACTTCAGGGACTGTGCTTATGTCTACAGCTTTCTCAAGTGCCCCTGGAGTCGAGAGAGACAGGTAAGTGTGTATGTGTGCGCATATCCATGTGCGTATAAGTGTCCCTGCAGTGCACTGGTGCATGCATCCATAAAACCTCTCTTGTGTATGTGCATGGATTCCAAAGTGTCATAGTGTCACCTCACACTTACATTGGCTGCCTGAGGGGACTGCAGTTAGGCAGGCCATCTTTGCTGAAGGCACTCAGGTCACAGCGACACCAGTTATCGATGACATCGCCCTTTCCAGCACACCAGTATGAGCTCATTGTGGCACTCTTTAAGGCCTGTAAAGGGTAACAGGTGAGAGAAATGCAATTATCTTTTGAAACAAGGGCTTACTGTCCAGCTATGCTTATCCCATCCCCCCTCCTCACCTCCCACCCAGCCCACCCCCTCAACCAGTTTCCTCCACTGGTTTCCTCCACATAACAGCACACACAGACATTCATCTTATGTCAGTCAATTTTTCATTTACCTTTGACAGTTCCCTGAAATGAACTCCAGGAGACAGCCAGTAAAAATATAGTCTTACATTTGACGGAGTAAGGACTGGTCAAAATGCCCTCAAAATTGTTCAGAACTCAATGTAAGTCTCATAAAGATGTAACAGCAGAGAGGCGCACACACACACACACACACACACACACACACACACACACACACACACACACACACACACACACACACACACACACAGTCAAAAAGAGAGTGACCTTTTCATACCCACCGTTCCCAATTACCAGAAGGCAGGAACATCACACTAGCATTAACACTGTGACACTATCACTGTGCTTACACTGTGATATCATAGATGCACTGTGACTTCTATGATAGATGAGTGAGAGCTGTGACACTAGCCACCTCCCATTCCAGGGTAGCGGGTAGTGAGATATTAATAGATGAGATCAACTTCTGGCATCTCCTTGTGCTACTTCATTTACAGGTGGATGAAAAAAGTTTTTAAAAAAAAAGGTCGTAGCTCAGCCATCTTCTAAAAGGCAGCAAAATGCCAATATAACCATCAAAGCAATAAAATATAATGTCAGGGCTTTCGTTAAAGCTGCAGGCTCTCTTGAGGGTGAGTTCAAGAGAGTTCACCATCACTACGACTCCCCGTCACACTACAGATCAATGAGCACTCAGTAATTTATGTGCTCTAACTGGTTGATAGTGTGTATAGGAATTTCTTTTACTTATGTATTAATCACATTATGTTATTGTATAATGCCTTGGTGCCACTGGATTTTAACATGTCTCACACTCATACAGTAAGACAGATGGTGGGGGTCTAGTAAGGAAGTTGGGGGAAGCAGACAACTCCACAGGAAGAGTCTTTTGTCTCTTCGAGGACTCTGGGAGGTAGCAAGGGAGTGTGAACCTTAAGGTGTGAAACAGCTGTGTACTGCCTTTTGTTCCTGGAAAAGGTATTTAACTGAGAGCCATGCTAGGCTCAGAGAGACTCCATGTCTCCGTCTGCCCCGCGATCATGCAGGCTCTCCACCAAGCTTGGTTTTTCTGTTCTTTTGTGTTTTGATTAAAGAATGTTAGCTACCGCTCACCGCTCGTCTGCAGGCTTTATTTAAATGGAAAACTTCCACAACAAGTGTTACCTCATGCAGGCTACTTTGGAGACGTGCTTGATCGTGATCTCAAAAAAAGGGCACTGAAGCCGTGCAGAAACAGTAGCATTGTGTACCAGGTATCCAACAAAAAGGAGGAAGGAGGCCCCTTATTGTTCGAACGCATGGCATATGACGCTGATTCAAAAGCAGAGCAACTGATGATACTACGCACACATCTCTAAGACGACTGAGTACATGCTGCACACAAACAAAGTGAAAAACAAACATGATCATGATTAATTTCAACAGCTCACTGTTTCGTTTCATTTGAGAAACGCCAACAAAGATTTTCTGCAGTGTGTTGATTAGTAGAAGTGACATTCGAGCTGACTTTGGTCATAGGCCTGACCAGAGAGGCAAACAGCTTGGCCAAAATTGAGTCAGGGTATGCACTCAGAAGCTGATGTTAGCATTTCCATAACATTGCATTGTGAGCCTCAAAGAAGGCTCAACAGACTTTCATGGGAACTGACTTCTTCCACTCGAGGCAAAGTACCTTGAGAGCACAAATGACCTAAATGAGCAGCAGAGGAAAGAGTGAGGAAAATAAAGAGGGTGAGGCTGAAGAAAGAAAGAAAGGAAGAAAGAGAGAAATAAAATAGGACAGTGAAAAAAATCTACAAACAAAGGTGTGAAAATGGGGACTTCCGACACTGAAACACATTCCCTGACTTTACTAGGGAATGGATCCTTTTGCAGCGCACACTTCATCATTACATCCTCCAGTACAGTACCAGGGCTCTAAATTAGGTATTATAGGGGGCAGGCAAGCACTATAATCCAGAGCCATATTATAATCCATTGGAAAACCGAAAAGGTTATTATGCCACCCCCCCCACCCCCACCGGATGAACCCATGTGGTAAACTGCTGCCAGAAAACAACAACAGCAGTAGTATTGCCACCTCAAATCAATGGGAAGCAGGCCACAGTGAAATGCAACACACACAAATAACACGGGCTCAAGGTCTATGCACGCACACAGTCTAGGCAAATATGAGAAACGATCTCCAATACCAGGGGCAAAAGAGAGAAAGACCACAGGACCGCAGTGCCTGTACCACCATCAGATTCCTAGAAGGAAAAAAAAACCCATATGGGTTTCTGCGCTTGATTGCATGGCTGCACATGTGAAAAACAGACAAAGCGATTACCACTGTGTTTATGTTTGAAGAGTAATGCAAGCCATTCTCCTTTGGGTAAACAGGGAATCTAATTTTGGTTTAGGGAACGAGGTGGGAGTTGGGTGGGGATGCAGGAGGTAAAATAAAGACGAGGATTTAAAGTTCAGCAGGGAAAAAAAGCATTTAATTACGATAGAATGCGTGCGGTGGCTCGTGGTGACGAAGACAGCAACGTATGCGGCAGGTGAGAGTGAAAAGAAATAAATAGGCAGGAAAAAAATCCAGTGATGAAATAAACAAACACAATGAAAATCCCGGGTCAGAGTGTATGTGTGTTCAGTGCTGTTGCTACATAAGTCACAGTTGGCAAGAGGAGGCTACTCTACACTTTATCGATTAACTGCGTATTCTGCATTTCCCAGAACTCCACAGATCCATACACATTCTGTAAGAACCAAACATTATCCATTAAGCTTCATATTAGAAAAGGTGGTGTTTCCGTAAAGAAGGCTCTCTCTGAGGACAGAGTCTTTGTGCACCTCAAACACATTCACTTTTAGGAACCTGCTAGTGCCTCTAACACGCCGTTTTACCGGTTCGCAAACACGGCACAACTTTGTCTCTGCTAACCTTATCAACACTGAACGAATCAAGTTGAAATGCAATCACTCCCCACGTCAAATGTAAGACAAGAGCAGTGAACATTTAGGGCAAGTGAGCATCAGCAAAAACTCAAGCCACAAATTCTGAGCTTTGACGTCATTTAAACCCTGCAGACTCGTTGGCACCAAAACACAATTTAGACCTTTCACTTTTCTAGATGCCTGTCGTGACTTACAAGTAAGCAAGCAACGCCATAGTGACGTCTTTAATGTATTAATCTGTTTGTCTAGTCTATGCTGACCATATTACTGTCTGTATCCAGAGGCTAATACACAAAAACACTGGCCAGCTGGCCCAGAGTATTGATTTATAAAATAATCACCAGTGGTGGTAAAGAGTGTAAGACACGGCACACACACACACACACACACACACACACACACACACACACACACACACACACAGCCCACCATAATGATGTTCTTTCTGTGCGTGTGCGTGCATGCACACATGCATTTATCTGGCCCTTTCCATCATTCAAGGCTAATGGTGTTAACAAGGGAACCAATGGGCTGCTTCTAGGAACCTTCCAGGAAATGGGACAGTGGGGGCAGCTCAAAGGTTGGTTCAAACAGAGGTTGATAGTGTGTTTGAAAACTCTCAAATATTAGGAAGGTTTGGGTTTTTTGGTGTCCCAGTTCTGCCTGAAGATGTTCTGAGCCGATCTGACCTTTCCAGCAAAGTAAAGTGATGGTTAGTGTGTTATTGTATTTTCTGTTACAAGATAGCATTAGGCAATTAAAAACAGCTAAGAAACAATTATAACAATAATAACGATAAAACAAACCATATCCTTTACTGAGGTAATTATTAGGGGTGCAACGATATTCGTATCGATATTGAACCGTTCGATACAGTGCTTTCGGTTCGGTACGCATATGTATCGAACAATACAACATTTGTAATTTATTTTATCAATTTTCCTTCTGACGATGCTGTCTGTGTGGAGCGCTCAGTGAATCTGCGTTCGACTACTCCGCCTAGGCTGCACTGTCGAGCGCAGATCCACTGAGCGCTCCACACAGACAGCATAGTCAGAAGGAAGAGCGCAGGGCAAGCTAGCAAGACAGAAGTTAAGCTCTCCTTGCAACAGGCAAATTGACCCTCATTCAGATCTGGCGTTTGGAATTATTTTGGTTTTCATGTGACGTATGACCCTGAAGGTAAGCGAGTCATGGACTAAAGTAAAACAGTATGTTGGATGTGCCATGCAATGCTTAATTACATTGGTGTGAACTAGTGTGTTAGCGCAGTTAGCTCGTTAACGTGTTGGCCGTCTAGCCCCATGCACGGAGCGATCGGCGGTAGCTCGTTAACGGAGATTTGCCGTGTTGTGGCGTTAAGGTCATTTCAACCAGATTAACCTGAAAGCACTAGTGGGAACACAACGAATATGACTGCACATTTACACCGACATCATCCTAGTGCAAAGACAAAAACAACAAGCATGCTACTAACTTTAGCCGAGTCATTTAGACAGCTGTTAGCACATGATTCTCCTTATGCTGCTGAGAATATAGCCCAGAAGAAGTGGATAGTATAGCTTTTATTTTGGAAAGAGCCATTTCTCTGTAATAAACTCTCTTTTCCAAAGATGAGTGATTCCTCAATCAGATACAGGGCTCGCAATATCGCTAACCCGACGTCCCGGAGCTAGCGATGTTTTCAGTCGGGCTACCAAAATCTATCTCTTCCCTGCCCGTCGGGCTATTGTAGGAAAAATATATGTCAATGCTTTTGCATTCTTTCAGAAATGTAGCTGGGTAATTATGTCATTGGCATCGGTGAGCCACTGTCAATATGTGACATATTGAAGTCGCGTTTGAATTTGCGCTTGTTTTTTTGCTTTCACTTTGCAATCGTGCGAACTGTGTATAGAGAGCGACAGCACTGATCTGTGAGTGATGATAATTTGTGCACCAATTCCTCTGACATCGTCTTATTAATCGTTAGCTTACTATGCAAACATGACAAGTGAAATCTCCCGCAGCAAGCTTAAACATGTGAGAGGTTGATCGCGCAGAGAATCGCTGAGCTTATGTGAGTGCGTGTGTAAAAGCATTTCAGTTCTGCTGAGCCAAATAAGACAGGTCAGGGTGAAGAAGTGACAGCCAAAGAAAAGCTTACCACAAAACGGAGAAGTTATGACAAATCAGACTATAAGGCAAAAAGAAAGTGCAGCTTTATGGTTTCATGGACAAAATAATTTCTGTGGCTGCAATATGACGAGCTAAATAACCAGGGCTGCACATAAGTGGTCCGCAGGTGCGCATTCGCTGTCAAAATAAAAAACGCGCACAAGGGTTAGGGTTAAATTTAAAAACTGTACTTTTGAGTTAAAATATATATTTATAATTTTAATAAATGACAAATTAAAAATGCATGAACATTTTTTTTGTATCGAAAAAATATCGAACCGTGACACCAAAGTATCGAACCGAACCGAACCGTGAATTTTGTGTATCGTTGCACCCCTAGTAATTATCTATGCTACTTTTAAGCATTCATTCTGTAAGTTGTATGAACACTAATACACTTTTTGGGGCTTTGTTATTGGAAAGAAAGGTTTGTGTCTGTGAGGTCAAACTGTTTTGGCTGAAGCATAAAGAACAAGTCTGTACTGCTGCTGATGTAATTAATGGATGTTTGTGGATGAGGATGTAAATAGTATGCACTGACCATGCAGGTTTTATAGAAAATTGTTTAATTATCTACCCTACAGGAGCGTTCGCCTTCCTTCTTTGTTATTGTTGCTTTAGTCTTTGCCTTTTTTCATCTCTCTCTGTTTTCCTCCCTCTCTTTGCTTTTTTCCCCCCGTAAATTGAATTGAATCGAATTAAACTAAATTAAATTTTAATTAGATTTATGATTCTGGAATCTAGAAAGTTAGTTTATAACATAAATTTGCAGCAGTATTCAAGAAGTGTTGTTGTTCTACAAACCAAATAAACTCTGTGACCTGAAGGGGGAGGAAAAAAGAACTTTATGGCTGCTCTGCAAAGCCAGTTAATAATGTCCTCCAGGAAGTAGGTGCACATGTTTCTTTGCCACAGATGAAAAGAGAAGACTTCATGAACATACCTTCTGAGGATTCAGGGTGACAGAAACCCCACAATGGCATTAGTGCACTTAATAAAAGCATAAAAAAAGGAAACGTGTGCAGATCTGGGATAAATTTCTATTGAGTGATGAAACCACACACACAAACATAAAAATCCTTTACTGACCACCACCTCATCTGTCAAACACAGTGGTTCTGTTATGTGTTGGGCATGCGTGGCTGCGCATGGAACTGGCACACTGCTGTTTACTGATTATTTCCCCGCTTTTAGGCGCGACGGCGTGAGCACTGTATGAGTTTCAGCCAAATTCATCAAAACACACCACATCATATTTCATAATTCAACAGGTCAGTGAATTAAAAACACTATCTTTAGCCAAGTCAGGCATTTTATCAGTTGAACTAAATTCCACTTGCTAAAGGTGACAGTAAAGGTTCATTAGAGTCCACAACAACTGTCCTAAAGGTGAACTTGAGAAGCATTTGACATGATACTCCATTAAATATTTATTGTAACAGTTTTGTTTGACATGATGTGATCTGTCCAGTTACTTCTAATTGTATAATTGAACTTTGCGCTATGTGTTACAAGGTATTGTATGTTACTTGCTCCCTATGCAGTGCCTACTATACTCTCTTGGTTAATGGTGTTGCCGTTTTCATTTTAAACCTGTAGTCTCTCATCTACTCTTCGGAAATATTGGAGACACACCCCTGCGAGGGGCTGCAGTACTGGATAATGGTCAGAGCATGACAGCAACAATTCTCCAAGATATAGAGCATTCTGACCCATTAGACTCACAACCAATTTGTTCAAAAGGTTTGCCGTAATTCAGTCATAGCAACACAGAACTACTGGCAAGCAATAAGCTTATTATATTTTATTTTTTTTACCTTGGTTTTTTCTTCTGTGGGACTAAAAAAGTCTGTGGTAATCTGCATATGCATGTATTTATTTTCATACATGCATCTGCCCAGTAAGCAAGACCACCAGTGCAATTCCAAGACTGGTTCCAGTTGAATTCAAGTCAAGACTCGATCTAAAAGACGCCCTGCCAGAGAACAGAGCAACATGAGAGGCATTTAGGACCAAAACAAAGACGGAGGAAACCTCAAGTCTACACTTCCAAAAATAATCATTATCATCTATAAATCCATCTAAAAGTGCAAATGAAGAATGAATAAGCAATCAAAAAACCCACAAGCTCTGGGACTGAAATCTTGTTCGGACTCAAATGACATGGATACACAGAATTACATCTTTGTGTTATTCAGTATTTGAAAGGATCACTTTTTAAAAAGGTAAATTGCAACTATTGAAGATGTTGCAATAAACTTTAATTGAGTACCAAAAGAAAAAAAACAAAAAACCCATACTGTGGACTAAAAAGACTAAAAATAAAGACATTTCTTGTACATTGTTACTTTATTTTGAGGTTTTATAACCATCCAGTATCAGTTCACTTAGCTTTTATCGGTTTCAAAAGCCTATTTTCAATTTTCACTTTAGGTTTCTTTTTTGTTTAGTTTCAGTTGACTGTAAAAAAAAAAGTTCTGTTATAGTCTTTACAGGGAAAGGCTGATTTCACATTGTGACCAAATCCCCTTCTGGCGTCACGTGAGTCAGTAGTGAAATGGACGTGATGCGTCCTGTCAAACAATCAGGCAGCTGGGGGGGGGGAGGTTACTGACAGATGCCAGGACCTCGGAAAGGAGGGACAAAAGGAGGCAAAAAAAGAGTAAGTGGTCGACACATATAGATATGATCTTGGTCCACCTAATCATAAACTAGATAACAAAGCTTCTATTTTGATTGCTTCCATGGGCTAAAGGGGGAAAAAAAGTACTTCATCTCTGAGAAAGCTTTTGCCACATGGCAGCTGTCTTTCCTGATAGACTCAGCCAAGTAGAAAGACAGTCTCAAGCAAAATTGCGCATGTGAGACGGAAACACATAAAGGAAGAGAGTGACAGAGCGAGAGGGTGGTTGCGTGTGTAGCGAGGCAGGTCGTCGCTTGTCTCTAATGCAATGTAGGTATGTGCCATTCTGACTAGAAGCAGCTGTGGCCGAGAGAAGAAGAGAAAGCGAAGAAAAGAGGAGCAAGAGGTCGATGACATCAATAAGAAGCTAATAATCCTGCCTCAAGCTACCTCAGAAGGGCTGAGCGATCCACTGCAGTCTAGCCCTTCTCCTCCTCTTCCTCCTCCTCCTTCTCATACATCTCACTCTCTAAACCCCCAGAAGACCACTAGTGGGTAGGGGAAGAGAAAAGGATGGATGGATAGCAAGGTGTTTGGAAGAGAGGCATTTTACTCTTCCTCACGTTTATGTATTGATGAAGCCCACTATGGGCCGTCTACTATTGATTGTGCCTTCTTTTCTTTGGGGCTGTGGTACTTGTTATGGGAGGCACGTACAGGAAGCTATATCGTGTATGTGCGATCATAGGTTCACATATATATATATACACACACACACACACACACACACACACACACACACACACAAATACATTTGATTGCTGAATGATTGATAAGGGTAAAGCTAAACTAAGCTAAACTCCTCCGTATATATGCATGCACATGTCTTAGGTGGACGTTACCTGAAATCTTGTTTACTCACACTGAGAAGACAAAGTTATCAAAAATAAAAAAGTGCTGAATGAACAAACAAAGAAAATATGGTCTAATATTTAGCCAGACCCCATTAGTAAATTTGCTTATGGAAAGGAAATGTGATATGATTAACTTTCTCTGCAAAAAGATCCAAAGACATCTGAAATGGGATGAATCATAGTGCAGCACGTGGCAATTAAGCTGATATTACATTCAGCTGTATATACTTGTTTAGACACGGGCGCGCATATCTCACACATATACACATCGACTTCCCCACAAGAGAAAACCATGATGTCATCCTTTTTAGTCCCTCTGTATTACAGTATTCGTTTCCAGTGGTCAAAGTCAACCAACCAATGCCACCTAGAGTTGAATTCTTATAACTGCATCAGTTAAACGCTTCAGACAACAACAAATATGTACAGTTAGAAAGTTTGATTACATCACCATTAACTGAATGCCCAGTGGTGCAGTATTTAGCTGCCAGCTTGTCAGCACAAACCACCAGCAGTGTAAAGATGTGAAGACAGATTTGCATATCTGTCTGTCTGTCTGTCTGTCTGTCTGTCTATCTATCTATCTATCTATCTATCTATCTATCTATATATATATATATATATGGGATAATCATATTCATATTTAAACGATATGTATAAATGTTAGCAGATTAAATCTTGCAAACTTGGGAAAATAGAAGGAATTGCGGTATTAATGATAAAATTAGGCATTTCATTAAAAACAAAAAAAAAAAAAAGGATTTTTAAATAAAGTGGTGAAAGTTTATTCCTGTATGCGGATTGCTTTTGCTTTGAGTAGCATCACACCTCTTAATTAGGTTGACAGTTCACATTCTCATCTGTCCCTTTTCCCTTTGCACACATGCATGTGCATGTAAGCTGGCACACAGACACAGAGCTTCCTATACTCCCACGCTGCTTTCTCACCTCTTTGGTGACGTTGTCTTGGACCAAGCTGTAAAGGGGCACGACGCGACTGACTTCCAGCAGAACAGGGATGGGGGAAGGCTGTTCACCAGTCCTGCTGTTACCAGTGCGGCCTCTTCCCGATACTCCGCCCATCATGGCCTGGTGATGGCATAGGTGGCAGCCAGCTGGACAGCTGCCCTTTTCTTCACAGCGGATCTCCACACCATTCACCATGTCATCAGATAAAAGCTGGCTCTTCTGCAGCGCCGACAGGTAGCTGATGAAGGGAAGTGACTTCAGCTCACGACGCCCGCCTCCACCAATACCCTGCTCCGTTGCCTCTGGAGGGGTTTTTGGGGAGAAAGGGGTGTTATATGGGGCATTAGTCAAAGGAAGGAGATAAACAATTAAATGCAATATTGATTTACTTTAAATGATTGATGCCACAGTGTCAGATTCTTTCTTTTTTTATATGTACGCTTTCATAATTATAAAGACAATCCCCCTTTTCTTAACTCTGTAAAAATAATTTAACCTTGCTTGGAAAAAAAGAAGATTAGTTGCATAGAATATCACCATCTGGATTTACTTGAAAGAAAAAAAACAAAAAACCTAATCCCTTATGACCATCAGCTGTCATAGACAAAAGAGGAATGGCTAGGGGATAAAAGAAGGAGGGAGGGGATGTGCCTGGTTTCTTCTCATAAGTGTCAATTACCACTTTTTGATGTCCTCACTGGAGTTTGGGGAGATTCTTTTTCATCATTTCCTCCTTAAGCAGGAAAATAACACACCACATGGAAAGAAGAGGAAGTGAAAGAAACAGGGGAGGAGAGAGATTGCTAATCGGGTGTTGAGTGATTGATTTGGAGGACACAGCAAGCCACGTTTCAGTGGAGCACATCTGCCATCTGCGCTGATGTGGCAGATATGCTTTTGTTTCCGTTTACTTTCCAAAGAAATGCAAGTTTTCCAACTAAGCGATAATGTATTTTTTCTAAAACAATAAATAAGAGTGCACCAAAGCTTCTTTCACGATATAACAATTACATATAATGCACTGTCTCGCTGTGTAACAAACTGCGGAGAAAACACAATGAGAAATATGCAAAATGAGATGCATAATACTGAAAACAAATCTGTTTTTGTCAGTGTAAATTACAACATCAGCCTCTACACATGTACAAAAACAGCAGTGTGCAAAATCCTACTCTATAGTCACGCTTACTGAAAGTGTAGACAGTTTAAGTTTGCTCTTCCTCTTCATTGCATGTTCAGTTGGGTCAATTAGAGATGCTCTTTTAAAAGGCCTATTAAGAATTAGCTTTGCAGAAATGAAAACTGCAAGCATCAAATAACACATTTACAGCATGCAACGCATAAAAGAAAATAGCAGGCATCTTATAAAAAATGTGAAATATTTATCTGCAAATACAAAAGAAACATTTTCGAACTATTCTAATTTGCATTACATTTATGTGGCATTTCCATGATCGTTTCAATTAAAAATCGAGGTAAGTAAGTAAAAATTTGACAACAAAGTCGTTGCAACAATTAAGTATCATATCCAAAAAGAATACTGGGTTTAGACAAATATACCAGAGTGGATTCTTCCAGGATAATATTAAAAAGTGGCTCTGAAATAACCATCTGTGCTCAGAGTTTAGTTATTAAATCTAAGCTGTATTTCATGTCAGGTAGCTAAGACTTGTTCCGTAAGTCTGTGTGTCAAAGAAAATTTTGTGTGTCTTTGTTAGTTATTCCCTGTGTCCAGCTAGATGACACTTTAAAGGTGGGTGGTAACTTCATTTGAAACACAATGCAAACAGGCTCAATGGGAGGCCCATGAGCCCAATTACACCCACTTCACAAGGAAGCACAGACAATGAAAAGCGATGTTGTCAACCAGCTCCCACAATAAATCCCATATCACCTAAGCATTGTGCACCTGTGTCTGTGAGCCTGCTTATTTGTGGTGTAAAAAGTACACTCCACACACATTTAGAGAAATTTCCCCAAATTCGCAGTTTAAGGAGTGACCCAGCTTGTTGCCTCTTTAGCTGTGACAGCTCTTTACTGTGTGGAATAGATGTGATGCTTGTGCAAGACTTGCCTGTCACCAAAACACTGTAAAGAGATAAGTGTGGTGAGGTTACTTGCTATTAATCTTGATCTTTCTTTGTTAATTAAAATCTCTTTGTAGACTGGTTGCATCATAATTAAGTCAACAGGGACCCATCCCCTTTGGCCAGAGTGATGTTGCCCACGCAACAACAGCAACAGAGTCAGGTATCTTTCTAAGGCAATTAGATACAGATACACTCACTATGGGCGGATGATGTTATTGCTTTAGTAAGACAACTATAACAGGTCCATACTAACTAGTGATTTTAACAGGTCCTTGCTTTAAGTATAGATATTGTAAATTATATACATTTCTTTTAACTAATATAGAGAAAAAAGGGCAGCACAACAATTACGGCTCTGATGATAGTAGGCTAAAAGAAATATTAAATATCTTAGGATATATCTTGAAGTGGGCCATTTTTAGATAGTCCTGTTAAAGTAAATCATCAGCTCCAACATTAAAGCCACGAGCTCAGTGTTGCAACTCTGCAGCTGACACAACAGCTCTCACCCACTGGGGACATGGGAGTTTTCAGCAGTGTGGTGTGATGTCTAGCACCAGACACTGCCAGCTAATCTGATGGGTCCTATGGGTTGTGGGGTGGGGCCTCCTCCAGGCTTGTTCCTGCATATCCCATTGATGTTTGACTGATATCAGGAGAGTTTGCAGACCAGGTTAAAAACACAGACTCATGTTGCCTTAGCTGGTCGGCGTTTCTGCAGAATAGGTGGGACATGACCTTTGGGGGAAGCCAGTGCTGTTAAAGCAAAGGGAGGTGCTGTCGCCATGCAGACAAGGGTTGTGTTTTGTCTGCAACAATGGTGGCACGTGTCAGAGTAATCCACATGATTGCCGGGACCCGGCAGAACATTGTGCTGTAACTGGATTACCAGTGGTATTCACTTCACCTGTCAGTGGTTTTAATTTTGTTGCTGATATCTGTATCGTGTGAACATTCTAAGTAGACCTATTCTGACATCTAATGGTCACTCTGTGTAATTACTGCCTTCTTTTAAAAACAAAGCTTGTGAACACTGCTTCAGGTATGCTATGGGAGAATAGTTTTCTCAGCTACAAGTTTGGTTACTTGGTTACAAGTTAACCAGTTATCTAACTTAAAAGGGGGTAGCTTTAATGGAGAAGGATATTCTGCTAAAATGACATTGCAATAATTTTATTGTGTTTATTGCATTTTACTGTTGATCTCCAAAAGTTGATTCTGTTCATCTGGACGTAGGGTTTTATGGGAGAAACGCTACGTCCAGCGCGGAGTCAAGGACGGCATTTACGTGAAAAGCGAAAGACCATCTCTGAATCGAGAAGGGGGCCTAAGGGTACATCTGTCACCATCTTACAATGCTGTGATTGCACCCAACTCTTTGTGAATGGTACTCATGGCCATTGATCATTGGTCTTTGATCAGTGGGTTTTGGTCAGTGGTTGTTGATCAATGGTCATGAGATTTTGCATAATTAAGATTAAGGAATTGGCCCATTGTTCCTTCAGTGGGCTGGTTTCAGTCATTATGCAAATGTACTGTTTATAAGATTGGGGAAACCTGCAGTCAGCTGAGACTGAAGAAGTCACTTGGATGAGTGACGAAACGTTTCTCCCACAAAACGCTCCGTCCAGATGAACAGAATCAACTTTTGAAGATTTACTTTCCTGGATGATTGAGAATGCACCAAGACATTTTACTGTTGAATTAACAAGTTGCTGGGAGAAGAACACATATGAATCCATCTAACTGCATTTATATCACACCTAAACATGCAATGCTTACTCTTGCTTTTTGCCTGTGTGTTTATTCACTGCATATACCAATCTAACCAAATCGATAGAATTTTGTATTTAAAAACATTTGGTATGGAGTTGTATTTCTTTTGGGAATTTCTGAGGTCATCCACCTCGCTAGGTGGCGAGCTCCAGTAATTCTGAAAAACTGCGCTCTCCGTTTACTAAATGGCAGCCAATCAAAACAACCGTAGGGCTCGCCTCTGTGCGTATTGCGTAACATCCCGGTTGTGTGTGCGTGATGTCGTCAGCACTGCAGTCTTTACTAGCAGCTGCATAGCCGAAAGATACAGAACGCCCCGCAACAGCGCTGCACTTTTAACCAGCAAAACAGTGAAGTGAAGGTAATGTTTAAAAGCAGAAAAGCCTCGAGAGACTCTTACGACGAGTCGCCTTTCTTACGTTTGAATGCACGCCCTTCAAAGTCAGTACTGTCGGTGAATAACACTACTGTTTATGTGCAGGGCTAAGGGCATTTGTCGTATTGTGGTGAGGCCTGCGATTTACTTTTCCTTTGCAAGTCTGGACTGCAGTGTCAACCTGCTGTAAAACAACAAGTTAGCATTATGTTGGTGTAGGATTTAACCTAGTACTCCCGTTTCTCATTAGCATGACACGGTGTATCTCTTAGCTTGCTGATACACGCCATCACTCACCATATGTTGGGTTTCAGTAGCTCCACGTCATTGAACTGTGTATCTAACCGTTAATGTTGATCTAATCTGCTCTGTTATCTAGAATCTAACTTAAACTTGACCTGGCAAATAAGCGTGGCTGCATCCTGTGTTTATTTTTTGAATATCTGTTAGTTTCGTCTGCTTCAGTGTTACAGTGTGGCACAATGTTACAGAACTTTTCATTTCTTCCATTTAAGGTGAGGACCACAATGGCAGCTGCTCTTGACCCAGATCTAATGAGGGAGGTTCTCGAATGCCCCATCTGCCTGGAAACCTACAACCAGGAACAAATGCGACCCAAGCTCCTGCAGTGTGGTCACACAGTGTGCCGGCAGTGTCTGGAGAAGCTGTTGGCCAATACTATCAATGGTGTCCGCTGCCCCTTTTGTAGCAAGGTCTCCCGTATGAGCAGCATCTCCCAGTTGGCTGACAATCTCACTGTGCTCAAGATTCTCGATTGCACTATGTCCTGCAGTGCTGCTGCCGCCGCCCTAATGTGCAAATCCTGCTGCAATCGCCTGCCGCGACAGTACTGCCACGATTGTGCCTCAGTTCTCTGTGAGCTCTGCAAAGGAGATGGCCACCTGCATGAAGGACATTCAGTCCAGCCGATAAGGGTGGCTGCTGAACAGCGTCGTAAGGACCTGGGTTGTAAACTGGAGGCTCTCCGTGATGTTATAGGAGAAATTCAGAAAAAAAAGACAGTAATTGAAAACATTTCCAAGTCCTTGAGACTAAAGTACCGAACAATACAGCAGGACTACACTACAGCTGAGCTACGTCTTCAAGAGGAGCTCAGCAGGTCTCGAAGGACATTCAGGACTTCCATGGCAGAAGTAGAAAAGCTCAACGCGCAGGTCCTGGAGGAGCAGACATATCTTCTTAACATTGCAGAGGTCAAAGTGGTGTCACGCTGTGATTATCTGACAATGCGAGCAAGACAAAGTGACATTGCCTTGCTAAAAGACGATGGCGGAGACAGTGATGATGAGGAACTGGATCTGAGGAGCAGTTTACCCACAACCTTTAAACTGCAACAGCCAGAGCTGATCAGAACAGAGCAGTCTAAACCTCTAGAAGTGGGCCAGCTGACCACAAGAACTTGCACCATCAATACAGATGATGAGGAGAGTGGGTTAGAAATTGCACTTGAAAGTGATGTAGAGGGGGCGGGAGCTACAGGAGGTGAAGTGGTGGCTCCAGTGGATCTTTACCGAGACATTGACATGGTTGCAGCTGTGGAGGAGGCAGTATGTGGTTCGCCAAGCAGCTTTAAATCAAAGTCTATGGATGCAGGAGGAGGATCACCTGGAGCAGCGCGGGCAAGTTCAGGGCCGCCAGTCTGCCAGTTTGTGAAGAAGATGGGCTCTAAGGGAACTCTACCTGGGAGTTTCAATCTGCCTGTCAGCATCTGTGTGACGCCTCAAGGTGAGGTACTGGTGGCTGATCGTGGGAACTTCCGTATCCAGATTTTTAATCGCAAAGGCTTCCAACGTGAAATTCGGCGCAGCGCTAGTAGCATTGACAACTTTGTCCTGAGCTTCCTGGGGGCTGATTTGCCTAACCTCATCCCCTTATCTATTGCTGTGACTGCACAAGGCTTGATTGGTGTCACTGACAACTACGATAACTCAGTTAAAGTTTACACCATGGATGGACACTGTGTGGCCTGCCACAAGAACCAACTGATTAAACCCTGGGGTATTACTGCCATGCCATCAGGCCAGTTTGTGGTGTCAGATGTCGAAGGTGGCAAGCTGTGGTGTATAGCGGTAGACCGCAATGTAGGTGTGGTCAGCTACAACAGACTTTGCTCTGCTGTACGGCCAAAGTTTGTGACATGTGATGCAGCTGGAACGGTTTATTTTACCCAGGGCTTGGCCCTGAACTTTGAGAAACGCCAGAATGAGCCCCACCTGGAGGGTGGCTTTTCCATCGGTTCGGTGGGTACTGATGGCCAGCTTGGCAAACAGCTCAGCCATTTCTTCTCGGAGACGGAAGACTTCCGCTGTATCACTGGCATGTGTGTGGATTCCAATGGAGATTTGCTGGTTACAGACAGTGGCAGGAAAGAAATCCTCCAGTTTCCAAAAGAAGGTGGATACAATATTTTAATCCAGGAAGGGCTGACCTGTCCTGTGGGAGTGGCCACTACCCAGAAAGGACAGCTGCTAGTGCTGGACTGTTGGGACCACTGTGTTAAAGTCTACACATACATTCAGAGGAGGCATTCCTCTACTTCTTAGAAGAACAACAAAGTGTAATTGCCCTTTGTTGTGCAATTGCAAAGTACAGAAGTTTGGAAAAGGAAGAAACATACTCTTATTTAACACTCTTTAATTTAGCTGCAATCCAGTCAGTTCTCACTGTAGCTCTCATTTGGGTTATTAAATCAGTAGTTCAGTCAATTCAATTCAGGTTCAGGTTATAGTCTACTGGGTTTTATCTTGAGTATCTCAAGTTGAATCCGGTTCTTATAATGCAGGGATGTCAAACTCATTTTACATTGTGGGCCACATACACGCACAGCCCACTTTGATCTTAAGTGGGCCAGACTTTCTGATAGTGTTTAATCACACATTTAGTCCCTGAGATATTTCAATAAAAAGAAACAAGTGCAATTTCAAGGATAAATCAGTTTTTCTACACGATATAGAAATGTTGCTTTGGGCTTAAATTGTAAGAAGTAATGTGTAAAAGTACAAAAAAAAATCAAACTAAATTTATTTTCATTAATTGACAGAATGTCTTTTTTTTTCTTTTCTTTTAATGCTGAACCAACTTTAAAAATAGTAGATGGTGAAAAAACAGGAGCTTTCTCTCATTTAATGGTTTACTGGTGTTTATTTACTTTGATGAAGTATAAACGATCACTGAGGAGGTCAGTAGGAAAAGCTGTAAAACTTGTGAAAATATAGTTAAGTTTAAAATTTATGCCCTCCTTGACAATTTCCAAAGCCATCCAGTGGGCCAGATTTTTGGCGGGCTGATTCTGGCCACTGGGCCTTATATTGGTCTAGTGGATCTGATCATGCAAACTTTTAAGATTAAACACACTGGCATGCTATCTCTTTGGAATAAGCCTAAGATGCAACTGATTTCTAAGCTACTGAGACACAGATTTTTTTTTTCTCTTCCTTCCCATTTTATTGGCTGCTGTACTCACCAATCAGCCTGGCCTTCGCTAAACATGTATTTACATTAAATAAAGCATAAGGCTTTGAGCCTGTGAAGCACTTTATCGACACATCACTGTTTTCTTGTGTTAGGTTTAAGTAGCACACACTAACATTGATGTCGCTGAATGCAGCTGGCAGCTTTAATGTTTACTGCACAGTTAGCTCATAGCATAACCAAGTACCAGCATTCATTAAATTGCATTCAGTAACATTCAGGGAACATTAAATTTAAAACATTAAGGTGTGAACTGGAAAGAGTCCAAACTCCAATATTATGTGCTGTGGTGGAACTATTAAACCGTAATAGGGATATTAATGGAATTTGTTTATCTTTTTAATTCATGTTTTAGGAAACTTATGTAGGACTGTAAAGGTGAAAAACAGAACATTACTACATCTTTTAAAGTTCATTTAATGGTAGCCTTGTTAATACAACCAAAAGCACCTTTTATTCGGTTGACCACATTATCATTTTTTCTGTGGGGCTTTGAGAGCACATTATTGTCTTTTGTTGCGGTATTAAAGTTCTGTCCGTCAGTCTTGTATACATCGTGCCCAAACACGAGACACCAGTTGAGAACATTCTGGAGCAGTCGTTAGGCTTTAGTGACAGTGAAGCAACTGTCACTAAAATTCACAGCCTGAGCTGCATACATTTCTCTCTGTACATCTCACATTTGTACATTTTTTGTAATTTTCTTCCAGTGACTTTCCAGCCATGGCCTAACCACAATATCACTGAAATACAGACAGATGTAGCATAAAATTCTGTTATCTGCTTCAGATGATATTCCAGCTGTTTATCTCACTCATAGATTTTACCTCTGTTTTAGCTCTTTGTTTTCCTTTGTTTGGTTTTTGCTTCACCTGGTAGTTTTAGTCTAGTAGGATGAAAAACACAATAGCTTTTTTTTTCTTACACAGAGCTGTTCCCATTATGAACAAAGCAGAAATGTCCTAAGGGGTAGGATGACCTTTGTAGTTTGGAAAGTGTTTAAAAGTGAAAAGCTCTGAGGGTGTACTCAGAAGTGAGAGTAATGGCTTAGCAAGCTGTGTTGAAGCTTAAAGTCAGAGTTTTCAGTGTCACAAAGGTGACTTTTTTACCTGGCTTAATCACCGTGGTAACCTATGCTAAACACATAACCTTGTCAGGAGCAATTTATGTTTAGTTTCAAAATCAGCTTGAAGCACCATGTTCTCACTGATTCTTTAATTTATACCATGTGCTAAGTACTGTACAGATTCTTTGCTGGAGTAATATGTTTCATATATGCAACCTGTTAAGCCGTACCTCACTGAAACCACTGAATGCTGTAAAATTCCAACAGCACAAACTGCATCGTATTGTTACTGGAATTTACATGCATTCAGTTGGTGATGCAGAAAATGTATAGATGTTTTTATGCATGATTCTTATCTGCTGCGTTGCTGGAGCTGCTAGAACACAAAATGGAAAATCAATCAGACCATTTGTCACCAAGAATATGTATTCAATCAGTAAAATGAATTTCACTTTGAGCTGGCAAAAAAACAAAAGAAAGTTCTCTATGTGCTTTAGTGGGCTATGTGACAGCAGCATTTAATGTTTAAATGTATCTGGTTTAAACTTTCAGAGCTCTAATATGCAGACCTTGCATTAGAAATTAACGGCAGCATAAAAACAAATAAATTATCAAGCCAGGTTTAATCATTGCGTGCACTAAATCATCAGATTGTTTTTCACCTATTAACGTCTCTGACTGGAAGAGGTGGCACTCGCGGGGATCGTTTTATGCAGAAGCAGAGTCATATAATACGTGAAAACGCCCCGTTTTGTGTTTGAGCGTGTTCGGAGCCTGAATCAGAAAACCTTTCTTAACAGAAAGTTGATAACCACCATTGTGATACCCATTATCTCCAACTGGGGTTTAATTTTTTGTCATGCCAGCTAATATAAAGAAAGCCTGGCTATGTTGAACTTCCTTTGTAGTATACCCCTGAGTTCTGTTCCCTAAAAAAAGTACCTACAGCTGCATCAAATGCAGTCACGTCTAAAGGATATATACTATACTACCATCGCTAACACTAAACCGCTGCAACACTCATGTCACAGACAAGACAGATTTCTAAAAATACAAATGTTTGCAAACTGTGTTCAAACCTGACATGCTCCATGGCATTGTTTCCTAATGCTTGCCTACTGGTTTCAAAATCTTTGTAGGAATCATAGCTGGCAGGAGCAATTGGAGTAGCACTGCAAGGATAATGATGATCGAAAACTCCAGCATCCTACCCCACACCTGAGTTTGTGAAACCGCGTTGGTTCCCTGTTGCTTTGTATTCTCCAGGTTTTCGTTCAATATTAGATAGCTTGCAACCAGAGTTCTCAGTTGTTGGTAGATAGGACAACAGCCATATGTAATATTTTGCTATTTCATGCACAGTGTCTCCGTTCTGGTCTCCCATCAATTTGTAATTTATTGGTACACCATTTAAATTTATTTAATTTCTGAATTTAATGGTGGTGTGAGAAAGCTGATGCTTTTAGGATAAATAAACAAAAAAAAGTCGTTTTTTGACAATGATTGGCAGGTGGGACGGGGCAGACTGCAGACTCACTCTGTTTTAGCCTTAAAAATATTTTATTTCACAAAGCTGACCTTAACTCTGCACTGGAGCCCTATTAAGCAGCATGAGAATCAAACTGTGTAATAACCAATACATGTTTTTAATATTGCTACATAAGCAAAGAGGAGAAGAAAGTTGAACTGAAGTATCCTATCTAGTCTATCACACTCATATATTTGTGCTGTTACATTTTGGGTGATGTATTTTGGGGCTATGCGTTACCTTAGCACTGATTGATTAAAGACTCTCTCGTCTGCATGTCATCCTTACCATAAATTCTTTTAGTGCTGTACATTAAAGAGATCAATAAAATGTAATTACTGGACATATTCAAGCTGTTTAAAGTAACACAAAAATGCATAAAATGCCAGAAAAATCAAGTGTCCTTGTGTCAGTGTGGTAAACATCAAATTATCTCACATTGTCTCATCTTAATATTATTGTTACGTTTTTGAAGAAAGGTTATTTCCTTGCATATTTATTCAGTAACTCTACTAGGTTGTTATATTGCATTGTTTCAATGAACCAAAAACCAGTGACTTTTAAATTATGTTGTTGAAGGCTATGAATTTTACAGTGTGTTGAGCACATTGTAGACATCTCTGTGTCGTCCAATTCCTGTTTGTATTGTTAAGAATCTGAGTGCAATAAACATTTATGAAACGAGCAGATAAAATGTCTGCAGTAGTGTCTTTTTGTGTATTTTAGTTGAATGTGAGTGTGCATAATTTTTCAGTTTCTCTCTGGCTGTTATTAAAAGACATGATTTTAACCTTTTTTGTCAATGTAACTGATTAGCTGATTACTTCATTTACATATACTTAGATGCAGGTAATGGTGGTTGATGAGGACAAAAGTAGTAACACTGACAATTAAGCCATAATACAGGCAATCAACCCTATCAGTGTTTTAAGCTGTCAGAATAATGTGGCAGGATAAAGGGCACTTTATTTCTTACCTAAAATGTTGTACAAGTAAAATCTAGTTAACACTCTACACACAGCTGGAAGTTATGAAACACAAACTTAGTTGGTGCTTCAAGTGCATTGCTGAAGAACATCACATTTTATGGTCTTTATTAAGCATAAATAAAGTCCATAAAGTAAAATGGACATGCTTTTTTGAAAAGTCTCTCATACTTTTGTGACACATATATTTAGATTTGGGTTAACACGTTTTTGGACAATAACACAATTTTCATTTTGCCACTGTATACCAGCACGGGTAATTTTATTCAACATGTGATTGAAATGCAGCTGTAATTTTAGGGGTTTAACAGAAGTACTGCATTAACCATTTTACATAATTATTTATACTTAGTCCCCCACTTTCAGAGGCTGAAAAGTAACTGTTTCTCCATTATTCTTTCATTGAAAATGAAGGAGGTGATCATTAGCCCGAAATCAGAGAAAAACTTTAGGAGTGGCCAGATCAGTCTGGTGCATTTATAAAAGAAGGATTGCACTGGTCAGCTCAGCAACACAAGGGCCCGAAAGACCTTTTGGTGACGTGAAATCAGCTGAAATCGATGATCATAATTACTTTCCTTGGTTGAGAAAAAAAAAACCCTTCACAAAATCTAATCATGTCACAAACACCCTTGAGAAGTAAAGGTAGCATTATCAAAGTCTACAATCAAGAAACACCTTTATAAATGGCAATACAGAGAATGTATAAAAACATACAAATCATTGGTTATAATCATGAACAGGAAGGCCCAAAAAGGCGCTTCTCAGTTCTGATGAAACAGAATAATGAAACCAAGATTATCTTGTACCAGAACAATAGGACAGAAAAGCATGGAGAGCGAGAGAAACATCTCATGATCTGATGACCATAAAATATCTGTGAAACGTGGTGGAGGCAGAGCTGTAGAATAGGCCTGTATGGCTGCCAGTGGAACAGGGTCATTCCACTGGCAGCCATATTGATGATATGACTCCTGATGGAAGTAGCAGGATGAACTGTTAAGTAATTATTGATCCCGTGTTGAATTTGTAAGTTTGCTCTCTTATAAAAAAGTGAAAAGTCTCGAATGTTTTATGCTAATTTCATTTTAATGGAGAGAGATTAACCAACAATCTGGAAAATATAACTTACATAAAAGTTAGAAATTTATCTGTGTCACTGAGCATTTGATCTTCAAGAAAAACATTACTTAGTGCTTGTTGGAGAAATCCTTGTTGACCAGCACAGCAGTAAGACATTTCTTGTAGTTGGTCATGAGGTTTTCACACATCTTAGGAGGGAATTTTCATTGTTCTTTACAGAAACTCTCTAAATCAGGGGTGTTAAATATGAGGCCCAAAATCGGCCCAGAAAAGATTTGCTGCCAAGTGGGCTGCCCCACGAAGAAAGTGTAAACGAGTGCATTTATTTTTTTCCTATTGATAGACCCCCACTCCCCAATGCCATCCATAATACACAAAGTACAAAGACATTTTCTGTGAATTAATGAAAACTTTATATTCTAAATTTATAATTAAAGGACAGTGAGCAATTACCTGCCAGAACCTTTTTTCTGTAATTATACACATTGATCATATCACTGGCCCACTTCTCATCAGCTGTATGCAGCCTATGATGTTTGACATCGAGTTTGACGTGTCTACTCTAAATCCTTGAGGTTTCGTGGCTTAGTAAGTTGAAGTTCCCTCCACAGACTTTCTACAGGACTAAATGCTAGCCACTGGCTAGCCCACTCTATGAAGTTATGTGCTTCTTCTTTAGCCACTCTTTTGTTGCCTTAGTGGTTTGTTTTGGGTTGGAAGCCCGATCCACGACCCGTTTTCAGTGTTCTGGTAGAAGTAAAGATGTTCTCATCCAAGACTGTGTTCTTTGGGCCTTTTGTCTTCCTCCAAACAAGCTGGGTCAAGCTGATGCCAAAGAGCTTGATTTTGGTTTCATCTGTCCACACCGCTGGTGAACTTAAGATGGACCTGTACTTGTGCCTTCTTAAGTATGGGATCTTGCAAGTGGTGCAAGATTTTAGTCCATTGAGGCATAGTATGTTACCAGTCGTGTTCTTGTGAAATGATCTGATCTGTTGATATTCTGTCTCCATTAAAATGAAACTAACATAAAAACGAGAGACTGTTCATTTCTTTGTAAGTGAGCAAACTTAAAAATTCAGCAGGGGGCCACTGATACTCTCTGTTATATTGATACTCCCTCCTAAATACTCTCTGTCCTGATTAAGACAAATGCTGGAAGCTGATCGGACAGCGGTTCATGACCAGTTAATAACCCAAATAATACTGCAAAAACAACCCAAGAGATTTTCAAGGCAAGAAATATTGGGATATAAAATGTATAAAAATGGCTCTAATTCCTGAACAGTTAATGCAATACTTTTATTAAACCCATTTGAATTAAAGCTGCAAGCCTCCACTTCAATCACATCTTGGCTGTTTGATTTAAAATCCACTTTAATAGTGTACAGAGGAAAAATTATTTCACTGTCCAAATGCTTATGGACTTTTCTACTATAAACGTTGCTAGAATTGAAAAAAAAAAAACACTATCTTGTTATATTGCTCTTTGTAAGGGGGAGGGGGGGATGTTCAGCAGTCGACCTCTCTGACCCATAATTCTGTCTTCTTTTTATTTTTAGAGCCAATAAACCTCACTGATCACCCAAACTAAATATCACTATTTGGGATCACTAAAAAGGTTAACAAGAACACAGTTAAAAAACAACAGCACTGCAAATGCCAGATGATGGATGCTTTTAAATTAACACGGTTATCTTGAATTCAAGTAATTTAACCGAAGGCTGAATTAATTAAGGATGGGCTCTTTATACACAAGTTAAGTTTCTATATTCAGATAAAGTTTAGACCCATGTTTCTGTTAACACTAGGGCTTAGTTTAACTCTGTTCACACCACAGGTTCACCCTTTATTAAAACATGGTGTCCTTTTTGTAACTATAAGTTATCTAAATGATCCCTGTGTTGTATATGAGGCAGGCATTTTCATATATTACTCCAGAATTCAGCAATCAGATATTTTGGGCTTTAATTGCTAACTGTTAGCATACTCACCTTTCTGGTACTGCAGCCAGAGCTGCTGCTGGGCCTTCTTGCTGGGGAAGTAAATGCTGCAGCTGAGCTCAGAGCCATACAGGGCTTCAGACACATAATGGCTGCCATATTGCTGAAGAAAAGCCAGCAGCTCGTCACGTGTGCTCTCTGTTGACAGTGTCTTCAGCACCTTAGAAAAGCCTAAAAAGCCAAGGACGAGATGAGTGAATTCTTGTCCAAATAGGTGAAAAGGATAGACTGGCCAGTCACAATATTAAAACTACCTGCCTAACATTGTATAGGTCCTTTTTGCGCAACCAAAGGAAGTCTGACCTGTCAAAGCATTAACTCTAAAAGGCCTTTAAAGGGGCTCTGAGGTACGACACACAAAGCAGATCCTTTAAGCCCTGTAAGCTGTGAGGTGCAAGGTTGGGTTTTTTTCAGCACAAACCACATATGCTTTTAAAGCTCATGGCATTGTTACCTATTATAGGAACTACACAGTTGCAGAGAAGGGGCTGCATGGATTGCAACAACGCCTGGTGAGTGCTGCATGTCAAAGTAACATCCACATAATTGCCAGACCCAGAACACTGGCCAGAGCATCATTCTACCTGCCTCAGCTTGCTTTCCTGCTGTAGTGCATCTTGCTGCCATCTGTTCCCCACGCAAACAACGTGGGCACACACACACACACACACACACACACACACACACACACACACACACACACACACTCCTCTGTCTACATGGACACCCCAGGCTACTGCCACTGCTCCATTGTTCAGTTCTAACACTCACATGTCCATTGTAGACACTTCAGCTGTAGACATTCTGAGCAGCCCGTGAGTATGCAGCCACACAAGCAGCAACCTTCACTGCAATGTGTTTTATGACACTTTTCTGTCATAGCCAGCATTAAGGTTTGCAGCAATTTGCGGACTCAGACCACACAGGATAGCCTTCACTCATCTCACATATTAATGAACCTTAGGCTGGTTCACTGGTTGTCCTTCCTTTAAACAATGCAAGTGGGAAACACATGAGCCATGTTGTACATCCTCTGATCTGATGGTCTAGCTATCACAATTTAGTCCATGTCAACTTGCTCTGATTCTTACAATTGGCCATTTCTTTCCAAAAAATCTATGTTAAAACATTTTTTCTACTTGATGGCTAATATATCCCCCCATTTGACAGGTTCTATTAAAAATATAAAATATAATAAATATAAATATTTATTTCCAAATAACAACCTCAAAAGATATCTCAACTAATAGCTAGGTGATAGCATTGAAAACATGCTCTTATTCATCAGTTTCTTATATTCTGATGGCGGGTGATCAGAGTTTTATTATTCAGACACTGACCTGTAGCTAGGGTAATAGAGCTGAGTTTGACTTTGTACAGATTGCTGCGCACTCTCCACTGCTGAACCATAGGGTACCCAACAGCCTCGCTGAACTGGGCATCCCCTAAGGAAAAAAAATGTGAACAAACTGGTGAATTTAAGACAAAAAGATATCAAAAGGTTTACAGCTACAACAAATTTAAAACTAATTATAATTTTCAGAATTATGAAGACATACTGAAATTCAAAACAAATGAACAAATTAAATCTATCATTTCATTTGTACAGTTTATTGCACAACCATTGTTATCCATTACTGTCTTAACACCATTTATTATCCCAGCCCATATCCCAGCTGCTCCTGGATCAATGGTGATATATAGAGCAGCTTGAACTCCAATTGGATTGCTGACATTAGAAGTGGGAGCAATCTTGCCTTTCCCTGCAATTCAATTACCAAACTTTCACTTCAGTCTAGAACTAAATAGCCTCAAAAGTGAAGAGCAAGGGGGGAAAACAATAAACTGCTTACGGGAACCTTGATCCTGTGCCTTTGAAAGGCGTTTTACACCTGAGACATTCATGCACAGTGAAAAAGGGTAATTTTAGTTTGTGTGCATCTGTCCAATTGTTGTGAAAGCAGAACCCTCAGTGAAATATCTCAGGGGTCACTTTGGACCAAGTGCCAATTTAGCTAATGGAAGGATTAGGGAGCAGAGGTTCAAGACCAACATTTAAGTGAATCAGTCCCCCACAGAATAGGGTTGAAAATTAAATAAATACATAAATAAACAATATACACATTTTATAAACCCATATATTTAAATAGTGTTTATATATAGTTAGTGTGTTTTGGGGCATCTATATGTGTAATTTGCTCTGCATGTGCTCACATTTTAAGATATATAGGGGTATTGGCCTAGGGGTATAAAAGAGGATTTTGTGATCAAACCACACCTTCTTATATAATATTAGATGATCTTGTGCCCTGGATTTCACAAAACAGACGCAAATACAAAAGAATAATCTACATACTGAGATTTGTGGATTTGAATATTTCAATATAAATCTTTTGTATCTTCTTGATCCTGGGCCTTTCAAATAAGAAATTGTTGTGTGGGTGCTATATTTTTTTTTTAACTTTCTCAAGCAACAGGCTAAAATGGGATAACAGAAAGCTATTCCTAGCAAAAAGTGCAATAAATCCAATGCCTTTAAAAGAAAAGAGAGACACGAGAAGAAAACATATTCCCAAACTTCCTCAAATGTTCTCACCTGTGAGTAGCTGCAAGTTGGGCAGGGGCTCTGACAAGACTCCTCGACACTGTTCCTCTACCGGTAAAGGAATAACCATGAGACCATCAGCAAGCTGAGGAAAGTCCTTAATAAAATTATTGTCCCTGAGAAAGAAAAAGAAAGACAGAAAGAAAGAAACTTTAAGTATCTAAAGGAATCTAAAGGTTATGTTTAACAGTCAAGGAAGCAGCTGAACCTCATGAAAACTGACTGCAGCTCAAAGCATCTGCAATCCTGGCATGTTCCAGTACCTTGTCCAGCTGCTAGTGTCCTATATCATTCAGCGATTGGGATTTGGGGATTTACTGTCTCGTGAGTTTCTTCCATGATAATATTTTATGTGCTTTTGGAAAAGGAGTTCTCTCCTCTCCTCCTCTATGCACAGGTAAAAATAAAGGTGTTCAGCTCATCGGTTCCTTATCTTAGATGTGATCAAAAAGTTCTGGGAACAGGGCCATAAAAATCAAAAACCCTTAAAGGATTTAAATTTGGCTTATCTCCAGTACAAGGTCATATTTTTTCTGCATGTCCAGACAGTTTCCAGTGCGCCTTTTATCTTTAGAGCTCTCCTGGGAAGCCCCTACATTGGAGGACATCAAGCACATTTTCCAGACACACAAGTAACAGAGGACACAGTGGGACTTCCACAGAGATTTTAAAAATACCAGCTGCACTGAAAATAGTCCAAAGACGATGAGCTTAAACAGGAGGGTGGCCAAATATAAATCAGGTAAGGTTTTTGAATTTTTATGGACTTGTCCCCGTTAACTTTTTCATCTATTTTTTTGTGCACTGTACGTCATAGTGAAATGTTTAAACTATAAATGTAACAAGAATCTTTTTGCTTCTTTTTTTTTTTTTTTTTTAAATCTCAGTAATCTCTTTCACCTGTGAGTAGAGGAAATTCCTAGAAGGCCCTGCAAACAACAACAGAATGGGTGCAAAAGCAAAATATACGTGCAAATACAACATGTGAATGCATGACGCTTAGAGGCGCAGTAAAAGCCACAGTTGTGTCCACCACCTCGAGGGCAAAACAAAGAGCAGCAGGCGAAGGTAACAACATAAAAATCTTTTTCTCATTTTTGGTGAAGATGATAAGTACATGAAAAAAAATGATAATAACAACTGTCAATAGTACAGAAAGCCACTGAGGTCATAAATCATCTCATTCTCCCTGCTGTTCGACACTTTAATAACGCCAGCTGGCGTTTAAAAATACCATTTAAAATGGCATTTGGCATTTATAAACACCATTCGATGTTTTAATATCACCAGCTGCCATGTATAAACGCCATTCTTGCCATTTGATATTACCGGCTGCTGTTAATAAACGCTGTTGCAAACAGCACTGGAGGACATACAAACACCTCTGTGCCAAGAGAGCAAACGTTAATAATATAATGCCAAAGCTGCTCGAAATTCGAGGCTAGCTAACATACGGTCCAAAGATGTGTCTGTCACGCTTTATCTTAAGGCCCAGACACAAAATTAATGTTTGGAATTGGTTTTTACTGGATGGCATTTTAAAATGTGACATGTTTCAAATAGTTTTGGCAAAGGAGGTTTAGTGTCTTACAGCAAGTTTCCTAGGCAGGTCTCTTTCGGTACAATTTTGCGTAGAGTCTGATAAAGTAACTCTAAGGTGTGACACAAATACTGAGGTTGAAAAAAAACCCCACGTAGACATAAGTACCAAAGACATGAGACAAGATGATTTCTGATTTTATGGCACTGAAACTGAAAATTCTGCCTCCAGTTCAAGTTTATGTTGACTTAATTAACTAACTTCTACTACTGCATAGTGGTTGCTAAACCTTAGAAAAGTAGAGAGCCAGCCTACATCCAAATACCCCCATCAGAAAACCTCTTGCTTTCTGTGGGGTTTGCAGTGCAAGACTGCCTACTGGCAATATTATTATTTGAAGAGCATAAAATGTGGAACTGCAAGGAGAATTAGATGAATTATGACCTTAAACAGTGACGTTTGTGGGTCGGAGGTTAGAAGATAAAGAACCACACACTATTCTATAGGGACAGGCAACAAAAAACATCCATAAATGCACACATTTTCAAAAACCTTTTTCCATTTTCATTGATCTGCTGATCTGCACCTCTATGATATTTTTCAATGGAAAAAAAAATACTTGGGAAAAAATATCATTAAGCCTACATGTAGAGATATAAAACAGAAAATGCTGTGATGCATTTCTTTCAGTAGCTAGGCCATTGTGGTAGAACTGGAGGAGCCTTGGTTCATTTACTGTCAAAAAGATGGGTTGTCTTACTGCATCCTGAAAGCATGGAAGGCTGCAGCAACTTATTTCCTATAATCCACTTTTATAGGACCAAAACTCAGAGCTCAGACCTTGTGTGATAGAAACCCTAGGGCTTGGCTTGATTATTCTTGATATAAATTTTTTATCTTGCTTCTCTCTTTCTGTCCTACTCCTTTCTTTGTCTAATCACAAAGCCTGTTAGATGCAATCACTGCGAAAATGGAGGGGTGGAAGGAACAACTCAAGGGCAGAAAATGAGAACAAAGAGAGACAGAAGAGGTGTAAAGACTAACATAGTTTATTCTCAGAGAAAACATATCGATTGCTAAACTATATCAGTCAGTTTCATCCAGTGGCTCATGGGACCTAAGGTAAAGATCATGTATACCTTTTTGGATTTTCAAGCCCAGATTTGCGCTGCTCACTATATCCATTCAGATGGTTCAATGTACAGATGACCAAAACAAACAAACAAAAAAAGGTGGGATCAAGACTTTTAATGGACACCTGGATGGATATAAAAAGTTAAATGTTCTTAAACTTTCTTTTTCAAATTCCTTCCTTGAGGGAAAGACAAAAGGAACAGATGTCATACCAACCTCAAAGGTAGATTCTGGCATCTGCACAGGTAAGTAGGTGAGAAAGCAAATTCAGAACTGACAAAATGTCAGACTTCAATTTACCTGGTTTTAGCTTGACTGCAGTTTCTCGGACTGTGTTTATGTGTGTCTGTGTGTACGTGGCAGGAAAGAAACTTGAAACATTTATTCTGCTGACAGCTCATTACAAGAAGAGACATTTATTTGCAACGCTACAACCCAAACAAACCAGGGTGGTTAACAAGATGAGCCAGTTGCTTGTCATTCTAGAAGGATCATCTTCATCTTGCACAAATGGCTCCACTCATGGCACCACTGCTATGGCGAACTTATCTTACTTAAGACTGAAAAATTACATCTTATAAACTGACAGGCAGCTTATGCAACGAGCAACAGACCTAGCGACAAATGTGTGGATGCTAATGTGCGCGCCAGCTCACTGATGTTGCTTCCTGAGACTAAAATGAGATAAAGTCGAGATTAACGCTAATTGTTTCCTACACCTGTGCTTCTTTTTGTTGTTGCTGCGTCTGAACTTAAAATGCTTTCAGAAAAAGTCTACAGAGGACTGTAATAAAGCATCGACTATAACGGGCCTTAAACAACACAATGATTTCACTAATAAAGACTTTTTTTCACTGAGGACATTTTGACTTGCCACGCTTAGAAAAGCACAGGTGGAAATGAGTGACTGCTGATTTGCATTCAGCTGCTCTGGTTCAGAAGCTTGTTACAGTGTGTACAGACTCACCTGCCACTCTGTCAGTCTGTCATGGCTAACTGGGAAATTGGAACAGAACAGAGCTATCATTAATGCTATTTTTAACACACGTGCTGTCTGCTGCAAAGAAAAGTAATGAAAATAATAAAAATAATAAATGTTTCCTCGTCAGATTTCTAATAACATTACTGACATTCAAAATGTCAGCTACTCGGAAATAAAATACTAGACTGAATGTAGTCCATCTGATTACAAGAGCTCAGATTTCTTTTGTTTTTTCAGTAGAGGAACTTTAGAACTCACTAAAGTGAACTTAACATTACAAAGTACTTTGACTGACGCGCAAGTAAAATCTCCATATGTAAAATATGCCTGCTTGTTCAGGATTTTTAGCCAACTAAAGTTACATGACTCACATGCAGCTTTACTACTGCAAGCAACCCACCGCACACCAGACTACATATGTGAGTACGGGCTTGCTGAGGAAATGCTGGCAAAGTTGTATATTTACTCATGTTTCATTCAATACCCATGTGTCTTCATTAAGGGCAGTGGACACTAGACTCCCTTTTGGCCAACCAGGCCTTCTATCCTGCTTGAGTCTACAAATGGAAAATGCTTCCCATTTGAATGAGAATCTCCAAATTACAAGCGTATGAAATGAGTAAATAATTAAAATATATGGTCGAATAACATCTTTATAAGACCATATATCTATCTACGAGACACTTTACATACAGATGTCCTTATTTATTTATTAATAGTAGAATCAGTGTCAACATTTAATAGTCCAACAGGATAAGTGGCTACAGCTAATTAATAGAGGGATAGCTGTTTTTCTTTTTGTGTCTTTGAATGTTCATCTTTCACCTAATTTCAGATGGCTGTGTCTATTTGTGCTTTCCCACATATGTTTGAGTGGGTATATTTATTTTGACTTTGTGACTGTGTAACTGATATTGAGTGGTACTTACGGAGAGATTGTTCAGGATAATTGGCTCTTGTGCAGTTTAGAATAGAAACCTCATTCCCACATCTAAACACTGATCAGCAAAGTTCAACCGCATTCACTTCATCTTAACTACAATGAGATTTGCCAACAATTCATTACCTCAGATTAAAGAATCGTATCAACAAGAATATACTTTAGGTTAACGATGCTTTTTAAAGCTGCAATTATTGGGAAAATCACATCAGTCCCTTCTTGTTCATTTTTGCTTTTTATGTTGAAGCACACCAGTATTGTACATGGGAGCTTTTGGTTGAATTGGAGGCTTACTCCAATGATTTCAAGTGCCCACTTTGACACTCAGAACTCCATTCTTATAATCAGCCAACCGGCTGCCCGCCAGTCATAAACCCACCATATGCTCCCATACGGTCCTTCTAAAGATGACTCAACCTGCCTTTGAAACAGCTTCCCTAACAATGACAGGACCTAACTGTTTCAGCAAATTGTAAACCTTGCAGGATGGTCTATTCCACTCATTTAGAAGCTGCTTTTCTGGACTGACGCAAGCACTAACAAAGACACCCTAATTCCCAGAGGAAATGAGTATTGAATATATATACAAATCCTTGGTGCTGAGCTCACAAAGGCTATAGCCTGATTATCAGTGTCTGTTCTAGCTCAGCTGCTAATTGAGCATGTGTAACCATTTTGGGTCAAAGCTGAAAGAGCACTTTAAAAATGCGTTTACAGGGCACACTCTGAATGGCCACTTCAAATCTTGCAAATCTTGCTTTCACCATTCCGAATAAACAAATGAAATCAATACACTAAAACTGATTTAGCAGGCATGTAAAACGGCATCATAAGCGAAGTCACATAAAGGCTTATCAAAGCATTTGAGATTTTTAGTATAAAAAAGACAAAAACATATTAAATGCCAGCTGCATTAAAAATGCTTGAAGATTTGATGAAAAAATGTTACACTTGCAGTGATAAGAGTGATAAGAGCAATTCCTGTGCATGTAAAAAGGAGTCTGGTATGGTATTTATTAACTATGGGATAGTTTATAAAAAATAAAAAAATAGTAAAAATAGCTAGAAAAAATACATTGCTGAGGTAAAGGCAAAAATATTTCCACATCCAAAGTTTAATATCAGTCTATTACTATTTAATAGTCAAGTTCCACTTATACTGTCCTGTGTAACGATCCAGCACTAAACATCATCCTGCCACACTTTAATGACCACTTACAGAGAAACACTGGAGTAGAAAAAGTGCTACATACTCTGTTTATGCATTTGTGAACGTCAAATAGTCTGAGCTCTGTACTGTAATAATCAATAAACACTGTATAGATGAAAAACTATTAGGAAAAGGAGGAAAAAACACAATAATAATTTTTGCCACTAGAGGATGCTCTGTCTCTGTGTGAAAGCAAGAGACAGATATCTAGTGGTATGACCCAATGTACATAGTTTAAGTATTTATGTGTTTTTGTCCCTGCACATTATTGAGTAGTCTGCAGGAGACTTTATTCTAATGTGCTGAACATTAACAAAAAAAAAAAGTATAAACAGCTTCTTCAGCAGTCGTTTTCAGCAGTAATAACCAGTTGTACGCATTATCGTCACATTACACAAAACACTGCCATATGTGAAAGTACAGGTATTTGTAAGTATGTAAGATTCACAAAAATGCAGGATTTGAGGGGTCACAGTGCTGGTTCTGATCTTCTGGACTGCAGTTCAGAACTAAAAAAAAGTAAAAAATGAGAAAAGAAGAGTTCGACCTGAGAAAGGGTTGACGAGTCGTGACAGGGCAGTGATGGTCAATTTACCACAGAGAAGGAAGAGATGTTAGAGCAGGGGGGTTGGTAGAATTGCAGGCTAACAACAGTCTTTTGATCTCTATGTAAGCAGCTACTGGGTGCCAGCACAGTTCAGATAGGGGGAGGGTTGTGTTGGAGGATTTATGGAAGCTAGGGACAAGTAGGGCTGCAGTATACTGGGTAAGCTGAAAGGGTGTCAAAGTGGATGAAAGAACACCAGGAAGGAAAAAGGAAAATACCTTTACCTGACGTATAGCAGGAAAGAGTGATTTATTTGCTTGACAAAAGGAACATTTTAATTTTCATATTAAAAAAATCCAACAAAAAACAAAACGCAAACACAAGAAGCAAGATGCACGTCACCAGGTCTTGTGTCTGAGTCTGATATTTACTGGAAGTAGAAGAAAATTAATAAAACCAACCAAAGAAAAGACTTGCACTGGTTTTTCTAAGACAACTCTCTACATGAACATCATCTCTTGTTGCTAGTGTTTTGATAGTGTTTAAGATACACAGTTGGGTCAATAGGCTTTTTGGACAATAACAAAGCTTCTGTATTTTATACATAGTCTCCCATTTTCAGAAGTTTAAAAGTAATTGGACAATTGACTGATAAAACGTTTCATGGCCAGATGAAGCCTCTTCATTCATTATTGCACGGGAAATTAAGCAGATAAAATCTTGAATCAATTCTAAGTCTTGAACTTGCATCTTGTAGCTTTTCAATGGAACTTTCAATGTAAGGTCCATAGAGATGTCAAGGCAAATAAAAGAGGTGATCATTAGGCTGAAAACCCCAAATAAACCTATCAGTGAGATTGAAAAAACTTTAGGCATGTATGGCTGCCCAATGGAATGGGTCATTACTGTTTATTAATGATGTGGCTACTCAAAGAAATTGCAGGGTAAATTTGGAAGTGCACATGGCTGTGTACTCTGCTCCCATTCAGCCAAATGCAAAACTGATCGGGCACTGCTTCACAGTGTAAATGGATAAAGACCCAAAGCACACTGCGAAAGCAACTCAAGAGTTTCTCAAGCAAAGAAATGGGGTATTCTTCAACAGCCAAGTCAGTCACCTGCTCTCAAGTCAAGTCAATTTTATTTATATAGCACATTTTGAAACAAGAAGAAGTTGACCCAAAGTGCCTTCCAAACCATTAGAGCATGCTTTTCAGTTACTGAAGACAAAATTGAATCCAGAAAGACAGAAATAAAATTCACTAAAGGCCTAGGAGAAGAAGAAGAAGAAGCACAATATTTGGTGATGTCCAGCTGTTTTAGATTTCAGGCGGTCATTTAGTTGATGAAGTATTAAAAACAATCTTTATGTTTAAAATGATGGTAGTTTGTTCAATTAATGTTGAACACGTAAAAATGTATAAAACACCTGAACCCTAAAACAATTAACAATGAATGCTTTTGATAAAAATCTAAAATTTATTTACTGTGGCCTGACAGAAAGATGGTCCTGGACATCATGTGCTTACGTGGCTTCACTCTGAGTATATTAGGTTAACTGGTGAGTCTAAATTGGCCGTAGGAATGAATGCGAGCATGAATGGTTATGTCTTTATTTGTGTTAGCCCTGTGTTAGACTGACAGTCTGTCCAGACTGTATGCTGCGTTTGGGATCGGGTCGAGTTCCCCGGTGACCTAAATTAGTTTAAGCAGAAGAAAATGGCTGGATGCATAGATAGTTGGATGGACTTCATACACAACTTCACATCTAGTTTTTGTGGTGGTATAAAGATGCAAAATTACCAAAAAATGTAATTTTTCAAAAACTTATGGACCTAATTGCACAACATGCAACTGCCACTGGACAATACAAGTTGTGCTCATGTGGCATGGTCTCGCAATTTCTCTCACCATTCTCAGTGTTTTTGTTGTAAATAAAGAGAGTCTGAAAACAACTGACAGAAAATATGACATCCAGCATAACACAGCATGCTTGTAATTTCTATGGCTGCCATGCTGTTTGGATTTATCCATAAATGGGATAATTACCTAGTGCCTGAAAGAGGAGTGTGAAACGAATGGCATTCCAAACAAAAGAAGAAGCCTCTTGTTCGAAACAATTGTCTCTGCCACAAAATACACTTTAGTATGACAATATGCAAAAAAGTCAACTGTACAACAAGACTGAAAACAGCAGCTAGCCTCTTCAGTGTCGATCCAAAGTCATTATATATCACCATGCAGAGGTTTTGTAGCATGGGGCAGACACCCCACGCTGCTGTTCATTTGATTTAATAGAATAGCCTACCTTTACTGTGGATAGAGTAATCCATGTAACTTACTGCAAGATAGTTTTTAGCCACTCTTTTAATAATATAGAAAAGATGGAGGATGTTTCATTCATTGCTAAATGAACATAGCTGAATTATGCCAGTACATCATATAACTTCTGAATTAAAATTTTTATGTATCCTCTCACAGTATCAATCGACCTTTCTATTTTCCAACCTGTTCCCTACCACTGCTTTGAAAACGCCGTCACATTTGCCCTTGAGAACCATATCCGCCAATTTGTTGAAATGCACAATCAAAGATTTATGAAAGCTGGGTATGTAGACAATCCAATTGCATGTAATGTGCTTAACAGCTGTAATATCTGTTATTTGAATAAACACTTGCTGCGAGTGGGCCAGACAGATGAGTCATAACAAAGATAAAGCACCCAGCGTCACTAAGGGCACAGGCCCCGGATGAAAAATTAAACAGTTATTAAGGGGCAATATCAAAAAAGGCCAATTTGTAGTGTAATAAAACAATCAGAGATGTTTATCTTGAGAGTTGTGTAACAATCTCTTATTACATCTGCAGCCACAGCTCAGTTGATAAATGATTCCACTGAGGGGAGGAGATGTGGTGACTTGTCATGGCCAATATTGATTAAGCTGGGGAGTTGATGCTGTGAATGAAGCAGCCTTGAAGTAGAGTGGAGTTTGTGTGAGTGTACGTGAGTGATTGTATGTATTTGTTTGTGTAGGTAATTACGTATATGCAGCCACATGCTGAGGCTGGTGACAACAAAAAGTGTTACCAGTGAGTCCAAAATGGCACCAGTCAGTGTTTTTTGTCACTCTCGCTTCCCTTCAGTCACACACACTCACACACAGCAGCAAGCACAGTTATATGTAGGCACGACACATAACCGCTCATCCTCCCTTTCATTCCCCTGAGTCGTGTATACAACTGAAATACAATGTGAGTGCGCGTAGATTTTTTTTTCTTTTTGTACCTTGATATCTCTGTTGGCCTGCTTTAGGAAATTGTAGAAATGAACTCTGGTGGCCAGGATCATTACCATAGAGATGAAACTCGGCAATGCAGAGTGAGGGGGCATACAGGCCAGTTAAGTGTGGAACTGATTAGAGCCACCACAGCTTTTCTAATTTTATATTACTTGCACTTTCTCACTTGCTACAAACCTCCCCCATTTGTGTCTATCCATTGTAGCAAACATCTGCCTCTCTATCTCCCTTACTCTTTCAGTCTCCATATTTTTCTTTTCACTTTTACTCCAACATGGACACCGCAGTTTTACAAGGAAGCCAAACCAGCAATAAAAAATTCTGTTCCTGACAGACTTTCATGTCATCACCCTGAATGCAGAAAAACACTTCTGAGCATTTGATTAGAGGACAAGAGACTACAACAGGAGGTTATCTTTTCTTACTTGGCACAGCAATCAAGCAACAGAGCAGTTTGGCTATTTTCTTTTTTGACACGCTAACAAGAAAAAAGACACAACAAATTCTTTATTTTCTGTCCTTTTGATAAAGACAGCGAAATAATCTGACTAGCTCTTAAAACTTTACATGACCCTGGGACTTTGAGCTGAAAAACAGGGAGTCTTAGTTCAATAAAACAAGCTCTGAAACTCACTTAAAAGACCTTGAGGCACACGTATTCACTTCTATAGGTTATTTAAGCACCAAAACTAAACTCGACATGATTTTTTTCTACCAAAAGAAGGTCAGCTTTTATAAACGTCTGCTTCATTTTCTTCTGTTCTGGTACATAAAAATACACAGATGGCAAGTCTCATCACAATTTTTCCACAATCTCATCATCTCGTACTTTATTAACAGTAATGGGGCAAGACAGCAAGGCGGTTTTTGCATTCTTTTGTTGTTCAGTGTAATTACAAAGCAAGATGACTGACATCAAGACCTGATTAAAAGCTATTATATTATCTGCTATTCTGTCATTCATATGTTTGTGATTGATATAACTAACTGAAGTGAACCATTTTTTTGTAGTAGGCATCTTGAAAGCTAGGCTCTGGAAATCACATCACAGGAGTGGTAATTAACTCCTTTATAGTTCAGCCTCGCAGGGGTGAGTATGGGTGAATACTCAATGAAGTAAATTTCATATAGATGAATAAAAGTGGCCCTGTGGGTAGGTAAAAGAGGGAACCTGGATGTGTCACCTCAAGGATCACAGACTGGTTTTTGGGACGTGAAATGTCACCTCACTAGCAGGGAAGCAACCTGAGCTAGTGCAAGAGGTGGAGCTCTACTGAGATGGGCTAGATTCTTTTTCTGTAATGGCCGAGGAGGAGAATTGCTGGTATGGGGATACTCACAAGCCCCCTGCTGAGTGCTGTTTTCCCCAGAGAGCAATTTGTACAAATTCGAGTTGTTGTCTGTGAATATGTGATAAATAGCAGTTCAGAATACCCAGCTTTTGGGGAGTCTTCGGATGGGGTCATGGAAGGAATTCTGGCTGGGGAACCATAGTTCTCTTGGGAGGCTTGCATACTCATGTAGTTATGGATAAGGACACCTGGAGAAGGGTAATTGGCAGGAACAGCCTACATGATGTAAACCATTGTGGTGTTATGTTCCTGGACTTCTGTGCTAGGTATGTATGATTGACTTTGTTGTTGTATTATATGATCTAATGCCATGTCTTGAACATTTGGTTGAAAATAGCAAAAAAGCTGTCAGGCAATATGATTATAAGGTCATCGATGCCTCTCATAGCACCAATCTGAGGACCTGTTGGTGGACACCAGTGGTGAGGTAAGCTGTCAGGCTGAAGAAGGAAGCTTCCCAGGCTTGGTTGGCCCAGGGGTCTCCTGCAGCAGATGGACATCGGAGAGCCAAAAAGGTTGTGGTTTTGAAAAACTCAGGAGTGGGAGAGGGCCATGGAGGAGGATTTTTGGCAGCATTTAAAGACATTTTGGCAAGCTGTACAGTGACTTAGCATGGGGAAGCTGGGCATGGCTCAACGTGTTGGTTGGGGAGCAGAACCGCTGACATAGATATTGTGGGACCTAGGAAAGAGCACTTTGAGGAACTCCCAAACCCAGCCAAAAAATCCCTATGTGAAGTAAGGCCGAGCCTGAAGATGCTGGGAAAACTCACGAGTTACACAGGTCCCTAAGGTAGTTGAGAAGCGACCCCATAGTAAAGCACCAGGCATAGACGATTTGGCCCAGAGATGTTATAGGCTCTGACATTGTGGGGCTGCCTTGGTTAACACACTTCTTAACTGTTTCATGGAGGTCTGGTACAGTGTCTGTGAAGTGGAGGTCTGGAGCAGTGGGAGTACAGGGTTCTGAGCCATCAGTGTAATCAAAAATCAAGCATGTTTTCAGTGAGTGTTGGACTCCATCTGTGGATCATCAGAAGAAATGCAGGTGTTTTCCCTGACTGACATGATGAAGGGACAGTTGAGTCGAAAGACAAAGCTTTCAAGTTACCAGCCCATTTACATCCCAACCCTTATCATGAAATCTGGGTAATGACGATAGGGTGATGTGGATTTTCGGAATTGCTGCTCCTACATGCTGAGAGGAACCTGCTAAGGTAGTTTGGGTTAGAATGTCTAGGGGGTGTCCTTGGATGTTATTTGGGCATGGACAACTGAGTTAAGACTATGGCAAAGACCTGGAATCTGTTGGTGAGATTATTTATCTGATCTGGCTTTGAAAAAACCTGGAGGAACTGAAAAGTGTAGTTGGGGAGAAGAAGTCCTGGAATACCCTGGTTAGTCTGCTGCAACCACAACCTGACAGATAAGCGGATTGATGGACAGATTGATGGTTAGATGGCAAGATGGGTAAAATTGGAAAAAAAAGAAGCTTGAAATTGGTATCTATTTATGAGTTGATATTAATAAATAATTTATGACTAGAATGTTTACAGCACCAGCCTGCAGTCAGAATGATGGAGAGAAAGGAGAGTTAAAAAAGATAGCCTTGTAGAGGGGGCATTAAGTTACACACAGTTCACTACTATTACAGTATTTTATTATTCAATCATAAAAACATTTCCCCACCAATTTCTGCGTAGCCCATCTATAGCCATAGAAGGAGAACAAATGTCAAGGGCTATGTTTTGCTTCATTGAGCACATGCAGCGCTATTGCATGCACACTGAAATATGATTAATTTCCACGCTTTAGTTAATGCACGGTCATGTTATACAGGTGTACAGTTATACATCGTATACAGAAAGAACCAGCATAGCATCTTTTGATGCATGGCCATGATGAAACCCTGACGATGTTTGGCCTGATCTACTGCACTGACATATTATTGTTCTGTCTATGCGTAGATGAATAAATGATGTGTTTTAAATGTACAGGGTGGGCCATTTATATGGATACACCGTAATAACATGGAAATGGTTGGTGATATTAAAGTCCTGTTTGTGGCACATTCTTGAGAAAAACACTTCAGCTGTTGATGCAGTGACTTACTTACTAGCAAAGCAGTGGTTTGCTTACATTTATGTATTAAAAAATTATATTTGACATATATTTATATATAGAAAAGAATATGTTTTAGAACCTTGGAAAATACTTAACTGAATTTTTCATTTTCAATTATTGTACAAGTAATTTAGATGTGCACAAATTATTCTTTGATCATGGAGTCAGTATGGCATAACCCACAAATTTCCTGAAGCAGGAACTAGAACAGAGAAAAAATGACTAACAATAAAAGGGATCTGAATGCTTTTGAGCGATTATGGATATATTGTGTTATTATTATTATATTGTATTCTTATTATTATACTTTTATTAAGAGGACCTAACAAAAACACGATGACATGAGCTTATGAAGGAAAAGAGGACTATAAGTCATATGTTGTTTTAGGGGGTCTACCAGAATATATGTATATATTTTTTAAACACATACTTTAGGTTAAAATAAAGCAGCACCTCTTTTTATCCTCTGGCTTTAAGGGACACCTGCCAAAAGTCCAGTCTTATTCTGAATATAGCCTTCTATGAGCTGTCAGATAACAAAACCCTGGTGTTCAACCCTACATGTTTGAATGTGAATTGGACCCAGAACAAAGAGAGTCTTTATTCATCTGCCAAAACAAGAGTCCAGGTAAAGGCTAAAGCCTTGATGGGTGTATGTTTTAGTGCTAGGCATCTGCCTGCCAGCTAAATTATGTTAATTCCATCTTACCTTATTTTGTGAACCTTGACAGAGAGGTAATAAATGGGCAAGGTAAGAACATTCTAGGGTATTTGCTTTCACCGTAAATGGTCACCCTGAGTCCCAGTCTAGATGTTTTTTCATTTTTTTCATTTTTACAAACAAAGAAGCTCATCAGTTTCAGACGATCTTATAGACTCTAAAAGTTTTGATCATTCCCAACGTCAAACCTGTGGGCATGATGTTCAAAGCTTAAGGGAATGTTAGTTAACTGTGTGAAATGTTAACACAAAAGTAATTCCAGTGATTGTGGAGACATAAAAGAGTAATCCAACGGGATTTTAGTTTCTCTGATGCCGGGAGTACATAAAGACTGCTCTTGTCACAACATTTGATGTACTTTACTCATGGCCTAGATACTGAAAGTTGGCAGAAGCTTCAGATGTGTGCCAAACTATACTATATACCACTAGAAAAGTGTTATGAAATTGTGTTACTCAGTGACGTAGATTTCTAAAAGGGGTGAAAAAGAGGCCAGACTGTTTGTACATGTACATTGTGGATAAACCTCTGGTCTTTATGGGGGAAACTGATGTGAGGCTGGCTTATTAAAAAAAAAACTGCTGCTGGCTGTGCTTTAACCGCCTTGAAATCAGTTATCATCTGCACTTTGTGTGGAAACAGAGCTAACCTTAGCAAATAACTCTGATTTATCATTGTAACAAACACGTCCTCTTCTTAACTACCTTGGCCAACATGTGTGATGTACGAATCTTATAAAAAGTCTTTTGGCATATCAGCAAGGAGAGCTTTTGGTTAAAATCACCATGTCTAAATTAATAAACATCCAAGTTGAACAACTGCAGGCTCCACCAGCACTCAGTTTAGCATCAATGAGAAATTATTTGGTTGAATGATTATACAAAGTATACCAGCTGTTTTGTTAATACACCACCTAAATGTAACACTTAAAAACCTCCTGTAGATATTAACAGTTAACCACATCACATCGCGCTGAAGACTTTGAATTAAACTGTGATTCTTTTTTTCATACACTATATTGCCAAAAGCTCCCATGATGATACTACAGTCATACTGTTGTATAGAATATGATGCATTACAGTAAATTAAACAATCTAAAGAAGCATTTAAAGTGCAGCAGTATAATTGATCCATATAATACTGATTGTGAGCATTTTTTGGCAGAATAATTGCCTTTACTTTTGATACTTTATGCACACTTTGCCAGTAACACAGTTTTATGTGTAGTGTGGTGTTTCCATGGTGGTTTATTACTTTTGCTAAAGCAATGCTTCTTTAAAAATGTCTCTACCTCTGTTGTAATTGTCAGCTAATAGTAAATAATAATTTTAATGCTAACTATAGAAGTAATAATATTTTACAATCCTGAGCTGGGGATAGGATCGGGAAGTTGAAATATCCTGGAGGAGTACAGCAAGCTGCAGAAGGCTGTCAACACATATATAAAAACAAAAGACAAGCATGACATAATTGGTATTCTTTAATCTGGTCCAATTAATCTCATCTGTTTTTCTTTTTTGCCATGTCTACCTTTCTGTATAAATTGCTGCACATCAGAGCCACACCTTGCAAAATGAGTGCTCCATGTACTTCTACTCTCCCACATGATTTGTCTACATCTGTATGAGATGTTTGACTACTTTATTACATCATGCACAAAGCAGCATTTGGTGCACTACCCCCACCCCCTGCCCCAGCATTTCTCTCGCAGTTACTCTTTCCTAGTGTTTCGCTAAGTTTTGATTGGCTTTACTGTTTTGATTAAACTTTTTTTTTTCTAAACACATATTGCTCCCTTTACCAACCCCCCCCCCCCCCCCCCCCCCCCTCTCCCCCCATCCCTGCTTTCTGCAGCCAAACAGCAGGTAGTCGGATACAAGCCTCTCTAACATTAGTTGATATTAGGCTAGGGTCTATTAGGTCCTGCCTCGCCATGTGAGTTACTGCACAGAGAGTGAGTGCCTTGGGAGCAATCACACTCACAAACACCGGCGCACTGACTCACACAAGCAAACACATGCCCACACAAAGTTAAATCCAAACCCACACCAATGTTTGAGCACTGCACACAAAGCCCTCGCAATCTCCCAGACATGCTCACCTTATGTGCACTCAGTCATAAAGATGGAGGAATCACTGAGGCTTTAAGAACCTCCTCTTACCCTTACGCTTCCTCTTTTGCTAAACTCGGTCTGCTAAGGTGCCATGGTGTAAATAAGACTCAAACTTTCCAGAAAATCAACTGGAGCAATGTGAGGAAAAAATATCCCTTTTTGGTCATTCTTGCTTTTTCATTTTCATTTTTTTAAGTTTAATATCCAAATTATTGAATAAAATTGAATGACTAAATACTTATGTATCCTGTATACTTTCAAAAATGATACCCATCAATTTGCAGAATTAAAAGAAATAATGAATTGCATATGCTTTATGGCTATGTACAAGCTAAAGCAACATGGCTGTTTAATGTAGAGATAAAACCACATTTATAGCAGACGGGTATTAAAATAATAAAAACAGGACTTGAGCAAACAGATTGTGGAAGCTAACGGAGATGAAAATATTTAATAAAATGAGTTCACAAGAAAGAGCCTAATATTTACAACAAATAACCTAACCTTTTGAATCCCATTCACATTGAATATCGAAACAGCAGTCTGTGTGCATTAGTGTATGACATATAAACACAGGGCTTTGTCTCGACACTTTAATGTAATCAAGTATTTTGTGAGGCTGCTGTTGTACAATTGCGTTGGGTTGTATTTTTTTCATGTAAAAATAAAAGGCTGTTTTCAGCTTTTTTCACAGCTTGCTTGAGATCCTAGAAGAGGCCTTTGAATGTTGCCAAACTGTACTGACTGCATTTACACCTGGCTGCGATCCAACCACCTCCAGACATCACATACATTTCAGTTTCTATTGCCATACACTTTATCTGCAATTTACAATGCATTAGCAAACAACCACAATGCATTTGGGTCTAAATGGAGTCTTCATACTCCCAAAACTGTTAAATCCCACACTTCCCATTTATGCACCTAAATGGGATATTTGGAAAAGTCTATACTTGCCTTGCAAACATCCACGTTTCAAATGGCATGACACCAGTTTGTAATGGATTAGGTAATGGCTTTCTATAATAAATGCATAGACTGTGATTGCAAATAACACAGATAGCACTGATGGCGTTGTAAGAAGATATCTCAGCTAGAGAAAACTCCACACAAATACATACAAAATAATATAGAGCTTTTTTGAAATTTTAAGTGACACAACAACTATGACCTTCACGAATAAAAATAGTAGAAAGACTAATACAATACACCATACTGTCCTACATCTCAGTGTCGCAAGCTGTGGTAGCATTTATTTGTTTTCTCATGAGCCAGACACATTAAATTGGTATGAAATCTGTCGAAACAACCAAATGTTTGAATACAACAAAGATGCCAACCGATCTAGTAAGTAAAAATAATTATGCATGGAGATATATGACTATCTGAATATTTAAGTAAATAAACATAAGTACTTTAACGCCAGGATGTCACACACACACATAACTCTGTATGAGTTCACAATTCTGCCACGCACACCCACACACATATGTGCACAGGCATGTGTAAAGAGATAAACACTATGCTGAGAATTTAAGAAAGAAGGAGCAGGCACATATTTTGGAAGAGAATTAGGAAGCATCCCATCAACCTTGAGCAGCTTAACCCTTCACCTCAGCAGTCTGTCTCAGTGTCTCATGGCTACTCATTATATGGGAAGAAACTGCCTTGTAATGTTTGTTGACTCAACCCCCCAGTAGACGCTACCCTGTGTGCACAAAGGAGATAATTACTGAAAATTACTGAGGAACATGGAAATGTAGTTGTGTTTATGCCTGAGAGCTTTGTGGGCTCCTGGATTCACAAATTATTCATGTTGTGGTATCGTCTTCGCCTGAGAGGTGAGCAGTGATGACGACTTCTAGCAGAGTACCTATCAAAAGTGGTTTTGCCTGTTTCTTCTTTTCGGTATCTTTTCCCTTTTTTGCAAAAAACCCCATTATGCATCAACGTGACAAGAGTGACAGCATCACCTTAACAAAGCAAGTGGAGCTCATTTCTTCTCTCTCTCTCAATCATTGCTCGTCTTTTGTCACAACCCAAACGTTTTACTGCATTTACCATGAGGCATTCTCACTCTGCCAACTATTAAGGAAAAAACACGCGAGCAATATGATATGCTTAAATGAAATGCTAAAATCAGTTAACTAGAGTCAGTTAACAGGTCTATAGAGAGCTGTGGGGTCAGGTTCCTGTGTTAATGCACTCTCAATCACCTATGATCATGTGGCAGTTCATGAAAAAAGGTGTTTTTTGAGGCAAGAAAAGGAGTGTAAACTTTGAAATGCCAGGAGGATAATCTGCCGCTGCTCATTACATGGTGTTGTGAAAACAGTAGTGTGGATATTCTTCTTTGGATCAGATTTGAATCTGTTTTGTATTCTGTATCATTTCTAAAAAAAATAGCATGCCTGCTTTAGAGGTTCAAAGTTGTGAGGCTGTGAGGCTCACCCTATCCCATTTGCTCTTTTAATGTATGATTCGAGTTGTTAATTGGTACTTAGTGATTGCAGTGGTGTATCAATGTATATATGTATGAGTCTGGCTCTCTCCTATTTGGATGCTGCCTGCTGCTTTCTTATTCTAAATTTACAGGACTAGGGTGTGCGTGTGTGTTCATACATTCACATTTACCCTTCATGCAGTCCTGTATCATAAAATGAGGCAAACTCAATTTTAAATGAACAACAACACATGACATATTATACTTAGTACACCCCATCATTTTAATAGCTTGTATAACGGCTTCTAACTTGAAGTGTACTGAAACAATCTGAAGGTTCTTTATCAGTGTCTCACATCGTTAAGGAGGAATTTTACCCCTCTTGTCTTTACAAAAGAAGCTTTGTAGGCATTCACTGAGGTCTGGATTTAGACTTGGTTCTTTTCTTCTTCAGCCATTCTGTTGTAGACCTGCTTTTATCCTCGGGTTCATTGTCCTAGAATACTTTGGTATTTACTTTAAGGTGCCCAAGTCCAGTAGCTGCAAAGCAAGCCTAACTCATCACTCAACCAACATGCTTAACAGTGAGGATGAGGTGTGTAGGTTCTTAGTTATCCAGGTCATGTTAGTCTTCTGTGCTTAAAAAAAAAGGCAACTGGACTTCTTCAAGTTTACCTCTCATCCAAGAGGTTGGAGGTGAATGAAAGGTGGAGAGTCCCAGGTATTTAACCCCTAGTGGGGTTTGTTCCCTGTGGACGTGACCCTGAGTGTTGTTGACCTACTACTGATCTTGTGAGTCATCACATGATCCTCAAGAGCATGAGCCTCGTCCTTTTGGTGGAGGTGTCAGCTGAGTCTTGGCTTTTCAATGTTGGGCCATGTGTTTGTGGAGTGGAGTGTTTTCAGTAAACGTGGTCCTCTGCATCATGGCCAAACATCACTGATTTGATCTTGTCTAGCCAAAGGACATCGCTCCTAAGCTTTGCTGCCATGTTCTTTTTAGAGAGAAGGGCTTTTTGCTGGCATCCCCACTAAAAGAGTCATACTTGTTCATGCTTTTTTTGTAAATGTACTATCATGAACTTTAACATTTAACATGTTTACTGAGGCTCATATAGCCTGAGTAGTTTGGGTGCAGCATTAGAATTAGTTTTTCTGAGCATTACACGGTCTGACCTTGGGGTAAATTTGCCGGGACATTAACTTGTGGGAAGACTGGCAACAGTTTTAAGTGTCTTCCAGTTCTGAAAAATCTCTCTCACTACAGCGTGATGGACTTCAACATTTTTTAAATGGAAAATTATCTTATATGACTTCCCAGACGAGTTAAATTTTCCACAGTTTTCTGCCTTTTGTTTTAGGTTTTGTTAAATAAATAATGATACGCTGTAATAGGCCATGCTTTGTAATTCATCTGAGATTGTATTTACCTAGCACCTGCTTAGGACTAGATTACACTTAAGTCCTGATATGTAAGCCATTAGAATCAAAAGTGAGTGTACTTTCTTTGCACCATGGCTCTACAGTCATCTTTTCAGGCATGGGCTTGACACTGATGTACCAATTAGTGGCAGGATGTCATTATGGTGCATGTAAGTGCACAATTAAGTAAATAGAAAGGATGCAATCTTAGGATAAGTTTTGGCCTTTAGCCTGCATTCATTGTCAGGTTCCTGGATGAAACTGTAAAAAATATAATCAATCTTTTTGGGCCAGATTTCTTTTCCACAACGTTTTATACTTTCACATCCACATTTACGCATGTAATGAATGAATGCTTGAATGACATCGTAATATTGTGTTACAGTTCTGTAATTTACAGCAATATGCAAAAATCACTCCCCGGGCTTACCTCAACATCCTGTGAAAAAGCAAAGTGTGATCAATATAATACCAAATGTATGCAAAACAGTCGTAAATCACGGATTATATTTCATACTGAAAAAAAGACCTGTGAAGCTGTGAATCAATTTATACAATTCATCTCAATCATCTAATATTTCACTTTGAGGTGCTGGTGCATAGGAATGGGGTTTTGTGTGTGTGTGCGTGTGTGAGAGAGAAACCCAGTAGACTGTGGAGGTGAGAAAAATAAGGGCTGTGGAATAAGTCTTGCATCTGCATATCAAAGAAGGTGTGGAGGGAAGTGTAGAAAATGATGAGAATAAGAACTGTAGTATGTTTCTACAAATGCATAGAGTGTGAAGTAGGTTCTTATGGGAGCAAAATCATTACGAAGACAAAGCTAATGTTCTTTTGACAAATGACAGTGGATTTGATAAGCACAGTAAGTACCACAGTAAGATAACATGGCATAATACACATGTTTAATTAATGACACTGCAAGGCAAGTACCAACCTACTGTGAGCTGAGCCTTTCTGGTTAGACTTACCCCGGCTCAACTTTCCATCGTTAACAGAAATAAATTGAAACAAAGATGAAAGTTTAGTGGGGTCGATGAATACAAAATACATTCTGGTTAAACAAAAATTTTCCCCACAGAATTTGACACTGATTTAAATAATGGATACACAGAGTAACACCTTTCTTTTTTGTTTCCTCTAGTCTCTCTTCAAAACGTACTGAACCATGTACTGTCGGTCTATTTAAATGCTTTTTGTGTTTCGTTTCAGACATACTCTGCACCTAGAGACGTGTGCGTTCTTTATCCAAACAGGCACATCAGCCTGGAAGTGCACTTTGCCTGTCATCTGCATGTAATCAGCCAAGTGTGCCTTTAACTGCAGGGAACCATATAAGTGTAGCTAAGTATGCATCTTGCAATTAGCATGGAAATTTTTCTAGCTTCAAAGCACAGGTGCAAATTGCACAGGTGTAAGAAAATGAAGGCTGAGATGGAAAACAGGAAAAGTTCTCTATAAATGTTCTCTCTGAAGTGTGACTTAACTTCTTGGAAAGATAAATAACCACAATACCTAACTAATTCCAAACAGAAAAAGTGGATGGAGAGCTGTGGCTGAGTGGTCATTTTACTTGATGTTCAGAACTGAAAATAGGGCCCTTTTAAGAGCCAAGTAGATTTGTCTGCAGTTACCTTGACAGTGTCAGGGAAACTCTTTATAGAAATCATTAGTGAATTACAATTTTACCTAAGTTGAAAAAAACCCATATAAGTCTCAGCTAGAGCCAAAAATGTTTATCCATAATGTTTGTAACTTTGCAATTATCTAACTTTTATTTTGATGTCTTTTTTTGGTTTTTGACTGTCTCTTAAGACTTCCAAGTCACTGTGCCAGTGACCGTCACAGAGCACAACAACCATACTTAAAGGATGCTTAGTAATCAGCAAAATGTATTTCTGAGTATAGACCTTGCCAAACAACCTTAGGGTGTATAAAGGTGAGACATTCACTAAAAAGGAGGAACATGAAAAGTTAATAGTGTTGTAACTTCTCTTTGGTAATTCACTGTTTGACAATTTCTTCATTTTTAAGGGATTAATTCCAGCTATTAAGGGAGCTTTGATTAATTCTTGCCTGCAAGAAAGGATTTGAAGAAATTTAAAAAGAAAAAACATTAAAGAAAGTTTTTAAATTTCAAGAAATTTAAAAGCAGGGACCAAAAACACATTTTAACAATATCATATACACTATATTATTTTATATTGATCTCATACGGTAAAAAAAACCAGTATGTCACTCATTGTGTGTCTCAGGTCTGCCAACGCTAGTTGTTTCAATTTTGTAATGTCATCAGAGTCCTGGTCTTGAGTACATGTGTATTTACTTTCTGTATTTAATATAGCCCAGCTCATGGAGTTGGAGCCTGGAGGATCAGGCCCCACTGTGCAGCCTACTGTTTGAGGGCAAAGGGATAAAGACTGCCTCTTTGCCAGGGTTTATAATCCTCAAACTGTGCCTTTGTCTCATCTGTCAAACTGTGCCTTGTTGAGTGTATTAGTGGAAGTTACCAACTGGTTTAGCCTCTCAAACCTTTAGGAAACCTTGGACCTTTAGTCCCCAGTTTAAGCTCTGGACATGTCAGTCTTTCTTCCAAACTGTCTAAAGATAACTCTTCAGTCCCTGTTTAACTTAGAGCTGATAAGGTGATCACAGGTAACTATCACAACTAACTGCTGAGTGGTTTCTGTTATATTCCAGGAATGCTTTTAGAACAAAACGACTGGTTGTGCATCAGAAGTTAGTGAGGTTGATGTCTGCAGCTACTCTTGGAAAAACCCGAGGCGTATACTAAGTGTCTATACTCGTCATTGTGGGTACAGAGAAGGTCGTCAGATGTTGCTGTTATGGGGGAGTTAAACCATAGCTTTTCATTCCTTTGAATGCTCTGAAGCCTCTTAATTTATAACGTGAGGTCCAAACAAAACTCTGAGAAAAATATTTTCAGTTTGTATTTACCTGTTCTGTATACTTTGGTAATTAGTTGACATTTCCTGAATGCATGAAAAAACAGTGTTAGATTGGTCATCTTTTACAATAACTCACTCTAGCTAATAGATGCATTAGTCTGATTCTTTCTGTTTAACAGCTTCTCTACGTTCCAATAACATCTTCAAGGACGCTGCTGACACGACTGTGTCGAGTGTTAAATTCCAAATAAATGAAACTTAATAGCATTTAGAACTGCTTCTTTTGAAAGCTGTTTATATTAAGAATATAGGGATATTAAAGCAGAAGTGTCCTTTTTTATACACTTATCTGTGGATTACTGAAATGCTGAATTCTCTGAGGAATTATGTGAAATTACAGTACCTGAATTATAGCACACTTCTGAGAGAAGACTTCACACAAACACCTTACAAAGGCTCTTATGTTAATATTATTCAAATTGCTTCTTTGACTATAATTTGACCATTTTAAAATGAAATTAATGGTGTAAAACTGCAGACTCGAAACACTTACCTTGTGTTCACCACCTTTACTGGGTACACGGAGATTTTAGCAGGACGACGATGCCCAAAGAAACTATTAATACATTCGGATAAATTCTACCTAGATCTAAAATTTTAGCCATTTTTGAAAGACGGAAAGGTTTCTCTCCGTTTCTTAAAAGTATGCGCTGTAAAGTCATGACCCTGTGCCAAGCACAACTATTATGACCCATAGGGCAGAGCAGTTGAAAAGCATTTTATGGTTACCCTGCTGAAAGCAGTGCCTATATAGTATGCGCATGAGATAGTGACGACAGACACAGAGAATGTGAGATATAGGCTGAGCATGTTTACCGTGGATACTGTATTTGTGCATAAATAGACCCTATCATCTCTCAGTGTTGAGCATTTCCTCACAGACAGCATGTGACTTATCAGAGTGAGCCAGGTTTTCAGAGAGCTGACAGTTTAAGGAGAACTGCCATGGGATAAGTCTCAATCCTCACTCAACCATTACACTCTCATGCCCTTCTCTCTCTCTCTGTCACACACACGTATCTACATAGACATGCACACACACACACACACTGAAGCAAGCACAGACGCAGCAACCCAATGGCAAACCCTGACTACCGATTTTCAGAGCTGCCTCAATGTGTCTCTCGAGATGCAGAAAAACTGTTCAGATGTGAAACAGCAGGTCTCGAGGGAAGACTAAGTGTCTACAAGTTTAGTTGGAAATAATATAAAAACAGATTCTTTTTTCAATAGATAAGAAAACAATAAAAGGGAAAGAAAAAGCATAAACTTATAGAACGAGACACGATTCTAGGTAAGATTAAAGAAAAGTGAAGAACAACATAATGAACAGTCACTGACAATTGAAAGAAAAAAGACATGACGCATGAACATTAGTCTGTATAGTCATGTAAGTGTAATGCATGTACTTGTACACTAGTTACCGGAAGGTCATTTGGAATATCTGTCCCAAGTTGACTTGCTGGGTTTTGTTGTTGTATCCATGCAGCATCTCACCAAACAGGGTGTCATTGAAGTAGACATCCTGCTTAGGGCATTTTGGTCCATCACAGTTGTCTGACTGCAGGAGACAGGAGCGCCCATCGCCTGCCAGCTTGTACTCTTGTACGCATCTGAGGAGGAAGGAAACACTGTCAATACAATGTATGATATGCAATCTAGGAGACCTTGTTTACACTTGAGGTGAAAGCATAGTGCTGGCAAGATTTGAAACAGAAGATTGAGCTGTAGCAGGCTGATTGTGATTTGAAAGACTGACATTATATACAAGGCTGTTCCCATGTTCCTACTTTAATTTTCAATCTATAAAGACCAATACAGAGAAACTCAGCATGCCAAAATTGTACCGATTTTCTTTAGAATTCCCTCAGACTAATAACAGCCTGACACAGACAATCACAACCAATGTTTTGAAAAGACATTTTTCCAGGTTTTCAGTTTATATACCATTAAATCTACTTTGTTACTGTCAAAGCCAAAAAGGCCTTTTAAATATGCAAAGTGCTACAGTAGCAATTATCAATGGCGAGTTTGTGGACACAAGCACTCTGGTGAAAACCATTTTAAAACAGATTCCAGTGCCACTGGATTCAGCAGACTCTGCAGTTAGTCACAATTATAGCTTCCACTATTGTGTGCAATCCTGTCTTACAGACCAGGCTGAGCAGTTAGTGCTGCTGGATAGGGCTGAGCGCAGGACTCATGCAATTGTTCATGTCTCTTCACCTCGGTGGGAAGGAGATGTCAACTGCTGTTGGCAATACTCAGATCTGGTGGAACAGGGGCTTTCTGTAGTTGAAGGCAAATCTGTTTCCATTTTTGTAAATAAACAATTTGTATAATTACAGAACAAAGTTATACCATTCAGATGATTTTATTAATTTAATCTGTTTTTTTTTTCCCACAGGCCACTTTTAAAAAGCATTGTGCATTTATTACAGAACATGTGGGTATACAGGCTAGTGATTTAGTGAAATACACTTATGAAATTAAACAGGATATCATGGTAAATGGACAGAGCCTCAACGTTCATGTTTGCCCACAGTGTAAGGGTACCAAATGATCTGGGGAAAATGAGGACATCATTCCAGATCAGACACAGATCAAGAATGAGGGCATGCTTCATGTTTCTTTAGGCTTCTGCTGTTAGGTTTCCATCAAAAAGTCAACAGATGCATTTAGACATGTTTTTTTAAGTATCCTTTTATCAGTTATCAGGTCCCAGGAATTAAGCAACTTTCATTGGCATGATCAGAACAGTTTCCATAAATGATCAGCCAGTCTTGAGATATAAATACCCTCAAAGAAGACAGCTATTTAAAGGAAAATGGGAAGGACAACCCTAAAGCTAACAAAAACACTGACAGAAGTACTTCCTGTATTTTTGGTTACTATTTGTAGCCCTTTTTCAGACCTTTCATGTTTGGAGCAACAATATAATATTTAATATTGCTCCAGGAATATCACTGCTTTTAGAAATTGGGTAAAAAGACCAATATAGAAGTTCAGGTCTTTGTGGCAGAAATACTCACTAACCTGAAGGGTTTTATTCAGTGTAGATCATTCTTTTCTTTAACCTAACCTTAAAATGGTTCCATGTCCCAAAGCTGAGCACGTAACAGAAAAATTATGATAACAATAAATTCTAAACGAGAAAAAAATATTTAATCAGCCAGCTAAGAACGACCTTGTTTCTTTTTTCATGCAAACTCTAGTATCACAGGTGGAAGTCCTGTGTTTGACCCATTTGTTCACTATTCACATCTTTTCCAGCTGCCACGGACCACAGTGCAGTAGTTTTTTTTCAGTGTTTTTCATCAAGTTGCAAAGTAACAGTGTGATTGCACTTGGGAATCTAAGCAGTCTGCACTCAAATGGAAACCTAAGTATTTACAATATACTGGGTACAATCAAAAAGTTCTATGAATAAGTGCAAACAAAAACTATACCTAATTGAAATTTGGCATGATTTCCCCTTCAAGAATATCTTCATTCTACAAAATGACCATCACACAGAGGCTCACTGCCAGCCAAAGTTGAAGTTTTTTAGCTAAGAGTCCATTTTCATTGAATGTCATGTCCAGGGTGATACCAGGATAATAGTCATCCTCTTTGTTTTCAACATTCACAAGGATGTGCACTACCAAAAGATCCCCCTGCCTCAGACTGTCAATGCAAAGCTCCATTTGTACCATACAGAGAACTTTGGCATGTGCCATGTTGTGCTGGAACTTAGTGCACTGACAAGGCTGGAGGTTTTTTTTTAATCTACACATATAAAATCCTCACAGACCCATCAGATTTGCCTCCCTGTGACTTCCACTGCTTCCACAAAATGAAAATCAGGTTAAAGGTTCACTGTTTTGACGCAGTACCTCCGTAACATTCAGGCACATGTGCCAAGAGAACAGAACGGGGTTTCCACTGAGCAGTCTAAAAATAGTAGCTGGGCTAGAAGCTGTGAACACGATCTTAGAGGTGAGATTCACTAATATTACTTGTATGAGGTTTGAATTGTTTGGACAAATTCATGCAAGTTTTCTTTCCACATCTTTGTATTGTGTATGTTTTTGTAGATTATGCTCGTAATGGCTATACTAGAACTGTATGATATGTATTTGTCAATCTATCTATATGGCTTTCTAGCTATAGTTTATTCACTGGTTATTTCGTATTTAGTATTTTTTGAAAATTTACATTTGTGTAATCGAACCATCACTCATGAAACCTACTTCCAAAGAAAGCTTTATTGGCACCCTGCAGATGTCTTCTCTTTCTCTATTTACTACTAGCTATTCTCACCCGCAAAACATGAGTACGTTGCTGGAACTTGGGTCATCTTCAAGGGGCACAAGCTGCTGGAGACACAGCTGTTCACAACCTCCATTGAAGCCATCCGTACAGTCAATGCCCCTGGAGTAGTCATAGCAACCTGAGCCATCCTTCATTGGCCTCAGCCCCTCAGGACACTGTAAGAAAAAGAAAGAAGGAAAGGTGGTGGGAGGGATACAAGCAGGGGGTGAGGATAAAGGCACAGAATAAGAATAGAGAAGAAGAGAGTAAAACACATAGGTCAGAATGTGCATTTTAATCAGGATTGAAAAGTACTGAGAGGACAGAGATAGTAAGACTGAGAAGATAAGACAGTAGTAGTAGGGAGTAAGACTTTCAGAAAGAACAAATTCAAGAAAAGAAGAATTTAAGCCAATTATATTTTTCTGATACAACACAATAAAAAGGTGGAGGCGCTTAAAGGATTAGAAAATTAAACAACGGCAGCTTGGAATCGTTACCACAGCTCATTTTACTACCTGAGCAGAAAGTCCCCCCTCAGTTCACACAAAGGCCTGTGTTATTTTTATTTTTTTTTTAAATGCCAGACAGAAAGAAAAAACTCAGAGGCGAAAGATTTAGACACAAGCACCAGCAATTAAAATGATTATCATTTGTGAAATCATTCCACGCTGATAGAAGTGTGATAAAAGAAAATAATAAACTTAAGCATTGCAAATGAGCCAAGGGATTTCAAGAAACAGAAATAGCCACTCTTGTTTGCTGGGAATTAAATCAACTGATACTTTTTAGATGGATAATAATTAGCAAAGTCATTAGTGACTCACTAAAAAGTGGCGCCCTACCTTGCAGTAAATTATTGATACCACAGCTTTTATCACTAGGTTGTTGTTGTGACATTTCATTTCAATATGAAGTATTAGTTCAACTTTGAGTTCCCATCAACCAAACAAAAAACAAATCACATTTATCTGAGTATGTCAACTCAAGCCAGAAATCTGAGGAGGAACAATGGGTCCAGCACCCTAGTCATTTGCCTGGCTAATTTAAAGTGCAGAATTTAATTTATGAAGTGGATTTTTAAATGAATTATATTTCCTCCAGCATAAGAAATACTAATTATTCAGAACTGCAAAAGCAGCAGATGTATTATATAAGAAAGTTGGGCTCCATTAAAAATGTAATGTTACTAACAATAAATAACTTCTTGACTTAATAGCTTACGCTCATAAATTATATTGCATTATTCATCTCATATGTAAACAAGATGCTTATTACACAAACAAAACAAAAAGGTCAGACTTTTCTGCTGGCTCAGCTTAACTGTCAAGTCAATCAACATGCTGCTAAAACAATATTGATAAGTGTTATTATATCAAAAAGCATAAAAAAATGTGTGTGTGTGTTCATTGTTCTAACAATTAACAGAATATTAGCAGAATATTAAAATATTATACATTCTATATATAAATCATATATCATATATTTTCACTGAAGCTGAAGCTTTGCCGGCTCCACGATGTGAATCTCTCATACCATCACATCCTAAAGAATCTCTCATGGACTGATGTCTGATGACAGCTGAGCACAGTGAACTCCTTCTTATGTTCAAGAAACCAGTTTGAGATGATTTGAGCTTTGTGACATGGCATGTATCCTGTTAGAACCAGCCATCAGAAGATTCGTATGATGGTGGAAGTCATAAAGGGATGTACATGCTCATCAACAAGATTCGGGTAGGCCGCAGTATTGCTATCATGCATAGTTAATACTAAGGAAGCTAAAGCAAGAAAACATCCAAGAAACTACCCTCCACATCATTACACCACCGGCAGAGTGATATACTGGAGTGAACCTTTGATACAAGGTAGGATGGATGCATGCTTTCATCTTATTTAAACCAAATTATGACACTACTATCCAAATACAGCAGCAGAAATCATCTTTCCAATCTTCTATTGTCCAGTTTTGGTCAGCTCATGCAAAGACGCGGTTTCCTGTTTTTACCTGACATGAGTGGCACCTGGCATGATTCTTTTCCTGCTGTAGCTTCTCTGATTCAAGGGCATTATTATATATCCTGTATTTAAGCACTAAAAAGTCTGAATGGAATTTTTAAAAAATATATATATATTTCAAGAGACACCTGGTTAAGGGGCCAGCAGAAATTGCAGCAAATATAATACAAGTGAAGAAAGAAACACATTTCTTCTGGACATCTTGATGGCAACGAGTGGTTATTTCAGGTATTGATGCCTTCCCATCAGTTTGAAATAGTCTAACTATTTGCTCTGAGTTCTGACATCAACAAGGCACTCCTAGAGAACTTACTGCATACTTGCAGCTCACTGGATATTTTCTCTTTTTTGGACTATTCTCTGCAAACCCTAGTCATGGCTGTGCAGGAAAATCCCAGGAGATCAACAGTTCCTGAATTACTGAGATCAGACAGTTTGGCATCAGCAATGTTGTATCACCTTTCTTCTCCATTCTGATGGTGAGTTAATAATAATAATGGTTTATATAACGATTTATATAGCGCTTTTCAAGGCACCCAAAGCGCTTTATAATACCACTATTCATTCACTCTCACATTCACACACTGGTGCAGGCAAGATACAGTTGTAGCCACAGCTGTCCTGGGGCAGACTGACAGAAGCGAGGCTGCCATATCACGCCATCGGCCCCTCTGGCCAACACCAGTAGGCGGTAGGGTAAAGTGTCTTGCCCAAGGACACAACGACAGAGGGATCAAACCAGCGACCTTCCGGTTACAGATGCGCTTCCCAAACCCCTGAGCCACGGTAGCCCTAGAGTTTGAACTTTAGCTGGTCATCTTGAATGCACTGAGTTGTTGCTATGTGATTGACTGATTAGATATTTGGATTATTTGTTGCATTTTTTAACATTTGTTTTCTAGTTGGCAATTTTTTATAACTGCACCAGGAAGGCCACATCCAACTACTGCAGTATACAGCAATAACCTTTGAATTAGCTTAACTAAACAGAAAACAAATCATTCCTCTGTGTAGTGAGAACCAGGATCCAGTAGCCCTGACTTTCACAAGTTAACGTATGTCATTACTGAGATGTTATATAATGTTTCCTACAAAGTGTGACATTACATGCTGGAAAACAACAACAGAATTACCACCCCATATGAGTTTCCAGTAGGATGCATATAGTCTCAGAGATACTATAAATAGTTTCCATCTCATCTTTGAATATTTGACAGGTTTCAGCTGTGGTCAATTTACACTTTCAGATGTGAGCCACATGCTGAAAATGTGTTGGTTTTGCCAGCCTTTCAGTTTCAAGTGTTGCTGTAATGTCTTCCTTGCTTGTATTGATATCTGCCTCTCTTTGCTAAGAAACGAGGACTGTGAGAGACTGAGTTACATCAGTTTTCTAGTCCACAGTTCAATTCTTTCACTAACTGCTACTCTGACTCATCTAGACTCCTGAAGTTTTGTGTGCCAGCATAGGATATTTTTGTAGGCGTGCAATGACAAACAGCTAAAATGTCTGCTGGTTGTGGTGTATTTATTCTTAAAGAACAAAAAAACCCAAAAACAAAACAATGCTATATACTAAACACTACATATTTCTCAAAGTTCAGAAAGTTAAATGACTTTATTATTTCTCTGAGAACTTTTTCTTAGGTTAGGAAGCACAAAGGAAGAGGTGGTGTTAAAGGGTCTAGTGCACGTAAGGAAGGTTCACTGACATCATTAGTCACATGCCTGCAGACACAGTTGTATAGACACTAAAGGGAAAACTATGTGTAGCTATTTATTAATGACTGACATAGGCAAGGACTCACATCCAAAGGCACCCTTTTTCCCTCAGTTCTGGTCATCAGATGAGAAGGAAAACAACAGAGAAGTGGTATATATTGTTGTTTTGGACTAGAACAGTTGGCATTTCTACCTCCTAGAGATAGAGGCGTACGAGGTGTGTGAACTTTTATCTCCAACAGCTTTCAACTATCATAGTCGTTATGTTTCCCTGGTTTTCTGCTTAAAGATTTCCAAAGAGATTATTAATCTCATTAAATCCAGCAGAACTGTCCAATTTAAGTAACACCATTTATTAGTAACTACAACAACACATAACATATTAGCATTTCTGGAAACAAATGCTTTATAGTAGAACCATTTAAAGGCCATCTTTTCTTTCTCTTTTGCTCAGACTGTTTCAAATCCTCATTTAGTCCAAAACAATGATCATCAGGATCAATCTTATTTTGAAAGGTTTCCTGAGATCAGAAATAAGACTTTTTCTTTGGCATAAGCCTTCTGGAGAAACAATTACATAAATCATATGGTTGTTTTAAATAAAGCTTATGCAATACAGGACATTAGCAGAGAAATCAAGTTAGAAATGAGATAAAGACTAATAATGTTAGAGATCTTTGGAAATGCATGAAGTCTATTAGAAAAGTATTAGAAAAAATGGGAATGTTCATTAACTGTCTAATACATCTAAAACACTTAGGCCATTTATATGTATAAATATATATTTAAAAAATCCCCATTCGGCCTGGGTGCAGTCTTTATCCTCTAAGCTCAGGTCCTCTTTCAGTGTCCTGAGAGCTTGCAGATCTTGCTTAATATCTTTGTTGTTCCTAGCAAGAGACTTGCCCTTTGTAAATAGGATAACCAGGTGTCACACGTGGAGGAGTACAAAGAAGCTTTATCCTTTGTCCCCATTCCCAGATACTGAGTCAATGTTCTGCAGTTGGTCTGGCTCTAGTTTTCAGTCATCACTGCAGGAGACACACATTTACACAGTATTGCTCATATCCAGAGGCTGTAAAGAAAGCGAGCAAATATATCATCGTGGGTCAAAAAAGCTTTGCAGATTTTTCGTGGAACATGGTGAACAAACAAGCAAAAGGAAATGCAGCAACAAATATTAAATCGATTGAAGCTGGTGGAAGTCAAGCGAGTTTTTGCACTTTTTGTACCTTTTTTTGACATGAAGTGACACAGTAAGGAAGTAAGCAGGTGAGTCTCACACAAAGTATGGAAAAGTGTGTCCCGCAGATGTGCCCTTTGCTTTGGTCTGACATGCTGTTGCTGCTCTAGTGCAACATCCAGTAGTTTGCTTATTGCTCCGTTACTCAGTTTAAGACTTTTCTAGTAGATAAAGTGTGCCAAAAGCTCTGAAATATCTACCAGTAAATTCTTAAAATGAGTTGTTATATACACTGATCAGTCATTACATTATTATTAGGTGTTAGTTGAAGTGAATAACATGATTATCTCAACTTATTATCTCCACAAGGATCTTTCTGCCTACCTACCTATCTATAAATCACAGTTTCTTTAATATCACATGGATGACCATTGCATTTGTATATGTTACTTGGGAATGCCCGTTACTAGCATGCACTACGGGAAGAAAGCAAGCTGCTGGAGGCAGTGTGATGGTTTGGTCAATGTTCCGCTGTGAAACCTTGGGTCCTGCCATCCACGTAGATGTTACTTTGACACATACCACCTACCTAAGCATTACTGCAGACCACATACACCCTTTCATGGAAACAGTATTCCCTGATGGCGGTAGCCTCTTTCAGCAGCGTAATGTGATCTGCCACAAAGCAAAACGTTTCAGGAATGGTTTAAGAAACAGAACAACGTGTTTAGGTGTTGTGTCTGTGGGATGTGCTGGATAAACAAATAGATGCCCTACTGCACAACATACAAGAATTACAGGATCTGTTGCTAACATTTTGGTGCCTCAAAAGGTCAGGGCTGATTTAGCAGCAATGCAATATTAGTCTGGTGGTCATAATGTTATGCCTGATTGGTGTATATATGAAGTGAAAAATGTAGATGTGAGGACAATCTAGGCAGTGAACAAGCACAGGAGCTGACACTTTCACACATGTCGGGCTTTAATTTATACACTTTTCTGTATCAAATTCATGCCTCAAGGATGCGTTTTCCATTCTCAATAATCTACACTAACAAGTGCTCAAGTAAGTACAGAAAATAGTCTGTCTTGCATTGAACTTAGTCAAAGGAGAGGTGAAAGTTCTTCTGATTGTTGGTTTGCATGCCAAGGCTTTATTTTTGCTCAAAAGTTCTCTGAGGCCCAAGAGCACAATTTAGAATCCTACGCGATCATCACCCACCTGTGCTTCAGAACTGTCTTAGAAGGGATCAAGGCTGTTTGTCTCCACTTATGAGAAGCTTAAACTCATAATTCGATGTCTCATAATTTAAACATTGTGTTATGTTATAATATCTGTCTGTATGAAGATGAAATTAATGCAGTATGGGTACACTTCCTTTTAATTTTATCCTTTTTTTAAATTTGTATTTTTGTTTATATTGCAGGAGTCATTTTTGGATTTTATAAAACATATTATTCAATTACATTTGTTGATCTCCTGAGAAAACCAAAGCCAGAAACAAAAAAGAAAAAATATGAATTATGCATTGCTCATGTGTGTTCTACACAAAATCCCATATGTTCAGCATTCGGTGGAAGAGCACTTTAGTCTCTGACAAGATTGGAGTTATTCATCACATTAGAGCAGAGCTGTGGGAATAGCTATCTGTAATTCAGAATTGCTATGCAGCTCTCTGTGGTTGAATGAAAGTTCTTAAGGTTAGCCATTAGTGCAGCCCATGAGCTACTTGCTCTTTCTGCCTGGACAACTCTCCAAAGACACAAGGGTTCGGGAGTGGAACAATTTGTATTTGAGACAAATGAATTCCACTCAGTTCTTCTGAAGCGATTCTGTGATGGCAGCACACCAAGAACAAGCCAGTAGTGAGAACTTTTATACTTGTAGACACAACTTTCTTGCATCTTATTTTGTTTGTATAGTAAATCATCTTGACAGCTGATCACTAATGTATAATTAAAACAAATGGTAATTTTATATAATTTGTATGTTATTTAATATATTAAATATTTAAAGGAACGTGTTTATATATATTTTTTTGTCTTTTAGAGGGTTTAACTGCATGTTTAAATGTGATGGATTTGAGGCTTTTATATTAGTGTTCAGCCTTTAAACCTTGTCCCTGAACGTAGACACTTGACATCAATGTAGAACACCCATCATCGAGGGTAGCATATGTATGTACTCTCTGGGGGCTATTTAAGGGAGAATTTCATGACAGCATTAAGAATGGGACTAATGGCATTTCACTCCTGTTAATTCCTTGCGGAGTAAAAGTGCAGGGTAAGTAGGCCTGAAGAAATTAACAAAAAATGAGTGAAGAAAGTGTGTAAGAAATATAGCTGTACATGTAGCCGATCTTTCTGCACATTATACACTGCACATAGATCACCCCTCCAAATTAACATTCTGGATGAATGCAAGTCATTTCCCCAATCACCCATTAGGGCTTCTGCCTAAATCAGGAACTGAGTATAATCTATTTAGAACTCTTTTCCATGACGATCATCTCAAAATTAAGATGCTAGATGTTTGTACTTAGTAGCAATCAGATATTTTGGAGAAGGAAAAGGCAGTGTGAAAAGCTGAGGATAATAAAGAAACAATATGTTTAAAAGATGTGAACTGGGTCTTCCACGGGACAAGAAAATATATATATTTAGAAAAAAAACAGGAGAGCTTTAAATAACAATGGCAGGCAGAGGAAAAAAATCTAATATTTTAAAAGCATATTCGACAGCCTAATCTAGTTTAGAGATGGCAGTGATGCATGCCCTGCGGCTCTTCTGCTGCTTAAATGTGTTAAATTAGGCTCCACAGTTTTATTGCCCTAAGAGCAAACAAACTTACTAAAGAATGTATTGCATCTTGTGAGTTTAACTGGGATATCCCAGTTTGGAGGTTTATCCTAGTTTTGATGACATCTGGGATATGAGATTTATGTGCAACACAGACAAATCTGGTTTTGCATGTCCCTGTACACATTGGCAAATATTAGTATCCTTTTTGCTAATTAGTGCTTGGTATTTGCACAGGTGGCTGTGATGTCTGTAAACATACACTGTTAGTTTTGGAAGTGCTGACAAAATCTGACATTTGGAAGACTAGCATCCTGCAATCTATTTAGAGACTTGTCGGCATCTAGGTACAATCACTCATCCAAAGTAAAAAGTATATTACATTGTTTTTTATTACAAAAAGTGAAAAGAAATATGTATCTTTCCATGCTTCAAAAGTAAGGCTCTATTACTGAGCCTTATACTGTTTTATATCAATTGGCTATAGTGCCCTCCCAGATAGTTAACAGCATGCGCTTTGGATATACACAGCACATCCACCCTTATCTGGATTTTGAGCTAGAGCTAATCCATTTAATATAGTCCAGTTGTGATGTAACGTATAAATGTGCAAAGTTAAAAATAAGATGGGTTAACAAATCATGAGAGGGACATGTGTGTACATACACTCAACAAAAATATAAACGCAACACCTTTGTTACTGCTCCCATTCCCCATGGGATGGACGTAGAGACCTAAAATTCATTCCAGATACACAATATAACCATCCCTCCCAAACAGTGGTCACAAATCAGTCCAAATGTGTGGTAGTGGGCACATCTGCTATATTGAGATAATCCATCCCACCTCACAGGTGTGCCACATCAGGATGCTGATCTGACATCATGAGTAGTGCACAGGTGTACCTCAGACTGCCCACAACAAAAGGCCACCCTGGAATGTGCAGTTTTGTCTCACAGCAAAATGCCACAGATGCCACAAGCAATGAGGGAGCGTGCAATTGGCATGCTGACAGCAGGAATGTCAACCAGATCTGTCGCCCGTGCATTGAATGTTCATTTCTCAACCATAAGCCGTCTCCACAGGCGTTTCAGAGAATATGGCAGCACATCCAACCGGCCTCACAACCGCAGACCTCGTGTAACCACACCAGCCCAGGACCTCCACATCCAGCAGGTTCACCTCCAAGATCGTCTGAGACCAGCCACCCAGACAGCTGCTGGAACAATTGGTTTGCACAACCAAACAATTTCTGCACAAACTGTCAGAAACCGTCTCAGGGACGCTCAACTGCATGCCCGTCGTCCTCATCGGGGTCTTGACCTGACTCCAGCTCGTCGCCGTAACAGACTTGTGTGGGCAAATGCTCACATTCGATGGCGTCTGGCACGTTGGAGAGGTGTGCGCTTCACGGATGAATCATGGTTCACATTGTTCAGGGCAGATGGCAGCTGAGAATGTCCCAGTTCTTGCATGGCCAGCATACTCACCGGACATGTCACCCATTGAGCATGTTCGGGATGTGCTTGACCGGCGTATACGACAGCGTGTACCAGTTCCCACGAATATCCAACAACCTCGCACAGCCATTGAAGTGGAGTGGACCAACATTCCACAGGCCACAATTGACAATCTGATAGACTCCATGCGACGATGTGTTGCACTGCATGAGGCAAATGGTGGTCACACCAGATACTGACCGGCTCTGGGTCCCCAGACCCCCAATAGCGCAAAAAACTGCACATTCCAGGGTGGCCTTTTGTTGTGGGCAGTCTGAGGTACACCTGTGCACTACTCATGATGTCAGATCAGCATCCTGATGTGGCACACCTGTGAGGTGGGATGGATTATCTCAATATAGCAGATGTGCCCACTACCACACATTTGGACTGATTTGTGACCACTGTTTGGGAGGGATGGTTATATTGTGTATCTGGAATGAATTTTAGGTCTCTACGTCCATCCCATGGGGAATGGGAGCAGTAACAAAGGTGTTGCGTTTATATTTTTGTTGAGTGTATATCTGAACGAAATGAATGCTTTAAACCAAGAAACACCAAAATGCAGATGTAATGAGGTGCAATGAGCTGCACTTGGCAGAACAGGGGGAAACTACGTGATGTTCGTTTGTAAGGAACACAGATTAGTAGGGGCATACATGGGATTTTGAGAGTTTTCATGAGTGTTGTGTTTGGGCAGACATGCCTTTTATCCTCTCTGTTAACTGATGTAAACTAGAGGCTGGCAAGCATAAATATGGGTCCACACTGACAAGGCATCATTTAAGTCTTGATTTTTCGAGTGTGCCACATCTTTTAATAAACTCTTGCATTCAGGGACAGTATAGAAGTTAAAATTACATCGGAGACAACAATATCTGTCTTCTGTAGGCCAAAATGAAAATGTGAATTTATTGCTGCTTGAAGCTAAAAGGCAAAAATACATCTTTGCCAACACTACATTCAAGCAACTTTACCAGAGATGTCCCAAAAGAGACATTATCTCAGGAAAAATATGCCACTAATATCCCTCCATCTGTTCAGTGTACGAGTATTACCATTGGAAGGACATATACTGTAGCAGAATATGGCAATGTGCTACAAAGAAAAAAAAAAAGAAGCACTGTATCATTATCAGATGTCAAATTTAAAGCATGAAAATGGCCAATTACCAAAAGAAAGCCATGGTTACAGAGATAACGACTTGATTTTTTTTAAAAAGGAAATGGATATAATATATTCATCTATCCTAGGAATACCAGGTAAAATAAAAGTGACCAGCTCTTTCCCATTAGAGACCCGTCACTGGTGGAATGATTTGCCTGTGGACATCAGAATGGCAAATTCTTTATTGCCTTTTAAATCCCTGCATAAAACATACATTAAAATCAAAGAGCTTTTATTTCATCATCCCTGTCTTTTTTCCCCCAGGGATCAATAAAGTATTCTGATTCTGATTTTTTCCCTAATGCCTCTTATACGATCATTGGTTAGTTTGCACAGGTGTACTTTGAATTCCTATTTAAATGAACAATAACTTAACCAAGCAGAATAAATTAATTTCCCCCCCACTTCTCTTTTTTTCCTACAATTAAGTCATAACAAATATGCAATAAAATGGCTTTAAAGTGAACAGCTTGTGATTCTTAAGACAAGTGATAAAAAAGGAAGCGAGTGACATCCTGTCTTTCTAAGAATCTGTAGAAAGTGAACACAGTCAAAATGGAATAACAGATATCTCCAGAACGTACACACTGGGGCTGACTAGAATTTAATTCATTGCAAATGCATTTCAGCTGTCTTAAGAGCAGCAGACAGCCTTAAGGGACTGGCTCTGAAAATGGATTTTAAGCCTTCCGTGTGACATGTTGGTGCTCTGTGTTAGCACCCATTCTGACAAGGGTGGTTAAAATTACACCAACCCAGGAGAGTAAGAAAAGCAAATAATACTGCCGTGTCTGTGATTCTCTGAGTTAATCTCTGAAGACTAGAGGGTTTTGTCAGTGTTTTTGTCTGAGTATTAATCACACAGAGGCGTGAGACCGTTTGGAATCATTTCAGAGTATTTTTTTTTCTATCTAGCTTTTGAAAATGTGAGTTGAAAAGAAGTCTTCTCAAGCTGACTAACCCTTTAACTGATAGCCAGATTTTTTTTTAAAAGAAAAAAGAAGGTTGAATTATACCGCACAGAGGAAAACAACTGCTGCTCACAATAGAATTTTGTTTGACTCATCAGAAATAAATCATAATCTTGTTATTTGGCGATTACTGAATGCTGACCAGTTTCAACTAAACTCAAAGCCCAAAGGAGCAAAAGCATAACTGTGATCAATGTAAAACAAATTATGCTATCCCAGTTTAACAATTAAAGGAAGAAAGACAAAAAGTTAGGAACTAAAATATGCAAAGCTGTGACTTAAAAAAAAACATAATGCTGATCATGTAGACTTCTTGTAGTGTGGTCCGGTCTTATATCTACTAGCCATTTGACATATGCGATGGTGTTGGAGATGCCTATTTCTTCCAGTATTGCTGAGTCACAGTTCTAGTTGGTCTACCCTTATGCCTTGTTCACCTTAAAGTAAAACTTACACCTTTTGAAATGCGCTGGTATGTGTATGTTTAACACAGCATTTACGTTGATGGTGAATGATCTCTGTTTGGTACTTTTTCACTTTTTAACTGGCGGTTACTTACCGAGTGTTTTTCAGACAAGTCGCCATCTTCCATGCAAGCATCGGCTGAATGTACCAATATGCTATTAACCAAAGAAATTTTCTGCTAACCTTGGTTATAATGAGCTGTTAATTTAGTTATTGTTGGCTTCCTCCAGCTTAAACTAGTCTGGCCATTTCCCCCTGACCGCTGGCTTCAACAAGCAGATTTTGCCCAGAGTACTTCCGCTTAAGATGGATGGAAAAATTCCAGTAAATCAACAGTTTCTGAAATACTCGGACCAGCCAGTCTGGCACCAATAATCATTACCACATTCTAAGTCACTTAAATCAACTTTCTTTCTCACTCTGATGCTTAATTTCAACTTCAGCAGTCTTGACCAAGTTTAGTGTATATGCATATACAATCTACGGCTGCCATAGATGCAGCATCAGCTGCTAATGTTGTGGGTGGAGTGGGTTTATTAATATGGATTCATTGTCAGAGTAACCAAATTAGTGGTAAACTGTAGGGAAAAACTGGCAAAGGGGGTGGGAGAATAACTTGATTTATGTAGAAACATGTTCATTAAAGTGCTGAAGTCTTCTTCTGCCTTGGTGAAGTCTGCCAGCCATGGTGTACATTGCTCCTTAATGACAGTGCCATGAATCAGTTTTTTTGTCATTCATCATTCGTAATCAGTGCCAGACAAATTACTGCAGGTTGTGTAATCACTGTATAATAAATGTAGCAAAAGTGTCACTAACAAGGTTTTAATGAATACTGTAAACAGAATTTTTTGTTGGAGTAGCAACTGTATGTTTCTTTCAGTTGAAAGAAGAGGAAAGGTAAACAAGAAAACTGCTCTATACTGTTTGTCTCTATTCGACAAAAACAACCAAAAGACCTGTCGATTTATAGCCCCATCCAAGCTCTTAATGACTCACAACACCAGCCTCCAGCAATTGAGACGGCTCATCAGTTTAATTACTTTACAACTTGGGTCCACCCCTTTCTGTCTAAAATCTGGCACTGGAAGCATTGCCCTGCTCTTGTTAGTATTCCACAAGAAATTCACTTTTGCACTGCACTTTACAACGCTACATGTAAAATGTGACTAAGGCTTAAGAAGCAGAAAGGATGAATGGAAGACGGCGCCAACAACAAATTCATTCACTATCTATTCATATTCAATTTAAAAGTATAGCAGTGGTATGGAAAAGGGCTTAAAGAAGTAAAGTGCAGATACTACAGGACCATTTCTTGATTGCTCCAGTTGTGATTGTCATTACAGTAAACAGATTTCCTGATTTTATGTTAGTCTTTTATGAATTTTATGAATTACTTGGACACATCATGTTAGCAAAGTGATATAAATACATTGATGGTAAGTCACATTGTTAGAAAAGAAACTTATAGAAGTGATGACTGTTACCTTTAAAATTCTTAATGAGCATTTTTAGTAGGGAAAAGCTATATAAAAAGTTATATTATCTATTTTTATTGGTGGGACGCTCTACTGGTCCATCGTGGTGAAACGAGAGCTGAGCGTAAGAGTGAAGCTCTCAAGTTACTGGTTGATCTACGTCCCTACCCTCACCTTTGGTCATGAGCTGTGGGTAGTGACCGAAAGAATGAGATTGAGGATACAAGCGGCAGAAATGAGCTTCCTCCGAAGGGTGGCTGGCCTCTCCCTTAGATATAGGGTGAAGAGTTCGGCCATCCAGGAGGGGCTCAGAGTAGAGCCGCTGCTCCTCCACATCGAAAGGAGCCAGTTTAGGTGGTTCAGGTTTCTGACAAGGATGCCTCCTGGGCGCCTCCTGGGTGAGGTGTTCCAGGCATGTCGGACCAGGGGAAGGCGCTGGTGCAGACCCAGGACACGCTGGAGAGATATCTCTCGGCTGGCCTGGGAACACCAAGGCCAGCTGAAAGAAGTGGCCGGGGAGAGGGAGGTCTGGACTTTTCTGCTTAGGCTGCTGCCCCCGCGACCCGGCCCCGGATAAGCAGAAGAAGATGGATGGATGGATGGATGGATGGATGGTTTTTTATTTCATTTCATTTGTTGGCAGTTTGAAGGCTGATCTATATAGTTTCTCACTCTCTCTTGATTCATACTCCAAAATATGAAAGTGTTGGAGATATCACAGTTATATACAGTATAAAACACATGGAAAATGAGAAGGATTAATATTTGCATGAATGCATAAACGAAGGCTTGAATGTAGCATTAATAGTGTAGTGCAAGTCTACTACCATCTGCTTACCATGCACCCAGATGAGTCTAACTGTCGATCAGACACACACTTGAAATTCTTTTTGCAGCCACCATTATCTTTAGAGCAGTCACGGGCAGGTCCAAAAGATGCCAGTAGGTCCTCTACATTTTCAAAGTATGTGGACATCATGGCCTCTTCCCTGAAATTGAAGAAAGTAAGGGTTACAAGAAGAAAGTTCAGTTATCGTTGCGTATGTTTTAACACTACAAATTGTTTTATTATTATTAGTCCTTTATTTATCCAGGTAAAAAATCTCATTTCCAAGAGAGACCTGGCATCATGGCAACAAACGTAAAAAAAAATTAATTAAATAAAATTAAATTCAAATGAAAATTTATTTTATAAAATTATACTTCTCTCCTATTTTTCCACAATCAACTATAAATGCCATTATTGCAAAATGGAAGCATTTAGGAACCACAACAACTCAACCACACAGTGGCAGACCATGTAAAATCACAGGGCAGGGTTGAAACACTCTGCTTGTTCCAAATCGCCTCCAGCATTAACATCAGCAGAAAAACTGAGCGCCTGGAGCTTCATGGCATTGGTTTCCATGTCTTCTGTAGGTGTAATATGTAGGCGGCCCAGTACTTCTGTCCATATAATGTACCTGGGGCACTCTACCAGGTGAAGTACAGGACCACCGCTCTAACCTAATCACACAATTATTAGATATTTCACTCACAACCAGAAATGTCGAAAGATTTAAAAGATGGCCAAAGTAAGCAAGTTTTATCCACTGTATGCTATAAATGTCTGACATGCAGACAGACAGACATTTCCATTCTTACAGAAATGCCACTACCACGTTAACAAAACTAAAAAAAAAAAAAACTCAAGTATGTTTTCAGGTCAGTTTGTGATGAAGTCTGACTTGAGATCCCCACATTTGCATATATATATATATATGTGTCACTGACAGTAGTGCGATCATTTCCACTGCCAAATGTGGCACACCAAAGCTGCAAGCTCATTGCTCTGTGCAGTTTAGCATGCTCCGCCATGCCTATATGCTTTATGTCTACTATCAGAGGAAAAGAAGGGGCAAGCAAACCCCATGTTTTTGTTTGAAAGGAAACAAAGCACTATCTCTTGCAATGGGACCACAGGGACCACAGTGTGTTGTGAGGGTGACTTGACTTTAGAAACAGCAACAAGATTTTGAATGATAGGAAGACAGATGACTTGCTTTAGGAGGAGGATTGTGAAGTAATGTCACTACGGCTATCTTTCTATGTCTTTGCATGTGTATTTAGGCACCATTGAATCAGTAACTGATACATTGATTTTACTGTTCACTGAATTAAAATGTCCAACATAAGCCATCTTTAAAGTGGGTATAAACCATCAAAAAGTAATTTATCTCTTGGAAGTGATAGTGAAAAAAATATGAGAAAAATACTACATTTGACCTTCACAACTTTAAGAGAAAATAAAATGCAAAGCCTCAAAAAAAATCTATGAACGTTCAATGAAAAGCATCTTATTGATGTAAGCGAGAATTTATGGACAAGATATTAGACACAGTCTATCCACCTTTTCACTGAGGCAATATGATTTCTTTTTCATAGCGTCTGCTATCAAGATTTGGAATAACTCTTTCGATTAAGGGACTGTTTAGGTTTAATAACTGTTTTCAATTTAGTTTCACTGTATGCTACATATGGAAAATAATTGGCACATTTTTCTCGTGGTGCAGTACTATGGTTCACTGACTGACACATTGGGACTGTCTACTTTGCAAATTTAAAATGTTTCTGACATAGTGTGGCAGTAGCAAATGACTCGCTGTCCTCGCTGTCACACATACTGAATGTTAAATACAAAACTCTAGCAAAATAGCTCTAATAAGAAACCTGTTTTATCTAAACAGCTTTATCTATTTATTTATTTTTATTTATTATTTATTATATTTATTTTATTTGTTTATTTTATTTATTTTCTATAGGTGAAATCTAAATGTAAGGTATCTTTCCAGCTACATGCTGATCATTTTAATGTTCATATGGGGCGACCATGGTTCAGGTGTTGGGAAGCTCATCTTGTAACCGGAAGGTTGCCGGTTAGATCCCCAGCTCTGTCTGCCTTGGTCGTTGTGTCCTTGGGCAAGACACTTCACCTACCGCCTACTGGTGATGGCCAGAGGGGCCACAGACTGTAGCTACAACTGTAGCTTGCCTCCAGTGTATGAATGTGAGAGTGAATGAATAGTGGAATTGTAAAGCGCTATATAGTCCATTATTATATAATTATGTATACATATGGACCGTTTGATGTGAACTTTTACAGCAGCTGAACGTTTTCACATTTCTTTGTTTACTGGTGGTACATTTTCAGATATTTTGATGCTTATAGTTGTAGATAAGTATTGTAGCCATTGGAAGCAGTAATATCCACTGTCAGTCCTACGCAGCTGTCATTTATTTATAACACAAAGAAAACAAAAAGAAAGTTTAGGAACAGTATTTAAATGTGTTTTTAATTAGTTGACAAAAACACATGGGTTTGCCAAAAATGACTTAATTTGTGCTATAAATTGAGCAAAGCAGTCGACTGCTATGAAGTTTATTTTCTTTTGTCTACCTCGAGTACAAGAACGCCCACACATCCCGGATGCACATTTGAACGGAGGAGGACTCCATTCGAACAAACTTAGATCTCGTTCTTACAGCGAAAGGTGCCTGAACTGCATCAACTGTTTCACTGTGGAAGAGTGGGATGTGAAAGCCAAGATATTTAATTGTTATTATCCAGAGAAAGAGCAGCAGGCTTGAAGAGGACCTCAATCTCAACTCTCCACATTGAAAGTTTAATTATTTTGGTAAAAAAAAGGATTATCAAGTGAGGGACAAAAAAACAAAAACAAATAGAAAGTTAGAGCTTTGCCAAACAGTTCCAATATCTTTGAAGATTATGGTCAGGTTAATTATTTATAGCTACTCCTTACTCCTTCTGGAGGGTTCATCGGGGTGTCCGTTTGGCCTTAGGCACAGGGACTCTGACAAATGATTCTCTGCACACTAATTATATACGCAGATCCATGAAGTCTGAAAACCAACCAGGAAACAAGATGTATTTTTCTCTTTTACACACATTTAGTGTGCTGGAATTACTGAGGAAAAAACTCTGGGACATGATGTCACTAAACGTACTTCACATACCTAAAAGAACCTCACGTTGCCTTTTTGTTCATTTTTTTTTCTTAAGCAATCTCTTTCTTAAGAAAAGCAGGGCAATGATTATCTTACAAGAAGGTCCACTGTTCCAGAGCCAAGGACCCTGCAAGTCAAACAGTGGGATCACTGCAACACCTAATCGGCAAAGAGTAGACAGCTGTTGTCATTGAGAAAATGGCAAGGAAGTTCGCCATTACAACATCGACTTTAACGACCCTTTGGGGAAGGTGCCTAATTTAGTGTGTGAAGTTGAGAGGTACCAACAAAATGCAGTTGGGCTCAACATTATTCACAGCTTTGGCTCTGGAACCAACTCCTTGATAGACGGTGGACTCAGTCCTACACAGGAATTGTCCATCGTGAGATTTGCCAGATCGATGTGGGTACTACTGACAAATCACCGGCTGGGTGCTGCACAGTTGGACTTTCTCCAGGTGGATGTGAGGGTCACCATCATGTGGCTGCATAATGCAGAGAGAAGAACTATTACAGCTGTTTGCGCATATGTGCTTATTTTTTGGATGGTAAGTAACAAGGATTTTCATGAACCAAAAATCCAGGCAAACAGTGGAGAAAGAGTTTGCCAAAGTGCAGCAGAAGCTAAATGGTATATTTATTTCATAATATTTTGGATGTTAAAAATTCATTTATGTATATTACAAATACTTAAAACAGCATCAAGAGTGCTATAAAGTTATATGTTACAAATAATTAAAACACTCTTGTTGACAGGGCCTGTTATCCTTGGATTGACGTTTCAGTTTGTAAAGCTTTGACATTTGAAACTGTAGTGGTTGAAGATATCTCTATAGCACTTTTTATGCAAGCATGTAAAGACGAACCTTTTTCCCCATCCACTAGACCCAGTAACCCTTCATTTATGAAATGTAGACCTTGCATAACATCACACTCATCTTTAGTGGGCAGTCTGGATTAAAGGGCATGGTTGGTTATTAATAAAAACTGAATTTGTTGGATGCACATGCCACACTCCTTAGCAGGAAACATGAGTCACCTTGGATACTAAAAGACGCTCTGCTTGTTCGGCTTTTGAGTGAACATGGTGTATATGCCTGAAAAAAGGGCAGTAGGTGCAGATACATGGTTTATTTTGTATACCGAATATATACAAGGTAGGGAAATAGAATTTAAATTTACATCTTTTATGCTTCCATTATGCAGCTCTATCTGCTAAACTGTGCAAAACTTTAGCCAACCCTGATTTATTTATGTTTCACTTGGAAAATAGGAAACAAGTGCAGCAGTTTCTTTATGATTTATTACTTATTGAAACATGGTCAAACATAAATTGGAATGCAGTATATAAGACAAAAATGAATTTGCATAATTCAAGCAAGTTTGAAAGTCAATATTTGGTTTACGCACCTTTATTTTTCAATATATCCTGAACTCTCTTAGCCAAGCTTCTTGCAATTTCTTTAGGTATTCAGAAGCAGTTGTAAACACTCACTCCTCTACCTCTCTCATCACTCCATTATACGTGTTGTCAGTGATTTTCCGACCAGTTTGGAATAGTTCAGTCTTTCCTTTTGTTCCTTTTGTTTCACTCCCTTAGCTTCTGGATAGCCACCTTTCCACTGACACCATTTCCTATGAGGCTTCAGTGAACATTGGTGGGTGAATGAGCAGAAGAGGGAGATTGATCTCACGTGTCCTGTGTCAGGTCTTTGCTGGATTGTGTCCTATTTCTTATGGACATCACATTTAGATACTGCTCATTTGCTTTTTTTATGCCTGCGCCTTGCCACAGTTTCAGTTTATAGGTGTTTGGGAAAAACCTCGTTGGCGCAAAAATACCATTTTATGCCTGTAAACTGAGTTATCTTTTTTGTTGATTTGGAACCAAAACTGGTTCATTATGCTCGAATGATTCACAGGCTGGCAATAGGTGGCTTAGCAAACAAACCAACAAGCAAACGAAAAAGACATTCCTGTGAAAATCATCAGGTACTGGACTGAACATGAGTGAAAAAGCAGTCAATGTCCAAAGAAAAATTTCAAAAGATCCTCAGAAAGCCTGGGGAATTATTGATCTGGTTTTGTGGAATCAAAAAGAAATGAGTGGGGCTCAAAACTTTTGCACATCAATTTATACACACACACACACACACACACACACACACACACACACACACACACACGATATTCTTTTACACACAGGTACATACAGTGAGGAAAGGATGAGAGGCAACTAAGACAGTTGCTCAATGTCAATGTCAAGTATGTGTAATTGCTCACAGGAGAAGGGTGGGTAGCTCCTTGCTTCTGAGGCCAGAGAAATTTAGTACTGCTACTGTCCTGCGCTAAAATGTAATTAAAAACAAATACAGAAAAGCAAACAAACAAACAAACAACCAAAAAGAGTTTTTCTGAATTAAAAACACCACGTGGCATTCATAGCATCAGTTTCCTTCTGCAAGGTACTGAAAGCACTGACAAATGACTCCTTAATTCAGACGAAAACAGAGGGTGGGTAAGGTGAGGCAGATAAAAATAACGGGTTACCTAAGCTGTGAGATGCATGCTAACCAGTTCTTCTTATAGACTTAGTAAATAGCAAGTTTAAAAACAGGCAAACAAACAAAAAATGCATGATACAAGATGAACCAGAGACAGAATTTTTCTTTGGTATTTCATCATGTCTTCTATCAGTCAATCTGAAGAAATCTTTGTAGGAAGTAGACAAGGCAGAAAGGCAGTTTTGAATGCTCACGATCGAATATGACTCTAAGGTGCCATTGTATGTAAAAACAAAGAATGATCCTTTAGTGGAAAACACAGAACAGGTTCAGGAAAGCAACAATGTTTTGGTGCAAACAGAAATGTAATTTCTAAAATAAACTTATAAACTCTAAAATGCCACAATAATATATTTGAGGGTCTCGAAAAGCGCTATATAAATGCAATCCATCATCATTATTATTAATAATAATAATAATATTTAGAAAGACAACACATTTTCTGCAGGAATGAGGTGAAGTGAAAAGCATTCTTGCGATATAAAGTTATTTTTGAAATCATGGAGGGTCAGTCCTCTGCATGAAAGATGAGAGAAACCACCCAGCTTGTTCATAAAATGCAAAATCCATCATCTGTGATAGTACTGGGGAGCATTAGACCTTACAGCATGGCTAAATTGAATATTACCGTGCAGATGATGGTTTTTTTTTTTCCATTGAAGGCCTTGCTTATTTTAGCAAGATCCTGTCAAACTACATTTTATACATACTGCATTGGCTACAGGAATAAAGCAGCCTGGGTGGTAAACTGGTCTGCCTGACAGACAGGCTTGTCAGGCAGAGAACGTGTTAAACAAGTTGATGTTAAAACAGGTGTTTTCCCACCACCCGATTTTTAACAATTGCTAATTATAAATTTAATAGTGTTTCAGTGATTTGTAAATCACTTATGTCCATTTCAAAACCATTACCTAATCAAGATCATCTCTTTTGGCATTGTGACTGTTGCCTGACCCAGAAGCCCAATGATTGCAGCTAAACACTGACTAATGTACTTGTTATTAATCTCTCTCTCTGCCTCTTGCTTTTCCTGATGATGAATGACCAGGCGACTCTGCTCAAAGTTAGAGCGCTGCTCCAGCATGATTACAGAGCCCCTTATTGGTCTGCCCCTGCACTTGATTAATGCTCTTGCCCTGGCTCTCCACAAATATGCTGACTCTCATCAAGCACTTTCGACATTGAATAGAGTGCATTTTCTTTGGGCTTTCTGTAATCACTGAGGGAAAAATGTAGTCAATGAAAAAAGCAGGTAAACGTAAGTGATAATATAAAGATTGATGCATCAATTGTTTGATTTGACTATGTAGTTGTAAAACATTTTTTGACGTATATTTGGAGAGTGTGGAAGTGAATTTATGTCCGTTTTTCCTGGTCTGAAACTCACAGTTGCAGTTGTATTGAATTATTGGCAATGGCACATTTTGATGGTTCACTTGATCATGCTGAGTGAGATCATTAATCACTAGCTTGAGGTGTCACCAGCTACTATATTATTCCTTATTGACAAAAATCCTATTTTCAAGATCAGTTTAGGGGCCTAAATCATTTTGTATTTAGGTTTCCATGAAACATTTCTGAATACTGACCTCGGTTAAACAAAAATCAGTAGAAATGCGATAACTAGGTAGCTTTAAATTGCAGTAAGTAAGGCAGTGAGTTGGAGAATTGACTTTTAAATATCAACAACTTACAAAAAACAAAAATATCACAACGTGAGAACTGAATAAAAAGAACTGTATGTATTGAATGCATTGAGCTAAATAAAAGGATCAACCTAAATGTCAACGCTAAGTTTTTGATGCGCTAACAAGATCAAACACTCAACTCAGCAGAACAGTGCAAAAAAAATGTTTAGGCTTTGTACATGGATCCCAGATTGAATGTTAATACTATAACATGTGTTTACATTAAACAGAAAGTAGTGATAAAGACAGTCTTTACTAATAGCTAAGTCACCATTTGTGCTTGTTAGTTGGCTCACACAAACAAGTCCATGTAGATAAATAAATTAGTATTAGCTCTTATTTTATGGCTTTATGAATTATGTGCAATTTCAAAATGTTGCATGTACTGTACTTACACCTTTGGTTCTTGAATAATGAATTTTATACTAATTGATGCTAATAATGAACCAGAGCTAAGAGCAAAGAAATATAGAGAAATATAGTATTGATGTTTGCCAGAAATAATCTTCCTTGCAGCGTCTGGCTTTAAATACCAGGGACTATGTGAAGTTTAAGGGTTAGGGCTAAAGGGAGAAAAACTGAAATACATTTTGATGGTCTTATAGACAGTTTGGTGTAAAATACAATATAAAAACTCCTTTATAGATGAATAACAGAAGAGGTTATTTGCTTTCCCCTTTGAAGTGTGCATCACTTAAAACTACCATGAATATATGTACTGAGAGAGAAATCAGGAAGGCTCTTTAATCTATTTCTGCATCGACACTTTTTGTTGCAGTGTATTGATATGAATGGATGTATCAAACATTCCAGCAACATACTGTATTTTAAATCTTGTGTCATTAAAACTCACATGTGTTTTATTATCAACAGTGGTGGGATATAATCAATTTTCAGTTACTTTACTTGAGTTTATTCTTGTGGAAATTTTTTACTTTTACCTCCTCCATCACTGGAGCTTATCGTACACAAAGGGATGAAAGAGACAAAATTGTTTAACTGATGTATCATTTATAGCGCTACACTAGGGCCAGAATGAATGCAGATGTCTCGAAGTTGTGGTCACAGTACTTCATCATCTTGCTAGTGATAATGAAGAGGACATTTTTATAATTTCAAATGAAATGTTTCTATCACCTTAACAAATATCAGCAAACATACAAACTGTTTGTGTGCAATCTGTCGCACAGTGTGTTGCTAGCTAAAAATACAGCTGCTATATTTCCCTGGGACAGAACGACACATAACTTTACCCAGAGATGGAGAGAGACGTTAGAAAGACAGAACACGAGAGGCAAGAGAGAGTCTGATATGAAGACAGCATAAATACTAAACAATTAGTAGGGGATGTAACGTTTACTTACATATTGCTGCCTTCAGTTTATTCACAATGAGCAGTAAACCTCAGAGCAGCAGGAGCACAGGTTAGCTCATCACATTATGCACACAAAAAACTACTGGAGTTACCAACAGAAAATTATTACCTCAGCAAAGGAAGTTATGTTTTTGATAGTGTTTGCCTGTTGATGTGCATGTCATTACGCCTGTAAGCACAGCAGCTCAAAAAATCTTGAATTCTGATAAAAGGCTGAAGAGTGGTATGATGTTAGCAATGGCTTGCATCCACCAAGATCTTCAAGGTCAACTGATTTATTGGTTGAAAATAAAAAAAAACCCCTTCTAACTTGTGTGGTGTGTATTGTTACCTTAAAGAAAGTATAAAGATTTAAAATATATCACAAGGTCAATAAATAGATCGATCTGAAGTTCACAGTGATATAGATATAAAAGATATAAAATGACAATAGGTTTGTAGACTGACAACAACAAGTTGGCATGAGTTGCATTTAAAAGATTATAATCATTTAAATACATAACTTTGATACATATATGGTGTTCTATTAGTATTATTTTTTCAAACATTGAAATTAATGCTGCACATGGATTATAGCCACATAAACAATGATACTCAAAATAATGTGAAATATATTCAAAGGAGTTTCAACAGGACAAACACCTGCACTTTGAACTTGTTTTCACTGCATTACAAACTTCCTAAAATATGTTTAAAAGGTACAAATAAATACTTCCCAGAGAGCGAGCCGCTTTGGTAGAGGTGTGTGCTTCCTTATTGCTTCTTATTGTGAGTTGTGTTTTCCTCACACGAAGCCACTACAACTGAAGATACAACAAACCTTGGGTACTCCCTCCTGCTGAATTCCAGTTTAACACTTGACTATAGTCATTTTGCTGTTTAGGCATAGAGGCAAAGTCATCCTCTACAAAGTAAGGCCGAGAAAATTGAGCTGTTGTTTTTTTAATTTTGCTTCACTGGTTGTGTCCTGCATAACAGATTCAAGATGAGTACATTTTTTAAAAATTACAATTTAGATCGGAATAACATTTGTATTCTGATTTACTAATATTACTTTACTGATAATATATTATCCTAAAATGCAGGCTAGCTTTGTAAAAACAAATAAATAGCTGGTAGAAATGTCCTTTAAAGAGATACTTGTTACTTTCTTATTTAGAGTACTTTTAAGAGCCTGTACTATTCACTTTAACTTAACAGAGTATCTGAGTAAAGACTGTCTCTATTTTTGCCACTTTTGTGATGAGAAAATGAGAGTAAAATAATAATAACTAGAAAAATTTGCATTTCCTGCGAAAATGCAGTGTGGATGCTTAAAGCTGAAGCTGTATGCAAAAAGTAGCTGAAAAAGCTGAAAAGTTGCAGAAATTGTAAAAACTTTGCAGAAGCAAAAGAACTTTGCTAAAATGGAATAACTTAGCAGAACTGCAATATCTTAGAGGAAACATAATACTTGGCAGAAATACAATAGCATAGCAGAATTTAGCAGAAATATTGTAACTTACCAGAAACATGATAACTTCTCAAAAATACAAGAATTTAGGAGAAATAGTATAAGATAACAGAAAGAATATATTTAGCCAAAAACACTTAAACATTACAGAAACACTATGATTTAGAAAAATAGTACAACAGAGCAGAAATATTGTGATTTACCAGAGACACTGTGATGAACTATGAATCTTGTAATTTTAAATTGAGACTATGTTTTAGCACAAATATTATAATTTGGCAGAAATACTATAATTTAGCAGAAATACTATATTAAGCACAAATCCTATAAAAAGCAGAAATGGCATGATTAAGCACAAATACTACATTTAGTAGAAATACTTTGTTTTAGCACAAATCCCATAAAAAGCAGAAATACTGTACTATGATTTAGTAGAAAAACTATAATTAATCAGAAATACTAAATTTAGCAGAAATACTATATTAAGCACAAATACTATGAAAAGCAGAAATAGTATATTAAGCACAAATCTTATAAAATAGCAGAAATGCTATGATTTAGCACAATAGTAATAAGTTAAACAGAAAAATTGGAAAAGCAAAATGGACAGCTGAAAAAATGCTGAACATGCTGAGGGTCCCTCAAATATACTTGTTAAATGACAAAAATCTGCAAAAAAATTTATTACAGCCACACAATCACAAATATGTACACATGAGGAAACACACATGCACATAGAGACCCACACACAAGATCCAATTCAGTCAACCAGTCTAAATATATTGAATTTAAATCTTAGAATGAGATCATCCCATTAAAAGCCTCTCTCTCTCTCTCTCTCTCTCTCTCTCTCTCTGTCACAGACACACACACACACACACACACACACACACACACACACACACACACACACACACACAGGGAGAGAGGACTAAGTTTCTAGGTCAGCCTGGGAACTGCTGAATTTGAATCCACCAATCAGAGAGCCTGTGCACTTTTCCCCACCAAAACAGGTGCATCTGTTTACACACGCAGCAGCACAGAGAGACACAGGATTTTTGCAGTCTATTTCTCATAGTGACGACTCCCCTCAAACAAATGACCGTAATTTCCTAACCGTAGGGGCTAGAACGGTCATTCTTACACCGTTTTGTTCAGAAGAGGTGGGGGAATCTTCAAGTGTTGACAATTTAATATTAAAATATGAATTTTTAGAGATATATGACATGGATGACTTGTTGACTTAGAAGCCACGAATTCCCCAATATGCAAATTTGAATGCCTGAGACCACATATGTGATTGGCTGGCTGGGAAGCCGTGCAGGCCCTGATTTGTGGATTTGAATTCCTCAGCCCTCATATATGATTGGCTGGCTTAGAAGCCACGAAGGCCCCAATATGCAAATTTGAATGCCTCAGGACACTTATTTGATTGGCTGGGAAACTGTGCAGGCCCTGATTTGAAAATTTGAATGTCTCAGTCCTCACAGAGGATTGGCTGCCTGGGGACCTGGCAGAAATATATAGAAATACTATTATTAAGCATAAATACTACATTTAGTAGAAATACTATGTTTTAGCACAAATACTATAAAAAGAAGAAAAACTATAATTTAGCAGAAATACTATATTAAGCACAAATCCTATAAAAAGCAGAAATACTATAATTTAGAACAAATAGTATAAAAAGCAGAAATACTATAATTTAGCAGAAATACTATGTTAGGCACAAATCCTATAAAAAGCAGAAATACTATAATTTAGCAGAAATACTATGTTAGGCACTAATCCTATAAAAAGCAGAAATACTATAATTTAGCAGAAATACTATATTAGGCATAAATCCTATGAAAAGCAGAAATACTATGATTTAGCAGAAAAGTAATAACTTATTGAAACACAAATGCACAGAGGGACACACAAACACAGGCTCTAATCCAGTCAACCAGTCTAACTATGTTCAATTTAAATCCTACAATGACATGCTGCCAAATAAGGGCAGGGTCCTCTCTCTCCCACTAAACACACACACACACACACAGGGAGAGAGGACTAAGTTTCTAGGTCAGCCTGGGAACTGCTGAATTTGAATCCACCAATCAGAGAGGCTGTTTACGTTTTCCCGCCAAAACAGGTGCATCTTTTTACACACGCAGCACAGAGACATAGACCTGCTTCTTTCAGTTTATTTCACATAGTGAGGATTCCCCTCAAACAAATGACCATAATTTCCTAACCTTAGCGGCTAGAGCGGTCATTCTTACACCGTTTTGTTCAGAAGAGATGGGGGAATCTTCAAGTGTTGACAATTTATCATTAAAATATGAATTTTTAGAGATATATGACATGGATGACTTGTTGACTTAGAAGCCACGAATTCCCCAATATGCAAATTTGAATACCTGGAGCCCACATACATGATTGGCTGGCTGGGAAGCTGTGCAGGCCCTGATTTGTGGATTTGAATTCCTCAGCCCTCAGATATGATTGGCTGGCTTAGAAGCCATGAAGGCCCCAATATGCAAATTTGAATGCCTCAGGACACATATATGATTGGCTGGGAAACCGTGCAGGCCCTGATTTGAAAATTTGAATGTCTAAGTCCTCACAGAGGATTGGCTGCCTGGGGACCTGGCAGAAATATATAGAAATATATAGAAATACTATGATTAAGCATAAATACTACATTTAGTAGAAATACTATGTTTTAGCACAAATACTATAAAAAGCAGAAATACTATAATTTAGCAGAAATACTATATTAAGCACAAATCCTATAAAAAGCAGAAATGGTATGATTAAGCAGAAATACTACATTTAGTAGAAATACTTTGTTTTAGCACAAATCCCATAAAAAGCAGAAATACTGTACTATGATTTAGTAGAAAGACTATAATTAATCAGAAATACTAAATTTAGCAGAAATACTATATTAAGCACAAATCCTATGAAAAGCAGAAATAGTATGATTAAGCATAAATACTACATTTAGCAGAAATACTATATTAAGCACAAATCCTATAAAAGCAGAAATAGTATATTAAGCACAAATCTTATAAAATAGCAGAAATAGTGTGATTTAGCACAATAGTAATAACTTAAACAGAAAAATTGGAAAAGCAAAATGGACAGCTGAAAAAATGCTGAACATGCTGAGGTTCCCTCAAATATACTTGTTAAATGACAAAAATCAGCAAAAAAATTTATGACTGCCACACAATTACAAATATGTACACATGAGGAAACACACATGCACAGAGAGACCCACACACAAGATCCAATTCAGTCAACCAGTCTAAATATATTGAATTTGAATCTTACAATGGGATCATCCCATTAAAAGGCTTTCTCTCTCTCTCTCTCTCTCTCTGTCACACACAAACACACACACACACACACACACACACACACACACACACACAGGGAGAGAGAAGTAAGTTTCTAGGTCAGCCTGGGAGCTGGTGAATTTGAATCCACCAATCAGAGAGGCTGTGCACTTTTCCCCACCAAAACAGGTGCATCTGTTTACACACGCAGCAGCACAGAGAGACACAGGATTTTTGCAGTCTATTTCTCATAGTGACGACTCCCCTCAAACAAATGACCGTAATTTCCTAACCGTAGGGGCTAGAACGGTCATTCTTACACCGTTTTGTTCAGAAGAGATGGGGGAATCTTCAAGTGTTGACAATTTAATATTAAAATATGAATTTTTAGAGATATATGACATGGATGACTTGTTGACTTAGAAGCCACGAATTCCCCAATATGCAAATTTGAATGCCTGAGACCACATATGTGATTGGCTGGCTGGGAAGCCGTGCAGGCCCTGATTTGTGGATTTGAATTCCTCAGCCCTCAGATATGATTGGCTGGCTTAGAAGCCACGAAGGCCCCAATATGCAAATTTGAATGCCTCAGGACACTTGTTTGATTGGCTGGGAAACTGTGCAGGCCCTGATTTGAAAATTTGAATGTCTCAGTCCTCACAGAGGATTGGCTGCCTGGGGACCTGGCAGAAATATATAGAAATACTATGATTAAGCATAAATACTACATTTAGTAGAAATACTATGTTTTAGCACAAATACTATAAAAAGCAGAAATACTATAATTTAGCAGAAATACTATATTAAGCACAAATCCTATAAAAAGCAGAAATAGGATGATTAAGCATAAACACTACATTTAGTAGAAATATTATGTTTGAGCAAAAATCCTATAAAAAGCAGAAATACTATATTAGGCACAAATCCCATAAAAAGCAGAAATAGTATGATTAAGCATAAATACTACATTTAGTAGAAATACTATGTTTTAGCACAAATAGTATAAAAAGCAGAAATATTGTAATTTAGCAGAAATACTATATTAGGCACAAATCTTATAAAATAGCAGAAATAGTATTATTTAGCACAATAGTAATAAGTTAAACAGAAAAATTGGAAAAGCAAAATGGACAGCTGAAAAAATGCTGAACATGCTGAGGGTCCCTCAAATATACTTGTTAAATGAAAAAATCAGCAAAAAAATGCACAGGGAGAGAGAAGTAAGTTTCTAGGTCAGCCTGGGAGCTGCTGAATTTGAATCCACCAATCAGAGAGCCTGTGTACTTTTTCCCGCCAAAACATGTGCCTCTTTTTACACACGCAGCACAGAGAGGCACAGGATTATTGCAGCCTATTTCTCATAGTGAGGACTCCCCTCAAACAAATGACCATAATTTCCAAACCGTAGGGGCTAGAGCGGTCATTCTTACACCGTTTTGTTCAGAAGAGATGGGGGAATCTTCCAGTGTTTACAATTTATCATTAAAATATGAATTATTAAAGATATTTGACTTGTAATGCACCATAACTGAGTAGAGCGAAGCAAAAACTGCCTTGACTTGCCCTCAAACAACGCTTTCTAACTCGAAATCTATTTGGAGTATCGATATCATTCTTTCACCGTAAGAGACAGCAGGCTTTGGTGAACAATCATGGAAATTTTCAGGTCTCTGTGGAAATCCAACAAAAAGTTATGACGAGAGAAAAAAGTGGTTCATTTCCACAGTTTGAAATCTGAAGAAATCTGAGCGAAGGACGAATTTCCTACCCTCAAACAAGTCCAACTCATTTCAGAACGGTAATAGGTGAGAAAGAAATTCTTGAATTGTGAGCGTCAGGGGTGTCTGAAGATATTCGGGGACAAGCCTCATGTCTTAAAGTCGCTTCGTTAAGGAGATATGACGATTCGAATATGCCTCTCATTACAGAAATCCAGCGATGATTTTGAACAAGCTCTCCATTGACTTTATATGGAGAGTTTTGAGACCTTGTGTTGGTCTGAGGAGATTTGCAAAAATTCTATAAATCACACAACAATGATAGTGACATTTTCTGAAAGCCAGCAAAAATACCTACGTTTTGATGTATAATTTGTGGAAGTTGAGTGAAAATTGAGCAAGTAGCAAGAAGTTGTTCGGACATGAAGTGAAAATTGCAAAACCTTCAGTGGCACACTGGAAGCCAAGAGCATAGCAACCATAACAACGCATGTATTTTGTGAAAAATCACAATTTTGCAACTCAAAACTTTAAGAGGCATAAAAGTAAAACAGTAAAAGATTTCAAAAAGCTGAATCATACCTGAATAGCCCAATAATTTATGAACATTTTAAAGTTTGAATGGTTGTTCTAGGTGAAAATATGAGGAAGTAGTTAAGTTTCAAAAACAAGCAAATTTTAGCAGAATTGCAGAAGTTTCCCATTCATTTCAATGGGACAAATTAAAGGAAAAAAGTGGAATATTTTAAAAAGTATAATAGTTAAAAATAGCAAAAATCGTAGCAAGAAAGAGCAAAAATAGCAGAATAGTTTAAAATTTGAACGGTGAAAATCGGCTGAAAATTGTGGAAGTAGTTAAGTGCCAAAAAGTGTACGGAAGCAACTAGAATAATAATAATAATAATAATAATAATAAAGAATAAAGAGAAACAGGAACTCAATAGTGTGGATGCTTAAAGCATCCACACAATAACAAAAAGTAACAAAACTCCCACCCACACAGATACACACAGAAAAAAAGAACATGCCATTACCTCTGGCCAAGATTGGCCTTGACTTTGCTTATCTGAGGCAGCACTGCTATTCATGCCCTAATTTGCTTACCCATAAGGAACAAAAATGAATTACTCTATGATTTCGATGCTCGCTCCCAAGGATATCCAAAAGTTATTTGTCACTGTATGAAGGAATACAAGAAATAGAAAAATAATAAGCTGGTTTAAAAAAGAGAAAGACACCTAAAGTGATTTAGGATATTATAGCATGAAAAGGTAAGTTCAAGTTGACACTTACCATGACTGTCACTATATACTGCATATATGTATATGCATATATACAGTGTCTGTGAGCTGAATGACAGTGGTAAAATGGAAAATGGAGACGCATACTTTTAAAAGTCAGAGCTACACTACTTTTCACCACTTTCAACATCAACATGTCTATCATGACTAACTGACTACATCAGTGCCTTCACAAGCACTTAAGGAAAGAACATCAGCAAGAAACCCCAAAAGCTCCCATAGGACTTTGTCCCACAAAAATGTTTTGGATAATGAGCTGCCTGCATAATTCATGACAGTGTGACAGGTTGTTTAGTTTCCAGTGGTTATGAAAACTAATCATAAACTAAATACAGCACATCGACTTATTATTCTAGGGGTTATTTCAAAATTAGTCTTGGAACATGGAAAATAATGTTGGATGGCGAGTGTAAATGGTTGTGATTCTATGTGTAAGGGTTAATGTTTAATACTGTATGTCTTAGATATAGCCTAATAGAGTACATCTAGAAGTTAACAACAACAGCTTTCATAGTGAGAGGCAGAATGTGCTTTCGAAAAGCAGCTATAGGTGTAATTTCAGGATGTGAAAATGGCACTTTCATAAAGTCACATTACACCTTAACCTAAATCGAACCCCTGTGCTGCAAAGTAAACAAAAGCTAAGCTCCTGCTCTCTCTGAAGTGTTCAATTTCCAACTAAAATTGTGCTTAACCCACCAAGATCTATTCATCATGCAGTAACAGTGGCACTTAAGTCAAGAAAAACAAAATGCACAAAGGAGATAATTGCTTTAAAATAATTGCTTTTCCTCTTGGCTAAATGGAAAGGCTGATCTTTCACGATTCAATTATGAATATTCAGAATCTGATCTGATCAGCATGTGGCAGAAATATGGCTGTAAACATTTTTTGCTCTACAAAAATATCCTCTTTTTTTTTTTACCCCACATCACTGATTATAGCAGTATTTCAAAGTAAATGAAAAACCTGGGCTAATTAATCGAGAAGCATGCTCCCACTTCCGTCAAAATAAGCATGTGTACAATTGCCTTGGGATTTCTGTGCACCTGAGGCAATTTCATAAAGCCTGTGAAAAACAGATTTATGCAGCAATGTATAACATTTGTACTCTGTAATTACTCCAATTTAGAGTTTTTGTATTACAAAACAGTTACTTGAAAATTTGATATCAAAAACAAAACTGCAGAGATGGTTGAAAAAAATCCACCAGTCAGATAAAGTGAACATTTTCTGATGTTTATCAGGTTGTTTTTTTCCATTTATGGGTTGATTTCTGTGGTGCAGTGTTACCTGTGACACTTTCAGCATACAATATATGATACGGCTATAGGAGTTTGAGAAATGCTAGAGCGATCAGACACTTTTTTTATAAGATTAAATGGCTTTTTACAATATTGATGTCATACACATGCATAAGACAAAACAATTATTCAAATGTAAAGCTTCTGAAATTATATAATTAAAAAACAACCAAACAAAAAAAACTTCCTTTTGCAGTGAACTCTGCTGCATTAGCTAATTTTTTTAGTTGGCCATGATACCTTATCAGAGCAACTGAACTGCCACAACAAATTGAGTTTGTAGACCCGTTATCTATACACAGTAAAAATGAAAATAAGCTATTTTAATCTGAGTAAAGTTTTACAATTTAATCATTTAATTTAATAATTTATTAATAATTTTAATACATTTATAATTTAAAATGGCTCAAATAAAAACATTTACCACTGGCAACAAACATAATTTTGTCAGTCAAACAAACTTTCCTACATAGTTGCCCTGATATACTTTTTCAAAGCTGTGTAACAAAGACTTGTAAATTGTAGCCACCGAAGAATAACTTTCCCTTGAGGGTTAGGGTTAAGGTTAGAATTAGCATCATGCATGTGTGCTTCCTTTCAAGTGTACATGTATGTATATGCACTTGCAAGCATCTGCACAGACAGCACACTAACACAATGCTAGCCAAGAAGCCAGAGTGACGTTGTTAGTGAAACCTGAGCTGACGTACACATTTTCACCAGCCTAGCATGCTTTAACTACTTATCAGAGGTTCCACATTGGTGTCATATTATGAGATGATGGAACCAAAATGTGAACTGCAGACATTTTAGTTTCACAATCGTCAAAAGCATAAGAACCCGGTGTGTGAAGTGACAAATGTTACTTCAAATGTTTTGAATGGCTAAGGGATCATGAATACTAAAGATGTGATATTTGATTTTATTTAAATTCATTTTGATAAGCAAATTGAAGCTCAGAAGGGGTTCAAATGTGTTCAAGAATTATCCAACCATCCATTCTCTCCCACTTATCCATTTCAGGGTGATGGTGCTGGAGCCTATCCCACCTACCTGTCCCACCCTCGACAGCTTGCCAGCCTGTGACAGGTAATCGAGAATTAATTCAACAATACTATATAACTACATACTGTATGCTTAATTTAGGTGTGTCGTACTTGAACTGTACTTTACATGTTTAGATCATTTGAAAGAAGGAAGGGGATATTCCAAAGACAGCGAGTATAGCGGTACAGGCCAGGTACACAGAGAGACGCGGGAGCCGAATAGAAATGCAAGTGTTTTGGGAAAAAGTGAAGAAACAAGTGAAAATGTAAAATGAGTGCAGAATTGTTTCATCAGTCAACCAGGGGATTTGCAACAAAAGTACCTACGTGGATACTTCATGTCAAGTAAACCAAAACGTATCGGTCTGAAAAAAATGCTGTGGCTCCAAAGCATTCTTAATATCTTCCAGCTGTACATTTTTGGTAGTGCGCCCGGTTGTTTCAGTTGCTGGACACAACTTGTTATTGAGTCAGACTTACCTGATCTCCCCTGGATCTTCCGTAACCAACACGTCTGTCTTACAGCTGGCAATGGGGTTGATTGACAGTTCCACCGGTGGCACAACAAAGCTTTTGCTGACAGGCAGCCACAGCCCTTGGCCCAGACTGTAGAATGATCTGTGTTGGCATGATCACAAGACATAAATGCCAGTTGCATTACCATCACATAACCACAATTTGTTTTACACAAAAGCACACACTGTGTGCAAACACAGCAGTATTTGCAGATAGAAAAACATACAAAAGATTCTATGAAAACAACAATGAAACAATGAAACAACAATGAAAAACATATGTTTAAAATATGAGATGTGTGGTGAGGGTCTCACATGTAGAATTTGAAGTATGTTTAATACGGATCATGGGCAATTTCTCAGTTATTTGCATCATTTATTATGTGATAGAATAGAAGAATAAAACATATAAAGATATTTGAACACATATTAAAAAAAGTCTTGTAATTTTCTTTTCCTTTTTTAAATAATTATTGTAAGAAGAAAGTTAACTATGAAGACTATGTGTGACTATATGCTATAGTCAAGTAAACCTTTTTAGTGAACAAGAAAATAAGTTCAAGCTTATAGTGATAATACTGTTTCAACACTGCTTAACATATTTTCTCCTCCTTCAATGTAAGTCCAGTTCATTGCTTATGAATGCAGTTTATATGACCTGGTCAGGGTGTTATGAATATAATCTGATTTTGCCAGAGACCTTTCTTATGAGTGAAGATTAATAGCCATAACAGGCAACCCTGCAGACATGTTTCCGGGGAAAACACAACATCAGATATGATAATAGCAGAGCACATTTTAGCTTTGCATAATGCACTCAAATGCATCTGGACAGGTACTGTAGGCCACAAAATCCCAGAAAAACAGGGCCTGTCAAGAAGGTTCGCATTATGTATTTGCTATCAATCTCTCGTTTTAAATATATTATTGAATTTCTTCATCATTCGCCACCATCTTTACTTTATTTAACTTTATTCCCAGTTAAATATTGCTGACCTACAACCCTTACAACCTGGCAAACATGAATGGGTACAAGGTCTGGGCGGCTGTAACTTAGGGCGTAGAGCAGGTCATCTACCAATTGGAAGATTGGTGGTTTGATCCCTGGCTGTTCCAGTTTGCATGCCAAAGTATCCTTTGGCATTGAAAAAAGGTGGTCTCTAATGTGTTCATCAGTGTGAACGTGTGTGAACGTCAGACAGATTGCACTTTGGCACAGAACAAAAGTGCTTGTATTAATATGGGAAAATGAGGTAAATTGATTAAAGCGCTTTGAATGTTCCAGTAGAGTAGAAAAGCACTACATAAGAACCTGTCCATTTACTATTTCCATACTTTTCTTTCATATGGATCATAGTTCCAAACATTAACATGGAAAACCATCAACTTGTACAAAACACAGCTGTCAATATATTGACTAAAATAACAAATTTCAGTTCTTAAAGATATTTGTTATGGGGCCCTCATGTCTTCATATCACAAGGTGCTTATTTTTTCATTGTTCCTTTTCAAGGAAAATGTAAGCAGCAACCCTGGTTTCCTATAAAACTCCCCATCTGTGAAAGCACTTGGTTTAGCTCCTCTATTCACTGTCATAAGACTGTCCAGCTGAAGAGCATTAGAGTCTTTTCTCCTCCTCCCCAGAACAGCATTGCTAGAAAACTGCTTCATCTTTACTCACTTTGTTGACTATCTGTATCAGCATGTTCACGGCTGAATCTATTTGTGTTCTGCAGCTGTATGTGGTGTCCTTCGTCTTTCTTCTCTCGCAGACTCTCGGCTGACACAGTGCTTAATCTATAAAAGTTTAGTTGCTGCTTTTGTGTGCTAGTGATGCCCGAGTCCTATCTCCAACTTGAAACAGGGTTTTGCTTGGTATTTTGCCTTTAGCGCCTCATTTCTTACAGTGGACTCACAGTGGCTGGCAAACGCTGCAAGGTCATTGTGATAAGGAGTGAGATAACTGTGACAAAGAGCTGTTCCTACCTACGTATTGGAAGGGTAGAGAGCATGAAATCGAGAAAGATTTCACAAAATCAAAAGTTTAAACATTCCATGCTTTAGTTACACAGTTAAGCAAAACTAAAGGGAAAATTGACCACATTGACCAGATTTTTCTTTTAAATCTCTATAATCAGGTTTACCCTGAGATTTTCATTTTTACACTTCTTGGGGAAAAAAAGAAATAACACAATGACACCATCAAGGATGAGAAGTGTAACAAAAATGCCAGTAAAAGTATTTTAAAGGAATCCAATCAGGCCTGGTCCTTGGGCTATTCTCTACACACTCAGAGAGATCCACCATGGGGTGTACTTGTGTGTCCATTTGCCTTTGTCTATGTGCATCTGTCAGGTGCTCATCTCCATGCTCTGTCACACTCATGCACACACATACAAGATGACACAAGAAATGCCACTTTCATTCCATTGTGTGTCCACAGAGTCCACAGATGGCCAGCACAAGTCAAGCGCTGAGGAGGTGCACCAGAAGGGTCTTACCTGAAGATTCTCTCCGGGGCCTGTTCTCCTGTAACTAGGTCATACCCTTTCTCCAAGTTAGCATATGGCCATGGACTTGACAGGGGAAAGACGATAAAGGAATGCATGATCAAAGACAGTGATTTATCAGCATTTTTAAAATAATCTAACAGATGTTTTTATGTAATTCCATCAAGTCTTCTCATTTATATTGTTGTTTTTCATGCACAAAGCCTTTTAGTTCAGCATTTTAAGTACTTCAAAGTGTATATAATATTATGTATAAAACATATCTGAATACAAAAACTGAAAAACTGTCATTTAATTAACATTTCTGTCTGCTGTACAAGACTATACTGTGTCTGCTGCTACTCTTAAAAAAAGAAAAAGCAATGGGCATTTGATTGGTTACTGGACTGAATCCAGGGGATGACAGGTGCTGGTGAGTAACAATGTGAGACCAATGATGGGTTAGGCCAGCTAAGTGTCAAACAAGGTCAGAGTCAGAGGGATCATTTCAGTGCCTGTCAAGCACTCTTCAGTGACTTTACTTCTTTCCCATTCATGCATTTCATCTCAGCCCTCCACTCCTGTTTTTTTGTTTTTTTGTCAATAACGTCGATTCTCATTTCTAATTTCTTCAACCTATACACCCGATTCCCTTTAAAAAGACTACTTCTTCAAGCCTGTATTGGTAGAAGTGTATGTTTTATCATATTAACTACAAACTGCTATTTTCCAAACCATGTAGGAAGCGTTCTAAGTTTCTTTTCATTTTAATACTGAGATGATCATCCTGCAGAGAACTGCAAATCCATCACAGTGAACAGCTCACCTTTATTTTAGATAAAGTTAATATAGTGCAATGATGTGGTTGTACTACCGGCTCTGAAGTCATGCGTAAGGTTGTAAAGTACAAGTGAATCTCTATATATTAGTGGAATAACTACACACAACACAACTTACCCTTCGTTGCGACTCCAGTCGCTGCGCACACAGAGATGCTTATGAACGGGATCAGGGGAATAACCCTCATGACAGCTACATTCTCCTGCCGTACAGAGAAAAACAAACATGCACAGTGGCAGATATTTATCTATCACCCTGATCTCTTCATTTATTAGAGATGTACCAAACTAAATGTTACATGATGTAAAACCTAATTCTTTTCAGGCAAATATTGTACCTAGATTTATTTCTGTCATGTTGATTGTGCAGTAATTGCCATATTCACTACTGTTTTACTTCCAGATTACAATTCAATACTTCAGTTGTATATATTTAACACCAGTTCATGCCTGTAGCCGTCTCAAGATGCTTTATACTGAAAGGAAAAGACTTTACACCATTAGAGAGAGAACATAATTAAAATATTCTTTATAATCAGTTTTCTATGTGAATGGCTTGGTTGTCAAGGGGAAAGTGGAGCTAGAAAATAATAGCATATGGAGACAACCACAGCAACAACAACAAAAAAGACAACATATAAACAGCAGGAGAAATTCGACAATTAATGATATGTAATACTGTCATATCAATAATATTCAGGTATAAAAAGTGGGAACTAAAAGAGAAGCTCACAGTGGATGATCCCAAATCTCCAAGGGTGAGTTCAGGGTCACCTGATCTAGCCCTAACTATAGAAAAAGGGAACCAAAAGAAAGTTTAAAGCCTCATCTTCAATGGACAGAGGGCATCTGTCTCAGGACCCCTAGCTGTGAGCCAGCTGAACAGTAGAGGATTTATACATCGGGGAAACCAAACCACCTCTGGCTAAGCGGATGGCACAACACAGAAGAGCTACCTCGTCAGGCCAGGACTCTGCAGTCTATTTACACCTACAGGCCAGTGGACACTCTTTCAATGAGGAGGATGTACACATCCTGGACAGGGAGGAACGTTGGTTTGAGCGCAGAGTCAAGGAGGCCATTTACGTGAAAAGGGAAAGACCATCTCTGAATCGAGGAGGGGGCCTAAGGGTACATCTTTCGCCATCTTACAATGCTGTGGTTGCAGCCATTCCCCAACTCTCTCTGAATGGTACTCATGGCCATTGATCAGTGGTCTTTGATCAGTGGGTTTTGGTCAGTGGTTGTTGATCAATGGTCATGAGAATTTGCACAATTAAGATTAAGGAACTGACCTCCCAGCCCATTGTTCCTTCAGTGGGCTGGTTTCAGTCATTATGCAAATGTACTGTTTATAAGATTGGGGAAACCTGCAGTCAGCTGAGACTGAAGAAGTCACTTGGATGAGTGACGAAACGTTTCTCCCACAAAACGCTACGTCTACAGTGGGGCAAAAAAGTATTTAGTCAGCCACCGATTGTGCAAGTTCCCCCACTTAAAATGATGACAGAGGTCAGTAAATTGCACCAGAGGTACACTTCAACTGTGAGAGACAGAATGTGAAAAAAAAATCAATAGGAGTGAATGAGTTTAAATTAAAATTTGCAGTTTATAAAGCTGCTGTACTTGATGATGCCTTTGCGAGTATGAGTAAAACTTTATTTGTAAAGAAGTTAACAAAATCATTACCACGGAAAAGAACATACAAGGTTCAACAGAGCTATGGCTCTTTGTCAGAGTGGCTATGAACCTTGGGTCGTTTTTCTTTTCTTCTATCAATGATGAATAGTAGCTAGTATGAGCCTCACAGTGGGCATTTTTAAAAAAATAAATTAATCAACTCTTTCCAGGCTAGGTAAATTTCCTATAAATTAGTGAAACGCCACTTCCTTTCCAGCTTGTGGGTTTTTAAATCGTTCCAATAACTCAAACTTGTCTGATATGTTGCTTTATTTTGCAGAGGCACCTTTGCTGTGAGGCTGCAGCACTATAACCATGGCACATTGTATTTTATCTATCTATCTATCTATCTATCTATCTATCTATCTATCTCTCTCTCCCTCCATCCCTCTCTCCATCCATCTATCCATCTCTCCATCCCTCCCTTGGTTGCATTAAGTAAATTATACAATATGACTGTTATCAGTGCATCTCCTTTCAAACAGCTGAAGTCTCAGTCAGCATTGAAAAGACAAAGCAGTAACATACATGTGATTAGTTACACATGCGCTGATCAGTGTCATGAATTCCACTGAGAATCTGACAACTGGCTTTCTGTTTTCTCCCAATATTAGGACAAATCTTTCATCATCCTCAACTAAGGCATTTTTATCCTGGCTTCTCTACAGCTGGTGGGACAGATTGCACTGCAGAACAAACAGAGACGTTCAGACAGGGCTACAGCAGCTTTTTGCTGGTGCATAGCAGTTTAGGATATACATTTCTGATGCTGCTTTCCTTGAGTAGCACTGAAGTTTAAAACCCCTTATTTTCAATATTGAAATTTCCTCATCAGATCAGTCACAGTGGGTAATTAGTATTTCGATGTGATCTTTATGCTGCCTAGTATAATAAATAAAATAGAGGCAAGTGCATTTTAAGTGATTGTATACATTTGTGAGATTTTGCCAAGGATGGCTTCTATAACCGTTGCATTGAAGTGCTCCCAGAATAAGTGCTTTTTGTTGACCTGTACAGAGGGATAACCCTGGAAAAATGTGTAATGGCCACCCTGTCTAGGCCATTCAAATTTTATCACTTAACGTTTAATAATTCATTGGTTGATATTATAGTCTTGAGACTGACTCAAGGAGTGATGCACCATCAAGATTCTGTCAAAGAGTAGCTTTCAGTGTGGCCTTGCTAAATGAAAAACTAAAGCTCTCGAAATGGTTCCATTTTTTAAAGTAGTAGTAAAATATCACAACATTCATCCAGCCATTTCATATAAAAGATCAATGAACAGCATAGAGTTTAATTAATCCAATCCAAGACTTTAGAGTGCTGTGAAAAAGTATTTACCCCTTCCTGATGTCTTATTTTTGCATATTTGTCACACTGAAATGTTTTGGATCACATAGGACCAAATAGGTTTGGTCCTATGTGATTATGTAATTATGCAGTTATTAAAAGTGTTTAACCTCTTTTTTTGGAAAGCTGAGTTAAATTTTACTAGTCACACACAACCAGACATGTTAAATCAAGAAATCACTGTCAGACAATGTGAAGTAGTCTAAAAGATCCCAAAAAGCAACATACTATACAACAAAGTCATTTATATCTATCACTTTGAAAAGAGTTACTAAGCCACTTCTAAGGCTTTATGACTAGCAACTGTCCACAAATGGAGAAAATCTGGAACAGTGTTTGCAGCCTGCTACTGCTAACATAAAACTCAGCATTTCATAAAAAGAACAACAATATCAACTGTCAAAATGGTGGTGGTAGGGTGATGGTTTGGGGCTACTTTGCTGCTTCAGGACCTGGTTGACTTGCCGTAATAGAGAGAACCATGAATTCCTTCTTTGAGTTCTCTACCAGAAATTCCTGAAGGAGTATGTCCGCCCATCAGTTAATGGCCTAAGGCTCAATTACAATTGGGTTATACAGCAGGACACAGCAGCAAGTGTGACTGCAGTTCTTGCTACCAAGAGTGGCAAAACCACTTATTAGGTTTAGGGCTAAATTACTTTTTCCACATAGGTCAAGGTAGGTTTTGATGAGTTTTGGTGAATTAATTCATCTTTTCAAATCTGCATTTTATAATTAATTTTTTTATATTAGTCTAACATTAAAGACTGTTTGATGATCTGAAACGTATGAAGAAAATTAGAAAAGGCAAAAATACTTTTTTATATCACTGTCTTTTTAATAACTTGTGATATTCCTTTCTGTCCAGATTGCCACATTCTTTAACTGCGGTCTTCCAACACAGCCTTTTTAAACGGGGATGTATTGGGAAAGAAATTCAGAAAACAATATGCTCTCATGCACAACCCAAACGGCAGGCGGATAAAGAGGATCAGTAAGGGACAGGCAGGCCTTTATGGACTTTTTGGCAGTAAACCAGCTAATCAGATTTTGTCCCAGTACACCTGATGGCCAGTGCGCCACTAGCTATGGACAAATACTGCTCACAAATGCAATTTTTGATTTTACACTTTTGGCAGGATTGTAGTCTTTATGAGCTGGTATATCAAAACACCATGGTTGGTTTTGTTACACTAAACTACATTAAAGTCAGGGAAATATTAAGGTTTGTGTTAAAATTACTACTCTGCCACTAAAGCTCATCGAATGTGGCCCTTCATTTTTGGCAAACAGATATCCTTTTCATGTTGCAAACACACACACGCACACACACACACACACACACACACACACACACACACACACACACACACACACACACACACACACACACACACACACACACACACACACACACTTCACGTTCCCATTGCTAGTCTTCACATACATATTTAACCTAGTTATACTGCATTCCTTCAGATTGCCAGAGGCTGCGCTTAGAAAAATCAATCTTGTGCATAAGCAGTCACATCACATGTTACCACACATGTTGGTAAGGTACCCTTATTATTATATTATTTTCTTTCTCCTTGAAGTCTGGTAGGAACTGGGAACATTTCCATTATTATGTTAGTGCCAGAGTAGCAACAGTGATGCAACCTGAATTATTTGTTTTGTTGCATATATCAGCAAAAATGCAATAGAAGCAAAACACCATCGATTTTAGAATCTGGTGTTGTTAAATACTGTAGTCCAGTTGTGTTTGTGTTTAGAAGATACCTCATTTTACTTTATTTCATTTTTACAAAATAGAAAACTACGTAATACTTAAATTGCTGGAGCTCTGTTGCTGAGTGAACTGGCTGAGTGTGTCTAGACTCTAGCCGCTAGCTGAACGCTTCACTTGCACTGTGTCATGTAATAGAGTTTAGGGCTTACATCACAGTTAGAATTTGGCCACATTTCCCACTGATGCCAACTCAATGGACTTTCTCTTTGAATAGAATAAATAAACAGATAAAAGCAACAACAACAAATATATCTACTCTTATAGTTAATTTTATATTGAAAGTGATATGATGTGATTCATATGAAGCAAGATGTCACAGATTTCTATAGTTAGATTTTTTTAACCACATATCCAGAGATTCAGAGAGAGAAATGGTCACACTGTTTTTAGTTCATGATTCTAAACTTTAATTATCCTACAGTCATTTTGGACAGTTTATTTGACATGGTCCTATCTTGCTCAAATTGTATAATCTTTCTGTTTCTACATCAGCATTCGTACTGAAGAAGAAATACAGCTGAACCCATTTGGTTAAAATTGATGATAAATTACTATAATTAAGAGAGTTAGTATTTGAGTACATGAGTGATTTGTGCATCTTGCTAACAGCAATTACAAATGTAATGTTTTGCTTTGATTTACATGTTTGTTTGAAATGGCTCCCGATGACAGATATTTGGACCTAATAATAACTGTGGAGACAACACGGCTCTTTGTAAATAGCTATTTCTGAGAGGAATCAAATCGAAGTCACGAATTGGACGTTTTTTTCCTTTAGCTTCGGATTTAATTAGAAGGCGAAAGCAAAACTCTCTCCCCTATTTTATCTTGGCTATGGTAATATTTCTTGTCTTGCCAGTGTATTATTCAATAATTACAATAATAATAAAACAATAATAATAATAACAACAACATGCATTTTTGCTCAGTACATGCCCCCTCAGTCAGTATCACCTGAATCAGATATTAGAGAAACTGGTTTGTGCTGGTTATAACTAGACATTCCTTTTTTATCATAAGTTGTGTTTACAGTTTAATTAACAATACCAGCTGTGGCAGAGGTATACATAAGGCCTAGACATAAAACCCATAGTGCTCCCACTAGATTGTCAGGAGAGGTAGATGAATTGTACAGCAGTACAGGCCTCAAAGCTGCAGGAGGACTGTAAATCTTTCCTACCTTGTTTCAGATTAAGTGCACCAGTCTAGGAGCACATTTTCTGTAAATCTTAAACAGCCTGTGTAAATAATCATTGAAGCAGGGCTCTTACCTTTCTGCAAGCGCATTTAAAGGAGGATCTAGTGATTAACAGAAATAGATAAGTCTGCTTGATTACACATTCTGCTGAATGAACTAACCTTTACATGACTTGCAAGCTCTGGGTTTTTTATCTCCATCTAAAAACCCAGAATGGGTGTAACATATTAAAAGGAAGATTTGAAGCAAGAATTAATGGCTTGTAGTAATTTCTTTTTAAATCTGAGGAACAACAGCAACAGTGAGCGTATCAGAAAAGCGTGGCAGGGAGGAGATAGCCAATAGTAAAATGTCTCTCTGAGCAGACGAGAAAATGCAACAGTGTGGTTATTAAAGTTGAATATCACTGAGCTGCTAATGCAGTGTGGTAACTGCTTTTACGTTCACAGTGTACACTTGGCTTCTGTTATCAAGATAACAGATTCAGCAGGTTCATGCTCTCATCTGCTCTGTTTTAGGTTTCGTTGCTGATGTTTTGGGTCATTAAACGTATATTCTTATGAGCTACTTTACTTTGTTTATTATTTTTGAGAACAACATGTTCAAAGATATTTAACGAAGTAATTTTAATGGCTTTAACTCTTGTTTTGATCTGATGTTTGTATTTTTTCAGGTTGAGTAAAACTTTCTGCTCGTGTTAACCTTGAACAACTCTAACCACTAAAATGTGTATTGACAGCTAGTCTCTTTTTTTTCTTTTGGATGGATCAGTGCAAATTTAATGTTTCCATGTACGTCCTTCTCTCAGGGCTTTGAAAGAGCATGTTAACTCAGTGTTAACTCAGTGACTCACAAGAAATGGTTGAATAATCAAAATATAGTGTAGGTCTAATTAAGAGCTAAATGCTTCCAAATAGCCATTTGTTAAAACCAATTATTTAACTGTGCTCAGAGAGTCCCTTCCCTGTACATTTCAGCCAGGTGTCTAAACAGGCACACAGCCTCACACCACCTAGCGATAATGACATCCTCTGTAAACACCAGTTTAAAATTGTCAATAAAATTTGTCACCATCTTTCCTCATTCTCTGTCTCATTCTTTTGCTCTCTCACTTTCTCCTCTTATAAATTAAGAACGTGAAATGTATAACAATGGCAGGTGCTTGATCGCACGAACCATCTCTCTTCCTCTTGTATTAAACTGATGCTATAAACAATGTCATCATAATAATATCTCTGGCTGCCTGGATAATTTTCAAATTTTAAGGTTTATGATATTAGCACAGAAAAGACTTACTGTTGTTCTGGTGCCTATTTGCACTTGTTATAATATTGGAGAAGGCCTTAGGTATTATCATTGGGCAGATAAAATATAAGTGTTTCCTTTGAGCTGTATCAAATTCAAATTTTATTTGTCACGTACACAGTCATACACAGTACGATATGCAGTGAAACGCTTAGACAACTGCTCATGACCTAAAGAAAAAAAAAGGAAAAGGCTATGAATAAGATAGGAAATAAATATGAAAAATTAAAAAGGGTAAATTTAACTAGGAAGGAATAAAATATAAAAAAAATTAAGGTTAAAAATGAAATAACTGTACAACAAAATACACAGTATAGAATTATATAAGAATGTATGAAGAAATATAAATAAATAAATAAATATATACACAATAACAGCAGCTGTACAAGGACTAACTGGAAATGAAGAATATAGTGACCAGTGTTGTGCAATCCACATTATTTAGTGTCTTGTGCAGTGCGAATATGCTTAAAGTGATTTAAGTGATGAAGTGAAAACAATGTCCAGAATGTCCAGTGTGTGTGTGTGTGTGTAAGAACCATATGTGTGGGTCAGTACTGTGTGGTGGTGTGATTGAGAGACCGTATCGCCTGCGGGAAGAAGCTCCTCCTCAGTCTCTCTGTGTTGGTCTTCAGGGAGCGGAATCGCTTTCCTAACCTCAACAGAGAGAACAGTCTGTTGTTGGGATGGCTGAGGTCCTTCACGATCTTCCTGGCCTTGGTCCAGCACTGCCTGCTGTAGATTGAGTGCAGGTCAGGGAGCTCGGAGCGGATGGTGCGCTCAGCTGACCGCACAACCCTCTGTAGAGCTCGTCTGTCCTGCATGGTGCTGTTCCTGAACCAGGTTAAGATGTTTCCCGTCAGGATGCTCTCTATGGTGCACGAGTAAAAGTTCCTGAGCACCTTGGAGGGCAGTTGGAAGTCTCTCAAGCGTCTGAGGTGGTAGAGACGCTGACGGGCCTTTTTCACCACGGTGTTGATGTGACAGGACCATGACAGGTCCTGCGTGATGTGAACTCCGAGGTATTTGAAGCTGTCCACTCTCTCCACTGGGCACTCGTTGATGACAGGGGTCTGGTAGTTCCTCTCCTGCTTAGTGCTGAAGTCCACTATCAGCTCCTTTGTCTTACTGACGTTTAGGAGGTTGTTCCTCTGGCACCAGTTCTCCAGATTCCTAATTTCCTTCAGGTAGGCCGTCTCGTTGTTATCAGAGATCAGGCCCACCACGACGGTGTCGTCAGCAAACTTGATGATGGTGGTGGAGCTGGTAGTGGCCACACAGTCATATGTGTACAGAGAGTACAGCAGGGGGCTCAGAACACACCCCTGGGGGGCTCCAGTGCTGAGAGTGGTGGAGGCTGAGACATGTCCGCCCATCCTTACTGCCTGTGGTCTGCCAGTTAGGAAGTTGGAGATCCACTGACACATAGATGAGCTGAGTCCCAGATGCTCCAGCTTGGTGGTGAGTGTGGAGGGAATTATGGTATTAAATGCAGAGCTGTAGTCTATGAAGAGCATTTTAACATAATTCCCCCTTCTAGTGTCCAAGTGAGTGAGTGATGTGTGGAGGAGATGAGAGACGGCATCGTCTGTGGAACGATTTGGACGGTAAGCGAACTGTAGTGGGTCCAGTGTGTCTGGTAGTGAAGAAATGATGAAGTCTCTGACCAGGCGTTCAAAGCATTTCATCACTACTGAGGTGAGGGCTACAGGGCGATAGTCATTGAGAGAAGCAGGGTGGGGTTTCTTCGGGACAGGAACAATGATGGACTCTTTGAAGCATGTGGGGATCACTGACTGAGATAAAGAGATGTTGAATATCTCAGTGAACACAGGAGCTAGCTGGTATGTGCAGTCTCTTAGGATACGACCTGGGATGCCGTCTGGTCCTGCTGCTTTCCTGGTGTTCACTCTCTTGAAGGCTCTCCTCACATCATGCTCGGAGATGACGAGCACGTTTCCGGTGCTGCCAGTATCTTCCTGTCTGCAGCCGTTAGCGCCGCTAGCACTAGCATCGTTGGAGTCCTTAGCTGCAGCCTCGAAGCGAGCATAGAAAGTGTTCAACTCGTCTGCCAGAGTCACGGCCGCGTTCGTCATACCGGTTGTTGGGGCTTTATAGTCCGTTATTGTCCTTAGTCCCCGCCATAGGCTCCTAGAGTCACTCTGTTGGAGTTGTGACTCTAGTTTCCTCCCGTAGCGCTGCTTCGCCTCTTTATATGACGCGGCTTTGTACGGGTCCATGTCCCCCGTCGTGAGTCCCGTGTTGTAGGCAGCAGTGCGGGATCTCAGAGCGTCGCGGATGGTTTTATCCACCCACGGCTTCTGGTTGGGAAACGTTGTGATAGTCTTTGTCTCCACGGTATCATCCGCTAGTTTCCCAATGAATCCCACAACCACTTCCGTAAACACGTTGACGTCATCGTCGGAGCTGTTTCTGAACATGCCCCAGTCTGCGTCATCGAGTGCATCCTGTAACGCGGCCACCGATTAATCCGTCCAGCGCACGACCTTCCTCTGAACCGGAACTTCCTGTTTCAGCCTTTGTTTGTATTTTGGCATGAGGAAGATGGCGGCGTGATCGGATTTGCCAAACGGAGGGCGAGATTGTGCCTTGTAGCCATCCTTGACCGTAGTGTAGCAGTGGTCCAGTGTCCTTTCACCTCTGGTGGGGCAGGTGATGTGTCGATAAAAGTTCGGTGCTGCGCGTTTGAGGTTGGCGCTATTAAAGTCCCCCGTCACAATAAGCGCAGTGTCCCGGTGTTGTGTCTGGTGCTGTGTGAGTGCCTCATGCAGCTCGCATAAGGTGGTGACCGTGTCCGCTTGTGGTGGAATATAAACGGCACTTACAATGACCGATGTAAATTCCCGAGGTAGATAAAAAGGACGACACATGATGGACAGTAGTTCCAGATTTGGTGTGCAGGAGCGTGTGAGAGGAACAACGTTCGCACTGTTGCGCCAATTGTTGTTCACCATTAAACACACGCCGCCTCCCCTTGACTTCCCCGAGTCCCGTGTCCTGTCCATGCGGTGAACCGAGAAGAACTCGGCCGGCTGGATGGCATGGTCCGGCACCGCTGGGTTCAGCCATGTCTCGGTGAAGCAGAGGAGATTGCAGTCCCGAATGTCTCTCTGGAACTTTATCCTGGCCCTGAGGTCATCAAGCTTGTTCTCCAGTGACTGGACGTTGGCGAGCAGGATGCTAGGCAGAGGTGTGCGGTGTGCACGAGCTCTCAGCCTGTTCCTGACGCCGGCTCGCTTACCTCTAGGCCGCCGCCGCTTCCCTTTGTTCTCCCTCAAGATCTCACTCGGCCAGCTCGGATCCGGAGTTAAAAACTTCGAATTGTGAGTACATTGTATACCAATAGAAACAAGAGTGTCACTGTCATACCTAATGTACCCAATGGTGATGATTTTGCCGATTTAGAAACGCTGAAAACTAACTTAAAAAACAAAGAAAAAGTGGTCGGAGCAGTCGTGACGGCAGCCGACCTCACCGGCGCCATCTTACATGTATGTGTTTGTGTGCATTTTAGTGTGTGTCCGGACGCGTGCTTATGAGCACAGTATGTGCTCGAAATGAAAAGCTAAACCAGGGGTATAGTATACTGTACATGTTACACACCTCAACAGTTTCATTTCCAATTACTTGCGGCTGGAGGAGCCAGAGAGAAAACGTTTTAAATGAGGAAAACAAAAGCAGCCAACGAGGTCTGTGAGTCTTTAGGAAGTTATGCATGATGAGAAATGGAAAGGTTTTAGCGACAGCCTATGTTTAGGGAGCATGACTGTGAAAGGATAATAAAGTGGTAACTTGAGTCATGATATTATCTGACATTCATTTTAAGTAATTTTCAAAGGATTTTTAGCTGTTATTTGTCCCAACGTATATATACATAGGCAGATATTATAGTTCCAAGTATAATTAAAGTTATCTATTGCCCAGCTATCAGACAGCAGGAAGTGTTGCATCATGTATGTGTCTACTGACCTCCACTGTAGCACTTGATCAAGGAGGGAAGGTGAACGCACAGATGACTGATTATCCAGATACAACGATACAGTGTCTAGTAGTCAACAGTGCCTGTCATCCGACATGACACTGAAGCTGGATTGATGGAGATAATAGAAATGCTGTGTGAAACCATCCTGAAAACATACCTCTTGCTATTATAAAGGACAAGAAAAATGCGTTTGCATGCATGCTGGGAGTAAAAAATGACCGATTTAAATATCTAAACCTGCATTTATGGTATTCAGTATAGAGTATACACTGTACAGGGAGTGCAGAATTATTAGGCAAGTTGTATTTTTGAGGAATAATTTTATTATTGAACAACAACCATGTTCTCAATGAAGCCAAAAAACTCATTAATATCAAAGCTGAATGTTTTTGGAAGTAGTTTTTAGTTTGTTTTTAGTTTTAGCTATTTTAGGGGGATATCTGTGTGTGCAGGTGACTATTACTGTGCATAATTATTAGGCAACTTAACAAAAAACAAATATATACCCATTTCAATTATTTATTTTTACCAGTGACACCAATATAACATCTCCACATTCACAAATATACATTTCTGACATTCAAAAACAAAACAAAAACAAATCAGCGACCAATATAGCCACCTTTCTTTGCAAGGACACTCAAAAGCCTGCCATCCATGGATTCTGTCAGTGTTGTGATCTGTTCACCATCAACATTGCGTGCAGCAGCAACCACAGCCTCCCAGACACTGTTCAGAGAGGTGTACTGTTTTCCCTCCTTGTAAATCTCACATTTGATGATGGACCACAGGTTCTCAATGGGGTTCAGATCAGGTGAACAAGGAGGCCATGTCATTAGTTTTTCTTCTTTTATACCCTTTCTTGCCAGCCACGCTGTGGAGTACTTGGACGCGTGTGATGGAGCATTGTCCTGCATGGAAATCATGTTTTTCTTGAAGGATGCAGACTTCTTCCTGTACTACTGCTTGAAGAAGGTGTCTTCCAGAAACTGGCAGTAGGACTGGGAGTTGAGCTTGACTCCATCCTCAACCCGAAAAGGCCCCACAAGCTCATCTTTGATGATACCAGCCCAAACCAGTACTCCACCTCCACCTTGCTGGCGTCTGAGTCGGACTGGAGCTCTCTGCCCTTTACCAATCCAGCCACGGGCCCATCCATCTGGCCCATCAAGACTCACTCTCATTTCATCAGTCCATAAAACCTTAGAAAAACCAGTCTTGAGATATTTCTTGGCCCAGTCTTGACGTTTCAGCTTGTGTGTCTTGTTCAGTGGTGGTCGTCTTTCAGCCTTTCTTACCTTGGCCATGTCTCTGAGTATTGCACACCTTGTGCTTTTGGGCACTCCAGTGATGTTGCAGCTCTGAAATATGGCCAAACTGGTGGCAAGTGGCATCTTGGCAGCTGCACGCTTGACTTTTCTCAGTTCATGGGCAGTTATTTGGCGCCTTGGTTTTTCCACACGCTTCTTGCGACCCTGTTGACTATTTTGAATGAAACGCTTGATTGTTCGATGATCACGCTTCAGAAGCTTTGCAATTTTGAGACTGCTGCATCCCTCTGCAAGATATCTCACTATTTTTGACTTTTCTGAGCCTTGTCAAGTCCTTCTTTTGACCCATTTTGCCAAAGGAAAGGACGTTGCCTAATAATTATGCACACCTGATATAGGGTGTTGATGTCATTAGACCACACCCCTTCTCATTACAAAGTTGCACATCACCTAATATGCTTAATTGGTAGTAGGCTTTCGAGCCTATACAGCTTGGAGTAACACAACATGCATGAAGAGGATGATGTGGACAAAATACTCATTTGCCTAATAATTCTGCACTCCCTGTATAACATATGTTTATTAATGAAACAAAGTTTTAGTGTTGTTTTTGTTATTGGTATTGTTGCTTGGTATAATAAGTATTTGTTGGCAATTAAACCTTAACTTTATCATTTCTGCCCATAAGCCAACAGAAAACAATGCCACCATTCACAGCTTGTATTAGATTCAAGTCAATGTTTCTTCTTATATATATTTTTCCTGTCATCCATATCAGTCAGTTTTTCAATGTTGTAATATTTGGTAGCCCTGTGAGTGGTCTATCTATCTATCTATCTATCTATCTATCTATCCATCCATCCATCCATCCATCCATCCATCCATCCATCCGGGTCTGGCCATTTTACTTGTCTTTTTTTTTTACATCCAAGTAAACATCGCAAGTGCACTTATAGTTATGTTTTTATATGCTAAACAAGTCCTTCAGTCTCAAAAATATATGTATGCTTGCTTGGGTATAAGTGTGCTATATTTTACATTAGTTATAGAAATGGAAAGCTTCTTTGAAGAGCACCTTTCATTCTACTTCTGGATGGATGTGATTGCCCTGAGGAGATACAACAAACGCGCATACTGTCATTGATTAAATAATCTTCTATAAAGGACAGATGAAAAGAGAAATGGATGCAGAAAGATGAGAGCAGAGCTAGACTCTAGTGCTAATAAAGCCAAAATGCTCAGCATACTTGGATTTGAATGAGTAAATATAATGTGCAGATGCAGACCTATGAAATACCTAAGTGCACACACTAAGATTTCACAAATACATGCGTGCAGCTCCATCTCTGGCATCTTCCTGTGTACTCACTGCGTTGAGTGTCTGGAACTCTAATACATTATGCATTAGCCCTCAACACGTCCTTGACCAGGGTTACATAAATTTCACATACATTACAGATGTAATCCATTCTAATGAGCTTAGACTTTATCTACTTGGGCATGAAAAACACAAGGGAATTAGGACACTCAAGGCAAGATAAATATCATCATGCTGCATACTTAGCATTTGTTGGTAAAGTTTTAATGTCAGCAAATGTAGGTGTAAAACCATACAGGGTGATTGTATACACACTGCAGCACACTGCAGTGGCAGCTGGTGATTTTCCTGAATGGGGCAAAAGACATTAAGGACCTTTGCTTACATAGTAGAAATGCTGTTGCCTCATATGCTGAGCTCTGATGTAAGAACTTTTGTTACTATTATTTGAGTAATTTACTCAAGAAATTAACCACACACCTTTGCTCAGCTTGACTAGTTCCTCTCTTTCCCTACAGCACAGAAAGAAGACTTACAAAATAATGTGGAATATACATTAACTCCCATTTTATTTATAACATGATGAAAACATAGTTTCAGCTCCTTTCGGTGCTTTTAGGCCAACCAAAAGTTAAAGCAAAGTAAGGATGAAATGTTTTACAGAAAAAACCTACCGTATAATTGATCTATTGATTCTGTCTTGTTTTCTTTCGATTTTTCATTTAAAGTGTGGAATAAAGTTGGATAGCTTCTATATAATTATTGTGATGAATGCAAACAGTGACAATCTCTGTTACACACTTGTATTTCTACGTGGCCTCTTCACTGACAGTGCTGCCGGTTTCTTGTTAATTCCATTGTTTACGCAGTTTCAATATGACAACTTTACAAATTTATGGGAATAGCATGTCTATCATTTTATAGCAAAACATTCTCCTGCGGAGGGACTCAAATACTGCCAAAGGCACTGACATCTCCGACACGGTACACTCTGGTGTCTATGCCCTTACTGACAAGCGGTATCAATATTGAACATAAAGAGCCATGTTTATACTGTTTATAAATGAGAAAAAGTCCACATGAAAAACACAGGGTCGTGAGTGGTGGTGTAAATCTCATGACTCTGAACCAGACGACATCGACTGTTTCAGCTTTATTTTATTTTATTTTTTTTTTAGCTTACTTTAACTTTTGGGTTTATGTCACAAAATACAACTAAAAGTTAGCACATGTTATGTTAATCAGTAAAACATCAAGATAGAGATCTCATTGTAATGTCTTCTATATACACCTGCACTTTTTCCACTGTTGAAGTACTTACCACTTTAAAAAAAAATGCTAAAAACAAGGGTTAAGGCTTAATGGTTAGACGTCAGTGTCTGCATATTTGTATGCACCAACCTGTGTCCTGATCACAAATCTGCTCACAGGGTTCAGTGGTCCTCTGGCCGCAGTAATCCTGGACCCATTGTGTGGATGAATTGGTCTGATAGTAGAGAGTTAGCTTTGCTGGATTTAACCAATTAGAAACATCCAAGAAACTGCCCATGCTCACCACAAAACTACTTCCTGAAAAAAAGAAAAACAAAACAAAACAGGAGCCAATTATTTTGCATGAAAAAAAGGCAAAAATAAACAAACAAACCACAGAAAAGTAGAACAGATGTGATTATGTTGTATTTATGCTCTAGGTTTGAGGTTCTATTGCAAAATCAATTGGAAAGTAGCTAAATCTTTTGTTTTCACTGTAATTTCATTTCCCATCTGACCAGACTGAATTTAAATGAGAAAATTAAGACCTATAATGTGTATAGATTGGGTGTTGTTGGTAATTGCAGTAGAGGGGCTAAAAGGGTTTCACGAGTCAATCAGTAAACGCTATGCTTAATGACGCTGACTTACCTTTCTTTCTTACTGCTCTCAGACCAATCGTTAAACTCCAATCACCGAACAAGATTATCTCTAATTGATGCCAATGAGTTTTGGTTCCAAAGGGAGCTGTGCGAAGGCTTTCTGGATTCTTATACAGCTATATTATGGGTCATAGACGGTACATTTGCAGAAGCATTAACAGTATATATTTCTTTGTCCAGGTGAATTCAAAATGTATTAGAACATCTATATATTAAAACAAAACAAACAGGTTCGGTACAGCTAGATGAACTGCATCAGATGGATGTGTGCAAGTCCTTTGTGCTGTGGTAAAATATACAGCTCATATGAGAATAACAAATAATGTTTCGCCTTTACATTCTGTAACAAACAAAGCAATGACATCCCAAAACTCATCTGTTCTCTCTCTGTTATTTATTTATTTTACCCTTTTAACATTTTGGTCCTGACAGAATACACTGCCATTTGTTTCCTCCTACACATGAAAAATCATCAGCTGCTTCTTTTCATTTGACAGAAAAACACTGCCACAGTACAGTGTGACCAACACAAAGCCTTCAACAAATGTACTTGGTTTTCCCTAAAAATTAAGTACCAAACCATGTGTTAGCATTCAATCTTATCGAGACCAATGACCTGCATGTTTTTGTCTGTTACATTTGATAGCTTGTCAGATGATCCCACATTGTTTATTGGTTTAAGTGTCTGGCGTAAAACACATTTTGAATCAATCAATATGTTTTGAACATTTTCAATTAATAAGTGCATAATTCTGTATAAGTCATAGCAAAATAACCATGGTAACAATCTTCAATAGATATGAAAGATCGCTGGTGTTCTTGAAAGTAAAGTGTTCAGTACCCAGCAAAATGCCAGAAGCCCAAAATAAATCGCTAAAAGCCTTTACGAGGTCAAAGTGACCAAAGGTAAGCATGACAAGGCCCCTTTCTGCCAGTAGGTCTCATTTACAGTGATACTGGCAGAAGTAAATTCTTCTGCTAACATGCTGAGGAGAGAGCTGATATGCAGCCTTCTCTGAGTCCTGTAAAGAAATCCCACTTGGGGAGTAGGAGCATTGTTCACTTAGCTCTGCATATTATGATTCAAATGCAGAAGAATGGGGAGAAAAAGAAAGCATTGTATATCAGTGTCAATGCGGTAATCAAAATAATGACAGTAATAATGAATGGGTGCAACAAAAAATTTCATTGACTTATTGACACATATAATTTTGTGTTATTTTTCGTTAATAAGTTGTTTGTGCTTTCCTCTATTGTATACTGCTGTATTATTTCAATTATCTACACAATGTCATGTTTTTGATAATTGAGTTACATGACTGGGTATCTAATTGATAAGATTCTTTGACAGACAGTCACATTTAAAATATGACTATTTTTGCAAATATAATTAAGGTATTTACACCATGACTCTAAAGTGAATGTCAGTTAACAGAAAAGCAACACTGGAGTAATTACAATATAAAAACATAAGAATATGTCGGTACACTTAATTCCACTACTAGTTGATTTTGAGCTGCGTATCTCACAATGTTGGCTAAATGATCTGAGTCTTCTTAATCTGCTGCTCCAGTTTTCCTTTCTTGTTACCTGCCTGTAAATAAACTTCTGTTCTCTCTCTATCTATCTCATTTTTTTCCATTAGGCTCCCATTAGCTGTAGCCTTAGTGATTATTATAAATGCTTTGTAGTTGTTTTTGTTTACCTTTCACTGTCATGGCAACTGGCTGCTCACATTCAGTTTATTCATCATGCTAATGGCTGATATCACCACCTGACTATTCACCTGCATCGTACCAGCATATATTAGATATAGAGCAACTCACGTCCTTTGTGTCAACTTATAAAGTATATAAGCAGACAGAAGAAACAGAGCATTTCGTCTGTCTGCTTGTACGTTTCCTGAAGTGACTTATAGTTATGTGTTGCTTGCCAGTTGGAATTGTTTTGTTTGTTTATCTCTTGGATTTGTTTGTTTGCTCTGACTGCCTGCCTGCTGCCGACTGTATGCATGCCAGACTACAGGGTTAAGCTGCCTTTTACCACATCTGCTCTGCCTCAGGTGTCTGCTTTTCTGTGTCCGAGTTCCAGCACACACAGTTTGTTTGCTGGGGAAAAACAAAACTAGAATCCTAAAACCCTTATCTTAACTCCTTAGAGGTGTACAGTAAACACACATGCAGTATGGAATGCACAACATGATTTTCCTCGTCCAATATCTTATTCTGTAGTGGGGCTTAAATGCAGTAGTGAGTGTCGCACTACAGCGAAGCTCATGGACTCGGCAAAATTAAAATACACGAGTGCTGGTTTATCATGAATATCTATGATTATTTCATTAAATTCCAAATATGATTTTTGATACCTCGCAGGCTGATCATTAGGCCAAAGGAGGGCTTCAGGGGCATCCAAAAATTTAGATAATTATTGTGTATAACTTGATATTCCTCACTGCTAGTAGCAGTAGAAGGTCAAAAAGGTTACTAAAATAAGTCAATAATCATTCTCCATATTAAATTTGAAAGCGTCCTCGCTGCCAGTGGCAGAGATTTACACTACACTATGTGTGTTATGGAGAGGGAGAAAAAGACAACATTATAGACACTCAAAAAAACCGTGATTATTTTGTAATACATTTTTTGAGTAATTGCCCCACAAAGCTCAGAAGTAAGTGGACAAACTTCATTGTTTTTAATCCTCGAGTCATTGACAGGCGACAGGTTCCTATTTTGTGCCAAGTCTTTATTGTGGCCACCTTTTGTTGCTGTTTGTATATGGATATGACAGCCTTACATTTTGTCAGCAGTAACAAAAAAGCATCTTGTTGTAAGCGCTCTGAAACATCACGCCATCTTTACACATTGACAATTATTTGCCTCTTTCCTTGAGTACTTTTCACTTGGCTAGACCTTACTGTGGCTTTTATCTGCTTAATTTGACATGAAATAAGAGGAAGCAGCTTTTGTTCATTAGGCAATTACCCAACTACTTTAGAATCTGAAAATAGGGCCCTATGAATAAAAATAGCTAATTTCTAAACAAAATTCATGTGATAATTTTGTTAATCACGTTAAATGAAAACCGATAGTCTGCACTCTAATCACATCTTGATTCTTTCACTTCATATCCACTGTGGTGGTATACAGAGGGAAAAAACAAACTGCGTCAATGTCAAAATACTCTAACGGTATGTTTATTTTACTGTAGATATCCAATAGTTACAGAATATATATTTTATGCACGCCTCCGTTTTCATGAAGTGTCCACGGGCACACAAATTCTGAGAGCGTGGGAGGACAAGAAATGAGACCTCAATGGCAGAAATGCCTTTTTGACTGATATGTGAAATCTTTCAGAGATGTATCAATCATTAGTTAAATTGCCTCAGCTCTTCACTCTCTCTTACTTCACTTAGTTCCTTGTACATATTCAAGTTTTCTCTCTTCTCCTAGTAAGGTTTGTTTTGCAGTATCGTGTCAACACACAGACCCAATTTACAATTAGCTCACTGTCAACAAGGAATTTTAAACAGATTAAATAATACTCTAAGCTGTTGCATGGGTCTGTTGCTTACAAACTCCATTTTTGTGAATTTAAACTTCTTTTGTCAACAACAAATGTTTTTGTGTCCCCATGTGAGCATATAAATTGACAGGAAACGGTATCAACTCCTTATTGACAGAGAAGTTCTTTATATTCAATTTCACTGACTATTTATTTAGTTTTTATTTTTTTTGGAAAGCATACTTTCTGTCTGTGAAGCCAGCTTCTAATATGGCACTGATACAGCAGAACTATATCTTGGAGTTCTTATGCAACATTAGATGAATATGCATTGTTTGTATCCGGCTAACTGAAAAGATAAAAACAATAGGTTAATATTTTAATCTACAGCATGCAGTCACATGAAAAAGGGGCTAAATACTAAAAGCTCAGTTGAAAAACAAAAAATAATAATAGCCATAGTGTGTGCACAATGCTCTTCATCACTTTAATGGCTTTAAATGTCACTCAGTTTTTTGTGGTGATAATCAATCTTTTTTTCTTCCATTGCGAGCTTTCAGCGCGTGGGCTTTATTGTTCTGATTTTTGTTCATTTTTCGGTTCTAGAACATGATTTTCTCTTTTGTTGGATGAATGTTCATCTTTTGTACCTTATCAGTCGTGGAAAGGGGGCACTGAAACTGAAAGGCATTGAAATTGAAAACCACAAATCACGGTTGAGGGGGTGGGGAGTTTAATGCAGGCCATGTGAAAACAGAAACGGAGAATGTTGAGCTAGCCCCGGTCCATTAGCTGTTCCTCCTAACAACAAAGACTAAACTAATGACATAATACGTTTCAGTGCTCAACAACAACATGCAACTCGACAGTTATCTCTACAGTACGCTGCTCGACTGACAACTGTAACTAGTTATTGTTGGAAACAAACAAAACAATAAGATGCTATACTATGTGGGATAATGGCTATTATGATAACATGCTCCACAAATCTAGCATATCGCTTGTATTAGATGTTTTCAAACTGCTGCTTGGGCTAAATAACCACACTGCATCTTAGTAACATTTTGATGGGTTTAATGTAAGTATAATAAATCCTTGCATCTTCATCTCCATGTTTGATTTTAGTATTTGCGGGTTTCCAGTCAGCAAACAGATCTGTGTAAATTGGACCCAGGAGTTCTGTGAGCTGTCAGATCTACTAAGATTTTCATATCATATCATGTAATTTGAATCAAAATGAAAGAGTGCATAAAAACAGTGATGTGTAGTGAAGTCAGTTTCCAGCAAAAGTAAACACTTTTTGATGCTTTACTCGTTAAATGTTCTGCCAAGGTCTAATAAATGCCCTGCACTTACCATCCGCAACAAAATGCTCTGGCACATGGAGGGTGACCTTAACAGTGAGGGGGCAGGAATCCTGCGTAGCATAGACAATGGCAATGACACATGTGCTGATAGTAATCAGTGTCAAGGTGACCTTATTTAGAGGACTGTGTGGATGGCCTAAAGGGAGAGAAAGAGAAAAAAGTAAAGGTAGACAGTTTAACAGTGGCCCTTTTGTTTTTATTAGAGTCTTAAACAGGTGACAGGACCATAATACACACAGCCACACAAACGTTTAACAAAATCATCTCGTTTTGCACTGTCCTTTGCTGAAAAGCCCTCCTCAAAGCCTTGAGAATGCAATTCATTGTACTGCTGATTTATGAATCCAACCCTGTTTCAAGTTTGGCCTGTGTAGATATGACTTGGGTTAACACTGCTTCTGCACACCCCAGAATCATTTGCCAGTATGATATATGATCTTATTGCTACTGACAGGGTTATAGATTGGTTGTTTTGGTTGCCCTTTGGCTCTGCCAGGGATCTTATTTCCAAGCTAAGGTATAGGAAATGAAATTAGCCGCTTAACCTCTGTCTACAGATATTTATCATGGGAGAGAAGTTGGCATGTTAAACGGAAGCTTACTGGGATGTGTGTAGGATAAGGTGATGATAGAGTAGCTTTGGAAACACTGCTCTAATGCGTTGAACAACCTGAAAATAACTCTTGTACTTTCTTAAACCAGTCACAAGAAAACATCACGTAATATTTCAGAATCTGCAGGCTTCAGAACTGCGTGAATAGCTTCTAGGAAGGGAGCTTCCCAGTGTGTATCCTGCGCTCTGCAGGTTTGTTGCAAAAGTCAATAGAAATGGTACAACTGCTCATGGAAGTCTGTTCTCTGCAGTAGAACTCATCACACTGTTTTGTTCAAATAAATAAATAAATGAATACATTTGTTTATATATTTATTAATTTCAATTCCGAATAGCTTCCACAATGGGAATCGACTAATGCTCCGTGTGCTAGTTAGAGGTATGTTACTACATCATTTAGTACCACTGAAAAACACAGCCGTGTACAATTGTTCTGTGAATGCCAATTTCAGCTTTCCCCATATAACGTTTGACTGATCACATTCGCAGTGTTCAAATGGTCAAACAGACTGAAATAAAACAAAGCAATATCATAGAAAAGAAAGTTTCACCAGTATTCCCCTGTGGAAAGGCACTTTAATCTTGACAGAAGCTCGGAGATAGTGAAATGCAGCTCAAGGCCAAACAAGGAGACAAAGTTAGGGTAATGGATTGACCCACACCGACTTGCACGTCTTACTCACTGTGATGGCTTTGTGAAGGGATAGAAACAATGGTTGTCTACAGAAATAGTGGCTGAGCAGCTAATGTCAGTGGGGTGCGGGTGGTGTCACTGGGCTTGTGAAGGGTTCCCTCAATTACTATAAAAGCTTACTGAGTAGACAAAAGCATGCGCACTCACGATGGCAAACACTTACATTATGGTCACAAACCAAGCATCCTTTCTGTGCTCAAACACACGCATAAAGTCACATGTAAATTTTAACTGAATGCACAAATACAAGGAGTGCACTAAACTCTTTATGTTTACTCTCATTCGCCTCCTCTCTGTCCATCATCTAATGAAAGAGCTACCTTTTTATACAGGCTGTAACTTTAACACAGGTCATGGCCATGGATTTTATTTTCCTCCAAGCTGTAAGGCCACAAAGACTTGATAATAAAATCTGTCAGACCAAGATGTCAGTTAAAGTAAAGACGCCTGTTCTAGGGCATTTACACTCACAGGCAATTAACCATTTTCAGAACAGTTGTGGTTAATTGCATGTTCACACTGGACCATTCTGTGTTTAAATGTATGTAAACAGGAAATGTAATGGTAGGAAATGAAGTGACAGAAGGCTACAGAGCCAATTACAGGGGTAGGTTCATTCAATTCGTTCAATTCGTTCTTGTCCTTCATTCCGAAAAACGTTGCAATTATCTAAGACCATATGCACATGCTTGATATCTGAAATCTACCCAGCTGCTGTCTCCAATGTACAGAAAAATAGAGACATTTAATTAGAGAATCCGCTTTTAGATGAATTATATATCTGCAGTTCTATAGAGTTAAGAAGTTTTGTTTGTTTTCAAATCGTACATTTCCTCTCTTTTATACTTCTAATAGAAATCGCAATTGGAAAAGCAACTAAATTGCTTTTCTAATTGCTTTTAGATCCTATTCCCACACCAGAGGGCTTACAACCAAATTAATAAGATTATAAAGTGGTGTGTGATTTATTGTCCTCTTGACCTAGTGTTGTTTAGGTGAACTGCAGACACAGGGTTTAAAAACATCATGATTTTCATCATTTTTGTCAGCTACTTTATAGATATACACAGACTATGTAATTCATATACACACAAATCCAAACTCTTCACTATCACATATCACTATGGGAGAGGAAGTTGAAAATCATGCATTCAAGTTATGTGACTCAGCTTAGGTCATCACAAAACTCCCATTGACATCAGCTCATATGTCTGCTTTGAATGTCATTGAGCTGTGGAACAGCACTCCCAGCCCCACTGGGAACATACATGACCCCTTCCTACTTCCAGCTATGCTGACAATTCCGGAAATGACTAGCCTCATTTGACTCAGCTTTAATGTTCTCTCCCATCATTCCCTCTTATATTCAAATGGGATAAGGCTGGCGTTCATTTGTTTTTGTATTATACTCCCTTTTGACTTTAATGTCTTCTCAGCAGCGCGCAGTGGCTAAGAGGGTCTCCTGCTGAGTAAGTTAATGTGTAAAAAATGTACGACATTTATTATAATACACCTGAGTTTCTTCCCACCTTTGCTGCGCCTTCGTCCTCTGTGCTGCTCTGTGTAAAACTTCATTTGGTTGTCATCTTCAGGCTCTGATCCCGATTCCCCTTGAGGACCAAACACACCTCCAGCCTCTGGTGGTGAAATGTAAAGACAAACAAAGGCAAAAATAAATCTAATTAGAATCATAATTCAGTTGATTGTTTGTTTTTCAGATATAGAAAATATAATGCAGTCGGGGTACAAGCAGTTATTCAACCTTTGGGTGTTGTGTATATAGAGCAGGACATAATATATTTTTACAATATGGACACAACAGTACACAGATTTTTAACTAATCAAATTTCCACTTCTTACCACCTTTGCTGCCACTCGTGGTTTGATCTGTTGGTGAGTTGTCAAGTGTTAAAAAGACTTTGGAGCTCAATTTTCTAATCATATTAGGTAAAGTGTGTGCATATTTGCATGTCTGACTCTGAGTTAGAGTGACAGCAAGAGCAGGGCTGTGAGTTAAGAGGCTTTGTTTATTACTGCTTTGGCACTGCAACATCAAAATACACACACGCACACGCACGCACGCACACGCGCACACACGCACACACGCACACACACACACACACACACACACACACACGAGGGCTGACACACAGTGATAACAGTCAGGGATTTGCAAAGTGTAAAACCACTGAAGGATAACATAACATAAAATATCTGTAAATGGCTTCAAACTACAGTCTCAAACCAGATTAAAAAATGTCCAGTAGACGGTTTATGTTAAATATCTTTATTATTGTACCACGCACATTCTTTCATGTATCATTTAGGTTTAGTCATAAAAACGATCTTATGCTAATAAGATCCAGATTTCCTCATGGTTATACATATGTTTTGCTTGTATTACCCAGAGGATCACAGTGATTACACTTCCTAATCTCCTGGAGTAGAAAAAGAATAAAGGACAGAGTGAAAATCAATGCTTGTGATGACCATAAATACACATCTAAGAAAAAACGTTTCACTCGATGACTACGAGTTAAAACAAAGACAAAGAACAAAATTAGGATAAGTGCATTATGTCAATACACTTATTTTTATGATACATGAGGACAGCTGATAATGACACAATGACAAAAGCATTTACTTTTCTGCAAGAGACAAAAGCTTTATCCCCACAGGAATATGACTTTTAAGTCATATTCAAGCATTCATAATTGTTTCATTCCTGGTATATCATTAAGAAAATGCAGTGCAACGTGGATGAAGGGGGTACTTAGAGTAAAATAGTTCTTGGCCAGCATATGGTGACAAATTGATCATTTCGCATAAATCAAGTCAAATGACAGCTCGCTTGTACGTCCCTTACAAAAGTGACCGCAAAATATATATACAAAATTAATTGGATTCATTCCAGTCACAATTTAAGTGTCAGTGTATAAAGTACAAAAGCTTGGTTATTCTGAAAAATTGATGGCTAAGGAAATTGATCAGGGGCTTGGATGCTCTCAATTTAGGGATGTCACATTGTGTTAAGACTAAGCTGGAGGACGGTAAGTTTTTTTTTTCAGAGAGTAAAGTAAGCAAAAGCGAGCAAAAATAAGTAAGATAATAAACTAACACTATTATGAAGATATGGTGAACTCTTCATAGTGAAAAACAAAGTAGACACCACCCACCACAGGCAAATAAAGAGAAAAAAAATAGGCGCAGGAGCAACTCATAAGAAAGTATACAGATCTAACACTGTTTATCATCTTGAAATCTAGTATTTTTTATAGATGTCATTAAGTCCTTATTACAATAAGGTAGATTAAAAAAAATCCTTTCTTCCTTGTTCATTGGACACAGTCAGAATTTCAAGGCAAGTGCTGAGCAATGTCAGGTGAAATAGACTCCTTCATTCACTTCATTAACATTATGTTACAGCTCATGAACATTTTCGTGCATCATAAAAGATTTAGACATGATTAAAAGGTCTATCAAGTCTGTGTAGAAAGCATACACTGAAAACTGTAATCATTCTTTTGGTCTCATGCACTTAAACAAGTCTAGAGTTGAGTTGGAATTCGAGTATAAGTCTGGTGCTGTTTGGAGGGTGAAGCCAGGGCAATGTGCTGTAAAATTGGTTCTGGATTTATGCATAGTCTTAGAACATGCCCAAAAAGGTGGTAGAGGAAGAAAAGACAGGGAGTGTACTGTATTTCAGGTAGGTCTTTTCTGTTACACCTAATGAGGAACAAGTGTAATTTATTGAAAAGTAGTAACACATACTGTCTCTATGCAATATTTATGCATATTATTTAAAACCTGTGTATGTCTCCTGGGCCTTAGGTTAAAGCAAGTCAAATTTTAATATATAATCTCTTCTGTTAGTGCATTTATTAAATGCATGAATCTTTTTGCCCACTACACTAATTACATTTTAATATGACTTGGTTTCCATTTGAAATTTATTGGAGATGCAAATAAAAGATTAGAGACCTTGTTCCAGTGATAAAGGAGAATCTTTAAAGATGTGTCCCAGTCACAACCAAATTTTAAAAATGCATCTGACTCATGACTAGAAATGTTGATGTGTCATTGTGGTGGATGTAATGCCTTTAAAGGTAAGTTTTAACACAGTGATGTCCTGTTTATTAGTATTAAATTTATTAATACTAATCAAACACTGGTGTTACTTGCATAAGTTCTTCAATCTAAATGCATTGTAGGCTCAAGTCGTAAAGTACAAGTTTCTACAGTAGAACCATTGTCGCCATGCTTTTTTCTAACGTATTTAAGTATATCAACTTACCACAAGTCATAGTCTTTGAAGAAATGAGGATAATGTAGTGGTGTGGATTGAATGCATTATAAAAACAGGTGCAGAATAAAAGAGAGTCTGTGTTTTAATTTTGCCCCTCTACTTATCTTTGTCCTATCCACCCTCACAATTTTAAGGTGAGTGTTTCTTCTTTCTTTTTCCACGTGGAGTTCAATGTAAAGACCGTCTTGAGGTAATATGCTGAGCATAGCAGGACAGCGGCTTCCTGCCCTGCTTTGCTTAAATCATTGCTCCTTTTTATAGGTGGTACCATAATGTCCCATCTTTGAGCTCTCTGGGGTCATAAAATGCGTGCCTTCTTGGTTGAATGGTTAAAAAGGGCAATATATATTAGAAAGGTGAAGAAAGTGCTGGCCTTTCAGAAGATACGGAAAACATTCCCGGTTATTGTTTTTTTGTTTTTTTTTTCCTATCAGGACATAGCCTGGGCTCTGCAATGCCCTATACCGTTATTGCTATGAAAGCTGCTTTGGCACTTTGTCATTTATGTCCCATTAAATGAGTCATTCAGTGAAGGCAAACAGAGTCAAAAATGTCTCAGTGTCCTTTAGTTAGAAAGAAAGTTCAGATTATGTAAAGGTGCTTCAGGTCTCCACTAATCTCCTGCTGTTCCCATCTCAACTTTGAATGCCACTTGAAGTAATCACTAGAAGAATGAATGTGCTTCCTGCAGTTTTCAGATTTGATTTGGACGTTGAGTAACTTTGAAAAAAGGAAAAAAGTGCTTCTTCATAAAAATATCAATTGCCTCACACTGTGAAATCTATCAAATTGACTGTTTGATTAATAATGGACCCTTTACAGAACCAGTTTGCACCATACTGGTTCAGAATCTTTACTTGTAATTTCTGTCAGATTGGGATGGGACTTGGAGTTTCAAATTATCCTCTATTAGTGTTCCCTATAGTAGATCTGACTTAGCAATGCTCATTAATGGCAAAAAAAAAAAAGATTAGGACTGCAATTTCACTGTTATTCATGTGAGGTTTATACAGTTTTTTGAAACTGGGAGAAATACACACAACTGTGATGAAAAACAGATAGAAAGAAGCAAAATCAGTGGATAAAAGGAAATACTGGTTACAAAGGGACTGTCACTAAAATGTAAACGAATAATCAAGAGACAGGGATTTTCACACTGCATTAGCAGCTCAGTGAACATCAAAATGAATTTCAAGTTTAATAACTGCACAGTCACAACTCTCTGAACTCTCTGAACTCTCTTTGTTTGGTATTATAAAGTGGTCAGATAGTGCTTTCATTTATTGCCCTTTTAACCCGACCCTTTGTGAAGTATAATTCCTTTGCACCTTTTGTCTGCTATCAGTGGAATTTTAAAAGAAAGCGGAGCAGGTTCTGTTTGCCCGTCAAAACCTTCTTCATTATTTCATAAATACAAACTGTTAAGAGGTTCAGACATGCATACATTTTATTGAGCTTAGTATTTAAAGTGAAATATCAATTTTTCCCTCAGTTAATATGGATTTTCATGGTTTAAACTGAAATAGCTATTCATACCATTAAGGATGCAGTGACATTGCACTGATCGCAAAAAGGTGTGCTGACAGGCAAAGTACGTGTGCAATCCAAATGACAGTTAAATAGTGCTTCCAGGCTAAGGCACAGATTTGATAAATAACACACACAACAATATGTCTGAAACAAGGTGCACAAGTCTTTGAAAATCTGGCCCTTGGCATTTTCTATTTCACTGCTTCTCCTCCTTTTCCACTACACTTCTTCTTTTGTCAGTTCACTTTTTCCTGTTTTCATCTTGCTTTTCTCTCCCTCAGCGGTAATGCCTTCAAAATCAAGTCCCATAAAAACGTCAGCACCCGGCACTGTAACTAAACTCCAGCATGACTGTACAACAAATTTCAATTACTCGGGTAGACCAATCTTACTTTTACCACCCATTTCACAGTCCCCAAGTCCATTACATAATTTCCGACGCCTCTCTTTGTCACATCCTCAGTTGGCATGATCTGTTTTCCCTCCATCTGTTTTGCTATAAAAAAAAAAGAGCACACAAATAGCACACTAATTTTACTCTCAACAAGACGTTTTTTTGGCCAATTTTTTATGTATTAAGGTCAAGTTTAAAAAGTTTTATTGTCACAGGCACAGTAAAACTAAACACATCAGTTCCCATTTAAATTACTGGACAATTAAATTATTATTTTAGCAGTTGCCCTTCACAGAAAGCTTATAAAAATTTTAACTTCTAAATTTTCTAATAAAAAAGAAACAACAAAGGTCCAAGAAATTTATAAAAGCACAAGTAATACATGTGCATACAAAGAAATTAGTTAAAGACGCCAGATATAACTGAATTGTACCTGTGCCTTGTGCAAGTTTACAAACAGATCTTTGCAAATTAGTGCCATCCATCTACTTATCCATTCATCCATCTGATTGTCTGTCCATCTGTCCTGCCAGAGTTCAACACCCACCATGAGTGAGTATGACTTACTGCCGCAATGAACCAAGCTAATGTTACAGTTCTACAGGAACCAAATGGCCCATAACTTCTGGCCAGACACCCCGTACTTCAAAGCACCTTCCACAGAATAACCCGAGGGACATGGATTGCATCCCTTATCCAACTATACAAAACACAAACTGGATGTGCAAGTCCCACATACCCTCAAATAGTGTATCCTTGAGAAGATGAAGAGCTGGTCCAGTGTTCAACAACCAGGACAAAAACTCCCTACTGAATCCGAGGTTAAACTAATGGTTGAACTCTCCTCTCCAGTACCCTGCCATAGACATTCCCAGAATGGCCGAGGAATGTGATCCCCCAGTCCCCACCCTCCAATCCCCTTAACTCTTAAACAGGGAAACCACAACCCTAATCGCTATCCAGAGATACCACACCAGTGTCCATGCTATGTTGCAGCAATGTGTCAGTCAGGACAGCCAGAACCTTAGGCAATTTTCATGCACCCCAGGGGCCTTGACACTGAGCATGTGTTTACTATATCAGTGACATGACCCCCAGAGCGAGGCAAGTCGTCATCCTTGTCCTTGTTCCATGGTGTCACTAAACTCCTACGTTTTTGCATTAGCCACTGCCAGAGCTAAACAACATTTGGGCTGCCGGTACTTCTCAGCATCTCAAGAGTCCCACAGGTTCATAAAGGGAGCCTGAGAGCTCTCTTCACCTCTGGTGTCCACCATCTGGTTACAGAAATACATGCATGACAGGTAAAACAGATAGAACATAGAAAATGGTCCAGTTGGACTCAATGTGCCAAGTCTTCCTTGGAACGTAATCAAAGCTCTGTTTGAGGGGGAATTTAAGATTTTGTGGATCAGTGCTGCCTAACTATATGCTTGGGTACACCAGGTCTGTCCAGCATCTTTACCTGCCACTTTATCCAACTCAGCACCAGGTGGTGATCAGTTCACAGCTCGGCACCTCTCTTATCAATGTTTCCCGAGCTTGCTCCTGCACACCCGCAAGCCATCCACTCATCTAAGTCTACGTATTTAGAGTCAGCTGTGCACTTTTGTGCTAGCTCATGAATCATTCTGCTGGATCATTGTTTACTGTGCTTCTGTGTCCTCCTTAGTGTCTTGTTCAAGGACTCAGTCATCCTGTCTGTGAAAACTACCTGCTTTACCTCATGGAACTTTCAGTTCACAGCCAGATAAGATTAGTCATGTCAACACAAACACCTGCTCCTCGCTGGTAAATTGCTCTGTCTTGATTCTCACCTGCCCTCCCACTCTCCATCACAAAAACCCACGTTCAATCGGATTGCAGCCTGCTTTGAATTTGACTTGTTCTGTTTCAATCCGCTTTTTTAGTCTGGAAAATTCTCATCCATGACAGAAACACCCTTCGACAATGGTATGAGTTTTCACATTGCATAGTTTCTACACTCGAGGGCATTCTGCAGCTCCCTTCTTGGCAACATGTGTTTGGAACGCCAGAAACAGAACTATCAGCTGATCCAAGCTGGGCCAGGGCTGATGGTAAATGAGTAATCCACAACTTGTTGTGACAAAAAAACAAGGTTATTTTTAAACTGCACTGTCATATCATTTTAGCAAAGACTCGGGACGTAACTTCACATGACAAATGTTGGGAAGGCTGTTTATATTTTATATGTCTAAAAGTCAGATTTTTAAATCACCAAATATCAGTATCAAACATTCATTTTCCCTTTTTTTCAAGACTTTGAAAGAATACAATACTTTCTTTTTCAAAGTATTATTCCTTATCGTTTCTTCACAAAGACACACACACACTAATACATATATATATCTTTAGGTAAGTGCGTAGGAAATTTAATAAAAATGTGTGAGATTAAGAGAGTTGAAACAGTGATTCGTTTTCATTAAAATGTTAATTTATACATGATAATAAGAAAAATATATTCCTGGCAGAGAAAGTTTACAGAAAAAGGTCAGGCAGAGAATAAAAATAAGACTAGTAGATAAACAAAGAAAAGAAAGAAACAGTAGCCATAAACAAAACAACTGTGAGAGAAAAAGAAAGTTAGGTACCACATTTATACGCTGAAGTGAGGTGATTTGGTGTTAAGAAGGTTTAAAGGGAAAAGGGAGAATAATGGAGACAGTGTGATTAGCAAAGAGCACACTCACATGTGCGCGCGTGCACAGTGGTTTTATAGAGAACAGACAGTCCTGGAGTGAGAATGATTAGTGAGATGAGCAGATACTGGAAAGCAGGGAGGTGAGGTGATGAGTTCAATCTGAACAGTAAAAGCTAATAATCTTCTTCAAGGGACGATGGCACATCACACCCTGGAAGAATGCTACGATACACTAAACAATACAAGAGAATAAAAGACTTCCACACTAGCAAAAATAGTGACACATTTCTGCTTCTGGAAATGAAAGCGAAAGATTAAGGAAGCAATAAGACTGAACTAAACTGCAGTACTCCTGACATTACCAGGATTCTTTACTTACAGACTTTTTCAGTGTCCTTTGCATTTGGTTAACCTTTGGCACAAGCACCAGGTAAAGAAAACTATTTTTCCAATTTGCAGTAATACACTTTTTGAGGGAATGGTATTTAGGACCTCTCCACCCTACAGTATATCTTGCATTTGAGAAAAGTCTGAAGTAGGACTACACATAACAAAGACACCTAACCCCACACAAAACTGCACCAAACAACCGTACCAGGAAACCTCCCCAACCTTCCATGTGCCTGGGATGTCTCAGAGGGAGGACCTCAAAGACCACCAAATGACCACAGTGAAACCTCCATGCATCCAGTGTGACAAAATACCCATTAAGCGGACCATAAAAACCCAATTAGAATAACAAGACCTACAGTGCATTAATTTAGATCTTCAACTGGCAGTTGTAATAGCTACTTAATTACTAAAAGAGTCTATGCGGTTATGTCAAAAAAATCTACAGCCAAGTAGAAGAAGACCATCATTTGTGGGCGGAGTCTGATTTTCTAGAGTGCTTGAACTAATAGTGGATGAAAGCAATGAAACTTTTATCATGAGAAGACAACAGAGCCTAAATGCTAGGCAAATAACTAGATGTACTACACTAGGGGTTGGCAACCTTTATTATCAAAGAACTATTTCTGAGGAATTTTTCAGGAAAGAAAAAATAAAATTGCATGCAGCTGAAAAAACAAGTAAAATGAAACAAAAACCCCATTTGATTATTATAATGTAGGTGATATAGCTGATTAAGTTTAAATTAACATATCAGCATTACTAATAGGTGTAAATAATTTAAAAACACATGTGACTACTCAGCAGGGGACTATTTATGTTTATTTGATACTTAGACTTTGCCTTTTGATTGCAATAATACAGTGTGTTGCTGTAATTATGAATAATAGAAGTAAAATAATAAATTTTGAATTTTTTTTCAGACAAAATGGAACTACTATGGAATGAAATGGAAGCAAGGAAAACATATCTATTAGGTCTACAAGCAATGCGTTTGTGCAGTTGAATCAAATTAAAAGTATGCTTCTTTGTAGGGCTGGGCCATATTATACCGTTCACGGTAATACCGGTATAATGTTAGGCAACGATAGGAAAATGAAATATCGCGATAGAATGGGAGTAAAACGCGCATGCGCAGTGCCTTTGTTTTCATACGCACATGGCCGATTGTTGAGTGAAACAAATGAACCAGAATTGGTTTGTAAAAATGGTGCAACTTCAGTGATGTGGAACTGGTTTGGCGTTTGTCCGTCAGATACACGACAAAGCACATTTTTTTTGCAGAACATGCAAGCGGCCGTCGTTATTGTCGTATTTGTCGGACTAAGATGCTCTTAAATCTGGGAGTAATCTGGGTCCTAAACTCCGTACCTTCAGGTCAAACGAACACTGCAGCATCACTGAGAGTTTAAAAACTGTCTAAATTCTTTCATCTTTAATAAAACGATCAGCATTGCTGCTTTACCAGGTGTAACTATGAAGTTTAACTTCCAGGCATCCATGAAAACAAAATTTATTACATTTAACGGAGTTAGAAGTTAGCAGGAAGCTAGCGGAAGTTAGCTCGCTAGTTTCGCTAGTTACCCAAGCATGATATAGCATGTTCTGACTGAGAGATTTCTGAATAAATTCAAACGTACAGCTCTGCTATCACTTCCAACATAAATGAAGACGGGAAACTAAACAGCAGTGACGTTTGTAGGGTTACTGAAGTTGGGCTAGCTGCTATATAATGATGTGCTACGTGATCGCTAGCGACACAGCTATGTTAGCATGACATAAACAGTGAAGCTGGAGGACGAACACTAACACTTTTCCACTTATAAAAGTTAACGTGCCTGATAGTTAGAGACAAATGCAATCACATGGCAGGATGCTGTAAACGGACCAAACTTCAGTCAGGAGAACAACTGAGATAATCCATAACAACTGAGATAATCCATCCACAATACGAGGTTAGTCATTAATATACTGCAACAACATGGGAATAGAGCAGCTGCCAGAGAATTCAACATTAATGAATCAATGGTACAGAAGTGGAGGAAGCAAGAAGAATGAGTTTAATAAAGTTTGATTTATCTGACTGCTTTGTTTCGCTTAATGTGCCTTATAATCCCGTGCACCTTATGGTCCGAAAAATACGTACTGCACACTGCAGTTTAATGTTGCAAAGCACCTCTTTTTAACTTCAGTGGATATTATACATGGTTATGCTCAGGATATGTCAGCCCATTTCTACTGGAAATGCCTTTTGGTTAAACTTTCAGCAAGGAATTTGTATTCGCACTGTTAAATTTTTATATAGCTTTAATGTACATAAAAACCAGCTTCTTGTTTAAGTGAAAATAAAAGGAAGGTTGTCTTTTTGCACTAGTAATGTTGTGGAGTTGTATTTTGTCTTGCATCAATTATATCGTCAGTTATATCGTTATCGCAAATTTTCAAATATATATCGTGATAAATATTTTTGGCCATATCGCCCTGCTCTACTTCTTTGTAAATAAATAAAGAATATAGCAATCTAACAGCTGTAAAAATCAAAAGTAAAAAGAAGAATATTTAATAAAATAGACAAAGACACATTTCAATATATTCTGGCTAAAGTTCAGCTGCAGTTCAAGCATACTTGCAAGCCACCGGTGTTGGTGGTGAAAGGAATAAAATGTGTGCATGTACTTTTAAAATGTTTAGTAGACAGACTCAGAATTAGCCATGATGAAGAAAGGTCCATGCTGGCCACTGAGGTTCAACAAAATGAAAAGTTTAAGGCAAAATGTGACTCTCATTTAAGTTCAGCTATAGTTCCTCCACTCCCTCCATTAGTCTCTCCAAATGTTCGGTCTCGCGCTCCCTCCTCTCCTCCAGCTGTTTGGATATATCTCTATGGCACATCTAGTGTATGTTACTAACGTCCAGAACTATTGGGAGGCTCTATGATCTGCCATTGCTGTAAAAGACAAAAAGATTCATTGGAGTGAATGGAGATGACGTGACTGTTCAATTCAGCGGTTCAGATGGTGGTACTAACAAAAAGACTAGAGGCCAAACTGGAGACGGCAGAGTTAAGGATGTTAAGATTTTCACTGGGAGTGACCAGAATGCACAAGATTAGAAATGAATATATTAGAAGGAAAGCGCAACTTGAGTAGTTTGGAGAAAAAGTTAGGGAGGCAAGGTTGAAATGGTCTGAACTCATGCAGATGAGGGTTAGTGTGGGTATATCGGACAAAGGTTGTTGGATATGGAGGTGCCAGGGAGGAGGAAAACAGGAAGATCACAGAGAAGATTTATGTGTGCAGACAGTTGGTGTGACAGATGAGGATGCTGTCAATAGGGTGAGATAGACAAAGATGATTTGCTGTTGCAAACCCAAAAGGAGTTGTTGTTGCTTCCGGAAAGAAGAGGAAAAATAGGTAAAGGATTTACTGGGTCTGTCTGGTCATAAACTACAAGAAAGCTACGACAGTGCAAAGAAAGCTGAAGAGAACAGTGTATGGAATCTAACTCATTAGCTGAGTAGCCAAACAATGACTTTAAAATATTCTTCCACTTGAAAATTTTCGTCAACATAGATGCATGTACCTGCTCTATATGTTTACAGGGTAGCTTTAAAATGTAATAACAGTATACTATATCATGTAGCAATCCTAACTGACAATATAAGGTTAAGTGTTGCTTTTCTAGAATACCGTTATACAGACACAGATCAATAAAGACAGTCCTTCACTCTTTCAATGTGAGGGAGCACCAGTTGTGAGAAAAGTGACCTTTAATAGGTCAGGGTACACTTGTCAGTGTTAGTTTAAAAGCAAAAGAAAAGAAGAAGTGAGAGGGGAATAAACAGATGTCAGCACTGTAGCTGATTTACAATAGCTAGGATGAATGGTGACAAGTGTGTAAACAAATACTCTAATTTATACTTTGCAATCGTATGATGCATTTGGCTTCAGTTAGATTCCCGTGACTTTGGGAGCAAGACAAATTGACCTGACTTACTGCTTATGTGTGTACTGTAAAGTACACACTGCACTTTTCTGTAGGTAGGATAAGATATTGATGCTCTGTGCACAAGAAGTGTGCCTGTGAGTAAGCTGAGCTGACAGAAGAACCAGTCCCCACATGGCTCAACAACTGGCAATCACATTAAAACACAGCTGTATTCAGCAGTTAGACTGTGTAAGACCAGCAAACTAAATATTTTCAGCTCAAACTCAATATAAACTGGCATCCACATTCATACAAAAGGGAAAGTATGTAAATCTGCCATTTATAATGCAAAAGGCAAACGCAAATGTAAGAAGTTGCAGTCATTTGATTTAGTTTCACAAGAAAAGACTTAAAGAAACATGTATGCAAGAGGATAAAAACATTATAGTTTATAGCAATTATAGAAATCCCTTGCAAGTTTGATATAGGTTGCATTCATTTAAAAAAACTGACCGTTCTTCATTGTTTAAGGATCAGGAAGAAAGGCCTGAGGTGTTCCATCCAGCTACACACCACCAAGCAAAAGAGATTCAGTTATATAAATTAGAAAATCAGAGAGATAGGAGGGAATCCAGATGGTACAATCTATGATTTAAACTGTTTGGTTTCGGTCCCAGTCTGTCTATTTTTAAGGAGAAACTGTATGTTGGTAAAGGATGCCCACAGGTAAAGTGATGGTGGGATGATGCTTCTCTCATTCATTTTTCTTGTATCTCTCATTCTCCCACTGTTCTGTTAGCACATTCAAAATATTCCCAATCAATACTGCTCCACTCTGCTGCTGGTGGTTGTACCTCTAAGAACTGCACAAACACACACACACACGCAATCCAATTACACACACAAAAAAAAACCCAGGCCTGCTGATAAGTTATTACAGAGGGCATTGCATTATAAGTGCCACTGACACATTTTACAGCCTAAATTTATGAGTTGCTACCTGATAAAATGGAGAGAAAGGACTTGAAAGGGTGGGAGGCTTAACAATGTACCACTTGGCTCTTGCACACAAACGGTTCAGTGTTTGTGCACTCATCTCTATATATTTTTTAATTGTATCTAACCAGCATCAAGAGCATACCAGCCAATTTAAAGCTAATAAACAAACGGTAATTTGTAAGGAGACCAGTCAGGGAATTTAGAGGTGTTATTATGGAAAAGGTGAGATGGGATTTGAGCTGGGGCTGTGGGCTGAGTAATTTTAGATGAAGGCCCTTGGCAGCTTGCTGTATTCCGATTCCTCATCTGTTACTGGCAACACAGTGCAGAGCACAGCCATTAAGGTTAAAACATTATTGGCTTGCCACTGTAGCTATCCTAGGATACCCCTTGTTGTCTTTATAATCATCCCTGATAGAATTAACACTTTTATAATAAGTTAAAACTTAGCATACAGCTGATCCAGAATCCAGTGCTCTTAGTTGGTAACCTGGATATAAAGCACAGTTTTATACTTCTGTAAGGTAAGGGCAATTTTATTCAGATTTTTTAAATTAGAAATTGAAAACATATGTCATTTGCTTTAGGTAAACATATTCATGTAAACTTCCATGAAAGCGCTTATTTAGCAGCAAAATAGCCCCAAAAGTCCCAGACTGCTGGAATAAGGCTGAGATCTGAACGCTCACCAATCCATGACTAATGTTTTGGGGTTTTTTTCTATCCAGGTATTCTTTTGCTGCAATGGCAGTGTGTTTATTACCTGCTGTAGGAAAAAAAAAAGCCATAACCAATGAGACACTTTCCAGATGATATTATAGATCCAAAAAGAGCTTGAGCAGAGCTTCCACCGTGTTATTCAGATGGCTGTAGATACATACTGTTGTATTTTTCCTCAAGACATACTTTATACATAGTGATGACAATTTAAAATAAAAACTTCAGTCAGCTTTTCTCCATTTCCCTTCTTTAAGAATGGGTCTTGACTGCCATTCTTCAAATGAGACCATTTATGATGAGGCTTCAGCAAACAGTATATGGATCAACCGATGGGCCAGATCCAAGTCCTGTGTCAGATCGTCACCGTATTTTTGTCCTATTTCTTAATGATATGACTTTTAGATGCTGCTCATCTGCTGTAGATAGTAGATTCACATTTCTCTGAAAACAGTCAGGCACCGGGCACCTAAAATGAAAGACTTCCAGAAAGCGGAGAGACCCTCTGCTCAAGGTCACTTTAAAAAAATGTGTTTCCTTGGAAGTAAAGATCCTTGTCCCGTTTGGATCTTTAACCATCAGAATTGTTGTCTTAAGGCCAAGAAAGATGCCAAGCGGATTTATTTTACCAAGTGGATCATCGTGGCCTTGCCATATTGGTCCATTTGATTGACCTTTATTATAATTATGAATTTATTTTATTTTCGGTTGCTACAAACGGGACAGACATGACTGGGGGATAGGACAGGAAGAAAGAATGAAAGAAAGAGAGGGAGAGAAAGAAAACCAAAGGGGAGAAGAGACGGTGAGAAAGCAGCACGCAAGATAGACAGCGCACAGTGTGCTTTGAGGCAGCAGCCAAGAAAGCTTTAGTCCGCGTCTGTGAATACCCATGTGTGCATACCTGTGTGGATCAGCATGCTTGCATTCCAAAGGTTTCTCCATGTAATGATCTGCTAGGGAGTGTGGGGGGGCCTCAGCCCCGTCCTCCAGGGTGTGAAGCGGGTATGGAGGAGATCAAAACTCCAGACATCCAGAGGCCCCCAGAACACAAGAGATCATGGAAGACCAACAGAGGGGCAGCCGCGCCACTGTCCCAGTAAGAGCTGAGGAGAGTCCCAGATGAGGGCTCGCCCAGCAGCCGCGGAGCAGAAGTCAGGGGGAGTTGCAGTGACGCGCCCGTGAGCTCCGCCGGCCCCCAGCTGCGCCTGAGTGACCGAGCCCTAGGCCGAGAGGCCGGGGGCACCCCACCTCCAAAGGGGCCCGAGCGAGCCCCAGGCCCCAGGCCCCGACAAGCGGCCGCCAAGGAGTGAGCCGGTGTGTACCCGGACGCCCACCCCCAGACACAAAGAACCACCAACACACCGACACCTGAGGGAGTCCGCCACCGGCAGGGGAAGTGGTGGTGGGTGGAGATAGGCCTCCAAACCTTGGAGGGCCTGAGGTGTCCCCAGAGAGGTGGCGTCTGATACCCAACCTGACATATAGACACAGACATACAGGCACACACAGACACAAACATCCATTCCCACCCTCATGCTCTCATATGCACTCACTCCACACTCAACCAACGTGGAGACAGACATAAAGAGACGCTGTACACACAATCACACTCCCCAAGCGTACTCTACAAACCGGGTCTAGGTACCCTTGCCCCTGGAGGGGGGAATTGCACCCAGACCCAGGTGGTGTTACCCTTTTCCCTGCGGAGGGGAGAGGCAGACCACCCCGACTCCGCAGCAGCAGGGAGGCCCCACACCCCAGACCGCAGTCGGACGGCCAACTCCTCCTACTAGCCCTCCCGCTCCAGCAGGCCGCAGAGAATGGGGGTGGGAGAAGACTCCAAACCTCCCTCCACCCGCTCATTGTAGTGTTGATGCATATGTGTTCTAAGGTGCAATTAAAACCCAGGAGGGCATGGAGCTACCTGCCAAGGAGCAGCAGGTAAGCGCATAGTCCCTCCTGCTAACCCTCAATGACTAAGTGTATTTAAAATTGAGAGGTGGGCAACGACGTCAGGGGTGAGGTATACACCCTGATGGTGATTTGGACTCCGTGATTGTGCCCACCCCCAAGATCCTATATGTATGTGTAATGAGAGTGTGAATAATGTGAATGTCTAAGTTGTGGGATAAAATTGAGGCAGAGGCAGCCAGAAGGGGACGGGGGGGGGGGGGGGGGGGGTAGCCTCCTCTGCACCCTGGTGACATACCCCTACTCCAAGGCCCTGCATGTGTGGGTGGTTGTGGAGGAGCGGGAAGAGGGAGGCAGCTGGAGATGGGGAGGGAAGGAAGGGAGGGGCAGGTAACCCCTCCCTGGGGCCAGCTCCCCCGCTGACCCCAGTAGGCACTCCCACCCTCCGCGACCCGCCAGGGAAGGGGGGCCCAGGCCCATCAGACCGGGGCCCAGTGCAGTAGCGCCCCCCGGCTCCACAGAGCCCTGGACAGTCCACCCAACCCCACCACAGAGAAAACTGCACCCACCCCACCAACCACACATCTTCCAGACTACATAAGACGGTAAACGCCCAGGCTGAGATCTTCCTCCACCTCTCCTGTATCTCCCCCTCCTGCAGAGAGTTCCTGAGAGAAGAAAGCTCCTGCAAGATGTGACCATCCCCCCCACCAGTTGAAGAAAAAAATGTGTTTCCTTGGAAGTAAAAATTCAAGGAAAATATAAAGAAAGGAGGGGTGGCTCAAGACATTTGCACAGTATTTTATATGTTTGTGATTTTGCTGATCTCTTCAAGCAATTTAGCTACTTTAGTTATATTTAGTTACGTAAAAAAACAACAACAAAAAAACTTCCTTTATGACTCACAATAAGTAATAGTAATGCATCTTCAATAAGAGTAATGCATCTTCTTTTTTTTCTTTTTTTTCTTTTTTTTTGTCCCGTTTGGATCTTTAACCATCAGAATTGTTGTCTTAAGGCCAAGAAAGATGCCAAGCGGATTTATTTTACCAAGTGGATCATCGTGGCCTTGCCATATTGGTCCATTTGATTGACCTTTATTATAATTATGAATTTATTTTATTTTCGGTTGCTACAAACGGGACAGACATGACTGGGGGATAGGACAGGAAGAAAGAATGAAAGAAAGAGAGGGAGAGAAAGAAAACCAAAGGGGAGAAGAGACGGTGAGAAAGGGGGGAAGAAGGAAAAAAAACAAACAAAACAGCTGGATCACCTGTATGGAGAAAAAAAAAACAGAAGAGAAAGCAAACAACAAAGAGCAACATAATAAAAAAACAGCACCATCACAATAAACTAGCTAGCAGTAGATAACTGTAGATACTAAATATTAAACGATATTGTGCAGCACGCAAGATAGACAGCGTACAATGTGCTTTGAGGCAGCAGCCAAGAAAGCTGTAGTCCGCGTCTGTGAACACCCGTGTGTACACCTGTGTGCACACCTGTGTGCATACCTGTGTGGATCAGCATGCTTGTATTCCAAAGGTTTCTCCATGTAACGATCTGCTAGGGAGTGTGGGGAGCCATAGCCCCGTCCACCAGGGTATGAAGCAGGTATGGAGGAGATCCAGGCCCCAGATATCCAGAGGCCCCAGAGTACAAGGACCCGAGGGGGGGGGGGGGGGGGACCGTGCCACCCTCCTGGGAAGAGCTGAGTAGAGCCCCAAACGAAAGGTTACCCCGCAGCTACGGAGCAGAGGCCAGAGGGGGTTGCAGTGGCGTGCCCGCGGGTTCTGCCGGCAGCCAGCTGTGCCAGAGAGGACCGAGCTTCAGGCCCAGAGGCCAGAGGGCATCCCACCCCCCGGAAGGAGCCCAGCCGGGCCACAGGCGCCCAGCCCCGCCAATCGGCCACCAGGAGTGAGCCGGTACATACAGGAGTAATGCATCTTCAATAATTTCATGATGTGGCCTGATGACATACCGATTTAAAGCAATCCTAAAATAAGCAGGCGAGTAAGAAAGTGAAGCTGTTTAGAGGTGGGAAGTAACAAAGTTACTGATATGAAACAGTTACTGCTATGTAACAAATTCTACTTATGTACAGTAACAAATACTTTTTACTGTACATAAGTAGAATTTCAGATTTGTACTTTAGTATTTATTTTTCTGTCAACTTTGAATTTAACTGCACACATTTTAAGACAAATATCTCCACTTTCTACTCCTGATATTTTGAAAATAGGCTTGTTACTTTAGGTTTAATGCATGTGAATTGAGTTGGATTTTTTTTTCATGTCACTGTGCACCTCAAACTGGTTTGAACCTAAATGAGTGGAACAATAACAATAACAATCCTATTGGTGTATCCATTATTGGTGCTTATCACACAGAGCAAACTGAAATAGGCAAAAAATATAATTTAAGCGTCATTTATAGCACTACACTCAGGGCTTAATGATGAACTGTGGCCAGTGTTTGGTTGGTTGCAACACTTTCGTCAAAGCAACAGAAGGGGAATGAGCAAAAAGGAAGTAGCATTTTTAAAGTGGCAGGTGATTTCAAATGTAGCATTTCTAACTACTCAACAAATCACAGACACACAAACTGTTTCTGCGCAGTTTGTCATACAGTGTTTCAGCTAACTAGAGGTACACGGTTGCTTTATTTCCCAGGGAGAGAAAAGAATGAGTGATAACCACTCAGGGATGTAGGAAGGAGATGACAGGAGAGGAAAAAGAGAGATTATTTTTAGACAGTCATTTTAGAATAGACATTTAGAGTTGACTGTGGTGAAGTTAACAGTGATGTTGATCACTGTACGTGGACTGGTGGTGAATGGCTGTGGTGTTCAAGGTCAATGTTAGGTTCCATCAAAGGGAGCAGACAATTACATTTAAGCTAACAGTGCTGATTACATTCACTCACTGAATTCTACCTACATACTAGCTTTATGGTGTCAGTGGCTTGGAAATCAGCCATGGTAGCTCATGTAAAAGTAGCTTATATCTTACTGAATTAAGTTTGCTAAATCCACAAAGAAAAATGAATCTCAGTGAGGCAGCAGCAAAGGTCATCTGCAGCTTCTACATGAAGCTCATACTGAAGCTTAAAATCACAACCATAGAAATTCTTTTTTTGTAGAAATGACTGATTTTTTTAAAGTGACTCTTTTCCCCACATTACTACAGTACAGTGGTCCCTCGCTATAACGGGGTTCACCTTTTGCGGTCTTGCTGTTTTTTGTGTGCAATTTTGCATGTTCTTTTTTGTTTGTTTTGGTTTTACGTACATACATACAGCGGATTGTGTTCTGCATCCTGATTGGCTGTAGACCATTGTCAATCAATCTCACGCCGTGTCTCCTATACGGTACAGAGCACGTTCAGCTTGTCAAATTTACCTAAATCTTCAATCGCTAGCAGTGTGACTCTGAAGTGCTGTACTGTATGTTTGTAAGTTTTCTCCTCAACTATCACAACAATGTCAACGAAATGTTTTATACCGTCAAAGGCAACCGCCTCCCTCTGAGAAAAGTGTGTAAAGTGTGTAGTGAGGGGTTTCACAGCCTTAAAACATCTATAATAATTACAAAAAAATAAAGTTGGCTACTTCGCGGATTTCACCTATTACAGGTTATTTTTAGAACGTAACTCCTGCAATAAACGACCACTGTACAACCAACCTGTCAAATCACACTTTTGACCCTTGACTATTAATATTCCTGGGTAGGTGTGGAGGTAAAGTCACTCATGTAGGCAAAAGCAAATAGAAGAACTTTTCTTCATGTTATTTTATATTCCATTTGTTTTTCTCTGCTTCCGTTCTACATAACAGATGTTTAAGCTGTGTGAATTAATTAGAATTAGAATTTTGAAATAAAGCCTATTGATATGACAGCGGCGGTTCTGTTGGCAGTGTACAAAAAATAGCTCCTGGAAGAGTTGTTACTTTTACACCAATTCCATTTCAGAACTGGTGCTTCTTCACTTTCACTTGAGTAAAGACGTTGACCCATTTAGAGTATTTTTTAACACAAGTATCAGAACTTCAACTTGAGTGCAGAATGTCTTATACTATTACCACCTCTGCCTGTGGTTTCAACACCTATGATCTCCATTTGTGTAATTTTATTTGGTTCTCCACCTTCACTTTAACAAGACAGAGCACCCCAAAATTATACAAGTTACTTTCACAGTCAGCAATAGAAAGCTACTGGTCAATTGAGCATGGCGGTTTTTGTTACTACTTTTTATGCATGTGAGGTTTATTTTTTGTGGAGTCTATAAATTATACATAACCTTGATTTGCTAAAGAATATGAACAAAGTCTCTTACGTGTTTTTTCTTTTCTCTCAACAATAAAATACCAGCATAGATAATAAAAAAAAATGCTCACATCCAAAAACAACCTGCAACCTGAATATTGATGCTGCTGCTGTAGGCAACATCAAAGAATATCCCCAGACTCTTTGACTCAAACTATCAAAGACTGTGGTTAGTACTAAGTAGTGGTACTGACAGATTATAGCAAAAGGTGGGCTATGAAAACAATACTTTAGAATTTGCTATGAGTAAACTTAACAGCTTGATCTTTGGCTGCCTTTATTTAGTTAGAAAATGCATTTGAAAATAGACAGGGGCAGTAGTAAATATGTGAACAACATTTCAGGACCTACATCACACCCACAACCCACAAGGGCACATTCCTTAAAGAGAAAGGTCGCTCAGGTTATCGCTTCAGCTCAGGTTTTACCTTGTTTTCTTAACCAACCAGGCAGCCACTGGTAAATGTGGATAAACACATTCAGAACAATATATACAGTCAAATCAGTGATCTTCAACGGATCATTCAGTAACGATATCAATTAACACTTTGCTAAATAAACTCTTAAAATTGCTTCTAAGCTGAATGACATTGTTGTACTCTCCACTGAACTTTATGTTTCTAATAAATACAGCAAAGTACAACAGACTTTCACTACAAGCATTTATTTTTAGGCAACAAACCAAATTACTAAAATTAACCCATTAAACCAGTATCTAACAACAAAGTCAAGAGACATTCAGCTTAACAAATATCATTAGTTTCTCTTTATGGTAAGTAACTCTGAAGCTTAAAACGAGGCAGCAAGGCATCTGAACCAAGTTAGGGCCTGAGTTGTAAACAGCAGAACAAACAAAGACAGGGTCTTTGCTGATCATCAACTATAAGTCTGAACTTCATTTAATCTATCATCTTACCCCAGCAAAGATATTTTGTAGCAAATTTCTAAAATTTCTAAAATAACTCTCTTTTTCTAATTACTTTGATGATTCTGATCAATATATTGGACATTAATCTGAAATAATATCCTACATTTGCACAGCCGTTTAAAAAAGGGCCTGAAAAGCTTACTAATAACTTTTCAGAAACAACAAAGGACATAAAAAATATTTGAAAACTTAAGTAGTAATACATTTTAATAGACAGTGTTTAAACAACCACCTACAGTATGAATAGAGGATAACTTAGAGAAAAAGGAAGTTGGTCAGTTGTGTTGACAGAAAACTGTGTGATATAGGTGGTCTCTTGCTGGGTCTTTCACACAGAAAACACAGAGTGTTTTGACTTGGCAGTAGATCAGCTGTATGGTTTGCTGTAGAGAAATCCTAGGGGCTGCACACCCACAGCTGTAATCACTGTGTTTTGTCTGCACTGAAGATTGAAGACTACTGAAAGTGGAGCTGAGCACAGAATGAACTCAAGAACCACGGAACACAAACTCTCTGTCTTTCTCCTTATGACACACACACGCACACACACGCACGCGCGCAGGCAACAGCAGAGAACTACTTTCATGTGCTACTTCAAAGCATCAATTAAACAGAAGAAAGCCTAGATAATAACCATAAGGTTATCCTCTTTGTAATGAGCCAAAGTATTCGTTGTGACACATCAAAACACCACACCGCTTCTAGCCAGCACATGGAAATGCATTAACACCACAGTGGGGAATAGAATGTGCCGCGGTGCATGCAAATAAGGGAGGAAGTTTTTAAGGACAAATCTTAATATTTGACGAAACCACAATGCGTTGTGACTTCAAAATGTTTTCAGAATGCTGTCTACATCAGAGCAATGAAGTTTACATACACCAGTTCTAGTTCTTACAAACAAAAGTGTCACCCTGTAGACCTACATACAGGCTTTGAAAAGAGTACTAAGGAATGCCTGAGATGCTATTCTCATATATATATTTCTTGAAATAAAGATGGCTTGTGCCTTTTTTTGTTGTTGGTTTATTTATTTTTGCTATTTTGAGCACTACAGCACGTGTCCACTAGTTCCATCATGTTCAAGAGAAGACTTCAAACCTGGTGAACTGTCTGTTAAAGCAATAAAGTTCACCTGTCTCTTTATACCTTTGGAAGAACTTTTCCTTTGATGGGGTTGCCCTTCAATTAATTGGGGCTGCAAAGGTCCTTTTAAAGAGGTGCCTAGATGAGTTCACCAAATGGTGGCACAACACTGGTAAAAGACAAACAAACAAACAGCTCAGTGTCTATCAGTGTGTTTGGAGACACCAAGTATCTCCAGAGCTCCTCTTTTCCAAGCTACTGAAAAAAGAGCATGCATGGTTAGCATGTCTACTCTTCCTTTTAGACCCGCTATGTACATCATGTCTTGTATTCAGAGAGAGATGCATGAAGAGGAACGTGCAATACATATCAAGGGTTTGTTTATGTATAAATGGGCTCTTTTATCAGAATGGCTTCCAAAATGGAGCGTGGCTTTCCATGTGTCACCTTGTTTTGCTGTGCGTTATTTGCAACTGCCGCGATTCATTAAACGTGTCTGCGTAAGGCATCTGACTCTGTTCATTCTGCATGAGTTGACCCGGTCACACAAGATTTCCTTCACAATACACACCAGAAGTCTCTCTTTGGAGGAAAGGGTAGCAGCTCGCAGCACTTCAATTCCAGGTCATTAGATCCAGTGTTTGTAAGGCATATCCAGCATATCTTAGTAGTACAATGGCTAGTGCATGCAATAAATTTTCTCAGGTGAAAAAAAAGAGATCATTTGGGTGTATCAGATAATTAACCTTTCTTCATAGCAACACTTCTTCAAACTCAGAAGTCTTAATAGCTTGCACAATGCAAGCATTGAGGTCATTGTGTGTAATACTATTGTTGACTTGTATCTGTGTGAAACATGGTGAAGAAAACAGGAGTTTGGCAAAGATGCTCTTAGACAGATTTAAAGTACAAGATAGATCAATTTACTATCTGCAAAAGGCTCCACTTACCATATAATATTCTAAAAAAAAAAGACAATTTAGATAGCTGCAAGCTAAACACATGTTTTGCTGATCATAATTTTCTGCCATCACCACAAGAGCAAGTAACATTTAAATTAAAGAGAAGAAAAAAAAATTATCCAGATCAAAGTTTTGGATGCAATTACATTTGCCTGAAATCTGACTAAAACGATGATGGTTTGAGCAATCAGAGTGCAGTTTGCATCATATAACTGCTTTCATTGTGCAGAACTGTATTCTTTTTCTTGATATTAGTTATTATTATCTGTAATACATTTCTATTAATGAAAAAGTGATGACTGTGTAACAGGAAAATTTATGCATAAAACAAAAAAATCTGAGTCCAGGTATGAGATGGTGCTACAAGAAACTAGGCCAATATGTGCTGACAGGGAAGCAAGAAATGTTGCCACAAAGCAAAATTTCAATATGCAGACTTGTGGATGCCAGTAGAAGAGTAGATGAACAGCTGCAGGGTTTAGCTGAGCTGACACAACTGCTACTGTAGTTTTCCACACATTCAGTTACAGTTTTTTTGTAACATCAATCTGAAGCAAGTTAACCAGCGGACTGTGATTAGTCAGCTATAACCATATTCATCGGACAATCCTGCACTCGTGCAACTCGTGTGCCCACAACACTTTGTATTTGGTCTTGTTCCAACCCCAATACAGATTCAGGCAAGAATCTACAATTCACCCTAATGACTGATCATTAATGGCATGCTTTCCCCGCCGTCTCTCAGGTTCCAGTAAAAAATGTGTTCAACTGCTGGAAATTGTTGTGTGTGCTGCTGGTTGTTGATGCCCCACGCATCATATTCTTACAGTACCTACTGTTTTTCCTCCCACTCAGACACTGAGGACAAGAGCTTTCCTATTCTGCAGACTCATCAGCTGCCTGTGTTCTCCCTATTAGCATTTTAACTTCCTGAATCTCATGTTACAAATCATCAGTATGATATAGAAACTGACTATAATGACTGCAGTGTCTTATCTAACAGTTTGGGGGGAGGGACAAAAAAACAAACAAACAAAAAAAACAGTGAAATCTTGTGCTCTTTTCTTTGTGTAGTGACACAGGGCTCAGGCTCCGGGCTCCAAATATGTCTTAAGGATAAAATGAACCTATAGTCCATAAATTTAAAATGCTTTTGGGAGTTAGACATATGATTATTCTGACTTGGGAGTGTGCCTCAATGTTTCTTTTAAGAATTGCAGTGATACACAAATCCCTTCAAGTAGTAAAAAACAAAGCAAAATAAGACTTTTTTGTCTTTATTGTTACCACCCATATTCCATGGCAGATAACAATCAACCTGTGTGGTCATGTCATTTATGTCAGTGACATTATTTCCACAAGCTCAGTTAAACCAGCTCTTGTCACTTCTCATCAACTATACTTGGGCTGTATCGTGCTCTACCTGTCTGTCCCACTTAGTTAGATTTGCATATGGATTCTTGTATTGTTGCGAGAGATACACCCCAGTGTTCATGTTCATGTTACACTGCCAAACGTATTAATAGGTGATAAAAAAGAAGAAAATAAAGTGTGTGTGTGTGTGTGTGTGTGTGTGTAGGCATATGCAAATACACACTGCAGAAAAGAGAATTAATAAAAATTCTAAATATTCCAAGTACAAATACAAAGTTCTACCAAGCTAAGAAATAGAAAATAGAAAAGTTTCTGTCAACCCGCAATCTACTTTCCTTGGTGCTTCTCATTAAATCTGATGTAATTAATTAATTTCCCTTATGCAGCACTAACCAAAAGATATGACCAATAACTTTTCACCTTTAACTGCTCATAGTAAGTGCTTCTTCTATTATCATGTGCCCCATACTTCGACACTTGTGACACTGTTTCACCTCTAATTATATGCTCTCAAAGGAGACTCTTACTATTGACACCAGAGAGGACATCTCTCAATGACACCCTTCACTCTGTTGAGGCTACATGGATTTAATGGTAAACTTAACCTTATATCTACTACATAAGTAATGAATAACAGCAAAGGAAATGTATGTAGTACATTAGATGCTAACTTTATGGTGATAACTGTCTAGGGTATATGCTAGACCAGTGTTTTCCAACCTTTTGGTGCCATGGCACACCACCAAACAAAAATGTCACAAAAGGCATATTGATAATTTTTCCCCGTGCACCAGACATAGCGGAATTGGTTGAGTTTGTCCCCAGTATACCTTTTTTGCTTTCTTCTGATCACTACTCATGCTAGGACCTTCATCTGGGTCGAAATTTTCAGCAGGACCAAGATGAAAGCCCTAACTTTTTCTTTTCAAATATTTATCAATTTATGCGCTGTGTTGTCTCACTCACGGCATGACTATTATGTAATTTCTCCTTCGTCTTCTTCTGTTTCACTGGCAGTTGTCAACACATTTAATTAGAGCAGGTAGCTGTACTGCCCTCTAGTGGAAGAGAATGTAATTGTTCTACCCGTTACTCATGCAGGTCGCTTAGAGCAGCGGTCCCCAACCCCCGGCCCATGGATCGGTCGTTTGGTACTGGGCCACAAGAGTTGAGGCTCAGGCGTCAAATTTATGCTTTTTTATCGTTTTTTTTTTTGTTTGTTTTTATCGTTAATTCAGTTTCCCTGGGTCTTTTCCCGTGTGTTATGAATAAAAATTTGGTTTTTTTGGTACTGGTACTGGTTTTATTTTGTTGTATTTATCCGCGACACCTTAAAGGCCGGTCCGTGAAAATATTGTCGGACATAAACTGGTTTGTGGTGCAAAAAAGGCTGGGGACCGCTAGCTTAGATTACTAATCAGGTGGAACCAGATAATCTTCCACAGCACACCTGATCATTTCTCATGGCACACCTATGTGCCACAGCACAGTGGTTGGGAAACACTGCACTAGGCTACCTTACTATGCTTATTAGAACTTTTTTCAAATTATTCTTTCAGATAAGAAGCCCTATTTATTTCAGGTAAATTTCTGATAATTACTGGAGTGAACTTGTTCTTCCAAATCATATTTGATGAAATAAAGCCAAACAAATTATAAACTGACAGAAATGATAATTGATGAGGTTAAGACTGTATAGTCAATATTTAAACATGTTACTGCAGAACGTAATCGAAGTGACTCTTATAATGCATAAACAAGTGATGGTATGTCTATGCACTGTAGTGGATAAATGAAAGCCTGATACTGTAGGTTAAATGCATTGTGCATGTGACCTCTATGATGATTATGCTGAAGCAATGAAAGCACCAAAGATGTGAATGCCGAATAATGAACTGAATTCAAAACTGGATAGTCTAGTTATTCTGCATAATTTTCTGTGGACAAACTTGTGATTGTGTATGCACAGACACAGATAAATGATTAATGACTACTAATATATTGATTATTTGGACTGGAAATTACCCAGAGGACTACAGATGGAATGCACTGGTAATAAACTGTCCTGTGTATCGTTATTGTTAAACAATAAACAAAATTAAGAAATTATCACCCCATCATTATCACTTAGGTCACAAACTATTAGTATCAAGTGGAAAGGATTAACACATACTGTCCAGTATATAGCGTAAAATGAAAAGGAACATGCAAATCCTCTTGTGGTGTCTGTAGTATGTTTTTAACAAAAAATTCAAATTTTTTAATGACTTTGTGTCCTACCTCTGGTGTGGCTCAGGACCCTCCGGCGGCCTGTTGACGAGCTGTGCATGACATGCTGGTAGTGAGACATGTCTGTTGGAGTGTTGGGAACACGGAAACTGTCCTGGAATCTCTGCATCAAATCCTCGACTGACTCGGTGTTTGGGTCAATGGCTATGAAAAAGAGATGCAAAGTGAAAATGGCAGCCATGTCAAAAGGCTTTAAAGTAACACTGTGACAAATGCTCAAGATATTCTAAAGAGATATGCACGGATACAAAGAAGCAAAACAAATGTAGCTTGCATTCTTTTTTGTTTTTTAGGAAAGATGGGGGATTAATGTCTGATATACATGTAACACTAGGTTGTGTGCCTGTGTTGATACTGTATCAAGAAAAGAAAAGAAAAGACATCTAGTCAGTTTTAGTTTTTTAGGGGGTTTTTTGGTGGGGGGTTTTTTGTTTTGGGGTTTGTTTTTTTTCCTGGACTTTAAATGATTCCATCAATTCAATATTGCCTCATCTCTACAGGGATCCTGCCAGCGCTTCCCCTGATGGCTCAGTTTCACTCTTCCTGATGAATGACTCCAAAACAACTGGTTGTGGGGAAAGCAGGGAGAACAGAAAGAGCAGGTTTTTTTCTTTACAGATTGAATTTAACAATAGAAAGGACAAACAATTTCTATGACTTGTTCAGATGTCCTGGCTCATTTACAACAACAAAAAAGAGAACAGAAAACATTACGAGTTAAGACTATTTTCCTCTTATTGCTTCCGAAGCACACAAAAAGATTGAAACTGAAACATTAGATAAACACACACACACACACACACACACATATATACATATACATATATATTAGGAGTGCAACGATACACAAAATTCACGGTTCGGTTCGATACTTTGGTGTCACAGTTCGATATTTTTTCGATACAAAAAAAATGTTCATGCTTTTTTAAATTTGTAATTTATTAAAATTATAAATATATATTTTAACTCAAAAGTACAGTTTTTAAATTTAATGTTGCTGAAACAACAAAGTAATAATAAATAAATAAATATATCTGATCGAGAAATCACTCATCTTTGGAAAAGAGCGTTTATTACAGAGAAATGGCTCTTTCCAAAATAAAAGCTATACTATACGCTTCTTCTGGGCTATATTCTCAGCAGCATATTAAACATATCAGGTCCCCATAAGGAGAATCATGTGCTAACGGCTGTCTAAATGACTCGGGTAAAGTTTGTAGCATGCATGCTTGTTGTTTTTGTCTGCTTCCACTTGTCTTTGCACTAGGATGATGTCAGAATAAATGTGCAGTCATATTCGTTGTGTTCACACTAGTGCTGTCAGCTTTAATCTCGTTGAAATGACGTTAACGCCACAACAGGCAAATCTCCGTTAACCAGCTACCGCGGATCGCCCCGTGCGTGGGGCTGGACCGCCAACACGTTAACGAGCTAACTGCGCTAACACACTAGTTCCCACCAATGTAATTGAGCATTGCATGGCACATCCGACATACTGTTTTACTTTAGTCCATGACGCGCTTACCTTCAGGGTCATACGTCACATGAAGACCAAAATAGTTCCAAACGCTACATCTGAATGAGGGTGGGGGAGGTTCAATTTGCCATGTTGCAAGGAGAGCTTAACTTATGTCTGCTAGCTTGCCCTGCGCTCAGTGAATCTATATATATATATATATATAGATATATATACAGTGGGGCAAAAAAGTATTTAGTCAGCCACCGATTGTGCAAGTTCCCCCACCTAAAATGATGACAGAGGTCAGTAATTTGCACCAGAGGTACACTTCAACTGTGAGAGACAGAATGTGAAAAAAAAAATCCATGAATCCACATGGTAGGATTTGTAAAGAATTTATTCGTAAATCAGGGTGGAAAATAAGTATTTGGTCAATAACAAAAATACAACTCAATACTTTGTAACATAACCTTTGTTGGCAATAACAGAGGTCAAACGTTTACTATAGGTCTTTACCAGGTTTGCACACACAGTAGCTGGTATTTTGGCCCATTCCTCCATGCAGATCTTCTCGAGAGCAGTGATGTTTTGGGGCTGTCGCCGAGCAACACGGACTTTCAACTCCCGCCACAGATTTTCTATGGGGTTGAGGTCTGGAGACTGGCTAGGCCACTCCAGGACTTTCAAATGCTTCTTACGGAGCCACTCCTTTGTTGCCCGGGCGGTGTGTTTTGGATCATTGTCATGTTGGAAGACCCAGCCTCGTTTCATCTTCAAAGTTCTCACTGATGGAAGGAGGTTTTGGCTCAAAATCTCACGATACATGGCCCCATTCATTCTGTCCTTAACACGGATCAGTCGTCCTGTCCCCTTGGCAGAAAAACAGCCCCATAGCATGATGTTTCCACCCCCATGCTTCACAGTAGGTATGGTGTTCTTGGGATGCAACTCAGTATTCTTCTTCCTCCAAACACGACGAGTTGAGTTTATACCAAAAAGTTCTACTTTGGTTTCATCTGACCACATGACATTCTCCCAATCCTCTGCTGTATCATCCATGTGCTCTCTGGCAAACTTCAGACGGGCCTGGACATGCACTGGCTTCAGCAGCGGAACACGTCTGGCACTGCGGGATTTGATTCCCTGCCGTTGTAGTGTGTTACTGATGGTGACCTTTGTCACTTTGGTCCCAGCTCTCTGCAGGTCATTCACCAGGTCCCCCCGTGTGGTTCTGGGATCTTTGCTCACCGTTCTCATGATCATTTTGACCCCACGGGATGAGATCTTGCGTGGAGCCCCAGATCGAGGGAGATTATCAGTGGTCTTGTATGTCTTCCATTTTCTGATGATTGCTCCCACAGTTGATTTTTTCACACCAAGCTGCTTGCCTATTGTAGATTCACTCTTCCCAGTCTGGTGCAGGTCTACAATACTTTTCCTGGTGTCCTTCGAAAGCTCTTTGGTCTTGGCCATGGCGGAGTTTGGAGTCTGACTGTTTGAGGCTGTGGACAGGTGTCTTTTATACAGATGATGAGTTCAAACTGGTGCCATTCATACAGGTAACGAGTGGGGGACAGAAAAGCTTCTTACAGAAGACGTTACAGGTCTGTGAGAGCCAGAGATTTTCCTTGTTTGAGGTGACCAAATACTTATTTTCCACCCTGATTTACGAATAAATTCTTTACAAATCCTACCATGTGGATTCATGGATTTTTTTTTTCACATTCTGTCTCTCACAGTTGAAGTGTACCTCTGGTGCAAATTACTGACCTCTGTCATCATTTTAAGTGGGGGAACTTGCTACACAATGTTTTTGACACATCTTAGGCCTTCAATATATGCAACCTCTAATGATTTCACTGTCTGCAGGCATTAACAGTGGCTGTAAAAAAGAAATCCTTCAAGGAAAACTGTGAAAACAGCTCTGTCCCCAAACTTACAGTACAGCCAACTCCAAATGATGTGGCCATTCATCACCCCAACTACCAGTACCCCCACCTATCATCATCATCTTTTGATCTGTCAGTCTGGCTCTGAGGTGCGCTCTGTCCATGAATAATGGTGATGTGGTGCTCCCAGTCGATGCTCATCATACATGCCAATGAGGAGGCAAAAGCAGAGAAAGAGGGAGATGAAGAAGATGGAGGTTAAAGTGAGGAGGCAGAAGTATTTACACTGATTTTGATTTTAAATGCAACCAGTAGCAGAGGCAATGCAGGTTGCTAGAGAACAAAATACTATCTTTGAGTCATATGTATTTGTTTCAAAACATTTGTGGTTAAACTGAGCTGAATATAACTACGCTTTCTAGAAACCACCACATCCCCAAATGTGCCTTATGTGTCCTATCTTCAAGCCACCAAGTAGATACACTCCCTTGATAAATTACACACAAAGGATTATGTTCATAATGTCCATTTGTTTCAGACACAGCTTTATTCTAGATATCTGAAATACTATTTGGTGTTTCACATAAAAAAATAACGCCATGCAGCATCACCCCTCTGTTAGCTTTGCATATATATTTGTAACTTTATTACTTTGTCTGACACAGTAAACAGCAATAATGAAGTGCACTGGACACAATATCTTTAAGCTCCTTGGCCAGGGTGTTACTTTATTGAGTAATCCAGTGGCTCCCAGTCGATGTGCATCATACATGCCAATGAGAGGGCAAAAACAGAAGAGGGAAATGAAGAAAACGGAGGTTAAAGTGGCAAGTTATTTAAGTATTTACACAGATTTTGATTTAAAAAATAGATTTTGGGTGTAGTTTTGGTTTTAAATGGAACCAGGAACAGAATAATATGTCTTTGAGTCATAAGTATTTATTTCTAAACATGTGTGATTAAACTAAGTTGAATATACTATTATTATTTCACATCAAAATACAACCTGATGCAATAGATAAGAGGAAGAGATAGAGGCATACATGCATTTTGGTTTATGCCCATGCATTTAAATTTAGGTGTTCTTTTTAAATTTCCAGACACCATTCATCCCCAAACAGATCCTTATTTGTGCTCTAGGTTCATGCCAAAAAGCAGATGCAAAGAATTATGTTCATAACGTCCAGCTTGTAACAGACAAGCCTTTTTTTAAATGTTTGAATAATTATTTGGTCCTTCATATTAAAACAAAACAATACCATGCAGTATTAGCCTGTGCTAGATAATTCCTACTTTTGTGTAACTTTCTTCTGACACAGTAAACAGCAATAATGAAGCACACTGGCCACCGTGTGTTTAAGCTCTTCTGTCTGGTTGTTAGCCTATTTAGTGATCCAATACTTATAAACATGTAATGACAAAAGCAATGTCAATTATGCAGAAGTATCAGTTGCTACATAACTGATATTAAACATTAATATCGATTATGCAACAAATGTACTTTTAACCTAAAATTAAAAGAGAACCAAACACGATGCTGTTGTTCATTGTTTACACACAGCTGTGTGACAAATTAAAGGAAAGTGGGGTACTGGTTGTGGGAACTGCTGTCCCATAAATCAGTTCCTAATCTATCACAGGTTTTTATTTGAGCTGAGCTCTAGTGTCCCATAGATAAGACATCATCTTTCTGGAAGAGACAGCTCTGGTTAGATGTTCCAAAACACAATTTTTAATCATAAAAGCATAAATAAAGCAAACGAATTAAGTAACAATATACAAATGGTTGACCCAAACCACGTCTAGCTATAGTAGTCAAGATACAGCATTGTGTACAGATGAGATCCCAGATGCCCAGAAGGCAGCCCACATGCAGTTGACCTAAAGGTAGCCTAAGGGGGTAAAAAAAAAGAACTGCATCTTCAGTGTAAGTCTTAGGAAAATGGCAATATTGTATTCATTTGTTAAGAAGAAATATGCACTGATAATCAGTGCAGGGGAAAAAAAGGTTTTGTTCTGTATATCCGGTTCTTTCAAGTCCACCACTATACTGGACCCCAAAGGTTAAAGAGACCAGATGCATAATAGCCTTAGTGAGCGCCATTAGCTGTGACATTCATGCTAGTGTTTGGTCCTCATAGTCAGCAAACAAACAACAAGGGCGGGGAATCTGTTATATAGGCTTTGATCTGTCATGACTGAGGAGAAGTTGTGATACCATGTTTAAGGTTAACTGCTTGCATGCATATTTCATGGTTTAAAAGTCTTTATCTGTTTCTTTTTTAGATCCCAAGGGAGAATAAATGTTAGAGAATAAAGAATAAATGCTAGGTCAAACAGAAGTGCTTAGAGCCACAGTCTCCTTGAAATAAATTTAATTTGTCTCGAAAGGTTGTCAAGAAACTTTCTCCTACATTTTCCCCTCGAAGAAACATACAAAATCTTAAAATAACAATTAAAAAAATGTAATTGTGAATTTATGGATGTATACTTCAGTATTGTATACAACAGGAATGACAAAAATATGTTTGCCTGTACTTTTTTTCTGTTGTCTTTCTCCAGTACAATCTCTTCCTATTTTTTGGGTCGCTCTTCATTTCTCATTTCTGTCAGAGAAAACTATCAAGATATTTTATTCTGACATTTGTTTCTCCCTAGACCCCAAGTCCACCGGCTTCTCATTTTGAGTTCAATGTCAGCTAAAGCTCTGTTGCCTCAATTTTCTCCTTTTCATCTCCCTTATCTGCAGTCACTCCCTTATCAGTGCTGAGTATGTGTTAACAGTGTCTCATAAGCAGCGGATGTCAACAGCATGCTGCCTCAGTCAACTTATTCCTGGTGGTCTCATGATGCCCACTACAAGGCAATAACAATTCTCAATTTTCTGTTATTGTTCAGAAGCACAATTCTGCTTGTTTATGGTTTATGCAGGCTTTTGCAAAAGTGTGTATTAGCTGGCATGCAATTGCTTTTGTATATAAATATTTACAGATAGCTTAACTTCTACCCACTTTTACTTCCAACTTCCTCTTTATGGAGGAAGTAGTTGCATGGAAAGCAGAGCGGTTTGCACAGAGTGATCTCCAAACCCAGCTTTCACATTTAGACTGGACTTCATATTGATATAATGATAGTGAAAATGCTATCACACCAACTATTTTCATTACAGTCACAAAGTAGGCTAATTCAAAACTTGTTAATAAATTACCTTACATACTAGCTAAATGTTAATATCTCAAAGACAAAATCTGTCCTTTTAAACTGCCATGACCATGGAAACTATCTGAGAGGAAAGTGTCTGAAGTGTCCACTCCAAACATACTGCAATCTGCCTGTTTCTCCTCCTCCATCTTTTGCAACTCACATTGTCTGGCTTCCCCTGGGAGCTCATTGTTGAGCAATCCACTAAAATAGGATCGAGGAAGGTAAAATATGCTGCAATTTGCTTTCTGATGGACATGTACTTGGTGTTCTCATTAGGTTGCAGTAAGGTGACAGGAAAGCATCACTACTCAGGCAAAAAAAAAAAAAAAGCGCTAGCATTTGCAAACTATTCAGTGCCAACAGTGTTCATCAACAAATAAGTAAAATCAGTAAAAATAATTAACAAGATTTACTCAGATTGCTTTTTCTTTTGTTGATGGCATTTGGTGTGCTTTTCCAAACCTATTTTTGTAGAAACAAAATTCAACTAGAGTGTTAGATTTGATCTAAATTATTCCATTTTAACATTGACAAATTTGTCAGTAATTACAAAAGAAAGCTAGCAACACGAATTAGTAAAATGTTGGGATCATAACGCAGGCTGAATTGTCATTGTTAACTTAGGACAAGACGTTTGATTATTTTATCAAAATATTAAGGAAGGTGAAAATATTTTGAAAATAGTAGAACAAAATAATGGTGGTTGATGTTGTCACAATCACCAGGGCAGATTGCATAAACTAATGTATCATGACATTTTTTTTCCACAGCAAAACTTGATGGTAAATCACTAATTTGCAGAAGCAGAGGTTTCTAAAATTGTACCGCTGGGTAAAAATCTGATACAACCATGCCTGTACCTTGACAGAAAATGAAATCCAGCACCAGGAAGAGAAACATTTGTTCTGTCAGCAAAAAGTGCATTGAAGGATCAGCTCCTCCAACAAGCCAAATGAACAATGACTAGGCCATCTTCCACTAAATTGCTGATACAGCCCATGGGAATTACTGTTTGTGAGAAACTGAAACCTTTAACCATGACTCTTTGTCTATAAATAGTGCTTGACCCTATTTCTCTTAGGCTCAAAAGACATTTCCTCTCTGCGGAAAGTCAGTGAAACACAAGGCAACATTTTCAGGCTTCTCATCCATGTCCCATGCCCTGAGGCAGGTGGTGATAAAGCATGTATTGGAGCTTAGGCGATGGCTTGGGCTCTGTTTCTATACATGCACACTAAATTGTATCTTAGCAGCTGACAATAGGTTGCTTGTCCTATTATACCCCATTTCAATCCAAACTGCTTGTTATAAAGGTCATTTATAACAAGCAGTTTAGGCTGACTTGTCCAACATGAGTTTTCATGAACTGAAATCTGGTAGGGCCTCAGCATCCACATGACAGAAAACATAACAAACAAATAAAAAAAATAACAGCAACAACAAAAACAAAAATCATGGATAGACCAAAATAATTGTTGTGGTATCTACTTTCAATTCAAGCCTACCTCTTTCACATACATGTTTTAACATCTAGAGTAAGTTATGTATCTTTCCTATTCTTAGCCATCCTGCCTAGAAGCCAAACAGCATTCATATTCACGGAGGCATGCAGTCACAAGGGAAATGACGGGAATATTTGTGTAGATCTTTAGACCCTACAAACCCCTGCCGCTTTAATTTGGAGAAAGTCTGCAGGAAGAAAAGAAGCTGAGGGCCCAAGAAATTAAATTCCTGCAGATTTCAATTTTTTTATTATGTTTCAGTCTCTTCCTCACTTCCTCACATATTTTCTGTGCTTTTACCTCTGACACGCAGACGCACATGCAGACACATGCACTTCCTCTAGTCACATCTCTATTCCCCTGGCTTTCTCTCGTCTTTCACAGCTTGGGGAGCAAATGGGTACAGAGAAGATCAATGGGGGTGAGTGGGATGGTTGTGTGGGGTTGTGGGTAGGGGTTGGATACCCACTGTGATTTAATACATTTGTCATTGTTTCAATATGAACAGTCCAGTGTAGCTGTCTGGGAAGGCCTTCACAGCAGTGCTTCTGGAAGTCTGACATGTACATGAGAGAGAGTAAAAGGTTAGACAGAAACAAAGGGAAAGACAAAAGTGTCAGAGAAGACAAGGGATCCAGACATGAATGAAGAATAGCTAAAAGGGAGCCTGAGAAGGGCAGAATAGATATGGGTAGACAATGGTCGCCACTGGTGTTAAAGAAAAAAGAAATGAAGTGATGACTAGAATGAGATGCAGATAAGAGACTCAGTAGGAAGAGCACAGTGGGGTGGAAAAGGGAAGGGATGATAATGATAAGCAAAATATTCAGAGACAAAGACAAATTCAAAAACACAGGGGAATAGCACAAAAAGGGTAAAATCTTCCTAGTTAAACAATGCTGAAACATTGATTTAAACTGTACATTGACGAGAATTAGAAGCCCTTACATCTACTGGGCAGTAAGATGTAATAATTATATAAAAATGCCTCCGTTTGTGAGATGAATATGCTTCAGAGGAACAAAATCCATGTTTGACTTTGACGTTAAGATAATACAAAATGAAAATGTTGTATGTTCAAAGAACATTTGAACATTCTCAACTACTTGAAAACATCTAATGTCCCATCGTTAGACACTTTCCCTTTCTGGTCTTTCCTTCTACTTGCATATTTTAAGGCCTGTGTTGCTTGCAGAGGCAAGAATAAAGTTCTATCTATAGCTTGGTTTTTGCCACGGGCCAGAATAAAATATGAATGTGTCTCCCCGTGCTGTGCCAGTTGAACATTGCAGGCCAAGCTCTGACCTCCAACTGCTCCAGACAGGCTGAACCTCCTGACTGGTAATCACAAATAAGTCTACGTCCCAACATTGAGGAACAAAACCTGGCTTACAATAATATTTTAGATGTCCTTATCCATTATGACACAAGACTCGAAAAAATGTTTGGATAAAGTATTCTGTGAGTAAATGTTTAATAAGTAGCAATGCTACAGTCGCATGCAGCCTATTCCCAACAGGAAACACCAACTGAAAAGTATTTTTTGTGCTCAAGAAAAGCACAGGGCAGACTGAGAGCTGGAAATGATAAGCAAGATAAGACTTAAAGAAATAAATGGTAAATGGCCTGTATTTGTATAGCGCTTTACTTGGTCCTAAGGACCCCAAAGCACTTTACACTATACACAATCATCCACCCATTCCCACACTGGTGATGGCAAGCTACAGTGTAGCCACAGCCGCCCTGGGGCGCACTGACATAGGCGAGGCTGCCGGACACTGGCGCCACCGGGCCCTCTGACCACCACCAGTAGACAACGGGTGAAGTGTCTTGCCCAAGGACACAACGACCGAGACTGTCGGAGCCGGGCTCGAACCAGCAACCTTCTGATTACAAGATGAACGCCCAACTCTTGAGCCACGATCGCTCCAAATAATGCTTTTGATTAAAGTAACTTTAAAAAGTCCTGGATTAGTTAAGTTCTTCTTTTCTGTATACACTCTAACCTCTCTCAAAATGTACCTCTATAATGCTTTCTGAACACTTCTAAGTCCAAGTTTTTTAAGTGATATAACCTTGGGAGGGGTTTCTCATAACTACATTTAGCATTTGGATGTTCTCACAGTACACCAAGCCTATTCAAATGGCACACAAATTGTGTGTGTAGAGCCCTGTTGTTTCTGGCTTTTGGAGACTGAAGAGATAGTTTTGTGTGTGCATTATGAATCCAACATAGTGAAATTTACTTGTGTTGTAACTTTAAATATAATATAGAGACAAACTGTTCCAGGGTTAACCCCACTTTCTGTGTAGATCTCTTGTGTTATTTTTCATATTTAGAACATCCTTATAGTAAACATAATGGTTATAATATAATCACAAAACCATTAACTCTGGATATGTTCAATTGCCATACTATTATTCTTTTTTTATGATTATTAATGACACCCAGTGATTGCACAGTCAGGCAGTGATGGGGTGTCTCCATGGTAAAATGATGTTTAACTTTTGACAGTTTCCAAAGACAATGAATATTAGCAATTATTTCCAGATCTTGCCTGAGAGTTGCTAAGAAATTTCCAGCACATGTAGGAGCGGAAATGAAGCAGAAAAAACATTATGCAAATATATAATTATGATAGGGTGCCAATTTATCACACACTCAGATAATTTATCACACCCAGAAACAATTCAGTTAATTTAATATGCTGCAAGCAATAGTATTCCACAAAGTGCATATTGACCAAAGGCAGGCTGAGGAGAACAGCTGCAGTTCTGGATTTGTCTCCAATAAGCTAAAATGGAGTACCTGTTTATTTACCATTTTAAAAAGAGGTACATACAGAAGATTTAAGGTTATTTTAAGGTTATATACTAAAACTTTCACAACTTGATCTTTCACACCGGAATAAACTTCTTAAATAATTAGTGTTTATTGTTTTGCAGATCTGAATTCCATTTCAGAAATGTATTCTTAAAAATGCATTTTAGAAATGTATTTCTGACCTACGTTGTAATTTCAAATATTATATGAATTATTTAAGATTAGGATTTTAGTGTCTGTTGTGCTATTTTTACATTTATTTTCCTTTTTTTTTTTTTCCTATTTCCTTACCTATAATTTTAATGGACAGACTGTTGGGAATCATGGCAGCACAGAAACATATTGATGGCTGTGGGTGACCAGCCTTAACCACATTTCAAAAGAGTCTCATAAAGATGGCTCACGAGATGGCATGTGATCGACCACCATGTATTGATTTAGTGCTTACAAACTCATTTCTGCAGGCATTTTTTTTGTCTGGCCCTGACAAAGGCTTCATGTTGGATCAGATTACTAAGGCTTCATTTCTCAATGAGTTGCTATACACGGATTTACTGGTTTCTAGTTCCTTATTTTTTCTTTGCTGCTCAAAATGATCTCATCAGCTGTTGCACTGTGCATGGGAGGATTTGCTCATCTTGTGCTCCTCTGAAACTTCCTTACTAAACAATGCACCAGAAATTGTAGGAGACTGATGAATCTGACACAGGCCTTTTTCACACTGGAGTGGGCAAGAATGACTAGAAGTTTTTTAATCTAGCCTAGAGCTCAAAAATCTCATTTCAGTACACATTTATTGGATTTTTTGACTTACAAAATCTTAGTCTTTGAACATGTGCATCCTTAATCTTCATCATGGGATGTTTTTGTAGACTTGTGCATGCTATAGTGTGCTTTATATTGTATGTGTTTGTTGAAATACGTCACATTCATCTTACTGTGATAAATTCACATCATTAACAACACACAGCTTTACTGCTTTCTGTGGATGGGGGATAGGAAAAATGTGAAGTCTTGTCATGATTCCCATCTATTTATCACGAGGAAGGAGAGCGAGCTTGAATCAGTATTAATCAAAACATTACCCCAAGGTAGCTTGACTGTGCCAAGCTGGCATCCATTTCCCATTAATGATGTCACATTAGTGATCTGAAGCCCGACACTAGATTATTACTCTGAGTTCAATTAAGGCTCAGTAAACACTTAATAACTTTGGCAGTGAATATGGAGTTGTTGATGACAATAATAACAATACTTCCCTTTTTCCCTTTTGGTTTCAAGTGGGTGAGTGCAGCCCCAATAATGAAGGACTTTAAGAATGCACAGTTAAGAATATATGTGAAATAAATGTCAAACAAAGTTTTTGCCAGACTGTACCTAGTTATTACTGCAATAAATAACAAAGAGCCACATGCCTATATGATTCAACGCTGCTTTCCTTGAGGACACTGAGAAGTCTTGGATACAGTAATTACTGTTTTGTGGTTTCGTTGTAATATTTAGAAACAGTTATATATTTTGCTAGATGTTTTCTGGTCCTGTGTTCTTGCTATAGAAAAAAAAGTGGGAAAAGAAACATTAACTTACAGATCCATTATTCTTAGAAAAAATGTGCTTTTACTCAGATTGGGGGTAGCTGCTCCATAGGGGGCAGGGAACTTAAAAATCTACTGTAGCAGCAGGATCTTCTGTCTAAATGCATTCTTCTCTTTTGTCTATTTTAAGCAAAACTTAGCCACATATCTGAAGATGTAAAATCTAAGTATCATCCCGATGATTCTCAGTGGGTTACATGTGCTGTCCAAGGCTTCATCAGTGTTTACATGGCTGCATGCCAAATATCCTTGGGCAAGATACTAACCCCATGTTTGCCTACTGGTGGTGGTCAGAGGGCCCGGTGGCGCCAGTGTCCGGCAGCCTCGCCTCTGTCAGTGCGCCCCAGGGCAGCTGTGGCTACAATGTAGCTTGCCATTGCCAGTGTGTGAATGTGTGTGTGAATGGGTGAATGACTGAATGTAGTGTAAAGCGCTTTGGGGTCCTTAGGGACTAGTAAAGCGCTATACAAATGCAGGCCATTTACCATTTACAACTGAAATAAATACAAAGTAACTCCATTCAGCAGTTTTTGCAAGCAACATAACTTCACTAAAAGGAATAAAAGGCCCAACAGGAAGTAATATGGACTATTAAAACATAATAGAATCTTCAATTTGCGTTTAATGTTTCTTTTTGCTAATGAGATCCCATTACTAGTGAGTGAGAACTGATATAAAGCTATAATCTTAACATCTGACTAGCAGCATTGTACTTGCCTTAAAATTAAGCCTCAGCTATTTTAAGACCATTTTTTTTATTATATCAGAAATTATGTTCTGCTTTTTATCCACCAAGGAGGCAAAACCATAAGAGCATAGTGAAGTTCTTTGTGACAGTTTTGTTTGCCTGTTTGTGTGGTGTCTCAGTGTCAGATTAAACAAAACTAAAAAATATGAAAGAAAATGAATAAAGAAAACTTCCACGCCTAATTTAATGAAAATGGTGGAGGATGAGCAAAGGAAGAAATCAATACATTGTTTTGAATCTGGATACTCATGTTTAGTATATTACCATTATGCATGCCCATCCAGTGTGCCAAATGTAATCATTTTAATCCACATAATGCATTTTGCCAATCAGAAATGTGTTAATGTAGAATTTGTAGCAGTGATATGCGTCATGAGAACACATTTTTATCTCCAATACAAAATTCTCCTGTGGCGTCTAAGACATCTTAAAACATTTTCATGGTTTTGTTTAAGGACTCGTGCCATGCTAGGGAAATATTGGGGTCTGACTTAAAGCACAGAAAATATAGAGCTACTTAAAACACAGGTTTGTTTGAAACTGCTATACTTTATGACTGTAAATCCCCGTCCTCTTTTTGTACATATCCTTTCCAAAAATGTAAGGTGAACAACGATAACAAAAAATATTATTTACTCTAAACTTTAGTTACCTTCTCGCCATAGACATTGATACAAGCTTTTCTATAAAAAACATACGTTTGTTTTGTTCTTTTAGTTATTGCATTCAGTCAGAGAATAATGTGACCTTGAAAGTTACTTTCAAAATAACTACCGAGCCTGTTACTGCACTGTTCATGGATGAACCAGTGAGGTGAATGCATTCTGCTGCTTACCTCTGCTCCAGAGTGTGTGTTAGATAGGACTAACAAGAGTCATTTTAAATGGAAATTGGATGGATTTGCTTGTTATTAATGTGAAGACCAGTGGCCCCATCCCAGATGCCCTCAGGACTGTGTTGGCAGAGCAGCGGTGTGAGTCCTAGGCCAGTCACTGAATATCTGAAGTAGTTAGTCACTCCTTGGACTTCTAATGCATTTGGTTTTGGGGAAATTATATTCTGAGAATAAAGCTTTTGTGGTTTTAATCTTGTATGTTTGCATATAGACACATTAAAGGTTAATGCATGAGTCAACAAACTAGTTGGGCCATTGAAGAAAATGAAAACATGCAAGGGCTAGGTTAATAAGTACATGGCAAATTCTGTGAAAACAAGTATTAGACTAAATTTTAATTAATCTATTAAATTAGACACATAGTGCAGCCAAAACCCAATAAACAATGCCAGCCACAAAGAACTTCACTATGCTTTTATGGTTGACAGTAATGAACCACAGTACAATCACATAACCCTTTGTCCTCTAGACAGACATATTGAGCCTGTAGGCTTGGGCCATTTTATCCCACTGGGAGGTAGTTGTTGACCATCCAAAACAAAGCATTAGTCACATTAGCAATTTATCACCGTCCACCATTAGCTCATTTTCCTGTCAGTCTCTCTACTAAATACAAAGAACAGTGCACTTCAAGTCAGTTATTTCTGAGAGAGTATCTCCATTTAAATCTAAGACTATGGAAGATTTCGAATAAGTTTAGTTTTATTCTTCAAATCTTAACCAAGTCAGTATGCATCACCCATTAAATCATGGCCAACAAAAAATAAATCATAAATAATTGTTGCATCACTACAAAGTCAAATTTGTTTTATTTGTATTAGTGAGGCTGTGTATTTAGACAGCAAATCTGATTTAAGTTTGATTTATGAATTTCATCCGTTTACATTGCCACATAAAATGCAGTAAAATAAAAATATCGAGAATAAAGAACACAAAAACAACACTTTTAACCTACTGTCATTCATAATTTATTTTAACAATTTGATATTACTGAAAGACTGCATTCATAAATTACAACTTTGATAATTTTTTTGATAACAACAAATTTACAAAAGAAACACCTGCTTGGTATGGGTGTTTTTGGATAAGGGCTGCTTTATTTGAGACAACATATATGAGATCTAAAAGAGACTGAGAGGAGAGGATGAATTGCTGGCCCAGTACACTAAAAATGTCAAGGATAAATAAATAGAGGTAGATCTTAATTTTAAATCGGTCACTTTTATGGATGAATCATGTCTTTAAATTTCTGTAGCTGAAAGATTAATAGCTTGTTAATCTGTCTCTATAGTTAATCTAAGGAATTCAAAGAACTGGAGATTAAATTGATGTAAATGTGAATATGGACATTTGTGTGTGAAAGTACTATATCCTAGAGTTTTGCAATTACAGTGAGTTCAGGTCAGTCTTTTGTTCAAAACTCTAGACATAATGATATTTTATCATCCTATTAATTTTTCCTCTATAAAAAACAAATGCTGAAACTGCATCAAACAACAGGTTTTCCACAGATTTCCCTTCTATAAATGTTTTTAAAACATAGACCAGTACTTAAATAGGATGATTTAAACTCAGAAAATTAAAATATCCATCAACTTCATAATTCTGAGCATTTTTAGCATGTTAATTGATTTAAATTTGTGATACAGAACAAATAACCAAGGAACCCTACAGTCCAACAGAGAAGGTTTGTGAGGGTACTGTAAACAAATACAGTTTTAAATTTTATTGGCTAAAAAAAGTTTTATCATTACTTTATACGAAACATATTTATCTTGCTCAAAGTGGAGACCCATGACTCTTTTTACCAGGGATTAAAAAGCCGCCCACTGACACAAGTCAGCATTTAATTGACGTGACAAGTGGCCTCTGTCACTTGACCTTCACAAATGATGTTAAATGACAGTACATTAGATTTGAACTTGATATAGTAGGTGAATGGACAGATATGACAGCCAAGAAGCAGCAGTGTATGTTTGAGACTGTGGCTTCCTTATTTTAGTAGGAAACAGTAGGACCAACTTAAAGATAGTATCGTTGCAAATGTTAGATGATGGCAGGAATCATACAAAACTACTTATTTTTCTGAAAAAATATAAGCAGTACATGCTGTGCAATCAACAACATGGGTGGGCTGGCCTTAGCCAAGTGAAATGTCCATGCTGAGTAATCTAAGCACCTGGCACAGAGACACTCCGTGGATGTACAAAACATGCTCATAAAAGCAGCACAGCTACCACTGAGCACGACACATTTCCTATGACACCTGCCATTTCTTTTTTTAGTATGTTGCTCACAGCTGCATGATAGGAACAAAACCAACATCATGCAGTTAATATGACAGGGATCCCATAAATCTTAATTTCATGCGTGCAGTGTTCATATTTCCATAATTCTAATTTCATTTTCAAGGAGAATGTCTTTCAGACAACCAACCTACCTCGTTTGTCAAAATTATGCTTAATATCGTCTTCTTTGCACATCATATCTGGATGTCCTTGGATGCCAACTCCATAGTCATCTAGGACCTTCCCATCACTAAGCTTGTTGTGGATCTGGTTGGGTGTGGAGTTAAGTGAGTGCCCGCCTGCGTCCACCTCGTCATCACAGTCGTAATCGTCAAGAATTGGAGTCTCACGAATAGGCATTCCAATGACAGAGCTGCCATGCTGGTGTGTGCTTCGAGAACCCCGATAACTGTCACGGCCCTGCGGTCCGAGCAGAACGGAGGGAATGTAGTGGATCTCATGTGTGGCCTCGGTACTTGCACTCTTTTGGGGGATACGGCGACGCTTGCACCATCGATGGCGGGTATACAGCACAAGGGTGAAAAGGAGGATTAGGAGGAGGAGTGCTATGAGGCCTCCCTGGATAAAAGTAAAACAAAGGAGAAAAAGACTGAATATCAGGAAGGCACACAACGACAACTCTTAATGAGAGAAAATTCAGAGAACTTAAGATATTTTACTGGTAACCAGCTTTAATTTTACAAACTGCAAAATAAAGAGAGGGCTTTGCATCTTATAATAACAATTATAATCACCGCCTCAGTGCCAGTTATATTAGGCTGAATGCCAATTAGCACAATTTGCCAGCTAATAAAGGAGGTCTGGCAATCAACACTTTGACATGAGAGTTCTCAAAGCAACATGAGGCTAACAGAGTTCTGAGAAAGTCTATTTGTACCAGTCTTTAAAAATAACAATAATCTTACACTGTGGAGAAAAGGGTATTGCAAGTTTGATCTAATCAACAAGCATGTCACATTTTCACAAATTTAATGTATGTATACTCAATTTGTTAATATGAATGGTAACTAGGCTTCTATGTTCTATCTCCAGTCTCTGTGAGACAACACAAGCTGATGAGGAGCGAAAGTATTTTATACATGAAAGAGGAAGAAAACAGAGCATAGCCCTATAGCAATGAAGACATCAGCAAGCCATTAGAAGATAGGAAGGCTACAGATACATGTAACACACTGTATTCGGCACATGGAATACAGTGAACTGAACTGAACATGTACAGCAGATATAAAACACAATAAAAATAAATAATACTAAAAACTACCACAAACCAAACTCTGCAGTTCTCAGGAATCATTTTACATCATGAGTTGCAAATCAAATCAATAAAGTGAATAAATGATTTGCATTATACTATGTACATGCCACTGCTGTTTCCATTCCTTATTTGAAGTCTCACTAACAACTACAGACAGAGGTTCAGCATAAATAATTTTCTTTGTAGCAATGTTGCATCTCAACCCCCCTCGGAATGAGCACACATACCAATACACAAAGGTTATTAGCCCGTTTTGCCCTCTCTTTCTTCCCTAAGCCCTTACTATACCCCTGTAAATTCACCAAGGAGCCTCACATTTCTCCAAGGTTCATTCAATATCTGACCACAGAAACATCAAACACCGCGCCATACGCAGTTGTTGGATGATAACGTAAATCCATATGCACAGACAGAATGGTTGGAAGTACCGGAGGGCATGACTTATTCTTTGATTTTTCACACTGGCCCCCAATAGGTGAGACGTAATATTGAATTCTGCAAGACATAGTTACCTAAGGGTGATAAATTTATAATGTCAGACAGAAAACACAGCGTCAGCACTTTTCCAAGTACATAAATAACAGTGCGGCTATATTTACAAAATTATACGGGCACATGCACATATACATGCACAAATAGGAACACAGAAAATCATATGCACACACACACACACACACATACACACACACACACACACACACACCACAACAGAGTAATAAATAAAAACCACAAGGGTTCATTCATCACAACATTTAAAATTCCATCTTCATGACTGAAAACAAACCCCTTTCAAATTAGAACTCATGCACTGCCGAGTGTCCATAAATCAAATATGCTGAGGGGTGAGGCAGCAGAGAGGACTAGTATCATACACATGCTTGTCCATTAATCTCCAAAAGGATGGCAGCTTTGGAGAAATATATTCTCAAATTCCCCTTAGTATTTTTCGTCTGCAATGGTTTCCTCTAAACAACAGGAAAAAAGAATAGACTGACATTTAATTTTAGGCACAGGGTAATAATGGTGTCACATTCGATGGTTTGGTAGGACAACCATTAAATGATTGTCAAAAATGAAAATAATATGGATAAAATGCTGCCTAAAACATTTACATAGATAGGTATTAGTTCACCTCAATATCCACTTAAAGTGAAATTAAAATATTAATTGTCACTTTCTATGAAAATGTGATTACACACTCTACAGTGGCTCTATATAGTATAACATAGTTTGCCATGAAAACCCATAATTATCCCACTTAAATTAAAAAAAAAGGTGCTGATCTATAATGAAGTGTCAGGTGGTTGCTGTGGAAACTACAAGTGAAACTGGGTTTTGAAAAGAAATTTTATTTCCTGTTGTTGTAGTAGGTCTACAGAAATCCATCATATTCTGTGGTATTTTTTGTAGTGCGGCTGCCATGTGAGGAGAACATATCTCTGAAAACTGGGAAAACAGACAAAAGGCCAAAACTTTGAATTTATAAAAAAGCATAAGGAGATATATTTTTTATAACAACGGAAAAATTCAGAGATGAAATAAAAGGCTTGAGCACTGTGTGGAATGATAGATCTCTCCAGAGGTCCACAGAGGGATTAAAAACCATTACTAAAGCATTTGATGGATGTATGTATCAAAATATCTAGTTAAACTTAGCACATCCGGTCAAGCAAGTGATTATGTGCTAATATGAAAATATCTAGCGGAGCCTGCACCTACTGAACTTGATTTTTTGTCGACAGCAGATGTCTCCTCTCGTCATCTGAACCATCTCTGTGAAAGTTGTCCTTAAGGAGTCCTTAAAGGAGTTATAAAAAGTTTATTCACACTGCACTTTAACTCCTCAACATCACACATGTATGCTGACGTGCTTAACAAGAGAAAACCTTTCTGCTGAGATGATAAATCACAGTGTAACTTGTTCATTTTGCTTGCGGCTTGTGCAATGTGCACGTGCAAACAGCTCCTCCAGTTTTTGTTAACAGAACCTGCACGCGTCCATGAACATGAGAGAAACTACAGACTCCATTGTTTCACAGTACAATGCTTTCCTGAGACATAAGGTGAGAGATTGATTTCACTTTGGTATGTTTTAGTTAATGCTTATTTTTAGATTTGACTGGGTAAGTACTGCTTGTCATCATGTTGGATCACCAACTATTATGGAAATACTGGAAAATACTGGAAGACTCTCTGAAAAGTTGCATTGGTGAACTTGTCTTTCAAATACTTTTTTCTTTACCTTTCTATTTTTCTCTCTCAAATTTCCCTCATCATCTAATCTCACAGCAATTTTCTCTGCACTTACCACTGTTCCCACTTTTTCTCTCTCTCTTGCTTGATTACTATATGTCTCTCAGTTTCCATTCTCCCTCATGTTTGATCACATTTTTTCTCTACTCTTCACTACAACAGCCATATAAATTCATAGTGGCAGATGTAGCCATGAGGGAAAATGGGTTTTGTGTTCATCTTCAAACCCTACAAATCCCTGCTGCTTTAGTCCTAAATGACTTTACAGGAAGGAGAGTGGCTGCAAGCCCCATATTTCTACACTTTTCTGAAGATTTAGTGCAGTTCGTGATTATTTTCCTTACTTTGCATTTCTTTTTTCTATTGCTCCTAAATTACTTTGTGTTATTCTTTCTTTTTACCTTTTACTTTTCTCTCTGTAACATCACCCTTTAGCTTTTTATTAGTCTTTTTGCTCTTGCCCCGACTTTTTTTTTGCCTTTCATTCCCCTAACCTCACGTTTTCTCTGTACTAGCTACTAGATCATGTTCCCTCCTTCCTTTCATGTTCCCCTGTCAAGCTTGATTACCACCATTACATCCCTTCTCAGTTACTCCTTATTCCCTTTCTTCAGCAGACTGAATTGAATATAGCTATAGACACCAGCACTGAATTATTAAACAATTTTACAAACCTTTTTTTTTTCCCAATTGAGAAAGTAACAAATTTACCCTGACTAAACTGACTAAACCCTGACTAAAAATTAACATAATTATCCCCAGATATATACATCTTTAATTTTTAAAAAGGTATCCCCACCTTTAGGATGAAAATAAAACACACATCAATAATATAATAAATGACAAAGAGACAATATTTAAAATTAAAATAACGAATAAACCATTTGTGTAATAATCACAAATGTTGCTCTTGTTTTAAAAATCAAGCCAAACAGCAAACCAATACAAAGCTAATCTAATTTTCTTAACAGTAGATAAGAACACCAATGACAACAACATTTGTCAGAGATTGTGGATGTTAAGTTTTGTTGCTTTTTGCTTCTATGCAACTATGTTGCTACTGTATGGTCGGAATTGAGAAGAACATCTCAGGAGGATGACCTATGGCAGTTTATAAGCCACAAGTCATGCTCTGACACGGTTTGGCAGTCTACCTACCAATATTGATGGAGATTGACTCAGCAATATAATATACTGGTGAGGAAAAAAAAGAAGATGTGAGTCCATTCTGTTATCACTAATGACAACTATTAGGGTCTCTAATTAATGTAGTAAACCTATGCCATTCTGGAATCAGGGACTGCAATATACCACAACCTCATCTTAGAAAATCTTTCCACCAACAGAATGGCCTAAGACCTCAAATGCTGCCCACATAGTGCATGTTACTTGCAAACAACACCACCTCCAGTTGTGAAAAACGTGTATATCTTTTATAGTAAACTGGTCAAAACAGTTAAATAATAGCATAATTTTACTGTTATTTAGTAGTTAAATTTCAGTGTCTTCAAAAACTAAAAAGAAGAGAAAACATATGTACAAGGAAAACCAGAAGTAAGATTGAAAATAAGAAGAATAAAAAGAAAAATAAGAAGAAATATGGTGCACAGTTGACAATTGACTATATCAGAAAGAAACAGTTAAGTAAGTAAAGCAAAGTAAAGCCATATATGAGAAACTAAGAATAAAAATACATGAGAAAAAGCAATTTTTGAATATTGCATTAAAGAGGAAACTGATTAAAGGCAAGCAGAATACTGAACTGAATAGATTGGACAATATACCAAGTGACATCGAGTCAGTTCCTTTTTATTAACTGGAAATTCATGTTGAATTGTGGTTATTTGCACCACTGACACACCCATTTTTTTTTTTTTATCTTACTGTTACAATCTACAGATTATGCAGACTGTGTGGAGTGTGATATGGCAGGCAAACTGGATTCAACAAAAAGCAAGCAGTTTTATTAGGCTGTTAAAGAGTTCAAAAAGTAAAACATAAATTGAAAAAAGGAACTATAAACTGTATTTACAGGCATAACCAGCACATGGAGAATGTAAACAGACACTGACAAACCCTAAAGGGAAGGCAGCACTGTGTATAAACAGAAGGGCAAGAACAGCAGACAAGAACACAGCTGGGTATCAAGATGCAGGTAAAAGCAATCAAGGACAATGAGATGGGAGGGAAGGTAAAACAAAACTAACTATTTAAATAAAACAGGAAAAGAGAAGTATTAACTAAATGGGGAAATCCATACATTAATGAACTCAATATAGTGGGATTGACACAACAGGATAGAAGTGAGGGAAGAATACTCTACTACAACAAAGAAGCAGATATAAACACTAAGAATTAAACAGAGATATTTAAATAATCAAAATTTGAAAGTCCATAAACTCAAAAGGATCCTGATTCTTAGATCTATTTTTTGTTTGTTTTTTGCTTTTTTAATTTGTTTTTTCTTGATTTGATTTCACTACAAACAGGAACAACCCTCTTTTCATCATGGCCTCAGTTAACTTTTAATGCAACACCATTGTAACACTACGACCATATTACTAGAATCTGGTATGCATATGCAATATCACTTTAATTAACAACACATGAAATATTCTTGAATCCATCCATCCAGTATTTTCCAGCTCCAGCTTTTTCAATTAGGATTAGGATTCAACTTTATTGACATTAGACATGTACAAATACAGGGTAACGAAATACAGTTCATGAGGTCATGAGGGTGCTAGAGCCAGTCACAGCAAGCGGGGTAAACACTAGACAGACAACCTATCACAGGGCTTCTAGAATAAATGTTTTGGGAGTTTTTTCTGAATCTTAACATTCTATGAAAGCTGAAATCCTCTATTATACATATTTAAAAGGAAACATTTTTAACAACACTACTGTGGACTATAACTCTAGCATTTTAAATTACAAGCGAAAAAAAAACATGCAGAAACCTAATATTTTGGATACATTTTTTTTTTATTAATTAGCACCCCAGAAATAGGACGCATATATTGGCATGTATGTAAGGTAGATTACATGTTTAAAATATAAAGAGGCCATCTGTAAATCTTCTCAGAGAGAGAGAGTCTGTGTGTGTGTGTGTGTGTGTGTGTGTGTGTGTGTGTGTGTGTGTGTGTGTGTGTGTGTGTGTGTGTGTGTGTGTGTGTGTGCGTGCGCGCGCATACCCAGAATCAGAATGCATTCTAAATCTAAATCTAAATTAATTTAATCCAACTGTCGGTGTGTTGGTGGTTCTTTGTGTCTGGGGGTGGGCGTCCGGGTACACACCGGCTCACTCCTTGGCGGCCGCTTGTCGGGGCCTGGGGCCTGGGGCTCGCTCGGGCCCCTTTGGAGGTGGGGTGCCCCCGGCCTCTCGGCCTGGGGCTCGGTCACTCAGGCACAGCTGGGGGCCGGCGGAGCTCACGGGCGCGTCACTGCAACTCCCCCTGACTTCTGCTCCGCGGCTGCTGGGCGAGCCCTCATCTGGGACTCTCCTCAGCTCTTACTGGAACAGTGGCGCGGCTGCCCCTCTGTTGGTCTTCCATGGTCTCTTGTGTTCTGGGGGCCTCTGGATGTCTGGAGTTTTGATCTCCTCCATACCTGCTTCACACCCTGGAGGACGGGGCTGTGGCCCCCCCACACTCCCTAGTAGATCATTACATGGAGAAACCTTTGGAATGCAAGCATGCTGATCCACACAGGTATGCACACATGGGTATTCACAGACGCGGACTAAAGCTTTCTTGGCTGCTGCCTCAAAGCACACTGTGCGCTGTCTATCTTGCGTGCTGCACAATATCGTTTATTATTTAGTAAATATTGATATCTATGACTAGCTAGTTTATTGTGATGGTGCTTTGTTTTCTCTATTATTATGTTGCTCTTTGTTGTTTGCTGTCTCCTCTGTTTGTTTTTTTTGTTTGTTTGTTTTTTTTTTTTTCTCCATACAGGTGACCCAGGAGTTCTTTTTTTTTTTCTCTCTCTTCCCCCCCCTTCTCACCGTCTCTTCTCCCCTTTGGTTTTCTTTCTTTCTCTCCCCCTCTTTCTCTCATTCATTCCCCCTGTCCTATTTATTAAAAAAAAAAAAAAAATGACAAAGGATGAACTGAAGCTCTGCCATCACGTAATGTCGCATACTGCTGTTTCTGATGTCATTTAAAAAAAAAGAAAAAAAAAAAAAAAAAAATTTAATCCAACTGTATAAGCAATGTTAAATGAAGGACTCTTTGATACATTAGGAAACACCATCACCATAGCTTCACTGTGTACTTGAATCCAGATCTTGGCCTGTTGAACGAACAAGCAGATGTTTGCTATGTATAAGAAAAACAGCTGATGATCTTAGTCAAAATGTACAACTAAAGATCAAATTGATGCAATACATAAATGTATAAAACTACTTTACTGCAGTGACTGAGTTATATAGTGTAATGAAGAGAAAACAGACAAAGATGCTAAAAACCCCAAATACATGAATGAATTTTAGATGTTAGCTTGTGGTTATAAACCATCTTATAAAAACAGAGTAAAGCTAAAAAACCGGGTAACTTCAGCTTATAATCATGCAATCATACATGAATATTCATACTGAATGTACATTAGAGAAGATGTCTGTGTCTTCTAAATCAATATGGACACAAGAAGCAGTTTATGTATTTCACTATTATAAAAAAAACAAAACAAAAAAACAGACAAAGCTCAATCGAGACAGTTTACAGGGGAGCTTGAATATGGTGGCATCATACATATTTGGCTGGAAAAAATATGACTACTTTGAGCAGCAGACAGTCGAGAGGTTAAGAACCCCAAAACAAAATCTCATTAGACTTTATTATTAATCTTGATTGTAGTGAATGTGCATTAAATATATTCAATCACTGACTAATTACAGACAACAGAGCTAATGAAAGGAGCAGCAACATGCCCAGTCAGGGGTTTGTTATGCTTTAAAATATACAATACAATGCTGTCAGATTCTTTTGTTTGTTCGTTTAATCTGAGCTGTCAGTCTTCTTAAGAGTGGTGAGATAAACAGATGTGTTGTAATAATGTAGCTAAGAAATCAGACTATTTGCATACGCTATTTCCACTGCAATTTCCTGTTCATTATTATTATTATTATTACACTTTCATAAATGATAAGCGCAGCATATTTACTTTTATTACCTGAGAAGACATCACGAAGAGTGAGTGAAATGGCTATTTCGCATGTTGTCCGAAGTCTTTGGACAAGAGCCTTTTTTTGACTAGCTTCCTTACAAAATGCATTGTCAGCATTTATTATGATTTTTGCATCTGAGTTTGGTGTTCAGATTTGCACTCAAGCATGCATAGCAATAATAAAGTATGTAGCAATTTCTGTTGTTCTATCTAATCTCTGTAAAATTCTTACGACTCTCAATCTGATGGCATTGCTTCTGTTGAGGACCAAAATAGCACTGTCACCATGGATATCTCAGATGTGTCACTTCTCTTTGGCCCATTCATAGGAAAAAGTAATCTGCAACAGCAGATGTCTAACCAGATGCACATTACATATTTTTTTTAAAAAGTAAAGGATTAAAGAAAGATTAACTGTAAATACCTTATCTTTGTAAAAAGAAATATCTAATAACTACATATCTGATTAGTTTTGAGCCTTCCACCATCTCTCTCTCGCCCCCTCACTTGAACCACTCTCCACTCTCTTGCTTCAATAGCTCCTACAGAGCCTTAAATTTTTTGACTTTTATGTGTACTTGACAAGCATAACTCCCTAATGATCCTAATAAGCTTCTTTATGCAGTGAAACAACACGATGCAGAGCCAACACATGCAACACATGCTCTGTGGTTTAGCCACCATCTGTGCATAGGAGAGGCAGTGGCTCACTGAACCCCAGTAATCAGCCACCTCCTGCTACAAAGGAAGGTTGGACTAAAACAACCTTTATTGCATACTTAAGAGTAAATTACACTGAAATACTCACACGCTAAACTGCTTGCAGTCAAAAGATTGATCAATTTCAAGATTAAAGAACAAAGAGATCACATGTACGCATTATCCTACAGATGACAATACTCAAGCTATCACAACCACAACACACAAATCCAAGTATGTACTTGTAATATATTTGGGCTTGCTTGAATGGACTGTTTTTGTGTTTATGCCATTGTCTTTCACACAGAGTCTGCAAAGGCTAAACATCATTTCCCTCTCACTCCATTTTTTTCTGTCACCATCTTCTATTTGTCAACCTCCTCCCTGCGCAGTATCTGTTCCCACTATCCCTCTCTCCCAGCAGGAAGTTAAAGTGGCATGTGCCCTAGCATCTGCTCTCCATTCTCTATGTCCAAGTAGAAGTTGCAGTGTGAATGACAAGATGAATGTTCCCATTCCAATTATTTACCTTGGAAATCACATGCCTGTCTATTACTGGGTTTCATTAAGAAATACTTATAGTAATTCTTTCATTCCTGGTAATGCAAAGCATAGCAGGCTTCCTAAAATAAGTGGGTAAATTATATGGTACAAATCTCTATCAGTGGCATTATACTGTATGTAACAGCTGCTTGTCTCGATCATTAATTAATTAATTAATGTAATAATTCACTTACTAGGTCAGGGGAAGCTCTGATGTTCAACAGTATGCACAAACTGTTGAACATCAGAGTCATTTGGGATTAAGACTACGTGCTGTCATAGACTTGTGCTGTTGTTGAGAACTATGAATTGAAAAATAACATTTTATAAGGCTTATGCAAAGGTATATGTTTTAAATCGACTGGAAAGGTAAAGATTTTTGATAGAAGTGAAAAAATCTATCCGAAAGTGAAAAATAATTTCCAGTCCAGTCCTCAGCTCGAGCCATGTAAATCACTAGAGAAATTACAGTGACCAAAAGTCCCTACCTAATCATAAAATCTGATTACACTGTGATTGAAAACTGAATTAAAATCTTCTACAGCTTAACTGGAAAGCACCAGGTCGACCTTTCCATTTTGTCCTTCTCTCCATGGGAATGAATACATGTTACCATCATTTTCTCCCCACCCCTTCCTACATTGTCTTAGATCCTATCCCTTCTCCTATCCCTTCATTACTACGCCTCTCTGTCTTCGCTTTTAACATACCACAGGGATCTGTCACACAGAGGGAAAAGATTTTATGGCAGATAATGCTACCTTGAGCCGTAGCTTTGTGAATTACACCACTGAATTAGGGGTGATTTGCGCTCCTCCCACCTGCACTGCAACTAAAGGAAGACCTTTAGCATCGTGCACCCACAACTTCCTCTTTCAGCTAGATGAACAATCTACCTGAGAGATCTTCTTCTTCAGTCTTTTACTAAATGATAAGGTCTGCATTATAGACCTTAGAGTACACAGATAAATAACATATCAGATCCGCAGATGAGCAGTTACAAAAAGATTGTTTTGGTTTCCCTTAGTGTTGTGTTTATCTCCCATTTTTTTTCCATTCTGTTTGTTCTTTAGTGGCGTTCAAACCTACATGCTGTCTGCAATTCATGAACTTTAAATAGGTTTAGCCAAAAGACACCAGTGCTATTTTATTAGCTAGCACTAGCTTGCTTAGTTAGCAAGCTGCATTCATAAACTGGAGAAGTGCAACACAGTAATGCACAGATCACCTAATTATTCTAACTAATGCACTAAAGAAAATTAGAATTTCTCTCACCACAACTGGAATACACACTTTAGGGAAGCTAGAATATTAGTCAGATGCAATAGGGTCATGCCACGTTGACGAAGTCCAGTTCAGTGACTCTGAGTAGTGGATAAGGCCCAGCAGACTCCTTGGACACCTGTCAACCAACAACCTAGAGGACACCTAGAGGATCTGCAGTTTTTTGTCACTTTGGTATTATTTGTTTTTTTCAGCTCTGGAAGTATATACCATTGCACCCCAATGGTATGTATCAAAGGCATTCGGTTATATTTATTTTATTATTTCTTTCTATTTTTCCTAATTTATAAACGATGACATTTTGCTCAGGTAGTTTTGCACATTACAAAATAAGCAGCATAAATCAGATGATATGGAATCCCTTAAACTGCAATTTAAAACAACCAGAAAAAAAGTGTTGAAAAACCAACACAAAAAGGATAATTGAATGTTCTACTCATGAGAGCATCCCCAAAAAACTAAAACATTGTGTATTGTAAAATTACGCATGTTTAAAAATGTCTCTGCATTTAGATAATAGCTAGTATTTCACTACCACTGTCATAGACCCTGGGTCTATTTCTCAGTATAACAACATCCCGTCATGCTCACTGTTTGCATGGTAACCAAATATAATTGCCTGATGACCATGCACCGCTGCCTGTTCATTACTGCGGGAAATTAGTACTTCTGGAAAAAAAATGAATAAAAAAATTCTACAATGCCTACCCCACTTTCAAACCCCCACTTCACTCAACCACACCACATTATGGCTCTTTCATTTGCTGTAGCATGGCAAAAAAAATAATATGTGATTAGAAATGTGTTGCTAATATTTGCAGTGCTGTTAGTGTACATGGGGCCTGAGTTGCTAAAGCTGTTGGTAAGAAGGTAGTGAGAGGGTCTGAACAATGAGACTCTTGGGGTGACTTTGATTGAAAAAAAAACAGCAAAGGCTGAGTAGTGAAAGTGTCAGAGAATGGATTTTCTCCTGTGTAAGGATAAAAGCATCACAGTGTGGACAATGGTACATATTTGTAAAGAGCAGCATGTGGGAAAATAATGGTTGACACACATTTTTTTGTTGGTCCCTAATTTTTTTCCCAAGGTTTATTAGGACTATTTTGTTTTTGTGGTGACATCAGCGACGACTGTGTGGTATTTAACATAATAAAACACAAGGCTAAATCTGAAAAATAAATGACTTTGCCTCCTGCTAGAGAAAGACATATTCTTGCCTTGAAAGCTGGCGGGTGCTATGGAGCTATGTGTGATTATAGATGCTTTTATATGTTAGGGTGCTCCAGCCCGTTTACTTGTATCAGAGGCAGCTGGGGCCTCAGCCCTTGTTATATCCCCTGTCGTTTCGCTTGAAGTGAGGCCTTTATTTGTATCTGCAGCTGTCGGCCAAGTGTTACCACAACAGCTTGCGCGAGTAGACCTGTCAGCGAGCGCCAGCAGCTGAAGGGGAAGGTAGTCTTTGTCCATTTGTGCCAGATGCAATCAAAAACTCACTTTCACCCTCACTCCCGCTCTCCCCACCCCCAAACACCCTATTGCTGGTCTCTTCTCTTGCTTCACATATCACAGCAATGTCTCCTCAGTTCAATGCCAGCTCCACAAAGTATATTTCATGTCCTGTAAAGAGCGCATTTTGACACTTGCTTACACTTACTGTAGCCCAGACCTGGCCTGACTTGCCTTTAAATTTGGCTTAGGAGAAGGTGGGGAAATAAAAATGTACTATCCTGCAGAGAAAATATCTAATGAATGTGATTGCCTATAGAATGTTAATAGATGTCAGGGGTCTTAATATCACTTTCAAATCCAATTCAAATAGCACAGATGTTTCAAATTGGTGCTTGAGTCATTAATGGCTTTGAATAAAACACATCTGCTATCATTAGCACTGAAGGGAGAAAAACAAGCAGCTCAAATATATATTAAAGGGATTTTTTCCAGTTACAGTACTTTGAGGGGCCATTAAAAGAACAGCAGGAATTGGGATTAATCAATAATGAGATACAGAATGAGGAAAGGAGAAAAATGTGTCTGCCACCCAAGAGTACATGTCTTTAAAGTGATGCATCAATATATAACGACACTCTTCAGCAAAAGAAACCTTTTTCGGTTGCAGTGAATGTCTTCCTGCTTGCTCTGAAGCTTTGCTTAGTTTTAGTATGGCTGTGATTCATGTAGGTTTGGACAAAAGGACAAGACAGTGCACCCTAAAAACTTCTCAACTTTTGTGGCTTTTGTATGAAATGCTATAAATCTAGTACATTCCAGTTATAGAACCAGAAATGAGCTTGAAATTAGTAGATGCCGTCCCTGCAGCTAAGGCATTACTTAAGAAACTGCTTTACTGATTGTTCTCTGTAATGCACTGCAATTACATGTTCTAAGAACTGAAATTTACATCCACTCACATACAAAGAACCTTACAAACAATAGCTCATTGCTCAAGCCATTTTATACATTTACATTAAATTGTCATCTAGACGTGCAGGTGCTCCGCACATATAAGTAAGCAATTGTCCACTTCTACGCACTCTCTCTCAAATTACATCATGAAAGCATCTCTTCATGCACGCACACAACCATTCACATACATGGACAAGGTTATTCAATAAGCCTCTCTCATCCACATCACACTTTTTCTTTTGTCCCCCAAAACTCCGAGCCTTCATCAGTTACTGTTACCCAGGCAACAGACGGAGACGGATGAAGGTGAGTGAATAGTGAGAAGAAAAAGGGAAAAACCAAAGATGGGGAGATGCAGCCACTTGAGTTTTGTCTCTCCAAAGGTAAACTATAAATACCTTCCTCCCTCTTTTACTTGCTGTACAACTGGGAATGTTGAGAAAACTAATTCGCTTTGGTCACGACACTTTGCCCAACCAAACAAGTACTCCACTACAACAGTTTGTGTTTTAAAGCCCTACTTACCTTTTCTCTGTGTGTGTTTGTGTGTGTGAAAGAGGGGACAGCTAAGTGCTGTGCATAACGAGGTCTATATTTTTTTGTAATATGTTACATATATTCTTTATTTTTTCCCCCTCTGTACACCACTTCAGGGGATTTTTAAATCTGTTTTTACATTTTCATATCTAGTCCCCCATTTTCACAGGCTCCACACTAATTGGACAATTGGCCGGTTGAGGTCTGTTCCTTTACTTTTTCATGAAAAATAAAGAATAAAAGATCTGGAGTCAAAATGTTAAATGTTGTACCTCAGTCTAAGGTACAAAGAGTGAAGGAGGTGATTATTAGGCAAAAAACAACGAAATAAACCTGCCAGAGACATAGCAAAAAGCCACAATGTGGTGCATTCTTCAAAAGAAGTAAAGCGCTGCCCAAATCAGCAACACTATAAAGTGGTTGGTCACAGCATTCTTTCTTTTGTTAAGAAAACCCCTTCACAACATCTTGTGGAGGTATGTGTACATTTGTATTTATTTATTTATTTTTAAGCAAGAATAATCCAAAGGAGGGGATTTTGCAGACACGTGACTGCTTATCTCTGTTGGCCATTTTGGACATGTAACAATCCTGACACGTCAGGTAAGTGAAAAGCCTACTAAACATTATGCAGAAGAAATAAACTATGGCAACTATGAGTTAACAGTGTATATTCTCTCTTAAAGGGAGAAAAACACTTTCATGGCAAACATTTTACTTGTCATGTGGAGAAATTGGGCAAGGGGAGGACTAAAATGGATGTTTACTTACTTCCTCTGAGTATGTTTACTGATGCTGTGAAGTGCAACCCTGGCACTCTCCCTGACTTCACGCCAAACAATTTATATCATTATGTTATCAACAACCCCTCGAATTATACTGGACGAGATCCGAAGCCCTTCAAATCTTTGGATGCATATCAGAATTTCGTGTCAGGATAAGTAACAAACCTCAGTCACTGGAACTGTAGTCACTGGATCGCGTGGACCACGGTCACTCAGGGATTTACCTGAGTCAATATAGCTCATGTGGGATTGATGACAGTGATACTAAGGTGAGTTAATTAGCTGCTGTTAGCTCCTGTTTACTGCTATTTGCCACTGTTACTGAAACTTTTTAGAAGGGGACCTAATGTGGGCAGACTCGCACTTAGCAAATAATAAAACTAATATTAATACTCTCATGCAATGTGAGAGTGTAATCAAACTGTTGATCATAGGGAAAGTAATTAAAAAAGCTTAGGATACTAAAGTCTAAAATTAGCTCATAATGTTATGTTATTGTTTAGCTGGCTCTTGTAATTGTAAGAGCCAGCTAACTTCAGTTTAGGAGTGAGGCTTCAGGTGAGGTGGAAGGAGATGAGAAAGAAAAAAATTAGTAAGAAAATGAAAATATAAATGTAAAAATGCTAAATGGTTAAATATTAGTTAAGACAGATAGTGGCGATTTGAAAAATTCTACTAAATTTTAACTGATACTGCTGTGTCAGCGAAATAGTTACTTTTGTCTTTTTCTATCCAGATGAGTAGGAACGTGAAAAATACAAACAAAGTAGTCTTTTTTTCCATAATGAATATAGGGGTTGTGGGGGGAAATAACACTGATAATTTCAGTGTAAACAACTTATGAATTATTGAACACGATTGCTACCGGATATCATGTCCTCTAATACCAGCTCTAAAATGCAAATGACGGCACATGCAAAACTTCTACAGAAAAATTTACACCTTAGTACTAAAATAATAATCAGATTTTAAGAAGTGAATTTAATCTAAATACAACCTAAACAAAGAAGGTCGTGTTTCTATGTCTGGATGTGAGTCTTACCACTCCAAACCCAGCATTTCCTGATAAACAGTATACTGTAGCATAATTGTAACCACTTGCTTGCTTGAATTATTTACTTACTGAATTTTATTTATTTGTATTAATCACTTCTTGTTGCAAAAAGGACCTGCCCTTACAATTAATATAATGCTTAAGTGCATGGCATACAGTAGACTTCTACCTGGCTTATGTTTAAAATATAACATAAAAAATTAACAACTGTAAGTTATTTTAAAGCTGCAAGTTGTTTGTTATTGAACTTCTACTTTACGCTAGAATACTTTACATTTACCAGGGGCCTTTGAAGTGGTAAAGGTGTTAACATTTATTGCCTGTAGGCAGTGTAAATATAGAGAAGCTATTGCACTCTTCATTCCTACTGGTGTTGTAAGCTGTTAAAACTGCAGCTGAAGAGCTGCCATATGGAGTCTTTACATGTGGGTAGGAAACTATGACATTCTCAGCTTCTAAAATACAGATGGCTATGAATCACTGTACACTGGGTTGTTGCCAAAGCATATGTAAATAAAGAATGTATAATCATAACAAAGATTTTTACATATACACATAATTCTGTGGAGGTCCATTCACTTAATTCAGAACAACAGAACAAAAGAAGAATAACAGAAAACAAAATAAATATTATCCTTCTACGCTCATGTCACAACCAAAGTCTGGACCTAAGCCATGATGACAGTGGCACAGTCCTTGAAGCGGCACCAGAACACCTGATCATGTGTTTAGTATCCTGCTGAATTCCAGGAACAGAGCAGCTATGAATGAGAGCATGCGGGAATCATGCCAGGAAGCTTTCACGAAATACTGCTTGTACCATTCGCTCCCCTATGGATACAAGTAAGAGACAGAGCCAGGATCAAGCAGAACATATAAAGAACACCTTGACCTTTTCATGTGTGGTGTCACTTGCTGTAGAAGATTATAGTGAATAATAAGGTCCCTGCCCTCCTTTCGGACTAATTAAAGGAAATGAGACTTTTTACAGTTGGCCCAAGTGTACTACCATCCTCATTTTCATGCTCAGAGTGCAAGAAATACCAGCATAGTACTGCATATGTATGTGCAGTAAACCAGAGGTTCAGTGATGTAGTAGTTCATATGGCTCAGAATCCATGACAAGTTAGTAGTTTTTGTAACGCGTGAAATACGGAATGAAAATGATGTGTTTTCTTGTCATTGGTTATCTCTTTTGCATAAACTTATGAGAATTAAAATCCACTGAGAAGTCAAGAAAGCTTGCAAATAGTCATCTCCAGGATAAAATAACCTTGTTCACTACCAAATTAAAGTGTTTGAGTTCAGTAGTATTATGACTACATTGTAGTACTTCCATAAAAACCATGGAAATATGTATAAAAATGTTTCATATTGTTTTTACCACAGCACTGACCACATTACTGATGTTAGCATAATGATGACAGGAAGGCCCCAAGTATGGCCAGTCATGCCTTCCTAATGTAATAATCCAACCAATACGATCACTCCCTTCATAATCAAGCTCAATAAGGTCATGGCCATCACTATCTAACAGGATATGAATAATATGAAGAGTTACTTCAAGCTATCGCATCATTTGGTATTTCATGAAGTTCTGCCTGTATCATTTTGTGCATGCAAAATTTATTAGCAGTGCGACTCTTATGTTAATGGCTTTGCTAAATGGTTTGTTGTACTTCAGTAGTGAGAACTGGTTGAAATTTTAAGGAGTGGGCATGAAGGTCATGTTGGGAAAAAGTTGTGTCATGAAAAGTGCCCTTAAAATTAGAAAAACCTAACCTTGAACTTGACCTTGAGCACAATTTGGGTGAAAACCCATTAGGTGATCATTCTTGTGTGTGATGTGATCATCATTCTAAGAGGAGAAACAATTCTTGTGAATTATGGAGGGGGGGGGGCACATGGCATGAGTTCATTGGTGCTTCGTCCAGATGAGTCAAAAATGTGTTTCTGGTGTAACTTAGGAAAAAACAGGACTCACTCTGCCTCTCACAAAAACAAATGCTCTTTATAAAAATGAATTTCATGATTTTATGCGTTTTGTGGCTTAATTGGGGAATGATAGCTCATTGTTCTCTCATATGTACAGTCTGTTAATTATATAACACAGGGATTTTTTTTGGAGGCAGCTGTTGAGGAAGCATTAGTAATTTCAAGCTTGGGTGTAGATGTGCCCACCTCCTCAAGAGGGCCAGAGCATAATTCACTTATCAAATTGCCCTGATCACAGCAAGCAGCGATCAGATGTATCGAACAGACTGAACATTGATGGTCAAATGTCCATGTGCCCAGTATGGATTGCCTGGTGTGAGTACACAGTTAGTTAGTTAGTTAGTTAGTTAGTTAGTTAGTTAGTTAGTTAGTTAGTTAGTTAGTTAACCTTTTCATGCATGAATTATGACAACCTCAATCAGGATTTTTTTCTTAGGCATGAAAATAACATTTTTGAACTTCTAAGGGGTTAGAGTTTTTTTTTTTCAGTAAATTTTTTTGAGCACTTACACTTGCTGAAAAGTGGGTGGCAGGGTATGGTGTTATCAGTGTCCAATGTAGTGGTTTATGTGCAAGTATACCACCAGGTCAGAGGATGGCTGATTGTGATAATTTGGCTGTAGCTTGTAATCTGTCTTACTACAGCTGGAAAGAGAAGTTTGTTTTTTAAGGTTTGTTTTTAATGCAATTGGGAGAAAGACTGGTTTTCTATCTTTATCTGGTTTGTCTGTATTAACTTAAACATTGGAATGAATTTTGTCTAATCAGATTGGAGCAGGAAACGTTGCAGATGAATTACTTAAAATTGCCCTTTAATTGTTTCTGTGGCTACTGACAAGTCCCTCAAAGCAGGTTGAGCATGTCATTCATTGATTTAAAGGAAAAAAATAGCAAGGTGTAGATTGAGCCCGTCTGAAAAGAACGCAGTCAGTCATTCTCTACCCCAGAGGTGTATATATAATTTTTTTTCCTCGTACCTCACTTTTTTCCCCATTTCATTTCAAACTTTTGTGACTTATTATTTTGTTCCTAATAATATCACATTTTTTTCTATGTCTGCTTTGATTAGTGCTTTTTGAAAATACAAATGTTTTCGGGTGCCAGAGGACCACGGTTAAAAGCACCCTATTCAGTGTGTGCAGAATCAGAATCATCTTTATTTGGCCAAGTGTGTGAATTTGGCTCTGGTTCACTTTGCTCTCTTCATGCCCTGCAGTTTTAATAACTGGAATGATATTTTCAGTTCATGTTTGCTGCTGGTCCTAAATTAAAGCATCGTACAGAACCAAAGGGGGAGTGGGGGCACACTCAAGAAGAAACATTTCACTGTTGAATTCATCACCTGGTTGGGAAAATTCCCAAACTGGAAGTTATCAGAAAGTTGGAGACATCACTGGATCTACCTGTGACCGCTGGGGCATTCTCAGGTCATCCTACACATGAAAAGGAGAGCTGATGTTGCTGTATTGCAAGCCCCAATCTCAGCAGTAATGACCCTCCAGGGAATGAGGAAAACTCCACCTGCTGATGTAACTGTTCAAAGCTTTGTTGGGAAATGTACTCTTTTCCTCCTGAAACAACAATATGAAGGTAGCAGCTATTTGCTCCTGTCACATGCCAGCATGCTTGACCATAGCATGAGGAAAATGTCTGTTCTATAACTGCCTGTAGTGGTTTTTTTCTTTTCTGGTCCCTATACAAGTGCAGTGAGAACTTGGTTTTACATTGCTAGCAGTAAGTCAGACTCAGTATCCACCAGTGCGGTCTCTTTTGATTGATTCTGTTGATAATATTTATGGACAGAATTGTTTGGCACCGCCTTTTGATAGAGGATGAGATTTGATAGACTCAGAATCTAGTCTCTCATTCTTGCACTTGATGTGGTTCTCTTGGCTTCATTAGACGGTGACCTTCGGCTTTGGGGTGGTCTGCAGTTGAGTGTGAAGCAGCTAGGAAGAGAATTAGCACCTTAAGTCTGAGCCCATGGTTCTTAGCCAGGGAAAAGGGTGGAGTGCCCACTTTGGGTTAGGGATGAGTTGCTGCCCCAAGTGGAGGAGTTTCTCTGGACTTTGTTCACAAGTAGGAGATTGAAAAAGATTGGTGCAGATGCTATACCAGTTTGTTGTGATAAAAAGAGAGCTGAGTCTAAGAGCGAAGCTGTTGAGATATAGATCAATCTATATTCCTACCCTGTCTTATGGCCATGAGCTTTGGGTAGCATCCAAAACAATACGATTCAGGATGCCTTCTGGACACCTCCTAGGTGTTTCTGACAAGACCTACTGGGACGAGGCTTTGATGCACACCAAGAACACGCTGGAGAGATTACATGTCTGAATTGGCTGCCATTTGGCGTTGTGTTTATCATCTGTTTATTTCAATTATTTTATATTGTGGTCAAAATGATTTAGATTGGTTTGTTCTTTAGAAGACATAATTAAATAGCGAGAGAAGAAAAATAGTTTTGTTAGTAATATTCTTTGGCAATGGTCCATGTTGGTTAAATATGTCAGTTGGATGAGGGTTAAAACACCATCTTGTTAATGGCAGTCACATTTTATGAGGCTGATGAATGCAACATGGTAGGCCTGCACCACTATAGACCTTGTACATTTGAATGATTGCACAATTGAATATAATGTTGTGTAATTCTTAGTTAGCCTGGCACCATAACAATCGTTCAACACCTGGGAAAACCTCCTTCATCACATTTAAGAACAGAAATTAAAGTCGAGATCCATTAAACGTATCCCCAGGAAAGAAGCTGTGTCAGATTAATCCCGTCAAGGGGACAGCATAATTACAGCCATAAAGTTTAGAAAAATAAGTCAAAATAGAGTTTGCCAACAACACTGTCATCAAAAAGTGGTGATAGAACCATCCTAAACACAGCCTTTGACTTCCTCCCCAGAATATTTAAAGTTTAAATGCAATTTTGTTCAAGTGGCTCATCAGTCTCTGTTGATTGTTTTAGTTGTGTGGTTATATTTTATTTATGATTTGTTGTTTGCTCCCTACTTTGTACTTATACAAACTTTCGAACCTCTGTTCTAACCCTTACAGGGACATGCAAGGTAAAACTATTTGAAGAGAAAGGGCAAAAAGACCCCATGACTTCCAGCAGGTGTTGGGAACTATGCTCGGAATAGGAACAATGGGAACAATCTAAATGTGCAACTAGACACATTTAGTGTCCCAGTGGATGACTGGGTCACCCCAATGTGACTGCATGTTGGAGAAAGGAGAACACTAACGTTTTTTTTTGGGGGGGGGGGGTTTCGTGTGTGCCACTTAGAGTAGCAGCAAACTATCATGTGGTGTGTTGTTATATTGAATATTGATGATTGTCTATTACAAAAACAATGGACGTCAGTCTTCAATTTTAATTTATTGCCATTCAACTGACTCCAAACTTCAAACTGAGAAAAAAGCTTATAAAATGTAAAATAACTTCATACAGTGTTTCCCACATATAGACTTTGTTCAAGACAGTAATGGAGATGGTATCTAACCCAGGGATGTCAGTATGATATTAGTTTGTGATATTCAAAAGTGTGGGAGGACACTCACAAAAAGAGCACAATCCTGTAGGTCACATTTCAGAAGACCTCAAATATCAGAATGACATTGTGGGAGTCCTGAAAAGTATAATAGGTCTACATATAGGTTATGGGTACAAGAAATTTTGCAGTATACGAAACTAAAGGCAACTCCCCAAGGCAGTGTACACTGAGGATTTAGGTGAGTATCATATGAAGTTACAGCACTGTGTTCTTGTGCCGGCAGACCTCTGCCAAGTAGCCAAAGATAATTCTGACAGCTAAATGTCTGTCAGGCTTCAACTCCACATTGGTTGAACGCCAAATCTGCTCTGCTCACTACTTGTATTATTAGCAAATCTTTCACTGTTAGTGGAGGGTAAGACTTGGTAATTGTCTGAAAAAGGCACAGTGCCACATGGCTTGTCTTTAGACAACTTAAATGACTTCACAATTGGTTAGACCCTAAAGCGCTCCTGTAATGCACAACAGCCTCCTGAATTTAAGAGCAGAAATCTGTAATCTTTCAGTTGTGGACAAGTTTGTGCTAGGGGCACCAAATTTAAGCTTGATGGTGCAAGTTACTGTGCTGTGGTGAAATGTATTTTGGATCCAAAGCATATCAAATCTTGAGTGTGGGTCAATTGGTTAACCGCAGGTTTCCATCAAGCCATGGGCACATAGGAGAGGTTTGCTTTTAAGGCTTTCTGCCGGAAGGCTAAATGTGGTAATTCTATGTAAATGTAGATAAATAATAAAAGAAGAACGTTGAAGAACATTGTATCCTAATGGTATTTTTTTAATTCATGTTTTAAATAGTTATTTTTGCTTCTTATTTCAGTTCCTTGTTTTGTACCCTAAAAAGCTTGAAATAATTTATGCACTTTACATTATATTACTCTTACTATTGAAATATATAACTTATTTTAAAGAGTTATTATTTTTAATTTGTATCAACACTTTTCATTTTTTAAGTTTCACATTTAATTATTCAGCCCCTGTGAATGAATGGGGACCGGTCCAGGGTGCACACTTGACAAAGCTGATGTGGATAAGCATTTACTGGATGGATCCACATTTAATTCCCAATCTTCTCTCAAAACCTAAATATTGTTGCATGACTAAGCATGAATATATTTTATCATCATATGAGACTCGGTAAAAGAAAAGAAGGACATGCATTCACCAAATAAATGAAGCTTCTTTGAGATGAGCCATTATGTTGTGGCAGTGGTACTCACTAAAAAAAGCACATTGTTAAACAATTTGAGACCATTTTTCTTTAGTTTATTAATATTATGTCATATGGCTAGTTTGGTGGAAACCAGCGTCAAAACAATTTGGGGACTTCATTGAGAACCACTGCAAGCTTAATATATAATACTGTAGTACTACTTACTATTAAATTTACAGGAAGATTTAAATAATGTTTACATACAGTAGAATACGTACATAAAATTCATTTGCATACATACAATTCAATTCCTTTCAATTGGTAATATGTGAATTACAGTATTTATTAATTACTAGACACAACGTACACCTCAGTGAACTTCAGACCCAGCCAGACACTCAGACATAAGCTGGTTCATCCCAAAGACAAAACTCCTAAACACACACTTAACAACGTAGTGTATGCTGTACAGTGTAGAGAGGAATGCTCAGACCTCTACATTGGAGTGACCAAACAGCCACTTCATAAAAGCAGGATGCCAATGGCAGTGTTCACATTTTGGACAGAGAAGACAGATGGTGAAAGAAACTATCTATGTCCACTGTGAATGACCATCTTTGAACAGAGGGGGTGGCTTATGACACGTCTGTCTATAATCCAGTTTTGAGATCCCTTCCCAGACGCCTTAATGCCCACTCACATCCTGGGCCATTTGACCTGAGTAAATCACATGATAGGGTGGGGCTAGGTTTCACAATGGGTTCACCCGAAACCTTGGCTGATTGTGACCCACACCTGTGTGATTAGGTAGAGGATCAATAGGGGGTCCATGACCCTCTTGGGGACACTCCCATAAGGTTCAAATCTCCACCACTTGCTCTTAGAACTGAAGAAGCTTCTCGGATGAGAGGTGAAACGAAACGTCTTCAAGGAAACTTAAAGAAGTCTAGACCATTTTCTTTCCAAGCTCCTTAAACTACAATGACTTGGATGACTGACAACCTTCACAGACATCCTGGACACAAACTGAAACTAATTGTGGCAGTATGGATACATTCAAACAATTTAAACAAAATGTATATTTTTTTAAGAATCATGATAATTTATTATATTTAATTTTGCTGAGCACATTAGCCTTTTATCTGGGCAGGACAGTAGAGGAAACAGAAAAATATGAAGAAAGAAAAGGGACAAAACGGCATGGAGTAGACTCAAACCTGGGCACCTGCAACATTTGCCATATGGATCACATCTTTAACCCAATGACATGAACTGGCACCTCTTGCTTTTCTCTTTTAAGAGCAACACACATAAACATTAGCACTGCATTTCTCAGTAAGGATTATCTAGCAGAGAATATTCATTATCAATAAGGACACACTTTTCATCTTGCTTTCTATTTCACTTTATCTACACCTACAGAGATGGAATTATGACCATGGCTTAGTATAGTGGTTTGGATACAACATAAAAAAGAAATAAAAAAAGAGAATAAGTACTAAAGACGACAAAGAAGAAATCCTTAAATAATGTACAATGCGTAATTAGTTTTGTAACTTTAATTAAAGTGATTCTCATTGCTTTTTTGCAGTCCACATGTTGAAACTGAGCAAGTTGAGCCTGAAACTATATATAAACCACTCTTTTATGATGTGTGGCTATAGGTAAAGTAATACACTGTAAGCTGTGGTGATTTAAATAAGCTTTATTAAAGACCCAATTAGCTTCTTAAATAAATCCATATATGTCCACTTGCAACCTTGTATCAGTTTCTACCCGTTTCTATCAGCTACTTCCTACCAGTAACTTTAATTACAGCTGAATTTGTATTCATGGCGCAATAACATGCATGTGTAAAATTATAGAAACTAAAAGGTGACTGAAACAATTAAACCTCAGAGCAATTAAAATGTAGCTCGTTTGAACTTTAATGTGATAATTGAAAACGTCCTCACTCCCGGCAAAAATTGTGCCCGCATATGCACGGTGAAAATTAATTTCCGTAGCCCCTGATTCTAGAATAGACACAACTGCCTAAAATACCTCCATGACCTACCACACTGATGGTCATATATCACCACTGACTGTTTAATTATAAAGAAGACATCTCACCCATGTAGGGTGCACTGTATCTCCATGCATATCTATCAGGCCAGCAATAAGAAGAGTAGTTCTTTACTCATACTGTGTGAGCTCAAGAATATTAAATGACCTCAGGCTCAATTATAAGAAATGAGCCAGACTGAGTTTAAAAATTAAATGTTTCCTGGCCATTTTGGTTTTTAGTCAAATTTTAGTTTATGAACTGTTTTTTTATCCTAATATCAAGAAAACCCCCCCACAATTTTCAATTTTGTGTTCTGCTGTAGACACCCAGATCCCATATAATTGATGATTATGTTATGTAATATGGCATATGAAAGGCTTTCAGCTGCCAGCTTTTATTGCATCTCATTTTGGTAAAATACTACCTGTCCTCCCAGTGAACTTAAACATGTCATTTCTTTGGAAAAAAAAAAAGCTCTACAGTGCTACACACTGTATGACTGACTGCTATTTCTTCTGAACAACGTATTCCAATTTCTGCTGCCTTATATCATTTTCAGTGCTCATTGCTGAGAAATGCAATTATATCTCACCTGAAATTATTTTTCACAGCACAAAAAACTCTCTGTTGCATCATGCATTGGGCATCATTTTTCCTTTTCCAATCTGCCTCATCTGTAGGATGGTGTTTTTATTTAAGGGTTGGTTCACTACATCTTAGAGCCTGATCAAAACAAGGGACCTGCTGCTTTCTACAAGCAAACCGTGTAGTGCTACCGGTTAATAATTTAAGGAATGGCATTTTTTTCCTTTTTTATTTCTACAGGGCCCAGAATAATTTAAATTCGATCAATCATTTTTGCCCTTATTTAAATCCGTCAGTCTGTCAGTCAGTCATGTGTGTGAAGAGCTTGCTTTCACGGTCATGGGCCACCCTTCCTCTTGCCCTATGGTAGCTGGGATAGGTAACTGGAAGTAATATCAGTCTATCGATGAATTACTACTCTAGATGGAAGCCTTGGCAATAACCTGCCAAGATACATACCACACTCAACCTGGAATAAAAATTGCCTACAATATGTTATAGTCAGCATGATTATTACTAAAAACATGAGAGAACTTAATCACTACATTTCAGTCTGTGTTGAAAGGAATATCTGTTTCTGTCTGCTGCTGTCATATGATGGAGAGAGACTTTGTTGGAGAGGGACAGTGAAAAGCAGAGTGAGTTGGAAAACGATTGCTTGAGTGAGTGAGAAACTGACAGCTCAATGCCAGAAGAATAGAGTACTCACACTTCAGTCTGGCCCAGAACTGACAGCATCAGACATAATGATGTTCACTCAAAGGAGGAGACACCTTAGGGTCATAAGGCCAAACTGGCATACCTTGGCTGTATCCCAATTCCGGGTCTGCAGCCTTAAAGGCCGCATTTTAAGGCCGATTACGTCACAGCGACGCGACGAAGGCTGTCCCAATTCGTAGGCTGCCTGAAATGCGGCCTTCAAATGCGTCCTTCATTTCCCTGAATTTTAAGGATGTGGCGGTGTAGACTTCGTGGCCCAACATATCCCAGAATGCATAGCGCGGCGGTGGGTGTGGATAATTTTGCCGGAAAAAAAAACGGCGGATGAGGGGCGCCCGAAGAGTAAACTTTAAGTAAGTACTGAATATTATGTCACTTATTTATGTGCAAATGTTTAATAACGAAGAACATTAGAACATTACTGTTGGCCACATGTCGGCAAAGTTATGTGACATTAGTGACGTTTGTACTAACTTGGTTTTAAAGCCTTTACTTTAAAATATACGCCGTTCAATAGCTGAGCTTAATCTTACAGAGAATGATCAAAGCTCATGTAGAAACAAACAAACAAATGAACAAAAGATTTTCTCCTTCATTTCTATCAAACAATGCTGTATGAAACGTTTCCAGCTGTTAGTTTCATGGTTGCTAGGCAACCTGGGCAGCGCGACGGAGGCTAGACTGACCCATTTCACAAGCTTCGCACTTCCGGCCTCAGCGGTCTTTGAGTACGCGGCCCTTGTGGACCGTTAAGGCTGCGTACTTTAAGGCTGCAGACCCTGAATTGGGATACAGCCGTTGTGTCCTAGTCTTACCGCCTTACTGTGCTTCCATTCACTTTTTTAAATTATTGGGATCCCAACATAATGAGACTGTCACTACCTGCTTAGCACTAGAACTGATTGCGATGACCTCCAGCTAAATATAGAATGAAGTCCAAGCAACTGTTGACATATAAACATGCTCAGCCAGTCCATTGATTGTTCTTAATCAATTAGGCAGTTATCATTGTCACTGCCATTGCCATCTCAGTTATAGACCACATTTTATATTAATTTTTTTAACAACAAAACAGCTTAACAGTTAGGTTAAAAAAATCATTGGACAATGACTTTTTAAAAATGAATTACATTTTTAATGACTTTGTATGCCACCGCAGTGGAGTTTTCAGCAGACAATCAACATGTTATTGAAGTGCAGATTTTCACTTTTTCTTTTTTTGTTTGTTGATTTTTATTTTGATCATGTAAATAATATAAAGAAGTTCATTTAGCAAAGAAAAGAAAAATGCTATATAAAAGAAAGCAAATACATTTCAATATTGCTTCATCTGTTCTGATTCAGTTATATATCGAAAATGGGTGGGAAGGATGTAAAAAAACAAAACAAAACAAAAAAAGCATTTTATTAACTGTTATACCAATTATACCAATTTTTGTGCACAGCCCCTTATTTTTTAAAGATTAAATTGGAGGAGATGAAATCAATATTGAAATGTGGTAAAAGAAAATATGGAAAAGAAAAATGCACACATCTGAAGCATAGCACATCATCTGTTCAGTATGGTGGCAGCATGTTCATATACAGCTGCTAATGGAACAGGTCATTCGTGTTTATTGATGACTGCTGATAGAAGTAGGAGGATGGATTCTGAAGTGTATAAGGCGATATACTCTGCTGAGATTAAGCCTAATGCCAAATCATTGCAAATACTTTTCATAGCAGAGAAATGGGATATTCTCTAACAGCCAAATCAGTCACTTGAATGCAACCTTGTAGGACATGTTTTTTCAATTACAGCTGAAGGCTAGGAGACCCTGCAAGACCCTCTAAAAGTGCTGTCAGTAAAGGCCGAGCAAAGCATCTCAAAGGAGGAAACACAGTATTTGGTGATGCCCAGAGGTTCTCTACTTCAGCTAGTCATTAACTGCAAAGGATTTTCAAGTATTAAAAACAATACTGATATTTAAAATTATATCAGATCAATATGAATATCAAATGGGCCTGGCCAATGTATAAAAATGTCTCCAGTTCATGAACAGTTAATGAAATACTCTTGTCAAATCCTTGGAAATAAAGCTGAAAGTCTGAACTTTAATCACATTTTGAATGTTTGATTTAAAATGGCCTGGCCTGCATTAAAATTAACATTGGGGGCCGATAGAGGCAAAATTACATAAAAACGTGCCAGTGTGCAAAAACCTACATACCTAAATATAAATGTGCACAGAAGAAGGTTGTAAAGTTGGATTGGTAATTTATATTCTCACTGGGAGTTAATTTATATGGGCCTTTAAACTGTGGAAGTACCTAACAATCCTCCTCTGCCATTCCATTATGAACACCACAATTATGTGGTTTTAGCTTACACTAGCAATTTGGCTAAGACATCTAATCCAAAGTTACTTGGGAAATAACCCCACATCATGCCAGGACGCTGATAAATGGTAAACAAAATGGACGGACATCTAGTTTCTGATTTTTTTTCCTCGTACAACAGCAAAAAAGGTAGATAGATGGTGACTGAGTTGTCAGTGTTAGATTAGCTTGCGACATTGCCTTCCTGCTACACAGAAGTTACAGTTTCACGATGGAAATGATTTCTAATTTGACAAAAATATATACAAAAAAATGGCAAAATCAAAATGAAGGTCATTACACAGATAACTGCTTGCGGTGTCAGTTATGCAATGAAAAATGTAATGTTCACTTTCAGTTTACGTTCAATGGACGTAATGCTGTTTTGATAGCCTTCTGCACACCCTTTCAGTTAAAGTGTCCCTAAAAGTGTTCTGAGGGAGAGTGAGAAGGAGATGAAGCTGAAGAGAGCCACGAGAGTAACACAGAGGTGTGCACACAGCGAGAATGTGGTGCACAGAGCAGAGAGGGGAGAAAGGAGGGAGAGTGGTGGGGTGTGCAAGAAGAGGCAAAGCAGAAAAAAGCCAATACAGAAGAGATGCGAAGTATGAGACCTGAAGCCTGAAAAATGGGAAATGTGTGGAGAATGTGAATTAGTAAAGTGAAGAGAACAGAGTCTAGAGTGGACAAAAAATAAATAAAATAAATAAGCAGTAAGAAGCCGTAAGCTGGAAGTGATAAAAACACTCAAAAGTACTGCCTTCTGTAACTTTTTATACATTTTTTATTATTATAATAACTGCATTATCCTTATTTTTTTATTTTTTACCCACTTTTTAAAATGCCCGCATAAAGCACAGAATGTGGTGAAGAGTTTGTTCTTAACTTAAGGAAAAACATATTTTGGTACAGCAGAAAAGAATGGTGTAGAAATCAAAATTAGTGGAGGTGGTTGTAATGTGCATTTTGGTGTAGGTAGAAACTAACACTACTAACATAAAAAAAATATATATATATATGGATTTATATAGTATAAACCTTTAGTTACAAGTATCTAGATAAAGCTTGGTAGAAATGAAATGCATACAGGGAGTGCAGAATTATTAGGCAAATGAGTATTTTGTCCACATCATCCTCTTCATGCATGTTGTCTTACTCCAAGCTGTATAGGCTCGAAAGCCTACTACCAATTAAGCATATTAGGTGATGTGCATCTCTGTAATGAGAAGGGGTGTGGTCTAATGACATCAACACCCTATATCAGGTGTGCATAATTATTAGGCAACGTCCTTTTCTTTGGCAAAATGGGTCAAAAGAAGGACTTGACAGGCTCAGAAAAGTCAAAAATAGTGAGATATCTTGCAGAGGGATGCAGCAGTCTCAAAATTGCAAAGCTTCTGAAGCGTGATCATCGACCAATCAAGCGTTTCATTCAAAATAGTCAACAGGGTCGCAAGAAGCGTGTGGAAAAACCAAGGCGCCAAATAACTGCCCATGAACTGAGAAAAGTCAAGCGTGCAGCTGCCAAGATGCCACTTGCCACCAGTTTGGCCATATTTCAGAGCTGCAACATCACTGGAGTGCCCAAAAGCACAAGGTGTGCAATACTCAGAGACATGGCCAAGGTAAGAAAGGCTGAAAGACGACCACCACTGAACAAGACACACAAGCTGAAACGTCAAGACTGGGCCAAGAAATATCTCAAGACTGGTTTTTCTAAGGTTTTATGGACTGATGAAATGAGAGTGAGTCTTGATGGGCCAGATGGATGGGCCCGTGGCTGGATTGGTAAAGGGCAGAGAGCTCCAGTCCGACTCAGACGCCAGCAAGGTGGAGGTGGAGTACTGGTTTGGGCTGGTATCATCAAAGATGAGCTTGTGGGGCCTTTTCGGGTTGAGGATGGAGTCAAGCTCAACTCCCAGTCCTACTGCCAGTTTCTGGAAGACACCTTCTTCAAGCAGTGGTACAGGAAGAAGTCTGCATCCTTCAAGAAAAACATGATTTTAATGCAGGGCAATGCTCCATCACACGCGTCCAAGTACTCCACAGCGTGGCTGGCAAGAAAGGGTATAAAAGAAGAGAAACTAATGACATGGCCACCTTGTTCACCTGATCTGAACCCCATTGAGAACCTGTGGTCCATCATCAAATGTGAGATTTACAAGGAGGGAAAACAGTACACCTCTCTGAACAGTGTCTGGGAGGCTGTGGTTGCTGCTGCACGCAATGTTGATGGTGAACAGATCAAAACACTGACAGAATCCATGGATGGCAGGCTTTTGAGTGTCCTTGCAAAGAAAGGTGGCTATATTGGTCGCTGATTTGTTTTTGTTTTGTTTTTGAATGTCAGAAATGTATATTTGTGAATGTGGAGATGTTATATTGGTTTCACTGGTAAAAATAAATAATTGAAATGGGTATATATTTGTTTTTTGTTAAGTTGCCTAATAATTATGCACAGTAATAGTCACCTGCACACACAGATATCCCCCTAAAATAGCTAAAACTAAAAACAAACTAAAAACTACTTCCAAAAAACATTCAGCTTTGATATTAATGAGTTTTTTGGGTTCATTGAGAACATGGTTGTTGTTCAATAATAAAATTATTCCTCAAAAATACAACTTGCCTAATAATTATGCACTCCCTGTATCTGTCCCTGATCAGTGCTGATTATTCTTTATTGAACTGAATGATCTTCAATAATAAAGAGGAGGAGACACTGCATGACTAGTAGTAGGTTGGTTAGTAAATTAGTGTATTATCAGCTACAGCAGTATAAGATACACCGGTTTTGTGGATTAAATTTTTGCTCATACTTTGGTCTGACAAAGTATAAAATGCAATGCAGCCTCTACAAAATGGAAAGATTTTGTAAAAACCTTTTTAAAATATGAACACCTATCTGTGTGTAGGCCTTAGAGTGCAACATGTGATTTCAAAATTGACATTTTATTTAAATGACCTTTTGTTATGTCACAGTAATAAAAGCACAATATTAAAAGAATGAAACAAATAAATAACAACAAAAGAAAAAAAATAAAGGTCTGCACACCACAAACAGTCAACAATTCAAAAGCTGGACAAAACTTTGGAGGACCACAAAATATTTATATTTCTGCATACAGACACTTGCCATGCTGGACATGCATTCAAAGCTACAACCACAGATATTTCACTTTTAGTGCTTAGAACTTACCATAACTGAGATGTGTAGCAGATGCATGTGTTCATGCAGCACGTGGGCCGGTTCCCGGGCAGTAGGTTGTGTGGTCTGAGCTAAAAGCTCAGACTCAGTCATGGACACATGGAAGTACAGTGTCCCATTTTCCAACCACTGCTGCTTCCAATGTACCTGAGAAATTTCTTCCCCAGTACCAGACATCTCTGAAAAGAACAAAGAGAGAGAGAAAAAAATGTTTTTTGCCTATTTTTTGTTTTTTATGAATAAGACAATGCACATGGACTGTCTGTGTGTACAGGGCACGTTTTGCTAATGTTACTCTGTAAGGAAAACACATCCATTCAGTTGATCTGAAGAAACTAACAAATAACGGTAACATCATACGGGATTATGTGTGCATATATTTTGTGCATGGCCTTGTCTCTGCACGCACAAACAGTCACTTCCAACTAGAAATCTAACTTCTGAAGATTATAGATTTCTTAGGTTCTGTTACAGCTGCGCAGCTGATTTGGTGAGAGTTGCTGTCAAGCCATTTCTCTGCTTAGCTGCTTTGCAATCCTTATTATGACAACTTATTAAGCCATGGTATTAGTTAGAGATTTGTAGAAATTCAAAAAGACTAAGTGGAAGTCATCGCAAATATTTCAGCCATTACAACCAATACATCGCTTCAATTACAGATAAAATTAGTCACAGATGGAAAAGGATTATCCATGCTCATGTCCATTTGTTTACACTATTTTTGCCCATTTTCTTTTTATTTTCCTGTCACCCAAAAACAACAGACTCAAAAGTCTGCCAAAACTTTCAATGGGCAGATAATGGGTTCATTAAGCTCAATTTTAAACATATATATCAGGAACAGTCGCAGAAACGCTGTCACTGCCCTTCTTCTTATCTGCGTTAATCATCCTACATTATATAAACCACCAGCTTCAGGCTAGTACTTACTTGAACTATCTAACAAAGGAAAGAATGAAAGGAAAGCTGGAAAAGTTTATAAGGAAAAGTGTGCAGGAAATGTACGAACAGAAAAAAATGACACACTCAGTTGAGTTTTATGGAGCAATGGAAAAAGGAGATGAAAAAGAGCAGGGAGATCACTGGTTTATCTTGATATGGATCATGGCACAAGAATCTAATGCTATCAAGTGGGAGTGGCTGCTCAGTAGAGCAGTACTGAGAAGCCTAAGGGAGCCTCCGATTACAAAGCTTGATACAGTATTTGTCATGTGGCTGGGTGACAAGGGCACAGACATCTACTGACATCTTCTATCGGTGGCAGGTAGCAAATGACAAATGGCTTTGGATACAGCTGGTTATTAACCTGCTGACTCTGGGTCAGAGGACACGGGCAGCAGGGGAGGGTTACATGAGCTGTGCTCAGCACTGAGACAGGCCTTTAGGTGCAGGGGGAGAATGCGCAGAACAGACACTGCATAAGAAAATGACACAGTTCATCATGGTAGAAATCATGTTGTTATATGCACAGTTATAGTTACTTAAAAATATAGTCGTGTAGACCACAATTAATAACTATTTTCCCTATTTTATCCTTTTTACTAACTGTCGGGGGGAAGGGGGAGGTGGACTGCACAGAGGCAATCATTACATTTCACAAGCACAAATAATAATATTTTTGGTTATGATGATGATGAATTATTTGACAGTTTATACATAAATCCAATAAAAAACTGCTTTAAGTTATAATGCACATCTTAAATGCAACTCTTCTCTGTGAAAGTGCACTTGAAACGTCCACACTCTTGCAAAAGACCTGGGAAATGCTGTATAATTTTGCTGACTACAGCTTATGATAAAATTTTGTAGGGTGTGACATTCTTAAATCCTACAACTGCTGGCTATTCATCTCTTAATGTTTAATCTGCAGGATGAAGGGAGAGTGCTTTACCATCTCTCGGTGTGAGAGGTCAAGTTTTGTCTGCTGGGCCACCAGTAACATACCTCCTGTGATGCTACTGTCTCCTGCCAAGCTCCAGTCAATATTACCTTTCTTACACATTTTGACTCTGATTTTACACAACAGTGACAATGAGTTTGATACAGATTAAAAGTGTTCCTGTGTGGAAAAGTAAAAGACACAGTTTACAGTCACATGCAGAATAGATGGGAAGTTTCTAAAACAGTAGATGCTGTGAGGTTGTTGTGTATCTCTGTATGATCATTATGCAGATGAGGAAAGACTATTTTAAGACAAAAGAATGGTGTGTGTGTGTCTGTGTGTGTGTGTGTGTGTGTCTGTCCTTGTCTTTTGTTTTATGAGGCTTGTCATTGGGCATGAAGCCAGACGTTAGTGGGACATAGGTGTATGGCCTCAAGGTCTACTTGTAATTCATTAGGAGGCACATTATTAATGTGTACACGTGCATGAGTGCGTGCACATGTACACACTGGTTAAGTGTGTACACGTAAGCAATACTGCCAAACTGTGTCCAAGGACAGCCCAAAGAAATTCCAGTATTGCCGATTTCATAGACTAGGAAAGAAATGTCTCCATGAATCACAAAGTAATTATGGCACATCTTGATTACTGGACCCTTAGAGTGTGAAAACCTCTTTTAAAATGCTTGTGACTTTTTTATTGGCTATCTGTTCATAAAGTTTCAGTAGGAGATAAAATACATTATAGAAATTCTGTTATTCACATATGTCTGATTCTGCATGGATAAAACTGGCCATGAAACACTATGCAACAAAAGTGAAAATACTGATTTGGCCTCTTAACTTTTCATAAGTTTGCCTAACAGTTGGAGGAGAACTACTGAAAGCTTAGCTTAAAATCCTTGATAAAGTCTTCTTATTCTTTTCTAAATCCTCTCTGCAGGTACTTAATGTATAAATGAAATCTATTCAGCACTCATTGTCAGCAGAACTCTTATTACAAAACCTGGTGATCATAAGTGCTCACTGTGCGTCTTACTGTGTTTCTCTCTTTGCCTAATTTAATCTGCTTCTCCTCAAGGATCTTTCATCTTTTCCTCCTCAATTTGCAAGCCTAGACTAGAAGTGCTGAGTTCAATTTTGGACTTACTGTAGTTTCCACATTCTTTTAAATTTTGCCTTGAGCAAGAGTGATTTCCACTTAGGATAGTCTCTCAGAGTTATACTTTTGATGACACTGAGGTTTTCCACCAACACAGAGTAAGAACAGTAAGGCCTGGATGACAACACGATAGCTCTTCATTCTTCCTACACAAAATACTCAAAATAGTAATAATAATAATAATAATAATGATGATAATATTAACAAAGAAAAGATACAATAATTTGTAACTAGTAAGAATCTGTCTGGGTTTTGGTTTGGGGTTGGCGACGGAGGGTTGAGACACACAATACACTGCTTTTCTGTTACAGTAAAATACTGACAACTCAGCAACTTAAACATGGAAATACACTTGAAATGTTACGTTAAGACATGCAGGGATTTTTTTGTTTTGGTTTTTTTCCCTCCCCTTTTAATCTGTAGTGGTTCAGTACAGAACCTATTTGGGGTGTGGCTTAACCAATTAGCCAATTAGCGAAAACACCTTGTTAAATGTCAGTTGGTCAGCTCGTTTATTTGTGAAGGTGTGATTGGTCCACCTGGAATTTTTTCTCTTTCTGTTTTTTATTTAAACACAAACTGTTCGACATTTTGCAATGACCTCATTGAAGCCCAAAAGCCAAAATGCGTTGGTCACTTAATAAAGTTGTTCCCTATTACTTGAAGTGACGCTGGAGTCATCACGTCATCAGATCTTTGTCTTCTCCATGCACCTTGGAAGTAGGTGAAGTTGGGCCAGAAATATTTGTTGCTAGCAGCTGGAAATGGCATAGTTAGAATGTACTCAAACTCCTCTGTCATTTTTAAACCTGCAACTGTCTTTTTTTGCAAAATTTGCAGTGGGCTCATTTATGTCTCTAGTGGTTATTGGAGGAAAACACATGTAGATGGCTCAGAAATTGCCAAAACAGTGGATGAAGGTTAGTTCCAATTATTTACCACAGAGAGCAGTAGTCAGTGGTGTAAGCTCCAACCCCTCCATGTTCCCGAATTGGCTAAATGAAAGAAATAAAAAATAAAAATGGATAAATTGTGAAAAGACCTAAAATGGGTGAAACCAATTTAATCTGGCAACCATATTTGTTGTACAAATCTCCTTTACTATTATCCAAAAATGAAATACACATTGAAACATTTCACCGTGTACGCTGGCAGAGTATGCTGAACAGCAGTGCAAAGATCTGCAATGATGTCTGCCAGACATCAGCAGCAAAATCTAGGAACTGCTTGCTGACCATGAATGACACACGCACAAGAAAGATTTTAACATAGTGGTGGTTTGGGCATATTTTTCTCATTCAAAGCTTGAACTCATTTAAATACAATATCTCTAAAAATCTATGAGCCCACAGAGTCAAAATCTAATTCAGTGTCAATGGACCATCTCCAAAACGTATTACCTAAATACATCTTTAAATCAGTTTTCAGTGCTTTTATTTCCAGCTCAGGGAAGAGCAGCAATTTTGGAGATACTGACTTTGCTATCAGAAATTTTGCTTTAAATTGAAGATGCAGTGTCCTTTAAATTCAGACAGCCACACTGCTTACACCTTACAGTATGACTCCTTCTTCAATATCACAAGTACTAATAGAAGAACAACTAGGTTGTATGAGTCCCTACCTGAAGAAGTCTGACAGACGTGAGTTTAAAATAGATCTTGTATCTAATTACAAAGGCGCTGATTAACATATGCATGCCCATACATTCACACATTTTTCTGCTTGCCTACAAAACAACTACATGTTCCCAAAAGGTTAGCATTCATCATTATAAAGGTGATCATAGCTGTGCAGTGTCAGTGATTGTGCAAACCTGACAGCTCCTTGACAGTTCGTCAGCTCTGCAACAACTACATGTCATCAACATTTACTTTGATGAAAGCTGGCACCCTAAAGGCACTTTGCTGCCTGTCATTACATACGTGGCATAAAGTGTCACTCTATGGCTGATTGCACCCCACATCTCACTGCTTAGGCTGCCTATAGTATGGATGACAACACAATAGGCAGATGAAAATTAAATAATTCACATGAGAAAAGGATGGAATCACTGGCTTCAAATTTCTCTGCAGAAAATGAAAGCGAGGACAGAAAAGGAGAGGTGAGAGTGTGTGTAACGGAGAGGCAAACAGAGTGGGAAACAGAAAAAGGGGAGAAATATTTAACAGTCTGACACTCATCAGAGGTATTCAAGTATATTGCCATACCTTCTAGACATTCAAATTCTGCCACAAAACATTCCTGTCAGCTGTGACAATGGCACATTTGGTATGTTTTCATTTCAGCTTCACACAACTGTCGACTGTCAATAGAAAATGTTCAGAACAACCAGGCTTTAAAATTGTGTCTTTCACTAGCTGCTGCTGATGTGATAACCTTGTAAAATACCAATTACCATGTATAATAACCCTGAGTGCGGAGGACTATCTAGGCAAATCTAGGATGGGCTACAGTAGCAGGGTTCTCCTTCCAGTTTAATACCCACGCCACCCTAATGTCTCATTATGAGCACTAATGGAATAGCTGGAATTCACATAAAGATCAATTGAAATGAGCACAATTAAAAAAGCATAAGGGTTTTTTTTTCAGAAAATGTCAGTGTTGATTACACAGAGCTTCCACACACTTATGGTGATCACACTAGGTATAACAAAGTAATACGTTAGTGCGTTAACGATGATTTTTACATCGTTAAGTTCTGGACTTTCTATCGATCATTTAAATTGTGAAATAAGTGAAAACAAGTAAATGAGAAAGCAAGTACAGAAAAAGCTGTAAGTACAGTTCTACATTCAGCACATCAGACTGTTGCTGTACTTCCTCGCTCAATCTGCACTGTGGGATCCAATTCTGTTGACTCGACACCTGTTCCTCTGGATGACCTGGTTTTCACCTCACTTCCCCACATGCTCGCCACTGCAGAGGCCACTTTATACTCTTCAATGGCATTTCACAAAATGAAATGTTAAAAGACAAACATATCTACTAATAATATCACCAGTTTCTACATTATTACCTATTATCCCGGGAAGTTTTTAAAAAGGGTTTGAAGAGACTTCTGTGATGATTAAATGTGCTTAATGTAATGGTACTCTCTTAATGGCTCTATTATGTGAAACCATCTCTAAATTAATCATAACTTGGTGAGTTTGTTTAGTGACTATTAGAGTACATTCTAAATGCATATCATTACTGCGCTGCACACAGAATATAGCAAGGAAAACACCAATTACAGTTAATCTGTGCTGTAGGAAAACTATTACAGAACTTAAAACAATAACAACAATTTTGTCTCTGTATTTCTTTAAAAGTGCCTCTGAAAAATCTTGTGCTAACGAGAACTCCTAACAGTGTAGTACCACTAAAGCTTTATAGCTGATGTATAAACCAGAGGTGTGGACTCGAGTCACATGACTTGGACTCGAGTCAGACTCGAGTCATTAATTTTATGACTTTAGACTTGACTTGAAAAAATGTTCTAAGACTTGTGACTTGACTTGGACTTTTACACCAATGACTTGGGACTTGAATTGGACTTGAACCGGTTTACTTGAAAAGACTTGATATTTTACCCCAAATATAAAATTTAACATGCATATTATATAGAGATTGAAAATGTGACGTCATTCACGGGTAGAACCGCAAAGGATTCTGGGAACTCGTGGCAAGCGGTACTAGCGCACGCAGGCTTTCAATTAAAATCAGTTAAACAGCGATAAAAAGAAACACAAAAATGTCAAGAAGCTGTTGTATTATTAACTGCAATAGCCGGTCGCATGACAGCCACGGGAAGCCGACGGGTAAAGAGATCGGTTGTTATCGGATTACGTCGTTGAAGAGAAATTGTTCAAGCCATGTTTCCGAAGTAACAAAGACGCGACGGATGGCCTGGATTGCAGCCATTCAAAGACAAAATATAACGTCCCAGAACACTCCAGCTCACAGGTTAATCTGCTCCAAGCATTTACACGAAGGTCAGTGTTTTTTAGTAGTTAATACGTCATTTTCATAACATAATTAGTGATATAGGTTACAAGCAAGTCTGGCGCTGAACAGAAATTGTCGCGCTATGCTCCTTTATTTATTGTGCATAAATAGTGAATTGTCCTGACACAATATTGCGTTTCGCTTCTGTTATTATGGTACATTGACAAAAACATATACTTTTATTCACAGGATAAAACAGATTTTTTGTATCACTAATTGCCCAGTACGATTACAGACTGCGGTAAAGTGAGCCGTCATTTGTGAGCCGCGGTCAAGCCAGCCGCCTCCTATCCGCGCGGTGATTACAGCATACAATATTGTTGTCACTGCTACATTTCTGTAACGCTACCAGAAATTATTTCCACTACTAATTAATTACCGTTGAGCTCAAAGGTCCTATTAATAAACGGTTAACGAATGTGTATTTATGACGACAATTTGTGAGACTGGTAAACTTATGATACGTACGATGGTCTTTACTTTCTACACGGTGCATTTCAAGGTCCTGCACCCATCCGTCGGTAAACTGTACCTGGGCTTGTTGCAGTGACCGGAAGTTACTAAACTTCATGAGTGTATGCACTCACTCCAAGAACCGTATAATTATAAATATGCATATAAATATGCTAAGATGAGATAGCTGACTTCATCTAACTAGCAAATGTTGTCCAGGCTACGTTGGTGATGCAGTTTTTTTTAATGTGTATGATATTTTTGTCATGCGATTTTAAAGCTGGTCCTACAACCGCATCCAAGAATAACATGCAGCTTATCTCAGAACTCTCGGTGAAAATTATTCTTGGAGCTAGGTTTAATTGAGCTGCATTTTAAAGAGGTGCAATTTCACAATTTGTGTATATTTTCTAAGTTCACTATTTTGTCATGTGTTGAGAAAAACACAGATTTTAAAATTACATGGTCTAATATTTACATTTAGCATAACTGCAACATTATTTTTTCGTTTTTGTTTTTTTTTAAAGACTCGAAAGGACTTGAAATTCAAAGTTTCAGACTTGTGACTTGACTCGGACTTTTACACCAGTGACTTGAGACTCGACTCTGACTTGCCTGACATTACTTGAGACTTGACTTGAGACTTGAGGATAAAGACTTGAGACTTACTTGAGACTTGCAAAACAATGACTTGGTCCCACCTCTGGTATAAACCCATGCTACCTCCCACTGCGTTCGATCACAGCAGCAGCTGGTGGACTGTGAACTGACCACCTCTTTCAGAAAACCAATTGCAATTTTTGAGCCATCACCAGTCAGGCTTCCAGCTTAAAAGAGAAGCTGACTTGTGATTTGAAAACAGGTAACCAAGGTTTGGTTAAAAATAGGACTGAATTGTAGTGAGTGACTTAAATTGAACAGATCGTTCATACATTTTCCCCCCACAGCAAAAATCATAGAAGTTAAGTGAAAGTAAAGTTAAGTTCACATAAAAGGGGTTTTCAACATAGCAGGTGTGCTTTAACTTTGTAATGCTCAGTACTTGTAAAATCAAGTTAGAACTCATTGTTATCTTACAATTTACACACTTTGTCACTCTGTCAAGAACTGGAGTAAGAAGTATCACAAAAAAATTAAAAAAGAGCCACACAGCACAGAACAAGCCAGGCAGAAGTAGTAAGCACAAGATTTCAAAGGCTCTGGAAAGAAAAGTGGTGAGAGGTGTGTCTGAATACCCCAGGACAATTGTCAAGACAGTGAAGGACTTAGCCAAGCTGGGAATTGTTAAAGAAAAACAATACTAGAACCCTGCACATGAATGGACTGCAAGATTGGAGACCAAGAAAAGCAGAAGATACTCCTTCAAATCAAACTGATGGACAACCTTGAGAAAGATTACACATACTGGAAATGTGTCCTTTGGTCAGATGAGACAAAACTAGTTGGCCACATAGTGAGTTGTACCTTACCCACCGGGAAACTCAGTGGTGGGAGAATTATCCTGTGTAGATGTTTCAGTGGTATCTCGAACTGTGAATTTCATCAGAGTGGAAGAAATCACGAAAAAAGAAAGATATATCAATTTTTTGAAAGAAACCCTCAAACAGTTAGCAGCATAACTAAACAAAAGTTACTGCTGGTGAAGAACAGTCACCTCAAGACTGAAGTGACTGTTACTGACTGGCTTTAATTCTACTGAACATCTGTGGAGTGAACTGAAGACCGAGGTCCATGCCAGAAGATCCAGGAGGAGGAAAATCTGGAGGACTTTCAGAGATTTGCTGAAATAAGAACGAACTGGAATTGCTCAGGACACATGGGGGTTAATAATTCTGTCCTCATTTGTACAGTGCTGTGAAAAAGTATTATTGACCTGAAATTCATTGTCACATAATTACCAGTTAAAAATATAAACCTGAGACTACAGTCTCATGCACCCAGTGTTAGGTGTAAAGTGTTACAAAATAATGCATTACTGTAATCACATTTCATTTTTCCGCAATGCAGTAATGTAACATGTTACTGTACTAATTTCAATATTTACAGTGCAGTTACAATTATGCAATCACTTGCACTACAAAGGTTCTTCAGTTACCTGCACACCGGACCGAAAGAAAGTGTCAAACAGACAATCACTTTTCTCCCTACGCACGTCCTGCTGCAGTCACCTGATTTTAGTTTGTGTGTGTGCAGGAGGATAATGGTGAAGCGGTGAAGCAATACAGCTTTTTCAAGAACAGAACTATGGACATAACTTTTAGTTTTATTGCACAAAAGGACAACAGCGCAATGATAAAGTGGAAACTGTATCCAGGAAACAATTGCAATATACTGCTAACACAACTTCTGCTCTTTGCAAGCATCTGCACAGACAGAATGCTAAAGAAAAGTTCATCTCTGGCTCTCTTCCAAAGTATGTTTTTTATCCTGTCTTCCTTCTCTCACCCCCATTCGTCACGGCAGATGGCCGGCCCTCCCTGAGCCTGGTTCTGCCGGAGGTTTAGTCCTGTTAAAAGGGAGTTTTTCCTTCCCACTGTCGCCAAAGTGCTTGCTCATATTGTAAGGTGGTCATATGACTGCTGGGTTTTTCTCTGTATGTATTATTGTAGGGTCTACCTTACAATATAAAGCGCATTGAAGCGGCTGTTGTTGTCATTTGGTGCTGTATAATTAAAATTGAATTGAACTGAATAGCCAAGAACCCGGAGAGATGATAAAGCTGTGAATGCCAAGCAGCCAGATTAGTATCAGGTAAAAAACTGATGATAAGTCAGCCTTGAAGCCTCCATTTCTACCTGTTCATATTTCTGCCATAGAACTGCTGTAGCAATGGCTTTGAAGACTCTTTGCATTGTGTTGTCAGGTTTGTGTTCATACTTAGGCTAAAAACTAAAAGAAAGATCATATGTGTGTCCATATTAGCATAGAGATTTGTGTTGTTGTCTGGGACTGTAGCCTAAGGTTTATATGGTTAACTGGTAATTAGAGTATGTGACAGTGTTTTCAGATCATTTATTGGAGTAACAAGAAATTAATGTAAAGAGTAGCATAACGAATTACCCCAACACTGCACACACCAACACAAATCCACATCCTAATGATGATACACATACAATCTTTCTTTTAGTTCGCATGGTGTTGAAGGTTTTGTCATCTATGTGATGCAGTCTTGGAGCTCTGGGGAAGGTTCACCACTGCTCACAGTGTTCTGCAGCCTTCAGACCTTTGAACATTGGCCAGGTTCTATTTAACTTCTTTATTCAGCTGATCTAGCAGTAATCAGTTCTTGGTGTGGCTGACGAAACTGAACTCAGATTTAAAAGAAAACTATGTTAACCCAAGTTAATTCACAATTTAAAAAGATGGGGTAACTATTTTGTCCCACAGGGCCAGGTAAGTGGTGACATAACAAATTAAGTCACCATTTAAACAAGTTATTTTGTATTTAATTGGGTTATATTTGTCTTACACTAAAATTCATTTGATGATCTGAACCATTTAAGTGTGACAAAAATGCACAAAACCCAAAAACAAAACAAAAAACAAGTTAAATACCATGAAGAAAAGAAAACTTTTTTCAAAGATTTTATATTATTTTTTAATTTTTTTTATTTAACTAACTATAGATATTGTTTAACACTATCCAAAGACAAATGCAAAGCAAGAAAGGCACTATAAAACAAGATTTCTTTTACTGTTGAACTAACAGATCTCTAAGAACCTTTTTGTTAAGAGTTAAATTCAATAAACACATAGCTGTTTGTCACTGACCGCACTGTGTGGCTCAGCTGAAGCCTGGATTATCTCTCATTAGCATTGAATACACTATATTGTTTGTGTAACTATCATATCATGCCTGTGGGTGTGCAATTCCATGTACATGCCTCCAAGTACTGTGTATGTATCTATCTATCTATCTATCTATCTATCTATCTATCTGCTCATGGCTTCATGACTTCACTAGAGCTCAAGTCATGATCATCTTCATTTTAAATATAAGTCAATATATTATTTTAATTTCTTTAAATGACATGTTTATTGGGTATTTAGGTGTAAATAGAAATGGACTTTTCTTCAGAACATTACCATCCCACTAAAAAGTACTTCAAGAGTAATGTGTGGCTCTATAAACACTTTGCTCATTGTGCTTTTTGGGATTTGCAAGGCAGAGTGCCAAAAAATGAGCAGGAGCCCTCCTATTCGTAATGTACTTAAAGTGACACATTAACAGGATAAACAGTCCCCTTATCTGCTGAGTGCATAGGCTTCTTCTAAAACACTACAATCCCATTAACAGGACCTATTCTGATTTCACATCTCTCCCATTCACTCCTACTATATGTAAAGCTTGTCCACTGATGGGAGTTGTCTGCCAGTGCCAATGTGGGAGGCTTCAATATAATAATACACACATCAGAATTTACTAATCCTTTGTTTTGGTCTCTTCAATTGAGACCTTGGTCAAGTTCAGTAGGTCACTCACAGTGAAGTCTGTTTCCAATTAAAGCTAAATAAAGGAAAAAAAATAATCTTAACACATACTGTTTAAGAAAGCTTAAATCCTCCTAATATGTAATGTGAAGGATAAAACCACTGCAGTTTTCTTGTTGCACGTTAGCAATTTCTGTTTATTTATTTTTTTTTTTCAATTACTTATCTTTCCTTAGTATTCAAAGGTATACTTGTATACTAAGAAACTGGTCACAATTGAAATAGCTAAATATTTACTGATGGCACTGAATGTTTAGAAAGTGAAGTTGTGTGGGGGGGAAAGGAACAGAATGTAACAAAGATTTCACAGTTTGCAATCAAATCATATTTATCCCACAGATTAAGATATCATACAAGTAAAAGTAAGCTCATCCACGCAGTCTCATTAAATTGGAATTATTAAAGTAAATCAACAATACACTGATAAAGTGTATATCTTTGATTATACTGACTAAGTTATTGCTCTAAACAGAAAATAATATGACAAATATAAAACAAAATGTGCAACTGTTATTTCACTTCCTCTTTCAGGTAGAATTAATGTAGCATGGAGGTCTGGGAGAGTGCCTGTGGAGCAGCAGAGTGGGGTGATAGTTCCCATTTTCAAAAGAGGGACATGAGGGTGTGCTCCAGTTTCAGGAGTATTACGCTGCTCAGTCTCCCCTGGAAAATGTATTCATTTCAGGGTGTGGGGAAGGAGGCTCCAGCTGATTGCATTGCTCCTACTGAATCCAAGGTTTGACAAAGTCTTTCCTGGCTGTGGAACAGCGGACCAAATTATTAAATTATCTTTGTAAAACTTCTCAAGGTATCAAGGGAGTCTGCAAGATAAGTGGTTCCAGGTCCATTGCCATGGGCCATAATGTCCTTGTATAATAAAGTGGGAGTTGTGTCTGCATCCTTGTAACTAACCATAGGTGATTTGGGCATCTGTTGCCTCAAATCATCTCACTTTGGAGGGTTTTGAAGCAACTAGGAGAAGACCGAGGGTCAGGCCATATATTTCATAAGGCTTGGGCAGGGAAACGTCTCTTGATCCCCCATAAAAATCTCCAAAGACTAAGAAAGATCTTTGCATTCTGCCATCATGACTTGTGTAAGTGCTTCCAAAGGAAGCACTACCTTCTCACAACAAAAAACTGCTGATGGCCAGTGTGAAATGCCATTTTTGCATTGCAGACTTGTTTTTTACATTCCATGTCATCATGTGCCACATTTGCATGGCACTGGCCTAGCTGTTAGTTTGACAACTCAAGACTTTCATAGTAAGGCAAATGTCCACACAACATAGAAAATTCTTAGTGATAGCATGTTTGCAGCGTGCAAACATGTACAGTAACAGTAATGTTACCATTAGCTTTGAATGTAGGCCCAAAGGTCAGTGCTCTGTCAAACGTGCAATGCTGAGGAACACCACTCCAAATTAAATGAATAAATTAATAATTGCAAAGTCTCCTTCAAAGAGCTGAACTCGGGAGTTTTGTAGCACGAAAACCACACAGAAACCCACAACTCCTAAAATATGGGTAATACTATGCAGCCCTTTGCATTCATTGGCTCATCTAACTACTCAGAGCACTTACTTTGTGCTTTAATGGGCTATGTAATAGTCTGATTTTAAAAGGTAAAACATCTTAATAAAAATGATCTTATTTGGTGATTTTTTTCTGTCTTTTTACCGTGAGGGACATGCTTAAGTGCTGGTATAAAAGCCAGAAGAAATGCTGTTTTGCCAAGAGTAACCTTGTAAAAATGTAATGGGATTTCTTCAATGCACCCAAAAAAGGTCAGGGATGATTTATAGGGGAAGTTCAACTTGAAATCTCATCTCATTATGTAGGAAAAGAAAAGGCTAAATAACCAAGTATATACCAGACTCTGAATATGATTGTATATGTATTCTCATCTTCTTATAGATAGAATAGAATAGAATAGCCTTTATTGTCATTGTGCAGAGTACAACGAAATTGGAGTGCCACTCCTTTGGTGCAGGTTTCAATAATAAATATAATTGTAAAATATAAAAAGTACAAAAAACAATAGTTTGTATAATATATACAGGATAGCAGCATAATATAATGACAGTGATGGTATGGAATAGGTTCAATTGTTTTTGTGCTTATTTACTACGGTGGTACTGTAGCTCTGGGAAAGAAGCTATCCCTGAATCTGTTTGTCCTGGTTTTATGTGACCTGTACCGTCGGCCTGACGGTAATAGTTCAAACAGTTGGTTGCTGGGGTGAGAGTGGTCCTTGATGATATTGCCAGCTCTGCTGAGGTACCGAGAGTTTGCAGTGACCTCCAGGCTGGGCAGAGAGCAGCCAGTGATCTTCTGGGCTGTGTTGATGACCCTCTGCAGTACTTTCCTGTCCGCAGCTGAGCACCCTGCATACCATGTTGTTATGCCGTACGTTAGGATGCTCTCTATGGTGGCTCTGTAAAATGTCACCAGCAGCCTCTCCTCCAGGTTGTTCCTCCTGAGCACTCTCAGAAAGTGGAGACGCTGCTGGGCCTTTTTAACCACCGCCATAGTATTTGCAGTCCAGGAGAGGTCATCAGAGATCTGCACGCCCAGAAACCTCATGGAGTGTACCCTCTCCACACAGTTCCCGTGAATGTAAAGTGGGGCCGGGTCTGCTCTGCCCTTCCTGAAGTCCAAGATAAGTTCTTTAGTTTTCGTGGTGTTCAGTTGTAGGTTGTTAACTGAACATCACTCAGTCAGTCTGTTGACCTCATCTCTGTAGTCCGACTCATCCCCCCTTGAGATGAGTCCAACCACTGTGGTGTCATCCGCGAACTTTATGATGGTGTTTGAGAGATGGGTAGGGGAGCAGTCGATGTGTAGAGCGTAAACAGGAGGGGACTCAAAACACATCCTTGTGGAGACCCGGTGCTGAGTGTGATGGTGCTGGACCGGTGGGGTCGAGTCTGACAGACTGTGGTCTATTTGTCAGGAAGTCCTTGATCCAGAGGCAGATGGGGGTGGAGAGTCCCAGGTGAGACAGTTTCTGGACCAGGATCTCCGGGATGATATGATTGAATGCTGAGCTGAAGTCCAGAAAGAGCATTCTCACATAGCTTCCTCGGTGCTCCAGGTGACTCAGCGCAGTGTGGAGCGCTATGGTGATAGCGTCCTCGGTGGAACGATTTGTCCTGTAGGCAAATTGGTGGGGGTCCAGAGTGGGAGGCAGACCGGCCCTGATGTGCTGACAGACCAGTCTCTCAAAGCACTTCATCACTACAGGCGTAAGTGCAACAGGCCTGTAGTCATTTGGGCTGGCCACAGCTGTCTTCTTGGCGATGGGGATGATGGTGGAGGTTTTGAGGCAAGGCGGGACGGTGTTTGATGACAAGGAAAGGTTGAAGATTTTAGTGAAGACTCCGGTCAGTTCATTAGCACATGCTCTGAGAACCTTTCCATGTATTCCATCAGGACCTGCCGCCTTCCTAGGATTCACTGACCTTAGAACACACCTCACTTGATGCTCCCTGAGTGTTAGTGTGCCAGTGCTGGGGGCGGGTGGAAGTGGTGTGGCAGCTGAGGGCCTGGTCGTCTCAAAGCGGGCGAAGAAACGGTTTAGATCCTCAGCCAGTGAGGCATCAGTCCTAGATGTTGCCTGGTTATTGCTTCTGTAGTTGGTAATGTGATTGATCCCCTGCCACATTTTTCTGGGGTCGTTGTCAGCAAAGTGATCTTCAATCCTCCTCCTATAGGCAGCCTTAGCTTTCCTGATTTCCTGGTGACCCTGGCGGTCTCGCTATCTCCACCAGGATGTTGTGTGTTCGCTGATAGTCGCCAGAAACAGACAAACTATATTTAAAACCTAGGTCAATTAGGTTCTGGCGACTGTAAGAGATGGCGGCGTTGCAAACATTCAAAAATATCCACATTAAAAGTAAAAACGAGCACCAAACTGGAGAGCTAAGAGCCGCTGCACCCGTGCGCGCTGCCATCTTAAAAAAAAAAAAAAAAAAAGATATTAGACATCATCCTCAAGTGACTAACTTTAGCTTGACAAGATGAACCTGACACTTCATTAGTAGATTAATCTGTTGTATGTGGCACAGGCTCCCCATTACTAGCATGATCACTATACTATTTCATTTACACACTTCACTTTGAAATGAGTGACTTATAACAGTAGCGGAAAACATTTTTCTTTTTTCCTGAGTTGTAATACACAGAAAAATAGAGGAGTGATGAGTAGACATCCTATTGGAGCCTACAGGTGGTGTTGGGGTCTTGAAGGGGTTTAAACAGCAGGCAGCACAGCAGGGCTACAGTGGAACTGACATTTCAAGCAAGACAACATTTGCAATGTAAACAGATCACCAAATTAGAGTGTGTGTTTGGCATATGATGTGAGGGCAGAGAGGTGTGTTAGTGTGTATGAGATATTGTAGCTTGGATTGACTGCTTGAACTAGGTGGCCGAATTGATTTGCTTTTCCCTTTAAATTGAACAACTTTCATGAGATGTGTGCGGCAAACCAACTATTAGTGTTCTGGAGATGGGGACCTAATTACTTATCTGAAATGTACAACAGACCAAGAGCATCAATAAGGCATGATTTTTACTTGAGTCTTTATTTATAGTTGTTTTGGGATTTTTTTTAAATGACAGCAACAAGCAAAAAAATTGCCACCTAAAGAAGTCAATAAGTTTTACTTTATTAGTCCTATTTTTTAGTTTTAGCATTTGTTGGGAAATTTTTTTTGCAGCTATTGCATTTTCAGTTGCTCCCTTATTCACAAAGGATCAGCATAGCACATAAGTGGACGTTCCTTCAGTCTCCTCTCAGAAATACAGGAATCTTTTACTTGCCAAATGTCTTAACCTCTGCAGTATGTAACCACTGGAATCTATAAATGTAAATTTTTATACTTGAATTAAAAATAAGTGAATAAAAAAGTTAGAAAAAATAAAAAATAAAAGTGTAAATAAATAAATAAAAAACAAGACTTTTTGTTCTAAAGCAACATTTTTCATCTTAACACCTGAACCATAAAATAATACCCAGAAAACTGAAACTGGAGCGTTTATCGAAACTTCTGACAAGGAAAAAGTAAAAAATACAAATTTCATTATAGATGAGCATATAGGAGATACATATGGCATTTATTGCTTAAAATGCATTGTGCAATTTCAGTTTTTGGGGCAAAACTAGTCATATTGATGATGTAGAGATATCAAAAAGCTCACAAACATATATGTATCAAATATGATACACATAGGGTTTTTGAAATAGAATAAAACATGTTTTCAGTCATGGCATCATTTTTTATTATAAATCGGTCTTATTTCAATAAGGACAGGAGTAAGCTTTTGTGGAGACAGAGCTTTTGACAAAGATTATCCTTGAGATTGATGCCCTTAGAACTATAAACTGCCTCCTCCATTTTCCACACTATACCATCACCTTATCATCAGAGCAGTTTATGTACTTTCTCTTTAGTCCTCAGTAGAACTAAAACCTGAGAATTATTTGCAGCTCTGCCATTATAGTGTCATTTTTCAATGGCATGTTTCATAAATCTCTGCAGCAAGTTCCATGATGAGTAGTTTCGCTGGCAGCCTCCCATCTGTGTCTTCTTCACTTATGGTTCCAGGGCACAACCTCTGCTGCCATCAATAATCTTGTAGTTATTTGATTAATTTCTTTTTGGATGATTTTTTGAAATACTTAAATGTTCGGGGCCTGGCTCCTTATCCATCTCTCTAAAGTGTGGTGCCGCTTGCATTCTCAACTGTTGAGGTTTGAGTAATCCAGCATTCATTTTTGTATTAACAGGTTATCCTTGAATCCGTTGCCTATTTATGGCTAGTGAACTCATTCCTCTTATCTTATGTGCTTCCTCTTGAGGTTTGTTTGTCATGTGCACTTAGAAAAGGACTGTCGTTCGGAGCTAAGTAGCAGGAACCAGCTTGCCAAGTGGGGCCTTTGGTGGATTGATGGTCTCCCTGTACCTGTGCAGATTATCTTTAGGTGTTCTATACCTTTAAGAGTAGCTATTACTCTGACCAATTGCATTTTCATAATTTTCTGTCATCTCCACTAATCTGCCCTCTGGACAGATATCTGAAATACTGCGGTACAACTGTTAATCTGGTGCAGGGACGGTTATTCAAAGTTGAAATTCTTACAGTAATAGGAAACAATGTATTGCTGATCTTGAGAAACTGTCTTTTTTTTGTTTCCATCTTTATTTATTTTTTTCAAGACATTAATATTCTTCCTCTTCAGTTGTGCGTTTATGGCAAAGTATGCCCAGATTCTGCTATAAATAAGCTGCTATAAATAATGAGCTTCTTCTGATTTTTAAGAGTTAATTAATTTCCCATGAGCTGCATCTCAGGTGATTAATGATGGTTACACCACTGGCATGCTGACTTGGGTACTCGGTCACCGGAGATAAATCAGTGGTGCACTGAGAAGTGTCATACCCCAGCTGTGTCCAACATGTCCACTTTAACTGGCTTTGTGACCAATGACACAATTATGGGGTGACTGTGGATGTGCATGATCATAAGTCAAGTTGTTCGCTATTCTGGGGCAAAGGGACACGATGACAAGTGTGTAGTGGATCCCTATATGTTTGGACGCTTTCATTTTTTTGGTTAACACATTTTTCTTTCTCTTTGTTATAAATAAAAAAATTAGGCTATTGATTTTATTGCCCAGGATTATTTTCGCAAAGATGTGATTAGGTAGTGTCAGCTAAAGAAAAAGGAAAGAAGCTGCTATGATGGACACGAAATGTTAGCCATAGTACAGCAAATGCTTGTGAATTAGTAATGTCTGTGTTTAACCCTTTGCGAGCTTTAACCACCATGCAGAGATTCTTTTACATAGATGGGAAAAGTAGATAATATCAATTTTTGGTACATAATGTATCTCAAAGGCCTATATTTAGGACCAGAGCATGAGGAAAAAACGTTTTTGCTTTTACCTGAAATCATTCCCCATCTTAGACAATTAATGCTTTTTTACTCTCAATATTCTATTGTTGTGCAAAAATGTGTTCCATAGTGTAGTGAACTGCATGACATGACGGTGACTCACCATGCAGAGTAGAAAGAGAGGCAGCATTGAGGGTGTGGCAATGTCATTCCAGCAGTGCACTACGGTCTCAGTGCCCGGAATGTTGTGCCTTCACTTCATGTTAAGAAGGCACATTATTTATAAAAATGGTCAAATTTCACAACCTTATTTGTTGGACTGTGTGGGGTTTTTTTTGTCTTCTCACTTGTACAAAATATATTAAAGTATATTTTTTAATACCTCAAAAAAGAAAAACACAAAATTGCTCAAGTATCTTTAAGCCTGATTACAACCTTGAGAATACATAAAATATATAACTAAGTAGCTGAGTGACACACGGCGCACTATAATGGCCTTTTCTTTAATCTGATGGGTCTTTACAGTTATCTCAAACTGTAAGTGTGATGGAAGTGACACTTGCACTTAGCCAAATCAAAATTACACGTGTCAGAGGAAATGGTTCAGTGTTGTGTTGGAAGTGCTAGACTTTTGCAAAATAACCACAGAAATGCCCGTGCTTGTGAACAAACATTTTTTTTGTAGTTAAATATGTTATTCATGCTATTTATATTGCAAACCTGAAGGTGTGCTGGAAACTGACTTATTATAAATGGTTCACGCAGGATAGCGCTTTAATGTATGTTGACAAATAACTCCTGCTGGGCCTTTCCTGGTGTCCCTTTTCAATACACTGATAATAGAGGACATTGGTGGAGCACTCCATCTTCTTTTGTAAGAAGCCCAGCTAGCATAACATATGGAGCATTTGAGTTGGAATTTACAACAGTGCTTTCAGAAAACAAAGCAAAAACAACAGCGACAAAAATAAAACAAGAATTGGGTCAGCTACTTTTTATAAGGATGTTGATAAATCTTTAGCTGTATAAATATTTAAATCTAAACTGAATGAAACTTTAAATAATTAAAATAACTTAAGAAAAAAGTTCTTCCTTCACTTTTAATAAAATGTATCTCTGGAGGTATTTTGAGATTTAACTATTATCTATTAAGGGTCTTTTAAGATATCTATTATCTTAAAAGACCCTTGGCAAAAATGGCAAAGATGTGCGGTAACAACTTTACATACACAGACAAAGATGGTGCAAATACATCTTAAAAACATAATGAAGAACCAAAATGATCAGACTTTAGCAGAATCCATAAATAGCCCTGCAGAGTTACTTTTTTCAATGAACTGATTATAGCCACGTTTCATATAAATATCCACTGCCTATCATAATGTAGAGTGCTTACCAACATCAATAGCAGGCAAAAACTGCCTCCTTTTCTGCATATTCTGTCTTTATATTCATCACTTGATAAGTTGGATTTAAAATTGCAATCGCAGCTCAGTGGTTTTAAACATTTGCATCATATTACAGATTCAAAATTTCACCAAGGCGATATCGTTTGCATGATTCAGAAGACATTAGCAGAGTCTATAAAGGTCTCCCAGTGTCGCAGGGAAATGAAATCACAGGATATGACTGTCACCTACCCGTGAAACAATATTCACAAGAAAAAAGTCAAAAGAAAATAGAAAAAAAAAAAACAGCTATTGCTGGGTTGTGGCTATGAATGTACTTGGAAACTGAATAAGAGCAGTATTACTATTTAAAATTCACTTCATTCAAATCTCAAACTAGAGGGCACTGCCAAGGCCAGTGCCCTATCTATCAATTTTAACAAACGTAATGCTCACCTGCACCAAAATTTTAATGGGTTCTCCCTCTGCCCATGTTCTCTCATTCTGCTAAGCTTTATGGAAGTCAGCTGCATATATCTTGCCTCATCTTGCTGACATTTAGACAGAAAAACAAAGAAAACAACAGTGAAAACCTATGCAACAGGCAGGAGAAAGAACAACAATTTGTGTCGTTATGAAACAAAAGCCATAAAATTTAAACTTAGTTATCTTAAGATCGAAACAGGCTAAAAAATTAAATACTGCTAATATCCACATAACTCCTCCCAAATAAATTAATCCATAACAAACATTCTAAAAGTAGATGATTTCCAGCTGTCCCTGATGTCCTCACCACGCAGTCCACCTCCTTGTGAAAAGAATAAAAAAACTAAAAAAAAACTCAAAAGACCTTAATCCCCTCTAATTCCTCTCTTTTGTCTTTCCCTCATTTTTAGATAAATAAATAAGTAGAGAATCAGAGGCAACTTGGCATGGTATACTTTATTAGTGTAAGAGGCTTATCGTCAACATATGAACCCAGTTCCAATATCACTCAGTACTATATAAAGTTTCAGCTCTGGCTACTGACAATGGGAATGAAAATGCGAAAGGAGATTAAGGAAAAGCTGCAGAGGACCACTGAGACAGCATTAGGGATGGGTATCGTTTAGGTTTTATCCGATACCGGTGCAAAATCGGTACTTTTGAAACGGTGCCGGTGCTCAAACGGTGCTCAAACCGGTGCTTAAAGAATGGAGAACACAAAATTGGTCCAAAAACCTCTCATGTTCAGCTGTTTTTTGTAAAAATATAACAATGTTAGCCTTTTCTGCAGCTATGGGACATATATGGTATCACTCTTGGCTGGAAGCAGTGCTTAAACAATGGAAAAAACACAAACTTTGTCCTAAACCTCTCATGTTTAACTGTTTTCCACTTTTTCTTTGGTCATTTTAGCCTTTTTAGCCAGGGTGAAGGGAGTATCTGCCATCAAACAAGAGGACAGCCGCATGTAGCTATGATGATGTTTGCTAGTTCACCTTACATGCATTAATGTAATAACGTGGTTAGCCTACTCAACGTAAATTAGCTACTCACGCAGAGAAGAACGGCTGCTGCCACCATCATCGTCCATCATTTCTGCTACACTGGCAGGGCTAGGGGCCAGGACTCTCCTCTTCGTGTTTTTGGGGGATGTTGCATAACAGGCAACCCACCCGCAGTAGATGTGCTCGGTGTAAGGTCTCGCAGCAAGCTATCAAATACAGCGCATTTCTGGGCTTTTAAAAAAAACGCTATGTGTCGCCAGGTATTTCATCGGATTCGAGGTGTTACCTCCTTTGACAGTATCACAGTATCAGCTTAAAGCACTTGTTGCAGGCTGCTGAGTTTGCATATTTTGCTATGAAGTACAGCCAGACTTTTGACCGCTTCGCCTTGGGCATTTTTAATCTGTAGCTCTGCTCTAACAGAATGTACGTACCTGGCCCCGCCTACTATCCTCGGAAACGTAAAATGATTGGCTAGAATCTAAAGTGTATCACAGCTCAGGAAAAAAAAGCACCGAAATAAAGCACCGAAATGTGCGCTGCTTTTCGGTCTGGTTACTACCGTTTATGTCAGAACCGGTGCCATCATGGCACCGGACACCGGTACCCATCCCTAGACAGCATGTGGTATGGTTGATAGAGAGAGAAATATCTTGAAAAGTTCATGCAACAAGTACATCAGAAGAATGTCAGACTGTCATGCTAGCCCACTGTGAATGTTCCCAGTGACAACATATCTTTTTTACTGGTAAATAGTAGAAATATCTAATACAATAAATCTTGGATTAATATTATTCTCTGGCAAAGGGTACCCATTGTTGAAGTAATTATTAGAAAAAAATGAAACTCTCTTTTGGGGAAAGGGAATGTATACTTCTTGGCAGTGTACTTGTCATCTGATATGTTTTCAAAAGATCATTGGCCCCTTATCACTGCTTCAAACAGCCACGGATCCTTTTGACAGAGATGGGCAGTAACGCGTTACTGTAATCTGATTACTTTTTTCAAGTAACGAGTAAAGTAAGGGATTACTATTGCAAAAACGGTAATTAGATTACCGTTACTTTTCCGTAGGAACGCTGCGTTACTGCGTTACTAAAACCGTGATTTTTTTGCGATAATGTCTCACAGCAGTGACGTAAGCGAGTGCGCTGTTGGTGACAACAGCTGTGTGCAGATCAACAATGGATCATATATTGAGGGGAAAGAGTATGAGCGTGCAGCGTTTAAAGCGTGGAAGTACTGACCTTACTTTGAGTTTGATTCCATAAAAAGTGACAAAAACATTAGCGTCCATCGTGCGTGGGAAGAAAACTTCTTTTTACAGCGAAAAAAACCCCCATAAACAAGCTCCGAGTGTGCAACGACGTAATGGGAAATTCAAAGAGAAACTCGATTCTTCAACTGACCGCTGCGGCACACCTGCACCAGAGCACACCTCCGCCTACCCCACTCCTGCTTTACAGGTGAAAATAGAGCAACAGGACCGCTAGTCTTTGATTTTATTTATTTTCTGCTGTGTTTTACTTACATCTATTTGAAAGACTGAGTGTAAACACAAAAAATATTTTATTTTATGTGCTGGAATGTGCAGAAAATAGGTTTAAATATTAAACGAATTTCTTCAAGTCAGAGAATGTTGCATATAATTAAATTTTTGCTTGATGCATAAAGTTAAAAGATTAAAACTGATAAAACAAGTAAAAAAAAAAAGGGACTTTTCCATTTGATTACATTTTGTATGATGGATTATGTAGAAAAAGTAGAATTGGGCTTTATCACCTATTCAGGTTGTAAATCGTGTTTTTAAAAAGTAACTAAGTAATTAATTACTTTTGAAAATAAGTAATCAGTAAAGTAACTGGATTACTTTTTTGGGGAAGTAATCAGTAATTAGTTACTGATTACTTTTTTCAAGTAACTTGACCAACACTGCCTTTTGATGATAACATTCCTTTTATGTCTACAAAAACAAATACAACTATAAGGTCAGCATTTGCATTAATATTTGAGCTATGTTCAATTCCTTGTTTCTTCCAAGTTATGAGCCATTATATTTCTATTAATACATGGCAGATTGTGTGTACTGCAGTAAGGTTAATAAAATCAGTACCACAACATTATTGACTTTGCTAGTAAGAAATCCAAACCACTGTACTGCTAACTCAAAATTTGCTAAATGTATAAAACTATTGTTATAACTGAGTACGGATGAATAACTTGAAAAGGTTTGGGCTATATACAATGGTTACTTTAGGGTCTTTGTAATAAAATGTATGCTTCCGTGTTTTAAAATTCCTAAACCAAGGCTTAGGGAAATTTGTTACATGTTTTTCAGCGGCATGATTATTTACCTTGCATGACTCAAATAAAACTACTACATAAACATGTAATTAAAATTTGAGCAATAGTGTGGTTCACATTTCTGCATTATGCATTATGGGAAATGATGTAAATGGCCCTGTTGAAAAGCCATTATTATTATCTTGTTAGTTCTGGTTTTGTCACCCCAATAAAGTAGTTTGCTTGCAAACTGCTGGTTTACTTGTGGTTCCTAGGGTATTTAAAAATAGAATCTGAGGCAGGGCCTTCAGCTTTCAGGTCCCTCTTCTGTGAAACCAGCTCCCAGTTTCGATCCGGAAAACAGACACCCTTTCTACTTTTAAGATTAGGCTTCAAAACTTTCCTTTTTCTATAATGTATATAAGTATGGCTAGATCAGGTGACCCTGAACCCTCCCTTAGTTATACTGCATAGGGATGGGACTCAAGAACTGGTTATTGTAGAGAAGCGATTCCCAGTATTTCTTGGAATTGTTAGTCCGCCTCCCTGTTGATCCCACTTATCAGTTCTGTTTGCACTTAATGCTACAATTAGTTGAGTTCAGTTTGTGTGCGGGAGGAGGAAAATGGCGCAGCCTGTAGCACATATATGCACATTACTTCTTTTTTGACAGCACAAAGGGACAAGAGCGCAACGCGTTAGTGCAAACTCCAGAACAGAAACAACTTAATTATGCTTTGAACACAACTTCGACTCTTTGCAACTGTCAGCACAGACAGCATGCTAACACTAAGCTAGCCAAGAACCTAGAGTGATGCTAAAGCTGAGTGAATGCGAACCACAGCCCAGCAGCCAGACCCTGGACTTCAACAGGTAACAAAAGCAGGAATGAGCAGACAGGCTGTATCCTCTGTTTCTACCTGTCCATATTGTTAAAGTAGAATCACTGTGGCGATTGTCTCCATTGTGCTAGTTTCCATCTCTGCTTTGTGCTGTTAGCTTTGTGGCAATACTTAAAAACAAAGAGAAAGGTCATTTGTGTGTCCTCAGGATAGAGATTTGTGATTGTGTTGGAGTGTACCCTTTAGGTATATATTGGTAACTCGTTATTATGAGACAATGCATTTCAGGTCACTTTACTGACCTAAGTTAAAGTAACGTAACAAGTAGTAAAACAAATTACTTTCTCCTAGGAGTAATTAAGTAACGCACTGCATTACTTTTAAGAAACGTGTTGTAATAAGTGTAATAATTACTTTTTTGAGTAATGACTCTAACACTGATCAAGTGATATCAATAATGGAATTGCTAAAGTCCAATCCCTTGACCTAGCTTATAAAGCACCTTGAGGTGAGTGTTGTGCTATATAAAGAAAACTGAATTTCATCGTATTTCTACAGACACTGTTTCTCAATGAGACATGTACAGTTTGCTTATCAACTTGTTTTCTTTGGGTCAAACTAATAATCCGATCTAATATGAGGCACTATCAAGGTGGTACAACATACTATTGCAGTCCATTACGGACTGAGATTTTTCTTTCTAATCAGTACATCTCTAGATCAATAATAATCATAAATTCTTGCAATGGCTGGAGACAAATTATTGGCACAGCAAAGGAAATTAAGCTTTAATAACCCATTTATATATTATATGTTATTGGGTGTGTGAGAGCATTACCACATTGTACTTTTAGATTAACAGCTTAGTTTTAAGATTGTGTTTTCACATCACCACCATAACTTTAACAGGAACAGGAACATTGAATGACAAATAATACACTGGAAGTTTGCGCCATCTCACTAAAAAAAGAAGCGTGCAAGTTGTTATGAAAATTAAGTACTTTAAAAGTCGTGCTGACGCAGACAGACTGCTTCAGATTGCTTTTTACAGGCATTTCAATGTTCTGACTTACAGACCCTTTCACCTGAAAAACTGAGAGCAGACAGTGGTGTCAGAGTGGAGTTGTGTGAAGGCAATTCATTGCTGATTAGATGAATGAATAAGGTTCTAAAATAGGTAGCTTAAAAAGCTTTCAGATCTCTTTCTCAGAAATGCATTTGAATTCTAATGTTCTTCTCTGATGAACGAGTTATGAAGCAAACTGTGCATATGTCTGCGGTGTCATAATATACAAAAGAAAGCTCGCGTATATCACAAGGAAGGACAATACTAGTGGCATTTGCACACACATTTGAGAACACACCTCCCTCATCTCTGATGTCACTCATTCGCTGAAAAATATACCTCAACAGGACCGAGGCTGAAAATATACATGTTTATAACATGGAATGAAAGAATAAAGGCATATGTCATTGTGATTGTGCGTTTTTCCAAAATAGACAAATGAGAAAAAAAAGATAAAAAGAACAGAAGTGGCTAAGAAGAAATGTCCAACCACAGTGGCTCACTCAGCTACAATAGGAGATTTCATAAAGGTGTCAGTTCTGTCTGGCCTCCAATGTCTCCATCATCCTACTTTGGCTTGCTACTGCAGCATGATATCAATTATTTTCTGTGGGCAACAGTCTCCTGAAGAGGTCTTACTGTTATTATAGCAGACAGCATCTCCCACCAGCCAAGGTAGCTAAGTGGTCTGGCAAAAGAAAAAAAAAGTGACATTGTCTGCAGTTACATTACAAAGGAAAGGGATATGCTGTAGATTATATAGGCCTTGTTGTAGGTTATGAAAACAATGTCAATGTGATACATCATATTTCTCATACTAAAATTCTTAACATCCTCATGTTTTCTTTTAGAACCAAGTTTAAGGATTGTTTAAAAAAGGTTTACAAGATTATTAATTGTAAGTTCGCAAAAGTTAAATGCAATTTAAAATCTGTGTGTGAACGATTTACTCAAAAATCAGTTCATTTACACCTAAGCAAGCATATCTGATGTTGTTTAGTTAATGCATCGCATGCATTAACCAGACAACCATGCATTCATGGCAGATCACTAACAGCACTCATCTAACCCCAACCACACACTAGTATCTGTCAGTCTGTATTAGCTCTCTGAATTCTAGTCCACGTGTACTTTCTTGCAAGCTACCAGGACCTCCCACAGAGGAGCACACAGAGTCTGAGAGGTAATCTTTTCAGCTTTTCCTTCCACAGTTGTCCCCCATTGTGCCACAGGCCTGCATGTTTGAAGTTGAGGTAAACCTGCCTCCGTGTGTTTTCTCCACCACTGATTGTGATCAGAGGTCTGCAAGTGGATTTCTATCTCACCTGGATTCACTTGACTGGTACATTGATTCATATCAGTGCTAAGGCAGCTTTAGATGAGGAGCTGTAGACGTATGTGATGAATCGGAGAGGATGAAACACTGTACATTCCCAGGTGAGTGTGTCACTGTGCATGCATTTGTGGGATTTCAATAAAGAAGTATGGCTCAGTGTTATAATATGGACTGCCTGCTTGATTTTTTTTTTGGCATGGTCACATTTTTACAGTGCCTTTGTGACATTTGGTTCATTTTTTGTAGTAATTCCTGCCTAAAACTGTGTTGGTCCTCCTTTTGTTGCCAAAAGAGCCCTGATAGGTCAAGGCATGGATTCCACTAGACCCCTGAAGCTGTGTCTATGGTATCGGGCACCAAAATGTTAGCACCATGTCCTTTAAGTTCTGTACTGCAGCAACTCATGTTGTGAGGCGGGGCCTCCATGCATCAGACTTGTTTGACCAGCACATCCCAAAAATGCTCAGTAGGATAGAGATCTGGGAAATTTGGAGGTCAAACCAACACCTCAAGCTCATTGTTGTCCTCCTCAAACCATTCCCAAACTATCTTTGCTTTGTGGCAAGACTTATGCTGCTGAAAGAGGCCGCAGTCATCAGGAAATACGGTTTCCAAGAAAGGTTTACATGATTTGCAACAATGATTGAATGATTGGGTAGGTGGTACGTGTCATAGTATCACCAAAGTAGTAAACGAGTACCACATGACTTCTCTGCAGCTCTTATTTATGGACTTTATCACCTATGCCATGATGGTGAAGAAGGGGACATAGACTAATTCATCTGCTATAGTAAGCAGTGCTGCATACTTACTGAAGAGCAAAATTGTCCATGTTGGTCTAATAAAACCACAGATGTTAAAGCAATAAATCCCCCAGTTTGGCACTTATACTGTCTTATAGTATACTCAGAGAGACACTATTGCCAATCCCTCTCATGCAATATAATGAATTAAGAATCAGCTATGTAGCCAATCTTCTGTTTTCTGGATGGATACATGGTTAGGCCACATTTATTAAACAGGCCACGACTGCTCAGGGACTGTATCACATGACTGCAACAGACGGCCACTGTCAGATGTCATTAGAAAGCAACTCTGTTTCCTTTAGACAGCCTACAGTGTTAAGAAGCACAGCGAGGAAAGAATTAAAGAAACTAGGGTTTAAACATTAAAAAAATAAACAAAGATAGCCTTAACCAAACCCATGATACTAATTCATTTCTACCATTTTAATGATTGCTTGTAATTTTTACTGATCTTGAGCACTAGTTTTGTTTTTAGTTTGTTAAGCCAGTCAGTACTAGCCCATGATTTATTCCAGCATAAAACAAGACATCTTACTGAAGTGATGAACCAGTGTTGTTTCTACACATAACAGACAGCCTATCAAAGAACCTATTTAAATAGTATCTTTAGGTTATTTGTTACTAGCAGCCAGCTACAAAGATACATAATTTGCCCCCATTTCTTTATTTGAATCTACTAAAAATGTCAAAGATAACACTATAGGATAAGTATAAAATAGTATTTTTCCCTCCAAAGAGCTAATAGCTCAAAACTTGCCATATCTTGGCATGATGTGCAGTGTGTGCAAGTCAAAAAATTGAGAAAAATGGACAACTGGAAAACAAAAGAAGTGGTAAGCCTAAAAAAATATCTGCAGCAGATAAACAGTACCTGAAAGTAATGTCCTTATACAATAAGGCAAAAAAGTAAAGATGTCACACAGGACCCAGGAGTTCAGTTGAGCCATCTACTGTTTGCTGAAGCCTCAGCAGAAATGGTCTCAGCAGAAGGGTGACTCTCAGGAAGTCATTCTTAAGAAAGGTAATCAGGGAGAAAAGGTTGAACTATGCCAAATTAAAACTGGAAAAACTGGACTGAAAATCAGTAGCAACAGTGTCTTTTGAAGTGATTAACTGAAATGTAAAATTTTGATTCAAATCGTTGTCAGTATGTGCACTGGAGGTCAGCAGAGAAGCAAGACAGTAAATGCCCACTGCTATCTGTAAAATGCAGCAAAGGTTCTGTCATAGCTTGGGAGTGAATTTCAAGAAGTGGCACTGGGGATCTTGCTCAACTTGATGTAACAGAAAAGTGCTGCCAAAGTTTGATCCAGCATGTAATGCTATCTGGAAAATGTGTGACTGGCAGTGGCTTCATTTTTCATCCAGACAATGATCCCATATACACTGCCATCCTGGTATGCAGTAAAAACAGAAAAACACATGATGGGACAGTATCAGTCATGGACCTCCACAGAGGCCAGACCTTAACATTATTGAAGCAGTGTGGAATTATCTTGACTGAGATCTGTACAAAAGGAAAGCAACATCCAAAGAAAAGCTTTGAATGTCCTTCAACAAGTCTGGAGAACTTTTCCTGAAGACTATATAAAGATACTACAAGAAAGAGAAAGAGAGTTCAGGCTGTTGATGAATAAAGGTGGTCATACTGAAAAGAGAGAGGCCTTGAATCTTGTATAAACTCTGTTTTGTGCCTTATATACTGTATTCCTAGGTGTGTTTGCACATTTCAGTAACTCACTGCACCCGTTTTAAAATTTTCCAGTAAAATATAAAGAAATATGGGATGGCTTAAGCTTTTTTTACAGTACTGTGGTGCCGCAGAATATATTACTTGAACCCATGGAAATGAACTTAGGACATAGTTAAAAACTTTGTTGATTATAAAATTGTGGAGTCTGTTTATCTGTACTAAAAAGCCATGCTCAAATATTTATCAAGATGCCAGGCAGTCTTGGACTAGCATAGCTTTGGTTGCAGGCAAACATTGGCTGTATTTCTTTCCCTTTTTTTGCTCTGCACTTTTGTTGCCACTGTACCCGCAAGAATTCTCCACATTAAAAAGTAAAATATTTCATTCAGTTGATGCTTTAAAGGAATTGCATGTTCTTTCCCTACCGACATAATTCAAGGAGAGCATTTTTTCCTGAATAAATCTGACCCTTATGCTCTGTGATGGATCCTATGCTGCCCGTACTCGCAGTGATCGGACAAACAGTTGTTTTTTTGACTTAAAAGCTGAACATCTGATTTTGCCTGAAGAGGTAAGCTTTAAAAAATCAATACAATTTCAAGCTGCAGTTTACACACAGGGTTAAACAACTATTTACACTCTCTATGTGACATTAAGGTTGAGTTAGGTCCAACAGCTTCTCCATTTCAAAATCTGAGTAAACAAAGTAACATTCTTGTCATTATATATACAGTGGGGCAAAAAAGTATTTAGTCAGCCACCGATTGTGCAAGTTCCCCCACTTAAAATGATGACAGAGGTCAGTAATTTGCACCAGAGGTACACTTCAACTGTGAGAGACAGAATGTGAAAAAAAAAATCCATGAATCCACATGGTAGGATTTGTAAAGAATTTATTCGTAAATCAGGGTGGAAAATAAGTATTTGGTCAATAACAGAAATACAACTCAATACTTTGTAACATAACCTTTGTTGGCAATAACAGAGGTCAAACGTTTACTATAGGTCTTTACCAGGTTTGCACACACAGTAGCTGGTATTTTGGCCCATTCCTCCATGCAGATCTTCTCGAGAGCAGTGATGTTTTGGGGCTGTCGCCGAGCAACACGGACTTTCAACTCCCGCCACAGATTTTCTATGGGGTTGAGGTCTGGAGACTGGCTAGGCCACTCCAGGACTTTCAAATGCTTCTTACGGAGCCACTCCTTTGTTGCCCGGGCGGTGTGTTTTGGATCATTGTCATGTTGGAAGACCCAGCCTCGATTCATCTTCAAAGTTCTCACTGATGGAAGGAGGTTTTGGCTCAAAATCTCACGATACATGGCCCCATTCATTCTGTCCTTAACACGGATCAGTCGTCCTGTCCCCTTGGCAGAAAAACAGCCCCATAGCATGATGTTTCCACCCCCATGCTTCACAGTAGGTATGGTGTTCTTGGGATGCAACTCAGTATTCTTCTTCCTCCAAACACGACGAGTTCTACTTTGGTTTCATCTGACCACATGACATTCTCCCAATCCTCTGCTGTATCATCCATGTGCTCTCTGGCAAACTTCAGACGGGCCTGGACATGCACTGGCTTCAGCAGCGGAACACGTCTGGCACTGCGGGATTTGATTCCCTGCCGTTGTAGTGTGTTACTGATGGTGACCTTTGTTACTTTGGTCCCAGCTCTCTGCAGGTCATTCACCAGGTCCCCCCGTGTGGTTCTGGGATCTTTGCTCACCGTTCTCATGATCATTTTGACCCCATGGGATGAGATCTTGCGTGGAGCCCCAGATCGAGGGAGATTATCAGTGGTCTTGTATGTCTTCCATTTTCTGATGATTGCTCCCACAGTTGATTTTTTCACACCAAGCTGCTTGCCTATTGTAGATTCACTCTTCCCAGTCTGGTGCAGGTCTACAATACTTTTCCTGGTGTCCTTCGAAAGCTCTTTGGTCTTGGTCTTGGCCATGGCGGAGTTTGGAGTCTGACTGTTTGAGGCTGTGGACAGGTGTCTTTTATACAGATGATGAGTTCAAACAGGTGCCATTCATACAGGTAACGAGTGGGGGACAGAAAAGCTTCTTACAGAAGACGTTACAGGTCTGTGAGAGCCAGAGATTTTCCTTGTTTGAGGTGACCAAATACTTATTTTCCACCCTGATTTACGAATAAATTCTTTACAAATCCTACCATGTGGATTCATGGATTTTTTTTTCACATTCTGTCTCTCACAGTTGAAGTGTACCTCTGGTGCAAATTACTGACCTCTGTCATCATTTTAAGTGGGGGAACTTGCACAATCGGTGGCTGACTAAATACTTTTTTGCCCCACTGTATATATTTTAAATTTTTGTCTGCTACTCCTGACATTCTTCCTGTGGTTTCATTACAAAGCAAAATAAGGTCCTGTTTCTGTACAATTAAGAGGGTCTCCAATTCCTAAAGTCTGGATAGAGGAAGTTATAATAATAATAATAATAATAATAATAATAATAATAATAATAATAATAATAATAATGAACATAAACTTGATTTATACATCACCTTTCCAAACTACTTACAAGGTGTTTTCCATAATTTGAAGCAACATCAAAAACAATTCCAAATACTTTAAAATGCATACAGTACAAAGAAATAAAAAAGAAGGCAAGAGTCTGTTTTTAAACCTGGACTGTGGAACCTGTAACAATAAATTATTATACATAAAATATCACTTTAGTGTGGGCATCCATCCATCCATCCATCCATTTTCATCCGCTTTGTCCGGGGCCGGGTCGCAGGGGCAGCAGCCTAAGCAAAGAGGCCCAGACCTCCCTCTCCCCAGCCACCTCCTCCAGCTTATCCGGGGGAATACCAAGGCGTTCCCAGGCCAGCCGAGAGATATAATCTCTCCAGCGTGTCCTGGGTCTGCCCCGGGGCCTCCTCCCGGTGGGACATGCCTGGAACACCTCACCCAGGAGGCGCCCAGGGGGCATCCTTGTCAGATGCCCGAACCACCTCAGCTGGCTCCTTTCGATGTGGAGCAGCAGCTGCTCTACTCTGAGCCCCTCCCGGATGGCCGAACTTCTCACCCTATCTCTAAGGGAGAGGCCAGCCACCCTTCGGAGGAAGCTCATTTCTGCCGCTTGTATCCGCGATCTCGTTCTTTCGGTCACTACCCACAGCTCGTGGCCATAGGTGAGGGTAGGGACGTAGATCGACCGGTAAATTGAGAGCTTCGCTTTTACACTCAGCTCCCTCTTCACCACGACGGACCGGTGCAGCGTCCGCATTACTGCAGCTGCAGCCCCAATCCGTCTGTCGATATCCGGCTCCCTTCTCCCATCACTCGCGAACAAGACCCCGAGATACTTGAACTCCTCCACTTGGGGCAGGAACTCATCCCCGACCCGGAGTGGGCACTCCACCCTTTTCCGGCTGAGAACCATGGCCTCAGATTTGGAGGTGCTGATTTAGTGTGGGCAAAAAACTAAATTCAAAACATTTTGTGAAATTTAAGATGAACATTCTAATAATAATCACAATATGCTATTCTACATTCCTCACTTTATTATCTAATTATGCAGTTTTAAAAGAGTAGCTGAAACATGAGCCTGAGTTGTTGAATATGAGAAGACACCATTGATCAGACTCTACCTGGCTCTAGGGGATAGTTTCACCAGGAGGCTCCTATATACCTTGTGGGCATAGCAGCTGTTTCACTGTTTGTTGGTGGAAAAACCAGGGACAACAACAAAGAGCACCAATGGTGCAGCGATTTCCATTGCATGATGGCCAACTTTCATACACTAGTTGTAACAATGTGGTGCCCATTAATGTAATTCAACCTCGAGTATATGCACATACATAAAACCTGAATTCAAAATCCAAACAGAAAGTGGAATATTTCTGTTTTTATTAAAACAAACAGACAAACAAAAAATATTAAGGGTCTCCAGTCAATATATGAAATGTGTGCTTGTGTTAGTGAGGTGGAACTTGGTATCCCAGTAAATGAGAAAATTGAGCTTTCTGTTTAATGCTGTCTTATGGTGTACTTTAACCTAAATCGCAATATTTTTAAACATAATCAAATTCCTTAATTAGAATCAAGACAGGTAGCTTAATCAAATCAGACAGTGAAAACAATTATATATTAAAATCTTAGATACTAGATAATATAACATATTTTCTCTTAATTTTATCATATCCATAGCGAGCATGTTTATTTGTCTGTACAATCTGGATAAACTACTGGATAACTGTGAATTCCCACAGCCAGTTATCTCAGGCATAGTTTAATTTAGTAATCTATGCAAAACCCATGAAGAGTACATAATTTCAAATGCTGAGAACTAAAATTCTGCCTAAGCTTGACTAATGTTTTGCACATTTGTGTGAATCACTGCAAATGGATGTAGTCAGTCATATTGATGAGTCCTCTGATATGGCATCAAAAAACTCACATTTTACAATTTTAATATGATGTGGGGTCCTCATGCCCTAGAACAACACCCCTAAAGAGTAAACACAAATAAGTGACACTGGATCTGAACATTTATACACAGATTTTTAGGAAGGTTAACAGTCAAAAAGTCCAATTAACACCTTCCTGGAAGACTACTTTAAACAGTCTAATATGAATATATGAATTCAGTTCAATCAGTTTTATCAGTAAACACTTTTATTTACATAATGCCAAATCACAGTTGCTTCAAGGTGCTTTATATTGTTGTGTTTTTAAAGTGTTTTAAATTTGATTCTGAATTTAACAGGCATCTAATGAAGAGCAGCCAGGGGAGATATGCTCTTGCTTTCTAGTACCTGTCAGCATTTTGCATTTTGAATCAACTGAAGGCTTTCAGGGAGTTTTTAGGACATCCTCATAATAATGAATTACAGTAGTTCAAACTAGAAGTAACACATGCATGAGCCAGCTTTTAAGCATCAGTCTGAGACACAATGTTTCTAATTTTAGAGATACTGTGCAAATGAAAGAAAGCATTTCTGCATGTTTGTTTAATATGTGCATTGACTCCAAGACTCCTCACAGTGTTACTGGAGGCCAAGGTAATGCCATCCGCAGTAAGCCTCTGGTTAGACAACAAATTTTGAAGATTTTTAGGGCAGAGTTAAGCTCGGTTTTATCTGAATTTGCAGGAAATTAGACATTTTCCAGGTCTTTATGTCTTTAAAGACATAAAGACCTGCAGTTTAACTAAATGATATCTGTTATCTGGCTTCATGGATAGATAAAGCCGGGTATCATCTGCATAGGAGTTAAAATGTATGCCATGTAGTGCTGTCAGCATTAATCTCGTTAAAATGACATTAACGCCATAACCAACTAACGCGTTAACGGGCTAACGCGTTGACACCGTGCAGCCCCACGCACGGGCCGATCCGCGCTAACTCGCTAACAGAGATTTGCCGCATTAATGCGGTTATGGCATTAACATCATTTTAACGAGACTAACGCTGACAGCACTAATGCCATGCCTTATCTGGATACTGCCTAAGGTAAGCATGTATAATTTAAACAGAATTGGTCCTAGCAATGTGTGAAAAGGACTCTCCATTTAGATGAACAAATTCGAGTCGATTAGATAGATAGACAAGATAGACAACTACTGCCAGCTTAATTAATAGAGATAGGTTGATTATTTTTAAGATTGAACCATTAATTAAAGGTAGGACTTATTTGAGCAATCTTGTAGGAATGGGGTATAAAAGTCACGTTGATGGTTTGGATGAAGTAATTACTGAAGTTAACTCACAAAAATCAACTGGAGAAAAAGAGTCTAAATAAATATGAGTAGTATTGAAAGTAGCTGTACACAATGTTGTGTCTGTGAGATGGTTGTGAATATTTTTTTCTCTCTAATGTTTAAAATCTTTTTACAGGCTAAATGAAGATCTTCTAAATTAGTAAGACGCCATTTCCTGTTCAGCTTATGAGTTATCTGCTTTAAGAGGTGTGTTTGAGAGTTATACCAGGGAGTAGACTACTTCTGATTTGAGCCACAGTATCCAGAGTCGTATGCAGTGAAGATGTAAAACTATTAACAAGACAATCGACCTTTGTGGGAGTAGAGTTCAGGTAGCTGCTCTGCACTGTGTTGGCACATGGCATTGAAGTGGATAACACTGGGGGAATTATATCTTTAAACTTAGTTACAGCACTTTCAGAAAGAGTTGGGCCAACACAGCCTGAACAGTAGTGTCATGTCAGAAAATGGTAGTGGATATATCTATACTGACTATACTGTATTAATTTGTGAACTGTGAAAAGGTCAGCCACATCTTTCAAACATTAAAATTATTTGAAACTAAATCGAGGAAACAATAACACATACAAAAAACTGGTGTATCTATCACCGTTATAGCACTATACTAAGGGGTTTAAGACAACTGAAAAAGTTGGCTGGTTATAGTCCGGGTGTTGATAATTTGTGGTTGCAGTACGCATCTAGCTAGTGCTACAAAGAATGAGCATGCAAAAAGTTAGTAATTTTTTCAATTTTAAAATGTAACAGCTCAGCTAATATCACCAAACACAAAAACTGTTTCTTTGGAGTTAGTCACACACACCTGTCTTCTAACTAAAGGTATAACAACTATATTTCTCAGGAAGAGGAAAGAATGAGAGCGTCAGCTTTTATCATTATCATATTTTTAACACAAGTCTTTGTACTACTTAAATGCCAAATATGTGTACTTTTACCACGTCAGCTCATGACGTGTATTATGTAAATGTATGGTGTCTAATTGATACCTCAGCATAACAAAAAATGACTTAACAAGAGTATAAAGCAAGCACTCTTCTTCCTTGTTCTGCTTTTCTCTGGGAGACATCACTGCAGTAGAAAAAAAATCAATACCCTAAAAATATGTTTGTTTTGATCCCTGTATATTAGATGTTGACTTTCTTAAGCCATGTAACCTTTAACTGTCACTGGATCAATAGGTTGGAAACTAAGAAGGCTGTTCAAATCCACTGACAAATAACATTAAGTAGACAAAGGAGATTTTTTTTCTTTCTCTGAAAACAACATAAAACATAGCACTTATGATGCAATTTGCATGGAGAAGGGAAGAAAAAAGCAAAAACACTGGCTCTAACTTAATTAGGTTAAGGAGAAGAGTGCCCGCCTGTAAGCAGCTATCATCCATTAGGAGACTGTAATAATGACATATAAATGCAATTAATATGACCGATGAGAAGCAACATCCTGACAATCATTTGCCTACTTCATCATAATAGTCGGCCTGGCAAATCCCATTAGATCAGTGGATGGGATAGTGAAAGACCTAAGGAATAAATCCATCATTGTGTTGTCAGAGAGTTTATTAATGTTGAGTTATCTGGCTCTGACAACATTCAACTACTCAAAACTCTGGAAACAATTACCCTCCGGCCCCACCCGCCAGCTGCACCAAGACACACAAATACCACCCCCCAATTGGAAGATTGGAATAAATAACTTTAACTCAACAATAGCTGATAGATTTTATATTAAAGCTGATATGACCAAATTGTTGGTCCAACCCAATAACTTATCATTAGCTTTTAAAAAAAAGTGTTTAGAAATACTAATGGTAAAGAAATAAAAAATAAGGGAACATTTTGAAAACACATCGTATCTCAATGAGAAAAACAAAAAATCATGTCTGATATATATACTGATCTGGGTAATATGTTCAGAATGAAAGGATGCTACATCATTTAATGAAAATGAAACTTATCAGCCTACTGAGGGATGAATTCAAAGACACCAAGAAAATCAAATTAAAACAGTCATGTGGTAAGCTAGTCCATTGTACCAAAATGTCATTGCAGCAAGTCAAAATGGTGCTCAGTAGTTTGTACCACATGCTTGTGTGCATGCCTGAGAATGGTGGGCATGTTCCTAATGAGAAGATGAGTAATGTCATCAGGGATCTCCTCCCACATCTGGACCACCAGGGCTTCACTGAGCTTCTGGACAGTATGAGATGCAACCTGGTGTATAGCATACAGTGGCTTGCAAAAGTATTCGGCCCCCTTGAACTTTCCCACATTTTGTCACATTACAGTCACAAACATGAATCAATTTTACTGGAATTCCACGTGAAAGACCAATACAAAGTGGTGTACACGTGAGAAGTGGAACGAAAATCATACATGATTCCAAACATTTTTTACAAATGAATAACTGCAAAGTGGGGTGTGTCTGAGTGCAGTCAGTTGCCCATAGACATTGCCTAATGAGTGCTAATGACTAAATAGAGTGCACCAGTGTGTAATCTAATGTCAGTACAAATACAGCTGCTCTGTGACGGCCTCAGAGGTTGTCTAAGAGAATATTGGGAGCAACAACACCATGAAGTCCAAAAAACACACCAGACGGGTCAGGGATAAAGTTATTGACAAATTTAAAGCAGGCTTAGGCTACAAAAAGATTTCCCAAGCCTTGGACATCCCACGGAGCACTGTTCAAGCGATCATTCAGAAATGGAAGGAGTATGGCACAACTGTAAACCTACCAAGACAAGGCCGTCCACCTAAACTCACAGGCCGAACAAGGAGAGAGCTGATCAGAAATGCAGCCAAGAGGCCCATGGTGACTCTGGACGAGCTGCAGAGATCTACAGCTCAGGTGGGGGAATCTGTCCATAAGACAACTATTAGTTGTGCACTGCACAAAGTTGGCCTTTATGGAAAAGTGGCAAGAAGAAAGCCATTGTTAACAGAAAACCATAAGAAGTCCCGTTTGCAGTTTGCCACAAGCCACGTGGGGGACACAGCAAACATGTGGAAGAAGGTGATCTGGTCAGATGAGACCAAAATGGAACTTTTCGGCCAAAATGCAAAACGCTATGTGTGCCAGAAAACTAACACTGCACATCACTCTGAACACACCATCCCCCCTGTCAAATATGGTGGTGGCAGCATCATGCTTCTCTTCAGCAGGGACAGGGAAGCTGGTCAGAGTTGATGGGAAGATGGATGGAGCCAAATACAGGGCAATCTTGGAAGAAAACCTCTTGGAGTCTGCAAAAGACTTGAGACTGGGGCGGAGGTCCACCTTCCAGCAGGACAACGACCCCAAACATAAAGCCAGGGCAACAATGGAATGGTTTAAAACAAAACATATCCATTTGTTAGAATGGCCCAGTCAAAGTCCAGATCTAAATCCAATCGTGAATCTGTGGCAGGATCTGAAAACTGCTGTTCACAAACGCTGTCCATCTAATCTGACTGAGCTGGAGCTGTTTTGCAAAGAAGAATGGGCAAGGATTTCAGTCTCTAGATGTGCAAAGCTGGTAGAGACATAGCCTAAAAGACTGGCATCTGTAACTGCAGCAAGAGGTGGTTCTACAAAGTTTTGACTCAGGGGGCTGAATAATTATGCACACCCCACTTTGCAGTTATTTATTTGTAAAAAATGTTTGGAATCATGTATGATTTTCGTTCCACTTCTCACGTGTACACCACTTTGTATTGGTCTTTCACGTGGAATTCCAATAAAATTGATTCATGTTTGTGGCTGTAATGTGACAAAATGTGGGAAAATTCAAGGGGGCCGAATACTTTTGCAAGCCACTATGCTGTAAGTTTTATACTAAAGTGGAAAAATATGTGTACTCTTTTTTTTTTCTTCCTTAAGCCATACCCACACAGTTTACTGAGTTTCAAAGGCATTAAATAACAACACTGTCTGAAAGGTAGGGTCAAAAAAATAACTCCACAGTGGCACTCTTTCTCTTTAGCTAAGGCCTGACTCTGACATCCATACTTACAAGCCTAACTAAGTGTTGAAAGCTGGAGATTGCCATTTTGAATGGTCCCATTAATTCTGTTTGTTGAGCTGTCTCATTACAGAGTTAATAGTGCATTTGTCCTGATTGCGGTTATGTTACGGAACAATAATCACACTGTTGAACTAAAGAGTGGAAGATGCACACCACACAAAGGAATTTATGATGGCTTGTGTAAATCTGGAAAATGTCCATATATTTAATTATTAAATAATAAAATACATAATTGCTACATAGGTTATATTGAGGTGGTATTGACATACCCAAGCAAAACTAATAGTTCAATATATTATTGCTAAAAACCTTTGTCAACCCTGAGAGGATAAATAATTTGCAACATACACACAAAAATAGACAAAATACAACGTACTAAAAACATCTTCACCAGTCTAATTATTACATAGCCAATTAGTAGCCAAAGAGGAAAAAATATCTATATAGAGCCAGTGTTTCACTATACTGACAAAACTTTTGCAAATTTTTATTAATTTCTGCACATTCTTTTATTATTTAGATTATTTCTGCATGAGACAGTAGTGCAGGAACCCACAATAACAGACTTTCTTTTCTCCCTACACTATAAAATGCTCTGCCATTGCGGTTCAACTGGGAGAATATTCACAGTTTCAAACTTCCCAGATCAATAACTCATAAAGTAAAATGTTATTCAAACAGAAGGTATGATCAACAGATTAGGGGAACAAACCATTAAATTACTAAAATAAATTTAGCTGATTCAACATAATCTCCTCAAAGAACCTGCACACAGGGACAAGTGGAGGTAGACACTGTCAGTATGATTTTCAGTGGAAACAACTTGAAATGCTGTACATGTCAGTGTGAAATCATATGCTGGCATAGAGCCCACTGAAAAAGCAGATTTGTTTTTGGTTACAAAATCATTGCTCACTATCTGAACAACTCAACAGATTTGCCTCATCCACTTCATCCACACATTCATTTCTTCAAGACTTCCAGAAGGGGATGAAAGATCACTGTTTTGAAACTCTGTAGGAGAGCCAGCAGTTTTGCAGAGGTACAAGTGCAAGGGGCCAGGATGGCACTTCAACTAAGACATCTAAAATTTAAAGCTGTACTGAAAATGGTCCAGAGGTGCAGGAGGATGTGATCAAGCAAAAAATATTTGTCCCAGCAATCCTAGCAGATACTTAGAATTAACTGACATCAAAAGCAACAGTACACATGAGCAAATACCCCATGTAAGAGAGAGCTAACAATCTTTCATACAAAAAACTAAAGCATTCAGACATTGACGAACTTGTGCACTAGAAATATGTGTGTGTGTGTGTGTGTGTGTGTGTGTGTGTGTGTGTGTGTGTGTGTGTGTGTGTGTGTGTGTACATGTTTAGATGTCTTTGTGAGGACAGAAAATTGGCATGCTACTATACTTGTGGGGACCAACAGTCCCCACGAGTTTTAAGGCATTTTTTGAGGCTCAAAATGTGGTTTTAGTGTCAGAATTACAATTAGGTTATGGTTAGGTTTAGGCTGAAGGTTAGGATTAGGCATTCATTTCTGATGGTTATCGTTAGGGTAAGCGGCTAGGGAAAGCATCAAGTCCTCACTAAGATATGAAAACAAGTGTGTGTGTGCGTGTGTGTGTGTGTGTGTGTGTGTGTGTGCAGTCTGTTTCACTTTCTGTGGTGTTGCTAACTATACTCCATTCCAGGATTTTTCCTGTTTTACATTATTCCTACAATACTGCTGTGTTTGAGCTGATGAAAATCCACCCAGGCCCGTCCAGCTAACAAAATATTTTAGAGGAGACATAACTGCAGATTCAGTTTTTAATATAGACGTTTGGTGTAAGTGGAACAGGTAATGTGATTGAGGAAATTAACCTGCACTGACAGCATCAAACTCACATGAACACATAAAGGTTCAAAGTGCATTCACAGTTATAAAAAAAACATCTGTATTATGAAAAAAACAAACAAAACAAAATTAATAATTGTAGGAAAATTTACAATCCTAGTTAGTGTGTAGTGAAGTGGTAACCCCAAGTGGTTCATGCATAATAAACTCTGACCAGCTAGGCCTTTTATGTGCAATCTGGAACACCAAAGCACAGGAACGTCAAAGTCTACACCAAAACACAATGGAAATACTAAATAACTTTTGTCATGCAGTGTAGTGTCATTAAAACTGCTTGTCAAATTAATTATATCTTCTTGTCTACGGCACCCTGGTAGCTTCTATTGGGAACTATTGTTTGCTTTTTATATTCCAATTTTAAAAGGGCACTGCAGATGAGATTAGTAGGTTCCAACTCTATTACAGCTGGGAATGAAAATTATTATCTTTAATAATGTCTATATTTATGACTGTTACTTTCTGTTGAAAGTCCAAAAAGTGCTTTATAACCAGTATCTGCATATCTGCTTATCTATGTGATCACAGTAAGCTGGAGAACCACTTTTTTTTAAAAAAAAGAAAAAAAAAAGAAAAACAAGAATGCAGAGCTGCAACATAAAAAAATACATTTCTAAAAATGTCAAGTGGCTCTGGAGGAAGAACTCTGCATAGAATGTGAATCCTCCTCCCTATTGGAATTCGGCCATCATAATTCCTCTAATTGGCTACAGATCTCACCATTTTTCTCCCTTCCACAATGTGTGATTAATTTATTTAAGGAGGGGAAATTAACATTACAACCAGACATATAACATATTTTTTTCCTCAGGCTCCCTCTGAATGTGTTATACTGTTAAACAGATGGAAGGAGAATCTTTCTACATGCATATAAACTATCAACACTTTTTTAAAAATTCAAATGCAATTTGTGTAGTCATCTGCTTTGAAATTAGATAAACTCAGTTTTAGCAAATAAATAAACACCTACTCGGAAAAAAATGATGAGGAACGTTCCCTTAAATGCATATAAGGATTTAATGTATAAACAACCACAAAACACGACAAATTAATGGCTGCAGATCAGCGTGTGTGTATTGTTCACCTTGATGATGCACTTAACCACTCTGAAGACACATGACCTACCATTGACCTCAGGAGAGCATGTTCTGCTGTGTTACACATCTAAGGGTAATTGCTGTTAGATTAGAGCTAATCCAAAGCAGACAAAATACCAGAAAAAAAATGCATGCCGTGTGCTGTGCCTCTAAATGGAGGCGAGTGCGATACAGCCATGACATACCAATGAGCTATCACTGGATAAGCATACAATGTGTTAGACCAAATGCCTGTATTCCCACAAGTCTTATCAGAAGTGCATTGATATGCTGCAAACTCCTCTGTTCTGTACTGATTTTCATAAGTGGATATCTGCATATGAATATGCATAATCTGTAGGCAAAGAACAGCACTGGCTTGAATCTTTCTGGAATCTGTTTGCTCAAATTAAATTTGAGGAGGCTTTGGCTTCACGCAGGTATAAAGTCGGGACCTCAAGGAATGGACAAAATGCAATCTCAAACCCATCTGCTATCATCTGATGACAATTTACCTTTGTGTTGTTTGTGGTTTCTTTTCTTTTATCTTGTTTTTAATTGATCTGTACTCATAGATGGACTGTAAACAGTGACCGCCACATGCAAGTCTTTGCCCAGATATCATTTAATTCAGAGTGCTGAAACAATTAGGAGCTCTGCCGGAGTCTCACAGTGGTGTAGAAAACCCCAGTGTTTCTCCTGGGATCACCTTAGATAATGTGAAAATATTGAGGAAAACTAAAATTACTGAGATAACGTTCATATTGTATATGTTGATAATGTAGTTATTGTTGCAGGACAGATATTATTATACTTTTCTGTTAAATAAATCTTCTTTGTACAACCTATGGATATCTTTGTTTTGTTTCGGAAAAAGTCAGTGGAACAACATTATTCATCCAGACAACTATAAAAGAAGAGAGTTAGAACATGTATCTCTGTGCAGATAAAGCCAGTTCTACCAGGAACTCTGAGAGATGTGCATGATGGAGCATTAGAAAAAACTGTGGGAGGGAACTCATCAGCTGAGGGGAGATTAATGGAGCATGTGCTTTATCTGAAAGGAAATCTAAAAGATTGTACAACTTGAAGGGAATGGAAATAGGTACAAACATACCAGCATGGATAAAAGGTTTAAAATCTTTTGTAGGAACCATGAGGTAGCGAGCAGTGCAGAACTGGCACATTTCCAAGGTGCAGCACCAATTCTGGAGGGAATCAAATTTTATGGGTCTTAAACATCATTGTGACCAGCTTATATGAACAATGACTCCCGTCTTCCTCTTTGAAACACACACTGCCTGTCATGCTTGCAAAACAAAAACCCTATTCAGATAATTCTATTAACTAGGTTAGTCAAGACTATATAAGCGCATCTCCAATATGATATGATAATGAACTCTTATATACTATACAATCGATACTAAAAACATACACTGTGCAGTTTTAAGATAAAGGGAAAAAATAGACATAATCTATTTTCAGAAATAGATTTCAAAAAATGCTGAATCTTTTGAAAACTGAAATGTGGACTGTATAATTTGTCTGTTAGGATGAGAAAAAATAAAACAGAGTATAACAAAACAAGGTTTGGTGAACAACATAGACTGTGCATGAAGGCAGGAGGAACAAGTAGGAGAAAGAACAATCAGAGCTCAAAAAGAGTGAAAGTGGGCTTTCTCCCACTAACCTGTCAACCAGTAGGAGGATATTTAGATGCTTTTCAGTCTGTTTGAAGCCAGAGATGGTGGTGTCCCAGTGAGCTCGGTTCTGGGGAAAACAAGTTTTCTGGATGGTTTGATGCAGACTCTCACATTATCTTAAACTGTTACTACATTATTTTGGAGACTGCAACAGCTATCAAATAAAGATTACACATAAAGAACTTTGAAAGTAGAAAATGTTCACCACCGAACCCTAATAAAACAGTACGGGTAAACAATCACCAAACCCTAATCACTTCATGCACTGTTTTTGGCAGTTTTCTGCTTTCTATTTCACACTTGTCATTTTAATCAAGGCATACTTAAGTGGGCTTTGTTGCCACACTGGCATGTAAACAATGCTAAAGAGAGAGGATACTTCAGTCGCAAGCACTGGTGATCAAATGCTTTTTTTCTGCTTTGCACACCAGCAACAAAATTTCACAGTAGCTTTACAGAAGATTGTAGGTATAAGCAGGTATTCCATAAGTCAGAAGCTCCTTCACTAGTATGTTACACAGCGACCTCATACTGGCTTATTATCAGGCAGGCAACACTTCCATTCCAAACTTTTTGAAGATAAGTTAAAACTTGAACATAATTAGAAAAACACAAATGGCAAAAGAAATTCCACCAGCTCTTGAGCTCTAACATGAGGATAAACTGTGCATTTCCAGGCTATTGCTTCCAAACGCATAATTGAAATATGAATACATTCCCCCTTAAGGGAAAGACAATGCTCATTATTGCTCTCTACTCTTAGGTTGTTTCTCTGGTGTCATTTGGTGTGCAGATGTTTTATCCATTTTTAGCATGTTTTTACAATGTGTTCAGCAGAACTTATTTTATAATGCAACAAAAATCTCTATATTCTTAAAAAATAGACAAGAACAAGATGTTCTTCGAATTAAAGTGTTTAGGTTTTATCTTTACAAGGATGCTCTTTAAGGACTGTTAAATCTAAACATTTGACTTGATTAAAATGCCGATGTGGTGAATGGAAGCATATAACCCAACACCTGTCAGCAGGGCTGGACTGGGGCAAAAAATCAGCCTGGCCATTTTGACTAGAGACCGGCCCGCCAGGTATACGAAAAGGCATAAAGCCTTTGAATGAAAACAAACGCTGTTGTGACAGTGATGTACACTGTCTTGTTGGTATATATGTATCAATCTAATAAACTTAAACCTACGTCACCTCCCTATTCTGGCATTCTAAACAGTATTTAGTGGAAATATTAAACAACCTAATTAATAGGGTTGCCAACTCCCAGCGAGAAAAAAAAAAAAAAAATCACCCCCCACCCTCCGCCTTATGATGCTTAATCGATGTAATAGACTTTAATTTAATGCACGTGTAAAACAAATGCACAGAAACCAATTATTTTTCTACAATAATTAAATAGATTCAGCATCTTTCATCAACAGAATTGCATACTGCACAGATAGTACCTTCCCAAAGGAAAAAGTACTTCAGCTTACTAGGGTTATATTAAACTTAATATTTACTACATACAGTAATAGATTTCTATACATTGTACATCAGATGAAAACTTGATTCAGATAATTATTTATTAAAAACTAGACATTTGAAATGAGAATAAGAAAGTATTTCCTTGTGCCCCCCTTTCCCTGTTAATGCCCTACCTGGCCCCCTGGCAAAACTTTGCTAGACCCGCCCCTGCACAGTTACCAGCTGTCAGCTACATAGAAAAGGATCCTGGGGTTATTTGTCTCTCAGAAACAGTTCATAACTTCCCTTCAACTCATTCGTGTCACCCAAAAGGTAAACCTGTTTCTCCATCACCTGTTCAGCTCTGATGATTCAGTAAGGACATCTCCTGGTTTCATCTTCACGTTTCTCTCTCACCACATATCCAAACCGATCATGACCAGCAGCTTTTATGGCTGTGGCTCCAGCAAACATCAGCTGAATACTAGAAAGTAATATCAAATCAATTCTAACAATAGCTTATCAAGCTTAAACGTGCTGCTGTTGTTTAGCGCAACCTCCACTGGTTTCCTCTTTCTGGCGCAAAGTGGGTGATAAACAAACGAGAGAGACGGGAGAATGAGAGAACAAGAGGCAACAAGTAAAGACACAGAATACCTCCAGGTTTTTGTCTTTTTTCATTGTAGCTGAAGTATGGGACAAATCATGTTTCTTTTTTACCTCAATACGGAACTTTAAAGTTCGCCCTCATCGGCTGTAATTTGTCCAGCCCAGAGTCGATCATGACCAGTTGGCCAATCCACCACCTTTCATTGTTTACAAAAAAACCCCAAACAAACAAACAAAAAAACATCGGCCCATAAAAACATAAAGTCACCATCGAGCATACTGGGCAAATGCCCGGTATGCCCGATGGCCAGTCCAGCTATGCCTGTCACGATCACTTGAGCTGGCAGCAACATTCAGGCACTTATTGCTTTTCTGCCTGTTTGTCTATTTCTGAATGTGTTTGTGTCAATGAGAAAGCTCGGGAAAAAACTTATAATTCCCCCATCTCTGCTGCACTTCTTTTGTTTAGAGTTTAAGCCCCAAATACCAATTTACTTTCATTAAATAACGCAATTCTGAGTCAGAGAAAATATTTTGTATTGATATTTTTTTATGTGGGGATCAATTCACAAAATTAAACGTCATGGTGGTACACATTAGTATCGATCTGCCCAACTTTAATACTGAAATAATAATACTGAGAGAGAAAAAAAACCAAACTATCACATGCTGATAGCAGTAAAAATTATCCGCTCAGATCGATGGACTCAACATGAAGTTAAAGAAAACTAATAATCACATAATGGAAAGCCAGAAATTGAGTTTCAATTTGACCACATTTGGTAATAGCTGCGAAATTCAAATAACTTAAAGAAACGCAGCCAGGAAACTTGAAATATTCAACATGTCTATATATCAAGCTTGTTTTTAAAGCTACTGTGTGTACGTTGATGGATTTATCCCATGGTCCCTGTGCCCCAAATGTCTGGCTTGCATTAAAAAAATATTTTACTAAGAGAGCAAATGCATTACAGTTTTTGTCACAGGGGGGCTTCTATTATGTGGTAGGGATACACCAGAGGAGCCCAAGGAGCAAAAAGAGCAACTAAATGGAATTGCTTTTATAAATCAGTGTCACATTAAGCATTCAGTACACAGACTAAAAAGCCTCTCTACAGTATACAAGTAGCAAGTTTATGAATCTTTTGGGAATCAGCTTGCGGCATGCTCTCTTGTTAGCTACACCATCCAGCCTATCCTTTGATTCTAGTACAGCTTTACATATCAAGATAAGCAGTTGTGGAATTAAAAGGGGAGGTACAGCCACATGAAACAACTCAGGGGCTGAACTCAAACTTACAATGGAAGCTATAAAATCATGTAGAAAAAGGCTGACTGAAGCATTATGTTAGTGGAAATTAATCAAATAGACAGCAGGTAGCAATCAAACTCTTACTGCTGAAGAGGTTCGGGTTGCTTTTGATTTTTTCATTGTAAATTCTAGATAAATGCAGGGTGCTGGATACAATTTAGATAAAAAGATCCATAACAGGTGAGTCAGTGGGATTACCGCTGAAGCTTTGAAACCTTTTTTTGGTGATCTGAGTAAAATGGTAATTGTAGAAATGGTTATCAGGTCAGTCAGAGTAGTATACATATTTGGCATTAGGGCTGGGCCATATTATACCGTTCACGGTAATACCGGTATAATGTTAGGCAACGATAGGAAAATGAAATATCGCGATAGAATGGGAGTAAAACGCGCATGCGCAGTGCCTTTGTTTTCATACGCACATGGCCGATTGTTGAGTGAAACAGATGAACCAGAATTGGTTTGTAAAAATGGTGCAACTTCAGTGATGTGGAACTGGTTTGGTGTTTGTCCGTCAGATACACAACAAAGCACATTTTTTTGCAGAACATGCAAGCGGCCGTTGTTATTGTCATATTTGTCGGACTAAGATGCTCTTAAATCTGGGAGTAATCTGGGTGCTAAACTCCGTAATTCTTCAGGTCAAACAACACTGCAGCATCACTTAGAGTTAAAAACTGTCTAAATTCTTTCATCTTTAATAAAACGATCAGCATTGCTGCTTTACCAGGTGTAACTATAAAGTTTAACTTCCAGGCATCCATGAAAACAAAAGTTATTACATTTAACGGAGTTAGAAGTTAGCAGGAAGCTAGCGGAAGTTAGCTCGCTAGTTTCGCTAGTTACCTAAGCATGATATAGCATGTTCTGACGGAGAGATTTCTGAAAAAAATCAAACGTACAGCTCTGCTATCACTTCCAACATAAATGAAGACAGGAAACTAAACAGCAGTGACGTTTGTAGGGTTACTGAAGTTGGGCTAGCTGGTATATAATGATGTGCTACGTGATCGCTAGCGACACAGCTATGTTAGCATAACATAAACAGTGAAGCTGGAGGACGAACACTAACACTTTTCCACTTATAAAAGTTAACGTGAAGGTTCTTCATGGTTAGAGACAAATGCAATCGCATGGCAGGATACTGTTAACGGACCAAACTTCAGTCAGGAGAACAACTGAGATAATCCATAACAACTGAGATAATCCATCCACAATACGAGGTTAGTCATTAATATACTGCAACAACATGGGAATAGAGCAGCTGCCAGAGAATTCAACATTAATGAATCAATGGTACAGAAGTGGAGGAAGCAAGAAGAATGAGTTTAATAAAGTTTGATTTATCTGACTGCTTTGTTTCGCTTAATGTGCCTTATAATCCCGTGCACCTTATGGTCCGAAAAATACGTACTGCACACTGCAGTTTAATGTTGCAAAGCACCTCTTTTTAACTTCAGTGGATATTATACATGGTTATGCTCAGGATATGTCAACCCATTTCTACTGGAAATGCCTTTTGGTTAAACTTTCAGCAAGGAATTTGCATTTGCACTGTTACATTTTTATAAAGCTTTAATGTACATAAAAACCAGCTTCTTGTTTAAGTGAAAATAAATGGAAGGTTGTCTTTTTGCGCTAGTAATGTTGTGGAGTTGTATTTTGTCTCGCATCAATTATATCGTCGGTTATATCGTTATCGCAAATTTTCAAATATATATCGTGATAAATATTTTTGGCCATATCGCCCTGCTCTATTTGGCATTTAAGTAAATTACAACTAGTAAATTCACCTATAACAGTCCACTTAACTCCAGCAACTCTTTATATAAAAGAGCTCTTTCGGTCTATTAAAACAAAGAGTTTTCATACCATGTGTCTGTGTACTGATAAACGTTAAATGCTTTGTTATGAACTATGCATTTATATGTCCCATAACAGTTACTCAACCAGAAAGTACTGACTGACTTTAAACATCCATATGGTCAACTGACAAGCATTTTCTGAAGTCTGAAAATAGGAGAAGCACATTAACAATTGTGTCTGTTGTTGCTGTGCACATATCAAAGAAAGAGAAAGCGGGAGTAAATAAAGATTGCATTCATTAGGGGTATTTACATACAAGTTCTTTGTTCATTTCATCAAAGATAACTACAGCGCGCCTTTCAGCAATGGTAATGATCAAATAATTATCTGGAGATCAAAGCTGTCCACCAGTGCTGCAAGGCAAGACTGGAGACTGGTGGTAAAACAATGCAATACAAAATACAGTTACTGTGGAGGACAATAACAATCAAGGGTCACTGACCACAGTTCATTCATCCTTCCTGTGACATCCCTAAGGTCTCTCACCATTAAAGTAAATGAGCATGGTTCTCCACTTACTGAGTCTGTCATTTAGGAAGAGAGAGAGAGAGTGAGAGAGACCGAGAATAAGCAAGATGGATAGACACGTACATACATACATATATACAACATTCAAAGCTATGACTATGTTTAACGCTCGGTATAAAATGGCAGCGGTGCAATAATTGTAATTGCTTTGTGACATTCAAGAGCAAAAAAGTAGCTGACCAAAGAGAGAGAGAGAGGCAAGGCCTTCTGTGTTTTTTTCTGTTTTTAAAACATGAAAAATACAATTTGCAAATAATAACAGAGTGCCTGTCAAGTGATACTATACATTTACCAGCCCAAGATAGCTTCTGATTAATAGCAGAAAAATTGTTGAGAAGCAAGCCGGTCTGAATGGTTTGATGATCAGTGCCAAGTTTAAGCCCTCTTTTATGCAATTCTGCAATCCTGTCATTTTGCTGTATATGGAAAAAAGACAGGAGGGAAAATACTGTGGTGGGGCGTCACACATTAGATTGCATGAGTTGAGCATTCATCTTAAAAAGACAGCCTCCTATAGAGGTCTATTATCACAGGCAACATGATGACACGTATAATTTGCTGGCCTTCACAATATCCACCATGGGTTGTGTTTGTATGACTGGATTACACTCGTGGCATATCAATTGGCATCTTTTCAATTTTCCACAATGCACTAGATCTAAACCGAAGCAAACGTAAGTGCAATGCAACATTAAAAAGAGTCCTTACAAAAACTCACACATCTATCTCAACTCTACACCATATAATAACTCCCATCTCTACTGTTGACCCTTCCCCCTTTTCATTGCTTCTGCTGCAGTGCTAAGCTGGAGTCCTGACATAATATTGAGTTGTGGTGCAGCATGTACATGTTCTATGCCACGGGGAAAACACTTTTTCCCCCCACTCGACCACTGAATCTTTGTCTCTCCCATGTGTAAGCGATTGGGGTTAGCTATGACTCTGTTTATAGAGATAGGGAAAGGCTGGTTGACAAAAAAATAAAAAATAATATTGGGGTGGGAAAAAAGGGTTAAGATCTTGAACAATAGTTCTCCAGGTTTTCTGAAATGCTTTTAAAGGGTTTTTTACTTTTTTCCATTGGCTGCTTTTTCTTTCATTTTCACAGATAACACAGTCTGAGATGCATGAAATGGTACTTTTGCACCGGAGAGGTAAACCGGGAAAACTATCCATAGCCGATGAACAGCCATGCTCTTAATCCAGCAATGACCTGAAACTAGACCTCAGAGGCAACCTTTAGTTGACAAATCTACTGTTTGCAGAAATGTTCTCAGTGGAAGAGTGGCTGTCATGAATCCATTCTTGAGGAAGGGAAATGGCTGAAAGGAAAGGCTGAGGTATGATAAATTACACAAGAACTGAATCAGTGGCAACAGGTCCAAATGTAAAGGTTTTCATTCAAATTGTCCTCCATGTACGGAGGAAGTCAGGGGAGAAGTAAAACAGTGAGCCCCTACAGCCATCTGTAAAACACCGTGGATCAAAAAAAAAGCAGCATCAGATTTGCAATACCATACATTTGCAGTGCATTATATTGCCATACAATCCGGAAAGCACCAGATTGGCTATGGCTTCATTTTACAGCATGGCAATGATTCCAAACACACAGCCAATGCAGTAAAAGCATACCTGGACAGACAATGGAACACCTTTAGTCATGGACTGGCCTCCCAGAGCCCCAGACATCAACATTATTGAAGTAGCATTGGATCATTCTGACAGAAAACTGAATAAAAGTCAGCCACCATCTAAAAAAGATCTTTGAATATCTTTCAAGAGTCTTGGAGAACTATTCTTGTAAACTACTTAAAGAAATTACAAGAAAGCTTACCTAGGAGGGCTCAGTCTATGTTGAAGAATAGAATCATACTAAATATTTATTTTTATATAAACTCTGCTTTTGCTGTACATACTTTAATAATACTGTGGTAATTCAACAAACTGCTACACTTACTTCCTATATTCCTGTCAAAAAATTAGTTTGGCACAGTACTGTAGTTCAAGATGATGGACAGATGATAAAGAACAGGAAGACATTTAAACGTTTTCAATCTTGCATTAGGTGCCCGAAGCTTTTCAAAAAGGTTAACTCTTCAGGTGTTTACAGAGTCAGCCGTGTTGCAAGCGGTATTGATTTCCTCTCTATCCCAAAACATCAAGTAAAATAAAAAAGGAAGATCATCTCGTGTGACAAAGCGTAGCAGCTTGGAATTATCTCCCTTGAACGTGCAAGCACAATGCCACACAATTTCATGAATTAGTGAGATAGCTCAGTACATGGCATACAAAAACTAAATTAAAAACTGGGATTAAGATCCCATATTTTAAGTAAAATGGTGGTGCACTGGTAAATCACAAAGTCAAAGCATTTGGAAATGAAAGCATGTGTTTCCTAATATATATGAAAATGACTAAGGAAAAAAAAGGAAAGTGAAGGAGAAGCAGGCTTGCACTTCTTCCACACTGCCCTTTCTGCTCATCTGTTCTCGGAGACACTTGTGGTAATAAATCAAAGCTGTGCAGACAGGCCATGGTGGAGAAGAATCTTGCTGTCCTTTTCCTTCCTTACCTATAACCTCTGACTTTGGTTTGACAAAACTATCAGAAATCTGACATTATCCACGAAACAGACAAGACTATGCTCGTTGTGGATCGGGTGATATTTTGCTAACAGGTTATACTCCAGCACGACAGAAATCCAGCTGTTATGAGAAAGTGGAAAGCACAATGGTAGACTAGTTTACTAGTAGTATCCTAACCAGTTAGGCTAACATTATGTGTCTCTAGCCCCTGAATTCAAACAACAAGGCCATTTCACACCAGCAACAAGAAATTCAGCACAGATGTTTTTCATCACAGATTTGTTTGCTTTAGTCACAAATGGCTAATGTCATGGAACGGAGACATGAGCTGTGTGTGAAATTCCACCCCTATTTAAAATGCACCGCACGGCTTGTTTTCTGACAATATCCACTATACTACTATAATGTTCTAAAAAAAATTCTACGATGCACTAAAAAGCTGAAATGTAAGTTTACTGCTCACTATTGATTGAAATATTGATTGTCCATTATATGAAGAGCAGCATGTGAATGAATAGGGGGTGATTTTCATCGCATTATATTGTTACTATGGGTGGTAATAAACTGCTTCAGAGACAGTTCAGAAATGAGATAGCTCATTTAAGAGTCATTTCCCATATGGGTGTCACGTGGGTTTCAACACCACCCTACACCCGTAGGATACCAGCAGGAGATTATGAGTTTACTCCTTCCAATGTGAGAAGTGAACTTGAGCACAGATTCTTCACAGTTCTTTCCAACTAAGCTTTTTTCTTTGCAAACTAAGTCCTGATAATTATTAGCAAGCACTAAGATCTTCGTCAATTACATGTTTTGTTTTGTTTTTTTTAAACACAAGCCAATACACTTTCATCCACTCTCACAACACTTTTGACCACGCCTATTTAGGGTTCAGGAAGTGTATACCATTTTCACACAATTTCACACCGGTTTGTACCGGTTGCAATTAGTCATGTTTGCTCCGTCATCTCTGACTGCTTGTACCAAGACATATGGGCTTGGTTTTTTTTTTTTTCTTTTAAACTGGAGCTCAGCCTCTCTTATCGCCACATCAAATCAACAACAACATAAAAGAAGGCATTTAAAAAAAAAAAAATCATAGATATCACACTGTTCTTAATCATGTGAAGAAGATAAATAACAAGTGCTGGTTTCACAGAAGGATGTGTTGACTGTGGTGTTAGACTTTTACCGCTTTGACTTTTACACCGAGAGGTGTTGTTGGCGTTTCCTAAGAGTTTTAGAACAATATTGAAAGAGCGATGCTAAAAGAGAGTGTTGCTGGGTGAGTACATCAATCCAAAACACTCTGCAGTCTGTATAGTTCTGTATAATAGCTGGTGGGTATGTAAAAGGCGAATATATAAAAAAATGATAAGACATACACCTGTAAGGCAATGCGATGTAGTGTGGTAATAAATTGCTTCGTAACAATAAATGGTGTATGTGGTGAGAATTCAACTTTTCTAGCTTCCTCTAGCACAGGGGTGGGGAACTCCAGGCCTCAAGGGCCGGTGTCCTGCAGGTTTTAGATCTCACCCTGGGTCAACACACCTGAATCAAATGATTAGTTCATTACCAGGCCTCTGGAGAACTTCAGGACATGTTGAGGGTGTAATTTAGCCATTTAAATCAGCTGTGTTGGATCAAGGACACGTCTAAAACCTGCAGGACACCGGCCCTCGAGAACTGGAGTTCCCCCACCCTTCCTCTAGCATAAGAAAATCACAATTCAGTATGTGAGATGAAACAGTGAGGCATGAAATAAATGCACTTCTGATAATAAAACCTCATTTCATTTTTTCTTAACAATTTAATCCCCAAAAGTTGATTCTGTTCATCTGGACGATGATTACATTCCTTTGGGGAAGTAAATCCCCAAAGGAATGATTGTTAACGTCTTGAGGATGCATCAAGACGTTAACAATTTAGTGTATTTTATGAATTCTATAACAACATTTCACAAACTCAACAGCCAATAATGCATTTGTCAAGAAGAAAGAGCTGTTGAGTGGACCAACAAGCAATATAGGGTATAAACTGGACACAGGGAAATCACAGGTGACATCTAGTATCAGCATTTAACCCAGTTCTGACAATTAAAAGGTTTAACAAATATAAAGGTGGTTCTACATTGCTGGCATGTGTACTTTCCTACCCACCTAGCAGCTTATCATGACACATCATGAATGCCAGACTGAAAGGTTTGACTAATTAAAGACAAACACAAGGCCTGACTGAACCATCCGATTGGTCTGTAAGCAAAAGAAAATACAATATTTTTTTTTTATCAGTATAGATTTCACAACTATGACTGTTTAATTAGCAACAGTATTGACAAGTGTATTTGTAAACTTCTCACAGCTATGACAAATACACCTTTTGAGTTAAGCACTTTTCTTAACATATTGTTTTTAATTTAACTTCTGCCTCTATGCTCAGTTGATCTTTTTTAAAAGCCTTGTTAAAATCAATGGTCTCATTTTTTTTTTTTAATCCTTTTTCCACACTTTTTCTTTTTAATCTAATTTTTTCAAAACACAAAGCACACAAGTAATGCTTTCAATATGTATTACACATGAGGACCTATTAAAGCTCGTTTTCTTGCTCCACAGCATGTACTCATGCACTGAAAGGGTGAAGCAGCAAATTTGCTAGCTGGCTGACTGGGAGGACAGAGAGGCCTTTCTCACCAGTCAACGGCTGTCCTTAATGAGAATAGAAAGTGATTTACTAGCTTAATGCTCCAGCCCTCAGCCTGCCTGCCCGCCTTTGCTTTACACAGCCAGTTTAGTCGACACTCTTCATACAGAGAATGAAACTGAGACCAGGGAAACAGGGAAAAAAAAGGAGGATAGCAAACTCCTGTCTGAAAACTGCAGTAATGAGATGTTCTCATGGATTCTCAGTCCCCGCATCACTGACTTCCTCCAAGCCCTGCATTTTTCTATCCGTCCTGCTTTTTGCTAAGTTCTCCATGATACTGTGCCATCTGAACAAATCGCAAACTGAATAAATTACATCATTCTGGAATTACTTCCTTTCACTTCATTTTGTTTGGCTAAAAGCTTTTAACAAACATCCCTGTTCCATACTTTCTCTACATCCTGTTACACAGTCACACTTACACCGCGAAGGGGAAATCAAGAGAACATGAATCGCTCACATGATTTGTAAGACTTAAAATGAACAATGAGTAATGCTCCTTTTATACTCATTCTGCTCCTGTTACAAAGTTGTTGTTGGGTTTTTTTTGTGACTGGTATAAGACTGGTGTACTTCCCTGCTATTATGTTCCCTATGATTATCCAATCAGCAATGCTGTATTCAAGACCACTTTTAAATCACAGGCTTTCACTGAGAATCAGATGACCTGTCAGAAACCAGTTATCCACGGATGTGTGAATAAACAGAAAAAAGTGGGATGTTTTGGATCCCCTAAAATCTGCAATGACTAAATGTAGACAACGACACAAACTCTAGGCTAGTGCTTTATCCAGTTAAAGTTATACCGTCTTGCAAAACACGTGTGTTATGAGCTCAAGTGAGAATACCAATTTCATGCATATTTGCAGGGCCAAATTGCATTCCTTGATTGGGAAAGCATACTTAGGGTATGCATGAAATTTAAAATTATGTTTTACCATGAAATAGGAAAGTCAGACAGAAAGAAGGACGAAACAAGAATGAGGGATGGCAGAATAACTTGAGAGTGCCACTTAAAATCGAGTGGCACGGCTTGCGTTTACATACCGTAGTTTTTAAGTTGAGTAGGGAAAACGAAAAGCGTGTTCTTCATACCTGGACTGGTGGGGATTTTTTTGGGGGGGGAACACGCCACAAAATTCAAACAGAGTAGAGCAGGTGATTTAACGCCGGGGACAAAATGTGTATAAGCGCGTGATTTGTTTTTATTTGTATCTTTTGGAAATATAGCTGTGTGCACAGCCTATGCGCACAAACGTGCAGCCAAACAGACCGGTTATCGCCATGGAGGGCAAACACAGAACTACAACAGTGTTCTTACCGAGTGTGAAGTAGGGAAGAGCCGTGTTGTCAAGATCATCCATTACGGAAATTCGCCCAGGTAGGTCTGTTCTAACGAATAATAGAAGTCTGGATTCCCCCCCTCCTCCTGCTCCTCCTCCTCCAGTTCCTCCTCCACCAACACCACCTGCTTCAGCAGCACCCCCTCCTCCGACCACGTTCCCCGAGGCTCCGCCGGTGAAGCTGAATTCGTTCTCCCGGAGTACGGGCAGGGTTGAAACGGTGACGGTTTTCACCTCACATGGCGTCTCCGTGTCGCTCTCCCTGTCCCTTTCCTCGTCAGGCGATGTCGCCCCTCTGTTTGCCTGGACAGTCAAGGAGCCTGTTAATAACAGACCCACGAGAAGGACGCGAAGGTGCAGCACTAATATCCTCGCCATCCCGCTCCTTGTGTGTGGTTCTCTCGCTTTGTGGGGCTCATAAGCTGTCCGTTCACTTATAGTACAGTCGCTGCAAAGGAGTCGCGTCCGTCCAGGAGGCGGCAGTACAGGTGTAGTGAGAATGACATCTTTCGGCTCCTTACAGATCCATTTGTGCTCACGCGGGGACAACAGATTGCTTACACTTGGATAAACACGTGTCTTTTAAAAGACAGACACGAGGTAGAGGTATCTTGTTATTAGTGCAGGTTCGTGTTTAAACAAACACGAGCAGTAGATGAGTCTTCTGAGTTCACAATAAAGTGTTAAACAACAAATAAAAAAAATAATACTTTTTTTTTCAATACAGCTTTATATGAGTTGAACGTGAGGACAGAGCTGCTATCCCGTCTAAACAAACAATTTATAGCTGAACATCTGTCCAGTTTGTTCTCCATGCAGGCAGTGTAAAGACAGCTCTACTGGTACTCGAAAACAAAGTACAGTTGACCGGAAAGATTACGGTTAAAGCCTAAAGTGCATTCACCACAGAGTGAAATATCCACACTTAAAATAAAAGTTGCATTCCAGATATAAAAAAAAAGTTACACAGAAAAGGTTTAAAGAGAGGCTATAGACTTTCTTTTACTTACTGATTAAAAGTTTGTTTTTATTATATAATGTAGTACACCCCGTGTTCTTACTTGTTTAAGGTTGTTGTTTATTTTTAACTTTATGATTAAAACAACAACTCTTAGGAGTTTCTTCTTTTTCTTTTATGTCTTTTTCTGTATTTGGCTTAGAGATGGACAGAGTCTTTGAGCTCTGTCCATGGTGCTGACTTGGTCAACCCTGTCCTGCTTGTCAGTGTAATATCACATAGTAATATTGCAAACACTATAAACCTAAATAATGCAACTGAGCAGTTGAAATCTAATTATTTAGAGTTTATTTGACATTTTGTCCTTGAGCATTAAATAATCTCAATTTGAAAAGTTAATTTCATTTAAGAGTACTTAATTTTGCGCCTGTTCAAAGTTCACCTACTCATATTGTGTTTATTTACCTTCATTTTACAATAATAGGGCTCTAAGATCATGAGTGATGTGCCTTTTTGACGCACACAGTGTTAGCACATTTAGGAGTGTGAATAGTGATGCTTGCTGCAAGAAAAGGTAAATCTGAATGAGTTAGCATTCCTGGTGCTCATCAGTAGTAGATAATCGTTTATCATTATTTTTAAGTGAGACAAGAATAATGATTATTGACTGCAGTGTTTTTTGTTTAAAAAACGAAATTACTCATGTTTGCTAAAACTAATGCAATTACAATGTTAAATGGCTTTTATGTGCTTAAAAATCAAATGAACAAGAGATTAAGTCATACAACTGAATATTTCTGAATTGATTTAAGTAGTATGTATAGCATACTAGCATTCAAAGAAACAGCAAAACCTCTGAAAACATTTCACTTTCACAAACATTTTCCTTCATTTTGAGATCGGTCAGTGCTGCACAGTTTTCCTAAACAAATTACATTACATGGAATAAATGACACTTATTACATGAAATAAATGACATTTTGCAATGCACAGGTAATTATAGATAACTTGTTACTTTTTACACCTGTTCAACTCCTCACTCATGTAGATATCTAATCAACCACTCACTGTATGTTACGATAACCTTGCTAAAGTTCAAACCAGGCATCAAGATGGGGAAGGAAGATGATTTAATTGATTTTGATGTCTGCTGTTGGTGACAGACAGGCTGGTTTGAGCATTTCAGAAACTGTTCTTCTGGGATTTCCCCACACAACCATCTCTCAGGTTTACAACAAATGGTCCAAAAAAGAGAAAACATCCAGTGAGCAGCAGTTCTCTGGGTGAAGATGCCTTGTAGATGACAGAAGTCTGGGGAAAATGACTTGAGCTGACAAGAAGGCAACAGTAACTCAAATAATCACTTAAAGGGAAGACTGGAAAACTGTTGCCTAGTTTCACACGTCTTGATTTCTGCTGCAACATTCGAATGGCAGGGTCAGAATTCTGGCATAAAGAACATAAAAGCATGGATCCATCCTGCCTTGTATCAGAGGTTCAAGCTGCACATGGTGGTATAATAGTGTGGAGGATATTTTCTTGGAACATTTTGGGCCACTTAGTACAAACTGAGCATCACTGAAAAAACACTACAGCTTATCTGAGTATTGTTGCTGACCATGTCTGTTCCTTTCTGACCACAGTGTACCCATCTTCTGATAGCTGCTTCCAGCAGGATGCTGCAGCACGTCAAAAAGCTCAAATGATCTCAGACTGGTTTCTTGAACATGAGAGAATCACTGTATTCAAATGGTCTGCCCAGTCTCCAGACATCAATCCGATGTAAGATGCACCACTAAGATGCGATAAAATGGGATGTCAGTGTCATAACTATGGAGCAAAAAAATCTGTAGCAACTGTGCGATGCTATTATATCATTATGGACCAAAGATTTTCTAACCAGCTGTGTAATCCTTCATGTTAGTTTTCCAAACTCTTCCTGAGGTTTCCTCAACACTGTGAAAAATATGATTTCTTTTTTCATTTATCTTTCAGCTTTAAGCTACAACTCCAACAACTCTTTCATTTGTTTTTTGCAGAGCATTGTGGGGATCAGCATGGCATGCATGGTCTTTAAGAAGCTGCTGCTTTCGTCATTATGTAGTGTCACTTTTCTGGTGTTACAGTAATGTGGAGAAAGCATCCAGTGACACCTTTTGCTTTGTTTCTCTCCATGGACCAAACATAGAGCACAAAACACAGTCTTTTTGTTTTCTTTCTTTATCTATAATTTTCAGTCACAATGTCTGCTTCAGTACCAACATTTGCACTCATGTCTGCACATGTGCGTATTCACACAATAGCTGGTAAGAAGGGCCATGTTTGCAACTTCTTTTACAGACCACTCGTGACTGCAGACACTCTGTGAGACACATGCATATTGTGTCATTTTCATGTATGCCACTAACTGTGACACTCAAGCACCAGTTACCTTAATGTGTTTCCTCTCTCCTCCTGACTGAACGCAGCTTAACCCTAGTCAAACTGAGCAGAAGTGGTTGCAAATTAACATATGTTTTTCAAAGGAGCTATCCTTGTGTGTATTGTTTCAACTGCATACAGCAGAAGGACAGCTGCAAGTTTTCTTGTGCCGCGTCAAGTGTCCAGAACACAAGGACAATTCCAAGTGTGCTCTACTGGGTAACTTTGAAATGTCACCTGTGCTCATTTTTAGCAATTCAGTTCAATTCAGTTTTATTTATATAGTGCCAAATCACAACAACAGTCGCCTCAAAATGCTTGTTTTGTACGGTAAAGACTCCACAGGAAGACAGGGAAAACCCCAACATTCAAACAACCCACTATGAACAAGGACATAGTTCACTTTGTATGCATAGTAAGCCTATGAGTATGGCACATTCACTCCAAGCAAACCAGTAGAAAATCTAGCAACCAACTTATTTATATAATTTAATTCAATTTAATGTAGACTTGTCCCATACATGAAGCAGTAGTCAGAGTTGTTGACTTTATAGTGTATCCCATAATTGTGTATCCAGTATCTCCTGCACCATTATTATTTAAACCTATTACAGATGCAAATACCAGTAAGCTGAAATCAAAACATTTCTTAGCATATCCTCATTAGAGACACTGGTATAGACAGAAGTTACACTTCTAAACTAATATCACACAATTGTAAACATTTATGTTCTTATTAAATGTACCTATTAAATAGCCACAGTGCTGGTGGAAAAGTCTGTGAACTGCTGGTTTGGTAAATGGTAAGCCCTTGTAACAACTTAAAACAATGTACAATGTTCAAGAGAAATGTGGTCAGCTTCTTTCTTACAGTGTGACTTTAGCTTGGCCACATGAATGACCTAAAGGTCAACCCAGGTTGTGTTAGTGTCTGGGCTTTTTAAAGTCATTCTTATTTACTATAGTGATTAATGTCCTCGTCATGCTGCAACAAACAAATAATACAGAGGTTCAGCTGGGGGGCAGACAGTCTGATATCATCCTGTATGATGTCTTGATAAACTTGTGATTTAATTTTACCCTAGATGACGGCAAACTGTCCATGCCCAGAGGCAAGCAGCTCTAAATGGGTGATGTTTTCAAGCTGCTGTCCAGCATTCAGCCTCAGTTTCATCAGTCCATTAAAACAGTTTCCCTTTAGTGTAGAGTCTGTGTCCTGGCACTGACATGCTACAACACTACTGGGACTGTATTGTTTTTTATTCAGTAACGTATAGTTGGTGCTACCTAACTACCTACCTACCTACCTATCTATCTATCTATCTATCTGGGGCTCACATGCTTTTTCCAACTTCAATTGGGAATATCTGAATGATATATTTATTAAGCACAAAATAGCTGTAACTTATATGACCAAAAGTCTTAATGCATAAACATTTAAAATTAAATCATATTAGCAAGGGCTTGCAGTGTATGACTTTTAGCAATAATGAATAACAACACTTAATGCTGCCCGGTGTCTCCCAAAGCTGTAGGAATGCAATACAAAACTAAAAACTCCTACTTATCCAGCCAGTTTTAATTGTAATGTTGACCCCTGTGTCTTCTGTTCTGGCAATGCTGGAACAATTACACAGATTACACAGATTATTCATGCATAAACACCACAAAACCTCTTCCCAACCAAAAATTGGATTATTACTTGTTTAAACCCGTTTAACTCTTTCAGCTGATCCTGCAATGTGTTGACCTTAGTAACTAAGTAATGCCTGGTTCATTCTTCCACTGTTTATTTTATTAATCTGTATTTATTATTATTTAGTCAGTTTGTTTGAGAATTATGCTCATTGTGAGGGACAATACTCAGTACGTCTGCTAAGATTTGGAAGCAAATCTAAAATTAACTGTGCAACAGTGGTGTTGCAGTTTATTATGTGGGCAGGAGGTGACATACATGTCTAAGTCAACAAAACAGAAAAATAACAGACAACTTCGACACTGTCAAAACTATACAGCTGTTAACTTTGCTCATAAACCTTGAGAGGCATGGACATACTTTCTCAGTTCTACTGTTTTCTTATCTTTCCCTCACATCTCTTGCTCTCAATTTTTAAATAAGAGAAGCAGCAACAGAGTAAAATAACAAAGGAAAAGATGAAAGCTGGAAAGTAGGACAAACAAAGAGATAGTAATGATAAATGAAATGAAACCCAAGCATAGTTGCTTGCAAAGTCAGTCTCTCTGTGAGTTTCTGTTTCTCGTTTAAATCAACTTAAATACACATATCAGAACTGACGCACACTAAAAACTATACTGCGCAGTTCAGTTTTTAAACTCCGTAATTTTCAGTATCACATAACCAAGGCTATTTTTGCACTGCAAAAAACTCAGTTTTATTTGCAGGGACTATAAAGTAATCTTGTGTGCACGTTTTTCATTTGTTTTTGTTTTGTTTTTTACTCTTTTTTTTGCTTTTGGTTGCTGATACCACACAGAATCATCTTTATACACTCAAATAACAGCTCATTAGTCATTTTCCACCAACAGTTTCTATATTACCTTCAAGGGATGAATAATTTAACGCATTAGTAAAGTATATTTCTAAATTTTAATCCCAGAAATAAGCTGGATTCATATGATATGGCCTTTGCAGATGATGTGCAAATTATTTCCCAATCGAGTCATTTCTATCCGCTGCATCCTTTAGATTAAATGCTGGCTCCAGGCACATAAGTGTAAACATGCTGATAATCAGTATTTCAACGTCCTACTCTTTTTTTAAAGTTTTTTGCTTCTCTTCCATGATTCTAAGAATCTGTATTCCTAGTCTTTAGTCTCCAACTGGTAAAACTAAACATTATCTTTATTATGTTTCTAATGATACTCAATCCTTAAATTGCTGTTCAAGTTCAGCTGTTCCTGTCTCTAATCCATACTTTAAAGCTTACATCAAGTCACTGCCACATTCACCACCCTTAGAGCAATTTGCATTTGGGCAATTTCCCCCTTTCCCTTCTGTGTAAATCTGACATTTTAGTCAGTCTGTCATAATGATTTCCTGTTTGAATAGTTGGCTACAAAGATTAGCCTAAATGGCAAATCTGACAAGCTTTGCTGTCCTGTTATAGTGAAAGTGCTGACACTGTGAAGAGCTCCTCTGCGAGCCCATAGAGAATAAGCCATAGTTTTGCAGACATGACCTCTTTTGTTGATAGATTTCATTGAACACTGTCTGCCTTTAATGGGCAAACAGTAACAAGACATCACATGGGACTGATTGATTTTAGTGTATTCAGTAAGGTGGTAGAGAGCTGCAAGTAGCAACCCAAACAAGGGTATGGAAAGGAAAACGGCATCATTATGAGCTAGTGGAGAGCTTTTAAACGCACTGTGGTTGGTTATATGAGATTTATTGCTGAGGAAATTGCTCCGACCTGAATGCCGTGGCAGCATCTTACTCTCTTGAAATTGAATTTGATAGACAACAACTGAACGTCCACTGCACCTAGACAGAGATGGATAAACAGATTTCCCTGGCATAATGACCAAAGGACTTGACCTTTTGTGTCACCGTTCCCCTGCTCTGGCAAAGGTGGTGGATTATTTTGTCATGTCAGAAAATGATTGAAGTCTGCCTCCCACTCTTTGAGTTAGGTGTTAATGCTGGGTTTAAATAATGGCAGTGGGGTGTAGCTGTGTGCCAAAGCCCAGCCTTAAAGTTCCAGCCTGATAGTGTGAATCCTGGCTAAGAAGAGTAAATTTGGATTGTGAAGGAAGATGAACACTGCTTTCTGCTTCAAATATTTAAGCTGACCCCTGTAAAGCCAGCTATAAAAGACTGTGGTTATACAGATCAGTCTGTAAATGTGCATAAATGAGTGGGTGTGAAGCACTAACAGTTTAATGACCTGTGCAAGCAACACTCACCACAGTTAGAGGGCTGAAATGGGATTGAGATCCCATGGGTGCCACAGGAATAGCATGAGGATGGATATATGTTTTCTAAAGTGGGTGGGTGGGCATACAGCAGGAGCTTGTGAACTAAGCGTATGATGAGATTTTGTGTATTAGTACGAGGAGTAATCATGACTGCATCCAACCGTCTACTTTTCATGTATGATATACCTTTTGAAAATCAGCCATTTGTTAATGAAAATTAATCAGGCCTACCCAGTGCTTGTTTTGAACAAACCCACAAATGTCAACCACATGCTGGCATTAGAGGAAATGTCAGGGGAGGATCACTAAAGTCATTAGGATTTATCCTCTGCGCACCATGGATATCTGCATTTCACCCCCACGAAGAAAAATCAAATAAATAAGTAAATGAGAAGTTGTGATCCACATGGTGGCACTAAAAGAAAAGACAGGAATCGCCGAAATCAGGACAATTTATCCTCGAGGAGCAATGCAGTGTCGGTGCTAAATGTCACAGCAATCCATCTAGCTGTTGTGAAATCGCGGTCTGGACCAAAGTGCTGAACCATCGGACATTTCCCCGTGTACAGCTGCGGCTAAAAAAAGCTGTGTCACAAAATCAACAAAGTCACGAAACTAGAACTACTTCTTGTTCTTTTTGCTTATTTGTATGAAGTGGAAACAGTCCTGAGAGCTCTGCTGGCAGTGCTTTCCTGCGCTATCTTTGCTAATTGATTAGTTTAAGTTATCTGGAGACTGCCCCAGTTCTGCAGGTGTAAACAAAGAGCTCCTCAATTAGAAACTGGGTTACACCTGGAGGACAAAAACACAACCACACACACACCAACACAACGCACTTAAGCACAGAGCAAATATCGTCTCACAAATTGGTTTAGTGGGTGCGGAGCACACATCCCAGCAAATGTGTACAGACGGCTACTGATAAGTCTTTTTTAGTTCAAAGTACAGAAACTTCAAATCAGTTCCCCTAATTTGTGAAGCGATGTAACACATGTGTGGGATGGACCGCAACACATTTTATGGCTCTCCAAAATAGCTTCCATCAGCACTTGTTCATTTTATGAAATTAGTGAAGATAAGTGTGTTGGGATGTAATTATGAGTATTTCAGTTTAATCTGCAGATTCCTTCTACTGAGTGAACCCCCCAAGGAACAGCTAGGTGAGTTTTTATAGCAGCATCAGCACTTTGTTCACTAAAAAGCATTTTTGTTCTTGTCCTCCACAGAGGACCTCTGAACTTCCTGCATTTTTCACAATAGCATGTCAGCTCTCTGACTGATGCACGGGAAAAGAAAAGAAAAGTCAGGGAGGATTTGACATATGAAAAAGATAAGGATAAGGAGGCAAGAAAAGTTATCTAACAATCACAGGTAAATAAATGTTTAAATTAATTTAACACATTTTTAAGGTTTGTTGTTGAGTTCACTGGTTAAAATAAACCATCATTTTCCCCCATAAAGTGCATTGTCCTCCACTTGCTGTTGGAAAATGTTTTTGAGTGAATTCAAAAGCAATGAATCAACTTGAGAGCATAACATAATGTGTGAATGAGGGGTGGGCGAGTCCTGTCGGAGTTGCTGCAGTACTGGTGTGGTAAACATTATTTATGAAACAGGACAGTAACATATGCTGCACAGCAGTGGCGTACGGTGACTTTTACAGAAAGACAAGCAGAGACAATGACATCATCCTCCTTTTTTATAGAATAACAAACATAGGAGGTCAGCTTGCTGCACTCTTCCTTAACGTCTTCACCTTTCTGTACTCATTCCTGGCTTAAGACTTGTATAATATTATGACTCCTGTAGCTATCATCTAAATATTTACTATTGTCTGACAACCAGGAGTCCTGGAGGAGCTTTTTAGAACCACTCTTTTTGCTAGGTTACAACAAAACACTATGAAAACACCACACTACACATACAACCTTGTCACGGACAAACTTTCAAATGTAAAAGCACTTATTCTGAAGAAAAAACGTTTCCCATCAGTGTTATATGGAGATATTTAATGTTGAGCTCATTTGAAATACTTTATATTCTGCTACTCTACATCATTGTATTCTATAAAATCATGTATTTGTAGTGTCTGTCCTTTGAGAACCATGCATCCCTAAAATAAAGCTTGCAGTGAGGTCACAAAAATCGCCCCACACGATGATAGTATAATAAAGATATTTAGTTACACAGCATAACTTAAGTCTCTGCTTGAACCATCTGAAGTTTTTTTTCTGTGAAGGCAGTGAGTCTCCAGAGTCTTCCTGTTCTGGTATTCTATATCTGTTGCAGTAGGACTATGGATCTTATTCATGTCTTCGCTACACTGGAGCCATAGACTGTTGTCATTCACGAACAGGTCCCACATCACTGACAGGCCTGGGCTTTACTGACAGACTCCAAGTGTTAGAAAATCTACCTCTGGATGACCCCACCCTATTTTCATATCCTCCTCCATCATTCCCATTAAGTGCTGCCAGGTCAGCTGTCACCCCTGTTTACCATCCACATCCTGGCCCACTGACTCACCCATCCGTTAGTCCCATTGGTGATGGACAGAGTAGGTGGGACAGTCAGGCAAGGTCAGAAGGATGGCCTTACTGTCATTACTCTGGCCTTGCTTACTGCCATTACTTTCAGTTTTGCCTCCTCTGTTGCCCCTATCCATCTGTCACCACCATTAAGAGCAGTGCAATATATTCCTTCCCTCAGGCATGTTTTATTATAGCATTTAAGCTTGTTGCACTTGAACCCTAATGGAGTTGAAGTTTTTCTGAAAAAGAATGTGAAACTCTGGGCATTCGCAAACATTCCCTTTGTTTTGCTTTTTTATTTGTTTAATCCTTGAAAACTGAAAATTGAAAAGCAAAAAATGAACCGACTGTATTACGTTTTGCCAATCTACACCACAAAATCCAATTAAAAGTTTGAAACTATTTTACACTGTAAAGAATCTTACCGTCGTCAACAATGTAAGAGAAAGTACGTAAATATTCATTTTAACTTGCGTCAGAGGAAAGAGATAATTTATCATTCTTATAAGTTGCAGTTTTTTAAAATTCATTAATATACACTGCTTCTTTTTTTAATATTAAAAATGTAATATTGCTGTTGAAGTTACAAAACTTAGTTCAGTGTTGCACTGGGTAAGATCTATTGACTATTCTTAACTGCATCTGAAAGTGCTTCCTCTTTCCTCTAGTCATACAATTTCCATCCATTATGGAGCTGATGCAATTCATTGTGCAGCACTGGACTACAGAAATGAGTTTGGCCAGGAAACATTGGTTACTTTATGTTAATAAATAAGTAAGATGAGATTTTTTTTTCTTGTTTATATTTTCTGATAGCTATTTTAAATCTGCCATCCATCTTCTTGTGTTTATCCAATTCAGGATTATGGTTGGTCTGAAGCCTTTACTAGCAGCCATAAAGCGAATATTTCTATTTAAGTTTCCCAAACCAAGAAATGGTTATGTACTATGTGTTGTTATAGACTTGTCTACTAAAACTAATTATACAAATTTAAAAAGAACAGCTCTTTCTTCTTGTCATTGCCTACTATTCAAATCAGTTAGTGTGGATGGTGGTGATTTACCACTGAAACTGAGGTTATGTCCTGTGCATACATTTCGATTCATTTAATCTTTATTTAGAATCCTGCAACACAGTTATACTATCGGATCCTTGGTCTTATCTAAAGGCCAAAGGTGATGCTATCGAGACACTGCAACTCTAAGATAGCTAAGTGCAAGATTAAAATCACTGACTCGATTAAATCTCACTTTTATGAAAGTCTTGTTTTATCTGTATTGCACAATCCGTTATCTTCTGCTACTTTTAGCATTGTTGAACATTCATCTACAGTTGTAAAGTTTGGATAACAAAGAAAAAGAAAGTATAATGATGATTATAACACAATAAAATAGCTTCATTCTAAAGCACAGCGTGTAACAAGGTAGGATATGTTTTTCTTCAGGGCTAGTTCTTCACTGTAAGTGAGCTCTGCCATTAACATTAGATCTCATGTTGCTCAGTTCACATGAGCTTATGTAACTCCTCTTCACCTGACACAGAAATGATGTACGGTACAGGATTTCAAATGAGGGAGAGGGAAAGGACCAGAGTTAGTAATGGTGCAAAGATTATTAGAGAGCTACTGTATCTCTTTCATCTAGTCATGATGAATTCTGGGATATACTCCAAGACCCCAGACCTAATTTGCAGAACCTGACATGACCCTCCTCCACACACTGCCTGCTGTAAAATCTATTGCTTCAAACTAATTAGATGGACACAGGGCCCAATTAGAATAACTGATAATTAATGCTGTGACTAAATGTGCATTTTGTGTGTGTGTGCGCGCGTTTACGTGTGTGTGTAGAGAGATTTTCTTTCCCTTCTGGGAGGCAGGATCCAGAAAATTTTTTCCCAATAATCTATTTTTACATTCATTAACAGTGATGACTTTAGGAATGCCGTGACGCTGCTCTCTCTTTCATTTTTGTTTTCTTGTTTGGATTTTTTGTACTAGAAGATAAATTTGTGCAAAAAATCCGAGTTTACTTTCTTTCATTTTCTGTTGGATTTTTAGCTTGTGATGGAGTGATAAGTTAAAGTTTGGCAGAGGGCAAATGCTCATCTTCTTCTCATGAGTTTATTTGACAGGCAGAATAAACAAGACAACATCTGCATTACAAATGCTTGTTTTCAGTTGGAGAGAGCAGTCATACAGAGAAAGATAATTGAGATGCAAAACATGCAACGTTACAACAAACCTAGGAAAAAGCTCCGTCTAGATTATATTTAATTATTAAAATGTCCACATTTGTGTACTTTAATAGAAAATCCTCACCAAACAGGGGAGTAAAGTCTACCTTTCTTATTAATGAATTTGCTTCTCTTCATAAACAAAAATGATGTCTGAATGATAATAATGGTTTCAAAGTCTTACTGATGTCTGGTACATACTCAAGGTTTTGATGAATGAGTGCCAGCTGAGGAATCCAACATGTGAGTGATCGCAGCACAAATGAAATGCATAAATCACATTATTATTCCATGACTGGGCATTTCTATAGGTATCTAGTGGCTCATTCTATCTAGTAGTGCAAAAATATGAAATATATATATATATATATATATATATATATATATATATATATATATAGATATATATACATACATACATATACAGACCAATGTACAATATTTAATTTACAATTTTTGCACTTAAATATTTGACCAATAGGAGGTCAGTTCAGGTTACTTATGGATTTACGTTATATTTAGTGCCATGTTTTGTCTTCAGTGTTCGTATACTGCAAGTACACACACCTGCTTTTTCATGTCAGTGCTGACTTGCATTTATGTAGCTTTAAAGATAACTCTGGTTGGACTTTTTCCTGAAATCTCTCTCCGTATGTAGGCTGCACCACTACTCTGCAGGTTGCACTCTGAAAACCTACACTTTAGAAAAACGAGAGAAGCAGTTGGAGTTCATGCAAGATCCAATGACGACTACTGCTACTTTTTTTTCTTTTTTTTTTCCTGCTACTTTTTTTCTGAACTTAAATTTTACATAACTCGCAAAAATGACTTGCAAAAACAAAAATGAACAGAAAATCCAATATATCACATATGATGAAAATGTTGCTGGTAATCTGCAAGAGTGGCATGTGATGATGTTTACTTGTTTTTGTTTTTCTACTAGTTTGTTGGAATGCTTTTATACAATCACACGAAGGATTTCTCAGTCTTTTGACAAGTAAAAAATCAAACCACATCAACTTACTGTATGTTCAGGTGAGAGGAGTTTGATGTATACATAAACAACAACAAACTAATGTTAGTAGTCTTAGTATTAACATTATTATTAGTATCACGTTTTGTGTTGTATAAGCTCTAAGCATTACAGCCTCTGTAGGCCATGCTAGAGTTGGCTGGGGGAGCTGCAGCCATGAAGAGGACCAACTACCAGCTTGAGCACATTTATCCACTTGGATTATCTCCTCAGTATAACACCAGCTGACTCATATAGAATATGCAATAAATCAAGCACTCACTTTGCTGCTGGCCACATTAGTTCAGCATTAGTTCAGTGAATTTGTATGAACTTAGACAAGGCCTTCAACAAACCCAACAAAACCATAAATGTGATGTGTGACATGCCATATGTTTTGCAACATTTTCTACGTGCATCATGGCAGGATGTTGTGTAACTGCTGGCTTTGGACTCAAAATAACAGACAAAATGACACTAAAAGGTTTAATGAAAATCAGGTTTTTAATATGCTTATTCTAAAGATATGCTGGCTTAACCACAATATATAAACCACTGTTTATTTTAATGCTGGTTGGAGGGAACAGGAAGTGGGAAAGAGCTTTGGCAGAGGCACTTACTATTTATTCTGAGCACTGTGCATCTGCAAATGTAATTTTACCTTCCTTTTTTTATTCAGTGGAAAAAAATCAAATGACATTGACAAAGATAAAAGAAATACTACATAGCAAAATATCTTTAGATGAATTCTTTCAGCTGTATTTCATTAAAGTGTTAAGTAAATGTTCTTATTTTGCATTTGAGTAGTCTAAATAATAAAAAACAAATTATGTAAGGAGTTTAGTTGAGTGAATTCATTTTAAATATATAACACATGAAAGGTAGATAAAAAATGTACATTCTAACAGATGTCTTGGAAATAATTATAGTTGCTCAGCTGCAGATATCAAAAATATAAGAGACCTGGTTGATACAACGGAAAACCCATTTTGATTCTTTGCTTACACACTCTTCAAACATTCCTTGTAAAGTAATATATGTTTTTGAGGGAAGACTGGAGAGGGGTCATGAGAAGTCAAGCTGTAAACACTTGGCTGGTCAAAACAGTGTTGAAGGGTTTGGGAAATGGGACAGTGTGAAGCATCGCACATTATTCCCCATTTGTGGGGGGAAATAGCATCTGGTGAAGTGGACCTGGTGAAATGAAGGGTAGTAATGTTGAACACTACCAATATTTTGTACACCAATATGTAGATTGCAACTGAGAGATTTTACCTTTCAAATGTGACCAGCAGTAACAGCAATTACACACAGTGGTAGTGATGAACAAGAAAACAGCAATTATAAAACATGCTGTGCCATGCATTCACATGCATGATGCATGTATTAAGTCTATTTGTTGAACATTTTGCATAATTCATTGAAGCATTCAAGCCAAATCCCATACAATATTCTAAATAATTTATGTATTCTCACTCAAGCTGGAATTACTATGCAGTGAAAGTGTCATTGTACTGGTTTTGTACTTGCTTAAGATGCTAGGGCAACCATGTTATACAGTATTATAATGGGTGTGAAGACAAGGGCAATGACCAACTGTAAACAATAAATAGCTGCAGCACTACAAAGTGAAGACGGGTGGTTTCAGCATGCATATTATTTCTGTGTCCGTGCTGAGTTAAGGTGTTCTCATTCTCAACCAACAGGGGGCAATGTTGCTCTGTCATTAAACTGATCGCTTGCCACAGAGACTCCGGTGCTGAATCTGTGGAGTACAGTGGGAAGGTTGACAAAAGAAGAAAATATAGCAAAACAAATGAATAAAACCACCAGAGGAGATAAGTCTTGGCCAGAGCCAAATGACTTCAGGCAGCTTCATTTGAACTGCTAAATCAGATTTTATGCTGAAATTGTTCAATAATTAGGGAATACAGTGAGGCTATCGTAAATGTCAGGCTAAATATATCAGCACAAGCAATCAGATCCAGGTACAGCACCGCAGAATACTGTGCAAGTCTTGTCTGTGGGAGCAAGTCATGAAGTGGACGTTGTGCTTGTGTCATCTCTTTTACCAGCTGAATGGCTGCCCGTTCCCTTCTGCTCTGAAGAGAAAGAGGTTGCAGTGCTGGGGTGCGGTTTCTGAAGATGATCCTGAGGGCCCTTTTTTTGCACTCTCTTCAGCAATGCAATCTACCTTTTGTTGCTCTCCACTAAAGGGACAATGCCATACTCCAGCCTCAGCCTCAGTAAAAAAGAAAAAAAGGAAAAACTGACAAGATCCTTGTAGACTGACTAGAAGAGTCAGAACAAGAGCCATGAAGAGGCATTTTTGAGCAAATGCTCAATGTGGGTGTGAGTTGGGGTCAGAGTCAAGGTAAAAGCCTATGTGATGGTGGTCACTATTGGGACCTTTGCCCATAGAAGCAGATTATTAGTTTCACTGATTTTGTCCCTTTTATGATTTTATTTAGTAGAATGGTTGAGGTCTTTTTTTCTCATGGGACCCAAGGTTCATTATAAAGTACATGTATGTTGCTGCATATGCTGAATTGTAATATAAAATAACACAGAGGCCGCAAAGAATAAAACATAAAAGAAATTTTTTTGGCAGTCATATTAAATATACAATATACAAATTTGGAAAATTGAAGGAAAACCTTTATGAATGAGTGAAGGAAAAAACAGATGCAAACACTTCTTCATAGATGGGGCACGTTGGGCAGTTGATGTCCAATTAACCCATTAAAGATATCACAAACACTTTAAGTGATGCTTATCCCTAATAGGGCTCCTAATAGCGCTTTATCTTGTCTGCCCTTTTTGCCTTCTTGTTTCACACTATTCCACCAAGATCATCACACAGTTGTGATTAGAAAAGTAAGGTAGCTTGCAAAAGCTGAAGGTGAAACATTCACACAAAAAGCTCTGCTAACTTTGCGCTGGTTCAACAATGACACCCCTTATCTTATGAAAATGGAGAAGCCGTGAATAAAACATGAGGTCATAATTTTTTTTATAGCTTCTACAATCCCTCATACATGGCTAGAATAGCTAACAATCAAAGAGTCAAGAGATGAATGCAGTGGGGAGTGACTCTCTTTTGAAGTTGTTTCTCCCTAGCTAGTTCTGAAGTGCTTTGAAAAGAATGATGGAAATACTGGAATACTGGACCAAAGGATGTTTGCCACCAATACCCCAGCCTTCCACCCCACCCCACATACACACACAGAAGATCAGATTTTCTACTGTACTTTTTTCTATTTACTTAATGGAAAGTGGACATCTTAGTATTCAGTAGAGTTTCTGAGGGGTGATTTGCACATCAATGCTCTCTAAGTGGCTACAAAACAATATGTTTTTTATGATTTGAAAGCCCACTGATGTGCATGAAATAACTTTGACTTTTAAGTCCCTGTGACTGATGTCGTGATACTGTCAGCGAAACAGATTTTGGTGGCTGTTAGTGGAGTTTTGTGTGCATTTTGATTGTTGAACATGGGATTGGGTCTCTCTGTGGATACTTGTTTCAAAAGTCAATGTGGTGTCATGTTAAGATCTGAATCTGATTTTTGCAGAATCTTTCTGTGAATTTTCTCTAACTCGTGTTTTTCTCTCTAATAGGCATAATGGTACAATGTTCAGGACTCTGTGACCCATACGCAGTGCTGTTTTCAAACACAACTCACAGCCACAGTGTAACAGAGCATTGGCTAAGCATTTTACTGTCTTGGAGAAAGCTCAATGGATAACATAAATCTCATATTAAACTCACAAATGAAGTAAGAGAAGACTGAGACAGGGTGAAACACAAATGTCTCAATTGGGAATGAAACTGTATGAATGGAACCAGAGAGCCAGAGGATAGAAAAGTAGTTTTTCATGCCAAAAGAAGTGAAAGATCAATATAGTACGGTTCAAATCAATAGCTCTCTTGGTTGGAGATTGTGTCCGTGGAGTGTTGTCCTCGGAATACAAAATAGGGTGGATATGAGGTTCGGGATGCACACAGTGTTCATGGGTTGAGGGCAGGTAGATGCAACAGCGTGAGTTCAGAACACAGTGAGACATTCACAATGGGTCATGGTGAAGATGATTTTGTGCATGGAGTTTCTGACTTGAAATGAAAAACCTAAATGACGGCACTGAATGTGCTATTCTTTCATTATTGGAGGTCAGGGCTCAATTATACATAGACAACAATACAAAAGCGTGCTTGTAAAAATCTGTAGTGTACAATTTTTATGTTGCATAAATGATTCAGAGAAGACTTTAACATTTATCACTACATTTCTGAGATCGCATTCCCGTTGGAGCAGTGTTCCCATACGGCAAAGATAAGACATTAGATTTAAATGACTATGACTACCATGACTCATGAAAATGGCATGCATTGCATTGCTGTTGTACGATAAAATAAGATACTGCTTACATCTATGTTTCATCTTCAAGTATTTAACTTTGACCCAAAGTGTTGGCCAAAGTCAGATATTTGCTCTTTTAAGCCGATGGAAGTCCATAAACTGTCCTCTTTAATTAAATGTTTAGCTTTCGTTGAACAGTAGCTTGGTGACAGCTACTTAGAGTTGAACTCTGAGAAGTCAGAAACATTAATTATTGCCCCTGACAGCCAGATATCTTTAATCAAACAGCATCTTGGTTCTCTTGGCTCATCTGTTCACCTGAGTCTCAGGTACCTCGGTGTGATCGTTGATTCTGCCATGTCCCTAGAACAACACTCTCGCCAATTAATTAGGAATTGCCTTTTTCAGCTAAGAAAAATCTCCAAACTGTGAACTTTGTTGTCTAAATCTGAGTTAGAAATGGTTATTCATGCTTTTATTTAATCTCACTTAGATTATTGTAACAGTCTTTTTCTTTGTTTGAGCAAAAGGAATCTTGACCGTCTCCAGTTAGTCCAGAATGCTGCTGCAAGGCTTTTAACTAAGACACGAAAACGAGAGCACATTACACCAGTGTTACGTTCATTACACTGACTTCCAGCACATTTTAGAATTTATTTTAAAATCTTAGTACTGACTTTTAAAGCTTTGAATTGTGATGCCCCTGCCTACATTTCTGATCTTTTAAAACCCCACGCTCCCTCTTGCAGCCTGAGATCATCTAATCAAAGGCTGTTGGTAGTCCCACAAACACGTTTTAAGACCAGAGGAGATCTTTTGGAGTGGTGGCCCCAGGTTGTGGAATGCTCTCCCTCCATCATTACATTGCCATGATTGTATTTATTATTTTAAAAAGCAGCTTAAGACTCATTTATTTAGATTGGCTTTTAATTAGATTTGTGCTTTATGTTAGATTTTTTTTATGTATTTTATGTATTTCTGTTTTTATATTACTGTGAAGCACTTTGTGGTTTTTATCCTGTGAAGAGTGCTATATAAATAAACTGAATTGAATTGAAAATTGAATTTACAGTTCTACATAAACTTTAGATTATTTGTTCTATTCTATTCTATTCTATTCTAATTGTTTTTATTGACTTTCCATAAATACAAGTGTGGCATACCAGATTCAGTGAATGCATCAGTCAAATCTTCATAAACAAATGAACACGAAATCAGAGAAAGTCAAAATTTTCACACGGAAAAAAACAAACAAACCGTTGTAACTTTTTTTTTGCCTTAACAGAGATTAACTGCTAATGTCCTTTCAATGAAGCCTAAAAAATACAACAGACAAATGCCATTTCATTGCAGTATTTCTATATATGGCTCATTTCCTGGTTATGTTTTTCACTCATTGTTTGCAAGATAAATAAGTCTTACAATAACAGCTCACAACACTGTGAGCAGAACTCTGTGTTGGTGCAGATGCAGTCTCAAGTCACGTTCTCTTTCATTAACAAACTGACTTAGGTTAGCTACTTCAGTCAGAATCAATTTTATTGAGCTGTGACATTCAGATTTATGAGGTTGTACTGTGGTAAAAGCACAGCGACAGTAAAACAATAGAATGCTGATGACACTACCAGTTCTCTCCAGGTGTTCACAGACCCATGCAAGGGCACAGTATCACCTTAACAGCTGAAATGCAAATTTTTGGGTATCCAAAGGTCTTCTCAAGTCATTAGGAAGCACTGGCCTGATAACATTAAATTTAACCTCCCTCACTTTTTTGAAAGTTTGGATTATGCATCTCTTTTTAAAAGAGCAGGATGTTCTGTGTGAGATTTACCTAACAAGACATAGCAGTGGGAGCACATCAGTGCATGGCAACCTATAGTGTCAGCTGTTTATTGTCAGCAGTCAGCCATCCTGCTGTCCTTGCTGTTTACAGGATAAAATGCTGATGTTTGCTCCTTCCTATGCCTTAGAAGCCTAGCATTTAATAGTTAGAATCTAAAACTCAGATTCAATTATTACTTTACATCTTTTGGTCACTGGCAATTCTGTTAGAAAATTATATGTGCAGTCTCTTTTTATTATATTTGCACACAAGTGTGATGCAAAATTTCAGTGGTTGTTAGACAATGTCAAAAGACAAACAAAACACTATGATTGAGTCTGCTCCTGAACCTCTTCATAATGTGAGAGATTTACTTTAGTATATATAGAATTATACTTGACCAGATTTAGTATGTTAACTGCAACACTGTAATGATTAAAAGCACCTTTGTCTCACACTGCTAGAGAAAAGACCGGCATCTGATAATAACCCCTTATGTCTCTGTCAAAAATCACGATGACTTAACTATGCTGCACTAGAGAATGACGGCCTATTTAGCCTCAAGAGAGAAAGAGTTAGATATAGGATTGTGTGTGTGTGTGTGTGCGCGCGCTTGTGTGTGTGGGGGGGTGGACAGCTGAAAGAGTGAATGTAGCTTATGAGTAAGTGTCTGACAGTGAGAAACACCAAATCAGAGAACAAGTCCTCACTTAGCAAGTAGTTATTGATCCAGGTTCAACAGGCCATCCAAAGGACCATTGATCTGAACCACAGCTCCTCTCATTGGTCACCATCACACAAGGCAGTGACAGATTGCAACAAAAAAACTGTCTTACAAGGTATTTAATATCATATTCAACCTATAAGGTGTTGGCAAAATACGACGTTAGTTCAGTAGAGTAATTGTCAGTAACTTTCGGTATCTAAATAAAAATAATGCAAGAAAATAACATCTGATTATAAAATTGAAATAGAGTTTCCTAGATTTGGCCACATTTCATCAAAAATAGCAAATTTTCTTTTATTTTTTTGGAGAGTTAAGCATAGGTAAATATCTTTTTCTAACATATGTTTTTAGATGCTTTTTGGAATGGTTTTGGCATACATACTGATAAAATACCTTCTGTGTTATCAGAATGTACAGGATTGTGCTAGCCGTACCTCTCGGATGATTCAAGTTGATAACAACCATGATGTGGAAATAGACAATATGCAGTATTATCCTCCAAATAGAAGAAAACTTTGACTATAAACAACAGCTTATAAAGTCAGGAACTGTGTCTGTTCTAATTAATTTACTGTGATAACTGTGTTAATGCTAGCTAACAGCCTGAAAAGTTCGCCAGCCAATCACAGTGCCAACATAAACAAAAATACACCCATTTATACTCACATTCACAACTATGTCCAGGTTAGAGTCACTTATTAACTTACCCCCACTAACTGTATGTCTTTGGACTGTGGATGTAAGCCACAGAGAACCCAGAGAGAATTTCTACAAACACATGGGGAACATGCAAACCCCACACAGAAAGGCACCTGTGAGGGCCTTATTGCTGTGAGGTAACAATAGCATGCTAACCATCGTACCACTGTACTACTCATAATAAAAGTATTTAAATCACAATGCAACTTATAGCCGCTAAAAGCTTCCAAAAAGTCAGCTAAACTGCATGCTAAATCCACAGAATATACTGTCACTTTGCTATTTATTTTTATTTATTTATTAACCTTTATTTAACCAGGAAGATCCCATTGAGATTAAAAACCTCTTTTTCAAGGGAGACCTGGCCAAGATAGGCAGCAGTAAGTGTCTCACAGTTACAGAAATTACTCAAACACAGGCAGCAACAACACACATGCAACAATAAGTGAAAGAATACAAATAAAATAAAAATAAAATTCAATAAAATTCAAATAAAATAAAAAGTCAGTTAAAATGACAATCAATCTAATTGAAACAGTTGCATGTTATGGACTTGGCCTCAAGGATTCGTAGTTTAGATTTAAAATCACTTAATGAAATGAATTCAGTCATTTTCCATTCCTTCTGCAGTTTGTTCCAGGCCGAGGGTGCTAAATGGACAAAAGCTCTTTTACCAAGTTCAGTTCGGGCAAATGGAACAGAAAGCAACAAGTAACCATGCGGACGAAGAGAATACCGACCAGCATGTTTCATTACAAGCAGGGAACATATATAAGAAGGCAGCAACCCAAGTATCGCCTTATATATAAAACTGTATAAATGAGAGTTCCTCCGACTTACCAAAGCAGGCCATCCTACCTGAGAGTATAACTCACAGTGGTGAGTCTGAGCTTTACGGTTAGTGATGAACCTCAGAGAAGCATGATACACAGAATCAACCATTCGAAGACATTGAGCAGAAGCATTCATATATAGAATATCACCATAATCCAGCACAGGCAAGAATGTTGCAGCAACAAGCCGCTTCTTTGTATTAAAAGAGAAACACAACTTATTTTGAAAATAAAATCTCAGTTTTAACTTCAGGTTTTTCACAAGATTCTCTACATGTGGTTTGAAGGTAAGCGAGTCATCAATTAAGATTCCCAGATATTTATAGGTGTGAACCAACTCTATTTTATTACCGTCAAGAGTGGTTACTGATGGGATTGTTTGGGCTCGTCTCCTTGATTTAGAAAACAACATGAGCTTTGTTTTGTCTGCGTTGAGAACAAGTTTAAGCTGATGTAATGAGTGCTGGACAGCAGAAAAGGCTTTCTGCAAGGAGTCGATGGCTTGGACAAGAGTTGAACCACAGCTGTAAATAACTGTATCATCAGCATAGAAGTGCAAGTTTGCATCTGGCACATGTAGACTAAGATTGTTTACGTAAATGATAAATAGAAGGGGACCTAATACAGAACCCTGTGGCACTCCGCTGTGCACTGTAACAAAGTCAGAACATAGACCGTCAGATTTAATGCACTGAGTCCTGTTACTGAGGTAGTTTGAGAACCATGCCACTGCTCTCTCAGAGAGTCCTGACTGGAAGAGTCTAAGTTTTAAAATACAATGATCAACAGTGTCAAATGCTTTTGACAAATCAATAAAAAGGGATGCACAGTGTTGTTTTTTATCAAGTGCAATAGTAATATCATTTACCACTCTAATTGCAGCTGTGATAGTACTGTGATTCTTCCTAAAGCCTGATTGATATTCAGATAAAATGGCATTGATGTGCAAAAACTCCTTTAACTGCTCACACACAAGAGCTTCAAGAACTTTGGCCAGCACAGATAGATTAGATATTGGTCTGTAATTAGTTAACACTGCTGGGTCGCCCCCTTTTAATAGAGGAACAACAAAAGCTGATTTCCATACTGAGGGAATTTTATCCATGTCCAGTGTGAGGTTGAAAAGTGTTGTGAGAGGCTCTGCTACAAAATCAGCTGCCAGTTTCAAGAAGTAAGGATCTAGTAAGTCTGGCCCTGGAGATTTTCTAGGATCTAACAGTTTAAGAGCTTTACAGACCTCCTGCACAGAGAAAGGAACAAAGTTAAATGGCTGACCAGTGTACACCGGAAGGTTTGTGCCAGATTTTACAGAGACTGGGTTCAGAGAGTCAAACAAAGAGCCAGAAGATATAAAGTGCTTGTTAAAACAATTCATAATCTCCTTCCTATCATAAACAGGAACAGAATCCTTAAAAACATAGGTGGGTAGAGCGTGGGAGCTTTTACTCACTGAAAGAGACTTAATGATTTTCCAGAACTTCTGTGGATTATTTAGGTTCTCAGTGGTGACAGACAGATAATATTCTGTTTTAGCTTTCTTAATAGAGGAAGTACATCTGTTTCTTAGTTGTCTGAAAAGAAGCCAATCACTGGGGTAGCCTGTTTTCCTCGCTTTGGCCCAAGCCAGGTTACGCTCATGAATGATATCTGCCAGCTCTTGGGAGAACCAGGGGTTTTCACGACCTTTTATCCTATATCTTCTTAATGGAGCATGTTTATTCACAATTTGCATAAACCCATCCTTAAAGAATGCCCACGCTAATTCTACATCAGGGATCAATCCTATTTTCTTCCAGTCATAATTTGACAAATCATGATAAAATGCTTGCTCATTAAAATGTTTAAGAGTTCTTTTAAAAATAATACGATGTTGTGACTTGGCCACTTTAGTATTTCTAATAGCAGCAACAACACAGTAGTCACTTAAGTCGTTACAAAAGACACCCAAAGATGAAAATTTATGAGGAACATTTGTCAAAATCAAGTCAATCAAGGTAGACTTTTCGGGGCTTTTGAGATTCGGCCGAGTGGGTAAATTGACCAGCTGGGTAAGACTGATAGAATCACAAAAAGATTTAAAATCATCTGAAACAGTTTTGAGCCAATCCCAGTTAAAGTCACCAGCTAGAACAAGCTCCCCATAATTTAGTCTGGACAGCAAAAGGTTTAAAGAACGCAGAGCTTCTGTGGAGGCAGAAGGGGGTCGATAGCAACAAGCAACTGTTATGCAAAGACCCTTTGCAACATTCACATTCAGAGCCAAAAATTCCAATTGTTTGCAAATTGATTCTGATAGAACTATTGTAGCATCAAATTTTGACTTAACATAAGCAGCAACACCACCACCTTTCTTAAACCTATCGGTGCGATAGATATTGTAGCCAGCCATGCTAACATGTTCATCAGATATATATTTAGACAACCAAGTTTCAGAAATGAGGACAATATCTGCATCTGTTGATTGAACCCAGATCTTGATCATATCCATCTTGGGTAACAAACTGCGCACATTAAGATGAACTATCTTCAGCCCAGGTGAGGATTTAAATTCAGATGGTGTCTGGCTACATTGCAGCTCAGGGCCTGGGTTAGGTTGCACATTACCAGATAAGAGCAGTAGTAAGACGATCAGAAGTCTCTGCTTTGTACTTATTGATTTTGACGTGTGAAATGTTGACACAAAGCAGGATTTTTCGTAACTAATTTTGTAATTGTACAAAGCAAGAAGGTTTTGAAGATGAGGTAAATCTTTCTGTAGTTCAAAATGATTAATGTCCTGTTCCAAATACATTGGAAATTGTACAGGATGTATAGCAGCAGTGACGCATGTAGATCTGGGAACCATGTCACGCAGAATGGGGTCACTGTTAAATGTTCTCATCTTAGAAAAATTGAGTGTCCAAAAGTCCCCCACGGCCAGTAAGCAAAGTAAAGTTATTAAAAAAGCCATTATCCAAAACACAATGATTGTTGATGCTGAATTAAATAGGCTGCACAAACCTAGGATGGCAAGTAAGGCTCCAGCCAAAAGTTCGGGTCCTGGTGGCTTGCTAGCAGAGGGCTTCTGCTAGCACATTCACCAATGTGGTGTAGAAGGCTTCAATCAACAGCACAGCGCCCGATGTATTGCAGATAAGCTTTTCGAGCAGCACAGGCCTTGGTGTGGTGCTGATGTCTTGCACTAGCAACACAGATGCAGTTTGTTCAGCCGGCAGCAAAGGCCCTGGGGTGGTGCAGATGGCCCCAGCCAGCAGTACAGGCCCTGGTGAGGCTCAGTTGGTTTATGCTAGCAGCACAGGCCCTGATGTGGTGCCTATGGGTCCAGCTGGCAGCACAGGCCCTGGTGAGGCTCAGTTGGTTTAGCAGCACAGGCCCTGGTGTGGTGCATATGGGTCCAGCCGGCAGTGCAGGCCCTGGTGAGGCTCAGTTGGTTTATGCTAGCAGAACAGGCCCTGGTGTGGTGCCTATGGGTCCAGCTAGGCCCTGGTGCGGTGCAGATGGCCTCAGCCAGCAGCACAGGTCCTGGGATGGTGCCGATGGATCCAGCTGGCAGCACAGGCCCCGGTGCAGTGAGATGGCCTCAGAAAACAGCACAGGCCCTGGTTGAGGCTCAGTTGGTTTATGCTAGCAGCACAGGCCCTGGTGTGGTGCAGACAACCTCTGGTAGTAGCAGAGGTCCCCCCCAAAAAAGACCACTTTCCAAGAATTTACAGAATAGTTTAAAATACTCTTAAAAAGCTTGTTAGAAAAAACTAAAATCCATTTAAGATAGTAAAAAACAAAAAATACCCCAAAAATTCAAAGCAGACATTCAACAAGGAGACATGCTGCTGCCATCTTGGCTGCCACTGTCAGGTTGGGTAACACATTTAGCAAGCCCATATAGTAGAGGTATTTTTCTATAATACTGAGGTGAGTGGGTACTTACTTTCTATTGTTAACAGCCTCTAAGATCCTAAGAGTTTTGTTATCCCCATTATATGGCTTCAAGTTGCCAAGTGGCAGCTAAGAAACCTAATGGATTTTTAGAGTTACTGTAAAGGGGAGTTGGCCAGAATCTTTTGTGAGATGTTGCAGACTTGGTGACCAACTATAACAAATGTCTTAGCCCTGTGCTTGCCAATAAGGGTTTCTCCACCAAGCACTAAGTCATGTTTTGCTTGGGGATCAAATACTTCACTCAGTGACATCCAATTCAATTTATATCTTCCAATTTTTTCGAAGTCTCTCTCCATTGAAATGAAACTACTATAAAAATGGGTAGGGTTTTTTTTGTAAGTGAGCAAACTTACAAATTCAATTGGGAAGTAAATAATTATTCCCCCCACTGTATCTGCTAGTTTAATTGTCATGCACGAACATGCATCTTTTTTGGCTGCATCAGCAATGGCAACGGCAGCTGTATCTTACTCCAGAGTCATGGATAGTAATGGGCAGTGCCATGTCGGATTCATCATGGGTGACAAAGCTGACACCATATTCTGCCAACACATACCCATACTTAGAACTCCGTGCAGATTTTTTACTGGCAAAATCCATCACAAAAGAGATTAATATCTAACGGCAGAGAGTCCACTTTTTCACCTAATACATTTCTTGATTTTTCTATAGTGGTTTTGCTAAGACGTTGACCAGGGCCAGAAAAGTCACAAAACCAGAGCAGTGAAATTGTGTTGACACTGATCAATCTCCATCAGATCATGGCACTAGGATCATTCTAGCAGCTTTCCTCTGAGAAAGCAGCTGACTCTGTGGTCCAGAATTCTTTAGAAAGGCTGATTCTGAGGCAGCCGAGACTTAATCCTTAGAGTTTGTGGAGTCAATTTGAGTAATTTACTATCCTGTGCTTTTGTGTTACACTCGAATATTTATATAGTTTATTTCATTTTTATTAACATTACTTAAACAAAAATTATTTATATATATATATATATATATATGTTTGTAATCAGTGGAATGACAATTTGTTTTACATTTGGAAAATCAGCACTGCAAAGAGAATGCATTTTTTTTCTATTTATTTATGCTGCGTTTTGTTGGCTTGTGTGTGTGTGTGTCTGTGTGTGTGTGTGCGTGTGTGTGTGTGTGAGTGTGTGTCTTGAAACAGCACACTATTTCTTTTCAAAATAAATATGAAATAAAAAATTATTTCAGAATAAATATGTGTTAAGAAACTAAACAGCAAAAATAATACCAAGATAAAACTCCTTGGAGCCTCTGTAAGATGGTCAGAGGGACTTTCCTATTTTTTTGCCTTTACAGGCTCATTGCTTCGTCTTCCATTTAAAACTTGTCTCATCAACATCAAAAGCCGGATTAATTCTGGCAGAGCTGTGCAAGGTGTCAGCTGATCAGTATTAGCAGACTCTCATAATAGCCACAATAAATCCAAACAGCTCACAGTGAAGCAGTCTTTATAATTTAATCAGCTGTCATTCTTTTGAAATATGTCTGTTTATGTTATGCTTACTCCTGTTTACTCCTACCATCTGTATGTTTTTAGGTGTCTTTTTTTAAATTTGTTTGTAATTCTAAGAACAGATGTAAAAAACTCAGACAAAAACTGCCATTCATCTCTATCTAATTAGGTCACATCTTTTTCTTCGGCAACTGCGTTGGGTTATCTTTTGAGTTTTCTTTTGACTATCACTTAAACAATATCTGTTTAACATTAACAAGTCACTTCTGAGCAGATGTAGGCTTCATTTTTTGTAGTTTTGTAATCTTCGAGACACATTTTAAGAAGGCATTCAATACCCAACAATTTCACCAAAAATATACATTTGGAATAACTGCCATTGGTTTACTCAATTAAATCATTTAATCATTTTGTATGGGAAAAAATACTCATATTTATGAGTAAATGAGCATGTAAGTAATGTAAGACATAGAACGCATGCTTTTTTCTTTCCCATATAAGCAGTATAAGTTGTACTGTTGAATTCAAAAGTGTTCTTCTCTCTTCAGATATGTTTTTGTTTCTCTTCTGCAATCGTTCTCTCAAAGCTAAAGAACACAGTAACAGCAATGGCCACCAGAGGCCCAATCTAATTCCCAAGTCTGCAGCAATTTATTGGACTTACTTACAATACATCCAACTTTTATAATGCCATTTGTTACAACATTAACAGCTGTAAATACTCAAGAGTCCTTTTATGTCCAGGATCGATGCAAGTGGTTCACTTCTATCATTAATCATGTACTGTACCTTTTATGAAGCAATCTCACTTTATTCATAAAAGATAACTATATGGCTCCATTAAGGTGTCACACTATTTATCTTCCTTATAACCTGCCCATGGCATTACAAAGTGTCTTGGCTTGCTACACTCTTTCTTTCTCTTGTCTTCACTCTATTTGTCCCTTTGCCCTCTTTCACATATAAAATAATTGGAAATACATAGAGGCAATAGCAGGTGGGCAGTTTACTGGTAATATCAAGCCAGCTGTAAAATGAAAATTGCTCATTTGTTAAAGTGTGTGTGTGTGTGTGTGCAGGGGTGCCTGCATGCATGTGTGCACATGCATGAATCATTTTTAAAGATAATGGGGGTTTAGGTATGAGACTAACATATTTTATTATTTCTTAATATATAACATATTAAAAAGTGATTAGAAAATGTTCAGACGTATGTAACACGTCAGTGCTTTTGATCTCACACAAGCATTTTGGATTAAATCCATATTTAGCATGCAGCAGATTCCATTTTAAGTTTTTAAGGCCTTAATACATCCTTCAATATGGGCCTAGCCTATAAAATATACAGCATATGATTTATTAGATCTGAACATATGCCAAGAGCTTGCAAGAGAATGCATGTTTTATGAATGTCCAGCTCAGAGTATTCTATGAACTGTTTGGGTCACTGTTTGATCCATGGGAAAGAATGGATTTAATATGTTCTGAACATGATTGCAAAGCCTTGAATGCGCCACTTCTGTGTCAGCGTATAGAAAATAATTTTGGTCACCACTGGCAAATAACAAAAAGCACCAATTTCACCCAGTGTGCAGATAGAAGCTGTCACACTGTTTCATTTTCACATGAGCTACATGTGGAGCTCTAATCAGAACCAAGTATAATAAAAGGAACAAAAATATTCATAACAAATAGTTGCAGTGTATTCAGATTAAGAAAATGCAAATATTTGTCTGACTTCATTTACCTTAAACTCTCCATTTAGCATCCAGTTAAGTGAAAAAAGCTGAGTATTTGAAAGTTTTCAGAGCCATTAATAACATGGTTGATGTCGCTTCTTATGAAAATAAATTAAATTAAAAACTATTTAAAAAAACACTAAATGGCATTAGGCATGTCTCTATTTACTTCTGCTGCTCAATCAAAATGAACTATCTTTTCTTCAAATATCCAAAAGCGTTCATGTTTTCATGTTCTTTTTCATGTTTCATGTTTTTTTCCTCCTCTATTTCTATGCCATTAAGAATCGGAGGGTCTTTCTCTTATTGGCTTTGCTTTGTCTTTAGGGGACACCTCAGTAATATGTGAGGTTAATAACATCTGTTGCAAGAGTCTGTGTTGTTATTGTCACAAAGAAATAGTTATTATATCAAAGTTATGACTCCTTTTGTATGATTGAGTTGCTATATCATTGCTACAGAATGACTCTGGGACCTATCAGATGCCTCAGATGTGCCTGTGTGCATGCGTGTGCATATGTGACAGAGAGAGAGATTCTTTGCCTTTATTTGTATGATGTGCAACAATCTGAACAGTCTGATGCACAGAAAATGCCTTAACTATATTTTTTTTGGCTAGATCAGGCGGAACTAATATTTTAATAAACCCAGCTGTCTAAACAAGTGCCATTAAGGCTGCCACAGCACTGGTAACTTCTGCACATTACACCTTCTGTTCAGATATTGAGTATCATACCCAGTGGTTTTTTTTTCTTCCATAGAAATGTATCAGGCTGTGAACTTTTCATCATTCCATAAATTAAAAATAAGAACAATGTTCACTGGATGTTGATAAAATCATGATCATCAATATTTAGCTTGCAGATGTTTTTCCACCGCAGGTTGTTCTAGGGCAGAAGCAAATAAAATACAGCTGCAACAGTGTAAAGAACCAGGCTGAAACAGGTTTTCAGACTGTTTTATTACCAGTTAAAAATAATAATAATAATAATAATATGAGACAGCCAAAGCCAAACATTCCTAAATGAAAATACTACTTTATGTGCAAGAATATGCATGGCATGAAATTGCTAAGTGCAAGTGTTCAGGGTTTAACTATCCCGGCCGGGTGGTCATTGGCTAACGTCTATAAAATAATATAAGACAGGATAAAAAAAATATCCTAACAATTTAATAACTTACAGTTTCTATTCATGATGTAAAATTTGTTGCATTTTATATTGCCTGAAAATTTTACTACATGTGTCATTATTTTGTACGTTAATTAGTTATACTAGTTTACAGATCGTTAATCTAGATAGCGAGAGGGTTAAACTGACTTAAAGCAATCAATCATAAATTGTATTAGTGACAAAAAATACATTGAAATACAAATAAAGTAAAAATAAATCAAGCTGTCAATAGATTTTTTACTTAAAGGTTACTTTTCATTGGTTTAACTAATGAGTATGCATCAGCTAACCCTGGTCTGATCATTTTTACAGGTTATTTCAGTGGCATCTCTATAACACTGTATATCTACCAAGAAGTACATTGGAGCTGTAACAGAGACCAACAGACAGCTAACCTCACTTGTAGATTAAGTCCTTGGTTCATTACAAAGTTAAATTAAAATATTTTACAACTACAGTGAAAAAAAAAAATCCAAAGACTGATTTTTGGCTTCTTCTTTTTGAGATCATCTCCATTGGACCATTTGCCCATCGCTTCCAAATTTAGATCAATGCCATACATAAGAGTAGTCATATGTGGAGTATGTAGAGTTATATGTGGCCTACATCTTGAAGGTCTTTGTTGGCTTTCTCATCTTGGGGACTCCTGGAAACGGACAGTCTAGCTCAAGTTCAGGTTTCAGGGCAGTGGTTTCCTTGATGGTTGACCTAAAATGCTCCTAGACGGACTAGGTCACGCTGAGGAGGTAATTTATATGTATGTTCAAAGGGGTCCAGGGATTCCGGGTATAGATCCAGGGCTGGGGAAACAGACACACTCGCGCTCCTCTGAGTCCGCTCATGAAAACCACACATTCAGTCCAGATGTCCACACCGTGCCTCACTCATGCTCTCGCTAATCCAAAGGGTTTCCAGGGAAGGCAGGCTGGAGTCCAGGGAGGTTCTGTGATGGAGGAGATGGAAAAACAACAATAAGCCAGAGAGCCAGGAAGCACAAGGAGGAATATTACAGAGAGCCAGGCTACACTAACTGAAAATAGTACAACAATCCAGCTAGGACCAAAACTCCACCGAGGCCTTAAATGGCATCAAGGGCAATCAGCCAGAATGAGCACCAGGTGAGTAGATGGAGGGTGAGGATGCAGATAGGCACAGGTGTCCAGACGCCCCCCCTGGTGGAGAAGGTGAGTACCACATCCAGAGCAGCCACCCAGAGCAGGGGCCAGCTAAGCTTTTATTTAGTGTGCATCCTTGTCTATCCACGTCAAACACATCCATCCATTAAACATGGACACTGACTTTAAGATGTCACTCACGGATTTCTGGATTCTGCATTTTAAACTATAGGTATTCGTGTTTCTAGATGCTGTCACATTGTCCTGTTTGGACCCAGATATAACCACATTTGCAAAGAAGGTCCCAAGTCATGAGCCAATATAGGCAAGCTATGTGAGCAGGCTGTACCAATAAAATGTATGATAACAGACTAATTAAATACCATAATTTCATTCACTGAAGCTCATTTTATTCAGACTGTTACTCAGAGTAGGTCACAATATTTGTAACATTATTTCAAACGATTCAAACGGCAGCAGAACCACAAAAAGAGGTAAAAATCCCACGACCATAGGTAGTGCTTTTATTATAATTATTATTTTGTGCACATTAAGCCAGTTTAAGGTTGCTTTACTGAGATGTGGCTGTTATAAATTGATGTATTCAAGTAAGAATACACCAACAAAGACTTGCGGTGAAAGAATGCAGCACAAGGTGCCCTGTAGAATTTTTTCTTGTAAACAGACAACACTTCTGTTTACATTTGGCACTTTTTTACAGGATGCATTGTGTGTGACCTTCAGTTGCGATAAACACATTACCTTCTTCATATTATCCAAGCAAATTTATAATGTGTGTGTGTGTGTATATATATATATATATATATGTATATATATAGCACACCCAGCACGCCCCTGCGGGCGGTTTATCCTTCAAGCTCGGCTCCTCTACCAGGGGCCTGGGAGCTTGAGGGTCCTGCGCAGTATCTTAGCTGTTCCCAGGACTGCGCTCTTCTGGACAGAGATCTCCGATGTTATTCCCGGGATCTGCTGGAGCCACTCGCCTAGCTTGGGAGTCACCGCACCTAGTGCTCCGATTACCACGGGGACCACCATTACCTTCACCCTCCACATCCTCTCGAGCTCTTCTCTGAGCCCTTGGTATTTCTCCAGCTTCTCGTGTTCCTTCTTCCTGATATTGCTGTCATTCGGAACCGCTACATCGATCACTACGGCCGTCTTCTTCTGTTTGTCTACCACCACTATGTCCGGTTGGTTAGCCACCACCATTTTGTCCGTCTGTATCTGGAAGTCCCACAGGATCTTAGCTCGGTCATTCTCCACCACCCTTGGGGGCATCTCCCATTTTGACCTCGGGACTTCCAGGTTGTACTCAGCACAGATGTTCCTGTACACTATGCCGGCCACTTGGTTATGGCGTTCCCTGTATGCCTTGCCTGCTAGCATCTTGCACCCTGCTGTTATGTGCTGGATTGCCTCTGGGGCATCTTTACACAGCCTGCACCTGGGGTCTTGTCTGGTGTGATAGACCCCAGCCTCTATGGATCTTGTGCTCATATATATATATATATATATATATATATATATATATATATATATATATATATATATATTAGGGGTGCAACGATACACAAAATTCACGGTTCGGTTCGGTTCGATACTTTGGTGTCACGGTTCGATATTTTTTCGATACAAAAAAAATGTTCATGCATTTTTAATTTGTCATTTATTAAAATTATAAATATATATTTTAACTCAAAAGTACAGTTTTTAAATTTAACCCTAACCCTTGTGCGCGTTTTTTATTTTGACAGCGAATGCGCACCTGCGGACCACTTATGTGCAGCCCTGGTTATATAGCTCGTCATATTGCAGCCACAGAAATTCTTTTGTCCATGAAACCATAAAGCTGCACTTTCTTTTTGCCTTATAGTCTGATTTGTCATAACTTCTCCGTTTTGTGGTAAGCTTTTATTTGGCTGTCACTTCTTCACCCCGACCTGTCTTATTTGGCTCAGCAGAACTGAAATGCTTTTACACGCGCACTCACATAAGCTCAGCGATTCTCTGCGCGATCAACCTCTCACATGTTTAAGCTTGCTGCGGGAGATTTCACTTGTCATGTTTGCATAGTAAGCTAACGATTAATAAGACGATGTCAGAGGAATTGGTGCACAAATTATCATCACTCACAGATCAGTGCTGTCGCTCTCTATACACAGTTCGCACGATTGCAAAGTGAAAGCAAAAAAACAAGCGCAAATTCAAACGCGACTTCAATATGTCACATATTGACAGTGGCTCACCGATGCCAATGACATAATTACCCAGCTACATTTCTGAAAGAATGCAAAAGCATTGACATATATTTTTCCTACAATAGCCCGACGGGCAGGGAAGAGATAGATTTTGGTAGCCCGACTGAAAAAATCGCTAGCTCCGGGACGTCGGGCTAGCGATATTGCGAGCCCTGTATCTGATTGAGGAATCACTCATCTTTGGAAAAGAGAGTTTATTACAGAGAAATGTCTCTTTCCAAAATAAAAGCTATACTATCCGCTTCTTCTGGGCTATATTCTCAGCAGCATAAGGAGAATCATGTGCTAACAGCTGTCTAAATGACTCGGCTAAAGTTAGTAGCATGCTTGTTGTTTTTGTCTTTGCACTAGGATGATGTCGGTGTAAATGTGCAGTCATATTCGTTGTGTTCCCACTAGTGCTTTCAGGTTAATCTCGTTGAAATGACCTTAACGCCACAACACGGCAAATCTCCGTTAACGAGCTACCGCCGATCGCTCCGTGCATGGGGTTAGACGGCCAACACGTTAACGAGCTAACTGCGCTAACACACTAGTTCACACCAATGTAATTGAGCATTGCATGGCACATCCAACATACTGTTTTACTTTAGTCCATGACTCGCTTACCTTCAGGGTCATACGTCACATGAAAACCAAAATAATTCCAAACGCCAGATCTGAATGAGGGTCAATTTGCCTGTTGCAAGGAGAGCTTAACTTCTGTCTCGCTAGCTTGCCCTGTGCTCTTCCTTCTGACTATGCTGTCTGTGTGGAGCGCTCAGTGGATCTGCGCTCGACAGTGCAGCCTAGGCGGAGTAGTCGAACACAGATTCACTGAGCGCTCCACACAGACAGCATCGTCAGAAGGAAAATTGATAAAATAAATTACAAATGTTGTATTGTTCGATACATATGCGTACCGAACCGAAAGCACTGTATCGAACGGTTCAATATCGATACGAATATCGTTGCACCCCTAATATATATATTAGCTTCATAGCATAAGTGCCTAAGTCATTTTTTGGTCAAATTGAGATTTTTGCCTAACTTTACTCCCCTACCACTGCTGCATCATCCTGTCCGTCTGCCTATGTCATTGGCCAATCACAACACTCATAAGAGTCAAAAAACATACTTGCCTAAGTCATTCATTTGACTTAGGCAGTTTTACCATTGGACTTAGGCAGTTTTGCTACAATCAATTTGACTTAGGCAGTTTTGATGTATGCAAAATGGCTGATAAGAAGAAGAGGTTGACCGCAAGTGAAGCCCTTGCTCTTCTTTTTGATTCATTTACATCTGGTAAAAGTTCATATTTTTTTAGTTTTTTGGTCACTAAATGTATTTTCATTCAATCAAAGAGGTTATGACCATGTTAAAAGATTACTTTTTTGTTGCAAACAAAGTATGATGGCTAGCTAACATTAGCGTTAGTAGTGTAGCATTAGCATAGTAATGTAGTACAAGCTAGCAGCTAGCTAACAGCAGCATGCTACCAGAGTAAATCTTTGGCAATTTCAAAGGCAATTTGAGCATTTTCAGCAAGTTTGTAAATTATATTATGTTTCAAACATTTGCTTTTTATTAGGAGGAGAGTCTAAGGACGGGGGACGCCCTGGGTTCATTGTTAATTGTTAAATTGGACTTTATATTGACTGTGTTCAAATGACTGATACTGGTTGAACTCTATTGCCAGTAATATTCATGTAGCCCTTTGAGGCGACTGTTGTTGTGATTTTGGGCTATACAAAAATAAATTGATTTGATTTGATATTAATAGTACAAATTGATTTTTTTTTTTTTTTTACATAGCAGACATTTTGACTACACAAGTAGATTTAGATGTCATCTTGATTTACCATTTTAAGATACTCCAACAGCATTTTATTTTCTGTTGTATCATCAGGAAAGGAAGTTGATGTGAACTTAGAGGAGTTGGTGGATATAGATGAGGGAGAAGGAGGAAATTATGTTGATATGGGGCAACAGACTGATAAGCAGCCAGAGGAAGGAGAGGAAGATGAAGGAGAGGAAAAGAAAGGGGAAGGAGAGGAAGATGAAGGAGAAGAAAAGGAAGGGGAAGGAGAGGAAAAGGAAGGAGAAGGAGAGGAAGATGAAGGAGAGGAAAAGAAAGGGGAAGGAGACGAAGATGAAGGAGAAGAAAAGGAAGGGGAAGGAGAGGAAAAGGAAGGAGAAGGAGAGGAAGATGAAGGAGAGGAAAAGAAAGGGGAAGGAGACGAAGATGAAGGGGAGGAAGAGGAAGGAGGGGAGGTGGAAGCAGAGGAAGAGGAAGCCAGTCCAACCCCCAGCACTTCTGCTGTTCGTCACAAGCGTCCACTGCCCCATACGTGGAAGAAAAATGTCATCAAAGAAAAGCGTCTGAAGGGAGAGAATTACAAGAATACAATGGGACAGGAGAGACCACCAAAGGCCATGGGCCCACCATGCACATCACAGCACTGCTTCAAGTCAACGAAAAGAAGTTGTGAGCTACTGACTGAAGTTGAGAGAAGAGGAATCTTCAACAATTTCTGGTCCATGCCTTCCTGGGAGACACGCAAGGTGTATATCCAGACTGTTGTTGAAAATGTGCCCATAAAACAGAAGAAAGGTGGTGTTGATTCAAGGAGAACAACATCTCTGCTATACCACCTGCAACTCTCAGATAGATGCAAAATACCTGTGTGCAAAAATCTTTTCTGTTCCACACTTGGTATTGCCCTGAGAACCATTGGATCATGGTTAACTGCAGGCATGAAACCCAACACTCATACCCAGCCCAACCCCAAGATCAACAAGACTGGTCCTCATATGCCAATATCAGATGGAGACCAGGCCTTCCTGAAAGAGTGGCTCTCTGGAATACCTACAGTCCCATCCCATTACTGCCGCCAGGTTCCCTCTTATCAGAACAAGAAGTTCCTGGAGCCAGGAACAGTTTTGAGAGAGCTTCACAAGGAATACCAGAATGCTGCCAATGAGAATGGAAAGCGTGCTGTGAGTGAGACATACTTTCGGAAGGTTTTTGGAGAGCAGGATTACTCTGTGTTCATTCCAAAAAAAGACCAATGTGACATCTGTGTAAGCGCCAAGGTAGGAAATACAGATGAGGATGCTCTTGCTACACACTTGAGATTGAAGAGTCAGGCTCAAGCTGAAAAGGCTGCAGACAAAAATGAATCCAGTGACACACTTTCAGTGTGGACAATGGACCTTCAACGCGTTCTTCTTTGCCCCCAGACAAAAGCAAGTACAATGTACTACAAAACTAAATTACAGATGCACAACTTTACCTGCTTCAACATGAACAACAGAGATGGGTACTGTTATGCTTGGGAAGAACATGAAGGCTCCCTCAGCAGTGAGGTTTTTGCACATCTGCAGTCCAACCACTTTGAGTCTGTCCTACAGGCCAACAGAAACATTGAGAAAGTCATTGTCTGGAGTGATGGCTGCGGGTATCAGAACCGGTGTGCTACCATCAGCAACGCCTACCTTTACCTGGCCATGAAGCATGGTGTCAGCATTGAGCAGAAATTTCTAGTTGCAGGCCACACACAGATGGAGTGTGACTCCATGCACAGTCTAATTGAACGGCGCATTGTGCAAGACGTTTACACTCCACGAGATTACGTTGTCATCTTTGAGGCTGCACGCATTAATCCATCCCCATACAGGGTGACTCAACTATACCACAATGACTTCATGAAGTTATCTGGCACCTATGTCACCAATATTCGACCCGGCAAAAAAGTTGGGGACCCCACAGTCCATGACCTCCGGGCTTTGCAGTACTTGACTGATGGACGGATCAGGTACAAGCTGGATTTTGAATCTGACTGGGAAGACCTGCCTCGGCGCATCAGCATACCCGACAACAAGCCATTCAAGTGGATCCCACTCTTTCCTGCTCAGTTGCCCATCACCCTGAGGAAATACAGTGACTTACAGTCAATGAAAAATGTACTACCAAGAGTGGCCCACAAGTACTATGATGATCTTCCTCATCAGTAGTATACATAGCCTACCAAATAGTACACACACACACACGCACGCACACACACACACACGCACACACACACACCCGCACACGAAGAGAAAGAGAGAGAAGAGAGAGACAAACACACACAGACAGATACAAACACACATAGACACACGCACACCTCTTTTATGAGCCTACAGGCCTCCTCTGCAAATTAATGGGTGGGTGAGGTGAAGTGAGTAAGTCTCCTTACTCTAGCTGCCATTTTGTGATTAAAATTGAAAAGTTACAGTGTGTTATGGTTACATTATAGTATGTCATGTTCATTTTATAGTTTGAAGAAAAACTGCCTAAGTCATAGGCATAATCTGCCTAAGTCACTTTTATTAGACAAAAGAAATGATGTTGGGTTTTGTTCTTTTTCCATACTTTTCCTCACATATACTTAAATGTTCTGTGAAAATATCAATTAAAAATATGCATGTGATATTTAGAAAATTAGTTTTTTCTTGTTTTCCGAAAACACAAAAAAATGACTTAGGCAATTATGCTATCAAGCTAACGATATATATATATATATATATATATATATATATCCTCTCCTTCTTTCATTTTATAATTCTAATCATGATGATAATAACATGTCCAATGACTTTTCATGTGTATTGTATGATTCTAAAGGGGTCTTTTGAAATATGCATGTTTTTTAGATGTGTCTCAGTAAAACACTCATACATTTTCCTCTGTCTTTCTACATTTTTCACTATATTTGAGCACTTAACAAGGTAATGATATATTTATTGGTGAGTCGTCTAATCATGTCCTTCTATTTGTGGTCCATGATAGGGATGCAGGTAAGTAAGCTCCTGAAGATTATCAATGAGTGCTCTTTTGTGTCTATGGTGACTCTCTAGCTTCAGGTTATTATATTACTGAGCTCCCTTCACCTGATTAAGGTTTTATCTCCAGCCACAGCTGTTCCAAAGATTATACACTATTCTGTGACAATATTTGAGCCATGGGAGCCACGTCTCCCAGCTGGCAGGAAAAAAAACCCCTCTGTGTTTGTGTGTGCACCAGTGTGTCCACTGGTAAATTAGATGTATGTAATGTTTTGGGGAAAAAACACAAACAAACAATCACACAATCACATATTTCGCCATGTGAGAATGCACATGTATAGATATGTGACCATGCTAGTATGAAATGTAAATGTAAGAGCCAGCCAGTTTTTTTTTGTTTGTTTTTTTTGCAATGTGTACAAGGTTTTGTTACATTTGTTACCAGAACTGTGAATTGAGGGTCTCTAAATCCCTGATCCCTGTGGTCATTCTGCATTTCCTGTCTCTGAGAGGGCTTAAATACTCTGAAGTTCAGTGTAATAATTTAAAGGTTTATCTGGCCTTAATTGTGTTGACATCTTTAATTAACCCAAGTTTAACAGATTCCTGATGAGAAAACACAAACATGGCTCATAGTAACGCTCCTGTTTCAGAATTAACGAAGTTGTCTTTTCCAGTACACAATGGCGTGTCCAGCGGGGTGGCCTGGGGGGGCACAGGCCACCCCCCAAACCAGACTGGCCACCCCAGGTGCCACCCCAAAGGCAAAACAATAAAATTCAATCAAATATCAAATGTCCGATTATGTTTTCACGGTGACGCTCAGATATCCGAGTGTAAGTGAATGCAGCATCGCTTCTGCGCTATGCGCATCACGTTAGCAAAGGTAGGAGAGCCAAGCGCGAAAGATGGCACTGCAGGAAACAATTTTTCGGTGAAAGAAAATGAGGACAGAATAAATGTCCCGGTAAGTAATATCAAGTTTGTTGAGTTTAGTAAACTTCGGTGAAATTAGAATACCAAGGAAAAAAATAACACTTAAAGAATTATTGCAGCTGTGGAATATTTCAGACAGTATGCTACTGAGGGCAGCTAACATAAGAGTTATGAGTTATAAGATATAATCTAAGTCGTAACATTGCTGTATGGCGCTGCAGATTTGGTTGCAGGTTAACATAGCTGGACTGGCCATCGGGCATACCGGGCATATCCCCAGTGACTTATTTTTCATTTTTTTTGTAATGGCATGAACAATGAGAGGTGGTGGATTGGCCAGATGCAGGTCGATGTGTAGAAATAACTCCGTTGTTTGGTGGTGGCTATGACGGGGCTTCCACAGAGGCAACAGGTGGATGAGGGAAGGGGAGGCAGGAGGAGAGTAGTACGGTGGCCCCTAGAGACAAAGCACGTACAAACTCCAAAACACTTACAAAATCCAAAACACTTGCAAAATCCAAAACACATGCAAGCTCCAAAACACTTACAAAATAAAAAACACATGCAAAAGACAAAACACGTACAAAATATAAAACACATGCAAAATACAAAACACGTACAAAATCCAAAACACATGCAAACTCCAAAGCACTTACAAAATCCAAAACACGTGCAAACTCCAAAACACTTACAAAATAAAAAACACATGCAAAAGACAAAACACGTACAAAATACAAAACACATGCAAACTCCAAAACACGTACAAAATCCAAAACACATGCAAACTCCAAAACACGTACAAAATACAAAACACGTACAATATACAAAACACGTGCAAAATACAAAACACGTACAAAATACAAAACACGTACAATATACAAAACACGTGCAAAATACAAAACACGTACAAACTCCAAAACACGTACAAAATCCAAAACACATGCAAACTCCAAAACACGTACAAAATACAAAACACATGCAAAATACAAAACACGTACAAAATACAAAACACGTACAATATACAAAACACGTGCAAAATCTAAAACACGTGCAAAATCCAAAACACATGCAAAATCCAAAACACGTACAAAATCCAAAACACGTACAAAATACAAAACACATGCAAAATACAAAACACGTACAATATACAAAACACGTGCAAAATACAAAACACGTGCAAACTCCAAAACACTTACAAAATACAAAACACATGCAAAATACAAAACACGTACAAAATACAAAACACGTGCAAAATACAAAACACGTACAAAATACAAAACGCGTGCAAAATCCAAAACACGTACAAAATACAAAACACGTGCAAACTCCAAAACACATGCAAAATAAAAAACACATGCAAAATACAAAACACGTGCAAAATACAAAACACATGCAAAATACAAAACACGTACAAAATACAAAACACGTGCAAAATACAAAACACGTGCAAAATACAAAACACGCGCAAACCCCAAAACACGCGCAAACCCCAAAACACGCGCAAACTCCAAAACACAACGGAAGTGCTCCAGGACGCTAGGGGCAGTGTCGAGCTTTTGTTACCTAGTAACTACACAAGCCAGGAAGTACCAATGACCGGATTTGGGGTCTGCAGCCTTAAAGGCCGCATTTTAAGGCCGATTATGTCACAGCGACACGACAAAGACTGTCCCAATTCAAAGGCTGCTCGAAATGCGGCCCTCAAATGTGTCCTTAATTTCCCTGAATTTTAAGGATGGGTCTGTGTAGCCTTCATGGCCCAACATATCCCAGACTTCATAGCGCGGCGGTGGTTTGGATAATTTTGCCGAAAAAAAACGGCGGAAGCGGAGCGGACGAAGAGTAAACTTCCAGAAGTAAGTACTGAATATTATGTCACTTATTTATGCGCAAATGTTTTTATAATGAAGAACATTAAAACATTACTGTTGGCAACATGTCGGGAAAGTTATGTGACATTAGCGACGTTTGTACTAACTTGGTTTTAAAGCCTTCACTTCAAAATATTCGCCGTTCAATAGCTGACTTTAATCTTACAGAGAATGTGATGATTTTATGCGTAATTAAAGTCAGTCATGTCAGTCAGCTGACGGTTCACTCCTTAAGCTGAAAGAAAGATGCTTTAATCACAGGAGTCACACATGTGTCCACTGTACCATCTGGGAACTCTTCTTGTTTAGCACTCGTAATGACACAAACACTAAATCCTCCTTCTCTGGTGCTGTTTTGTAGCAGTGTGTACACCTGAGACTGTCACCTGTCTGTCCTGCACTCTCTCTCTGTTTCTTTCTCTCTGATTGTGGAATAAAAGTATGAACATGTATTTATAAGTCACACTTGTGTTTGAATCCTGCAGCTTATCACACATTTGATTTCTATGTGTGACACCTGCAAGTGTCCAGAGTGAGGACAGACTGAGGGACCCACTGCATTACATCATCTGTGAGGCTTTGCACCCCTGATGATCCACCAGGACAATCTCAGCAGTATGTGAGGAAGAGGAGGAGGAAGAGCCAGCAGCAGCTGACAGATGGAGAGAATAGACAGACTGTTCCCTGTTTGTGAAGGACTGCTAGAAAAGTTTAAAATAACTAATTGTCTGTCCTGAATCAGTCTTATTAGGTAATGTTCAAATAATTTTATCATTCCAGTGTTTCCAGTGTGGGAGAAAGTACTCAGGGCCTTCAAGTTACGCACTATGAAAGGCAGCAACAAGTTTAATGTTCAGAAACCTAAAGTCTGTATCAGCAGCAGAATGGAACTAAAAATAAATGTTTGTTTCAGTTCTATGAAGCTTTGAGTATTTTGGATCAGTAGCACTGCTGTGTTTGTTGCATCATATTGCTGTAATTGTTTATATGCTTTATATATTCTGAGGTAAGTTGATCTATAGTGTTACATCATATTCTATAAGGATGTTATGTGTTTGTATACTTTCTGCCCAGTTTGACCCATTTAGCAGACGTCAGCCTGTTTAAAGCTCTGATATCTATTCTGTATGACTTAAAGCAGTTATGACATGGTCTGATTTTCTCACCCAATAAAGGAATATTTAATACATCAGTCTACTCTTCATTTTATCAGAAACATATATATACTATTATATATTGTACATATATTTATTAGTTTCAGATGTAGCCATTCTTGTATTTTGCTTGTTTACATTATTGTATTTTGCACAACTCTGTTGCTTGTGAAGCTCGCACACAAGAATTTCACTCACATGTGCTGTACCAATGTACCTGCACATGTGATGTGACAATAAAAGTGATTTGATTTGAAACAGCTCACAGCTTGTACATTTTCTTTTTACACATGTATGTAAGCATTTGAGCCAAATTTAGTAATGCCAACATACTGAAGGAACAACATTTGTCTCTTATATATGATACACCTATGCACTGTCAATATACATTTTGAACCAGCTGCAGATGTCAGAGTAACAACTGACTGACCCCCACATAAAGTGCGTTACAGTAGTCCACAGGGGAAGAAATAAAAGCATGGATCACGGTTTCAAAGTGCTGCCTAGAAAGAAACGATTTCACTCTTGCCAGTCGCCTTAAATGATAAAAATGGACTGGTCCAACTTAAAACCAAGGGCAGTAACAACAGGTTTAAAATAAACCTCCAGGGGTTCCAAATGAAAAGAAGAGGACTCACAGGGGCCACTGGGTCCAAACACCAACAAACCTGTTTTCTTTTCATTCAAATTTAAAAAGTTTAGAGCCAACCAAGCTTTAATGTCATCTAGGCATGTCAAGAGAGGTTTTATTCAGATGCCATCCTTCGGCTTCAGTGGCAAATAAATTTGGCAGTCATTCCTATATACTTGTCTTTGAGTGAAGATTTAACTGCAACTTGAATCTGTACTGAAGCTCAGTATTTGACAAAGAGTTCATGTTCACTGCTGTAATACCTAATAATGACTAATATAATAACCATAATATTGGCCATATTATATTTACATTACCAAAGTGATATGACTTTAGTCTCATGAACAACATTAGCTAATTGTTATTTACTAGCTAATCTTAAATGACTGTTCAGTACAGAAATGAAGCCCAAAAATCATGTTTTACTGTCCTGTGGTCTCAGCCTCAGATACTTATCAAATCACACAAAGCTCTTGTAGAAACAAACAAACAAATGAAAAAAAATATGTTCTCCTTCATTTCTGTCAAAAAAAGTTGTATGACACGTTTCCAGCTGTTAGTATCATAGTTGCTAGGCAACCTGGGAAGCGCAACGGAGACTAGAGCCCATGTGTTTGCAACAAACTTGCCGTTTATTTTACAAATCGAGCTCAACACTGCCCCTAGCGTCCTGGAGCACTTCCGTTGTGATTTGGATTTTGTACGTGCTTTGGATTTTGTACGTGTTTTGTATTTTGCATGTGCTTTGAATTTTGTACGTGTTTTGGATTTTGCACGTGTTTTGGATTTTGCATGGGTTTTGGATTTTGTATGTGTTTTGGAGTTTGCATGTGTTTTGAATTTTGTACGTGTTTTGGATTTTGTATGTGTTTTGGAGTTTGCACGTGTTTTGAATTTTGTACGTGTTTTGGATTTTGTATGTGTTTTGGAGTTTGCACGTGTTTTGAATTTTGTACGTGTTTTGGATTTTGCACGTGTTTTGGATTTTGTATGTGTTTTGGAGTTTGCATGTGTTTTGAATTTTGTACGTGTTTTGGATTTTGTATGTGTTTTGGATTTATAATAATAATAATAATAATAATAATGGATACTTTATTGATCCCCATGGGGAAATTACTTGTTTTTCTCTGCATTTGACCCATTAACTCAGTTTTGCACGTGTTTTGGATTTTGTACGTGTTTTGGATTTTGCATGTGTTTTGGATTTTGTACGTGTTTTGGATTTTGTATGTGTTTTGAATTTTGTACGTGTTTTGGATTTTGTATGTGTTTTGGAGTTTGCATGTGTTTTGAATTTTGTACGTGTTTTGGATTTTGTATGTGTTTTGGAGTTTGCACGTGTTTTGAATTTTGTACGTGTTTTGGATTTTGCACGTGTTTTGGATTTTGTATGTGTTTTGGAGTTTGCATGTGTTTTGAATTTTGTATGTGTTTTGGATTTTGTATGTGTTTTGGATTTTGCATGTGTTTTGGATTTTGTACGTGTTTTGGATTTTGCATGTGTTTTGGATTTTGTACGTGTTTTGGATTTTGTATGTGTTTTGAATTTTGTACGTGTTTTGAATTTTGTACGTGTTTTGAATTTTGTACGTGTTTTGGAGTTTGCACGTGTTTTGGAGTTTGCACGTGTTTTGTATTTTGTACGTGTTTTGGATTTTGTATGTGTTTTGGAGCTTGTACGTGTCTTGGATTTTGTACGTGTTTTGGATTTTGCATGTGTTTTGGATTTTGTATGTGTTGAGGAGTTTGTGCGTGCTATTTGGAATTTGTAAGTGTTTTGGAGTTTATACATGCTTTGTCTCTAGGGGCCACCGTAGGAGAGACCCGAAGCAGCCACCAGTCCGAGTGTCAGGTGAACTGAACTTCAGGTAAGAAGTTATGACCTGCAGTCTATCTGGGTCAGATATAAACCAAGTTTAGGTGGAGTTTATTTTCATGTTGCTGACTTTTTACTGTCAGTTGCAATAACTCATACTGCGTTCTAGCCAGTTTGACGGAGTTTTTATACAGCTGGGTGGGTGCTATGATGTTACTGATAGTGAACTTTATTTTATTCATAAGGTTAGTAGAGTTGCCAACGGCTCCTTAAAAAAATGGAATGGTCCCTCATTCAGAGAAAATATTACGCGTTTCGTATTGAGCTGAGAAGAGACGCAGTTTGTCCCGGACTTTAGCTAGAATGGAAAAAAGACACAAAGCTGGATTTATTCTGTCTTTATGCTGCACAGCTGCCTCTTCTTCTCTCATTCTCTCCCCCTCCCTCTCCTGTTGCTACTTCAATCATGAAACTGATCAATGATCAGCTGATCGGCTTTTCTCTCTTGTTTATCGCCCACTTTGCGCCAGAAAGAGGAAACCAGCGGATGTCGCGCTAAACAACAGCAGCACGTTTAAGCTTGATCAGCTGTTGTTAGAATGTATTTAATATTAATTTCTAGTATCAGCTGATGTTTGCTGGAGCCACAGCTGTAAAGCTGCTGGTCATGATGTCTGTTTAGATATGTGGTGAGAGGGAAACATGAAGATGAAACCAGGAGATGTCCTTACTGAACCATCAGAGCTGAACAGGTGATGGAGAAACAGGTTTACCTTTTAGGTGACATGAATGAGTTGAAGGGAAGTTATGAACTGTTTCCGAGAGACAAATAACCCCAGGATCCTTTTTTATGTAGCTGACAGCTGGTAACTGTGCAGGGGCGGGTCTAGCAAAGTTTTGCCAGGGGGCCAGGTAGGGCATTAACAGGGAAAGGTGGGCACAAAGAAATACTTTTCTTTCTTATTCTCATTTAAAATACCTAGTTTTTATTAAATAATTATCTAAATCTTACAACCAAAGTTTTTATCTGACGTAAAATGTATAGAAATCATACATATACCAACAAGACTGTACATCACTGTCACAACAGGGTTTGTTTTCAGTCAAAGTCTTTATGGCTTTACTACCTGGTGGGTCGGTCTGTAGTAAAAATGCCCAATTTTTTTGTCCCAGTCCAGCCCTGCAGGTTAATACTGGCAGTGTCACCATGCCAGCTGACTGTATTTTATCATCAGCCAGTGTTGTTCTTTATCAATATTACCAAAGTTTACCATAAGGCAGCATAGAAAGTATTTACTTGCTTTCAGGTTTTATTCAAATATTAGTCTTTTCATTTGTTTCCCCACTTTTTTCCTGTTTCAAAATCAAACACCAGTTTGTGAGAAGATTATCTTCTTTTTTTAACAGGCAGATAAAGTTTTGCATTGGCATTGGCTAATTTGTCAATTGTTTGTTACAAATGTTCGTATTTTAATTTTCAAAAATGTTTTTGCCCAAAACATATGTGCACTATATGTCAGTAAAAATACTATGCAAATATTGCTGTCCTTGAATGCTGAGTAAACACTGACAAAGCACTGATTGTATCTCTTGTGCTTTATCAACGCAGTATCTAAAAACTTTGCACCGTAGTGGTTAAAATCTCATTCTAATAAGAGTTAAAAGTGCATTTGGTTATTAGGTTTATAGGATTATTGAATTATGGTTAAGGGTTGGTAGAATTTTTTTTTTAAACATTATCTGCCAATTAAATCTGCCACCCTTCTCCAAATCTGTGCCCCTACCTGGCCCCCCCAACAAAAATTTTCTAGACACGCCACTGCGTACAGACTGTAAAACAACCTTCCACCGCTGCCTGGATGTTACATTATTTTTTTTGTCTTATTCATTAAATTTTATCATTATTTTGCAATAATGTTATCTCATTCATCCTTCCATTCTCTTCCACTTATCCTTCAGTGTCACAGGGGAGCTGGAGCCCATCCCTGCTTTAGGGCAAGACGTGAAGTACACTGTGGACAGGTCACCAGTCTAATGCAGGGCTAACACAGAGAGACGGGCAAGCATTCACAAACACCTATGGGTAATATAGACTCACCAACTAACTTAACCCTACTAATTACATGTCTTTGGACTGTGTTAGGAAGCCACACAAACATGGGGAGAACATCTAAACTCCAAACAGAAAAGCCCCTGGCCAGCTGATGGAGTCGAGCTCAGGACCTTCTTGCTAACCACCACCTGCTGCCCGTTATCTCATTTTATTTTAATTTACCCTCTGGGTATTCTAATTTTGGTCAATGTCAAATTATTTTTCAAATTATTATATTTATTATCAGGTAAATTTTCTAAAATTAAAAAAAGAAATTACAAAATTGAAAAACATGTTGCAAAGGTATTTTTCATATAACTCTTATGAATTAAGTAGGTGTCTTTTTAGTTTTAGTCATTTCATAAAGGAGTTTACAAAACCTTTTGAAAGAACTTGACTGGATTAGATTTCAAATCTTAAGTGAATTTGAAATTTAAAGTTAAAGCATAAATACCAAATAAACCAAATAACAGGCAGTATCAAACATTAGATGATTTTAAGGTCACCGAATGGCAACAAATTCTCTACCAGGGCGAATACTCCCATTCTGGCTGGCATTTTGGTATCAATTCATTAAAAAAAAGGGTGGGATAAAACACTCTTTTGAAAGAGCTACTAAGTTTAAATTTCAAAGTTGCAGGGCTTTTTTAGGTTTCAGATGTCTGTTTGTGAGGTTGTGTATTTTACTTAGTTTTCATTAAATTTTACCATAGAACTCCATGGTTTCATGTAGTTCTGAAAACTGCTTGATGAAGTTTGGGGAAACATCATAGTTATGAGTTGCTCATCCATGATGACCTAGCATGTTGAAATGACTCTTACCCAGTGTGATCAAATGTGATGTGATGCCAAGGGTTATTTCCACATGTGAAAAGTTACTGAGTTCATCACAGCGCCAGTGTCTAAGAACACCTTGTGTGCATCAGTGAGATGCCACCAGCTTTGATAAAACAGCAATATTATGATAACAAGTTTGGAATAGCCAGCTTTAAAAGATACACTCTCTACTGGTGTTAAATTAGGAAGAAACATTGGTCTCCTGGGTTTTTCATCTAGCACTACTAGAGGGTGCTGTCACAACAGAGTACCATAGGTTGCAATAAGCTGCTTAAACAAAGAACCCACAGGGTCATTTGTTTTCTGAGGGGATTGTATTAAAATGCCAATAGTCCTGCATTCTAAATTGCTGAAGGTCTGACAGTTTTAGACAAAAGCACCGTGTACTTTAGTGGCCTTGAGCACAAAGCCTTAAGTAAAAACACCCATTTTGCATCTTTTGAAGAGATGAGGTGAAGCCCAAGTTGCCCAAAGCAGCATCAGCTCATTACAAAGAGAAAGAGGTGAGAGACATGGAATGGCGTTTGATCTCTACTCTGCCCCCTGCCACTCTCTGTCCACACTCAGCCTTACAACAGACCCAACTTCTTTTTTTTTTTTGCACTTTACAATCCTTTGTGCTCTTGTGTACGGCCTCACCACCAGTGATATTGGCGTCACTGCAAGATTTTGTGGAAATATACCGACCTGGAGTTGAGTCTGAGGTATGTAATGTGACAGTGCAGATCTACTGGCTTGTCCCCATGTTACTCTGCACCATGCAGAAAACATCCCCTTATTATCAGACAAACTGAAGCCTTTTAAGGTAGTCCATACTCTGCATTGCTATAAACCTCTCCCTAAGCAGGAGAAGCCCGATAGTTTTAAAGCACTGACAAAATCAAAGAAGCTCTGGAAAACCTCCTGTGTTGTACCAGTGCCAAAGACTTCACGCCCCAAGGACCTCAACAGCTACAGGCCGGTGGCTCTGACATCCCACCTGATGAAGACCCTGGAGCGGTTGGTCCTGGCTCAGCTTCGGCGCCTAATAAGCTCATCACTGGACCCACTTCAGTTTGCCTACCAGCCTGGCATTGGAGCGGATGATGCCGTCATTCACCTCCTACATCGTTCCCTCGCTCACCTGGAGACCGCTGGAAGCACTGTGAGAATCATGTTCTTTGATTTCTCCAGTGCCTTCAACACCATTCTTCCCTCGGTTCTAAAGGACAAGCTGGTGAACTCTGGAGTGGACCATCACCTCACTACCTGGATCCTGGACTACCTCACCGACCGACCACAGTATGTGAGGACTCAGGGCTGTGTGTCGGACAGGGTCGTCTGCAGTACGGGGGCCCCACAGGGAACGGTTCTGGCTCCGTTCCTCTTCACCATCTACACTGCAGACTTCTCCCACAATTCCACCCAGTGCTTCCTGCAGAAGTTCTCTGATGACTCTGCAATAGTCGGCCTCATCACTGATGGGGACGACAAGGAGTACAGAGGTCTGACCCAAGACTTTGTGGACTGGTGCCAGCTGAACTACCTCCAGATCAACGCCAGTAAAACCAAGGAGCTGGTGGTAGACTTCCGCAGGCACAAGCATTCTCCACTGCAACCACTGAACATCCAAGGTATGGACATTGAGGCTGTGGACAGCTACAGGTACCTTGGTGTTCATCTGAACAATAGACTGGACTGGACTCATAACTCAGACGCCCTCTACAGGAAAGGGCAGAGCAGGCTGTACCTGCTGCGGAGACTCAGGTCGTTTGGAGTGGAGGGCCCACTCCTGAAGAAATTCTATGACTCTGTTGTGGCTTCTGCTATCTTTTATGGCGTGGTCTGCTGGGGCGGCAGCATCTCTGCTGGGGACAGGAAGAGACTGAACAGGGTGATCCGAAGGGCCAGCTCTGTTCTAGGATGCCCTCTGGACCCAGTGGAGGTGGTGAGTGACAGGAGAACGGCGGCTAAGCTGTCATCCCTGATGGACAACATCTCCCACCCCATGCAGCAGACTGTGACAGCACTGAGCAGCTCCTTCAGTGGGAGACTGCGGCACCCACGGTGTGGGACGGAGAGATTTCGCAGGTCTTTCCTCCCCACTGCTGTCAGACTCCATAATAAAGACTTTAACTGATCAAGCACACACATCCATACATATGCAATAATACTAAGTGCAATAATCCTTTCTGTCATCGTTGTATTTTTACTCAGTTGTATATAGTATTTGTATTTGTATTCTATTTTTATCTTATTGTATATTTATTTTATTTTATTCTACTGTATATAGTATTTTATTCTATTCTGTACAGTTGTGTACTGTATTTATTCTTATTGTATTCTAATTTTTGCCTCATAACTTTTGCACTGTCCACTTCCTGCTGTGACAAAACAAATTTCCCACGTGTGGGACTAATAAAGGTTATCTTATCTTAAAGAAACCGATTCTCACCATCCCCCTGGTCTCCCCAGGTAGGAATAAGCCCCATGAAGTAGTTGCTTGCCTATCTGGAACTGTTATGTAAATTTAACCCTCTCAAGGCAGGCGTTGCCGATTTGCAACAGTTAAAAACTAACAACTTTATTACCCCACATACATATTTTATGAGTTTTTTTTACTCAGAAGTACCACTGCAGGACTTGGTTGTGCATTAGCAACAAAAAGTTTAATTTGAGCCTGAGAGGGTTAAAGGGGGGCAGTAGAGTCTGTGGATTTTTTTTCCAAAGCAGCAGAGGCTTAAATGCAAGAAATTCTGTCCTGGTTGGCTGCTTTGAAACTGAAACCTTATCTGTCTGGAGCCTTGACACTTTCAGTCTAACCCAGGTAGCTTTGATGGACAAGGTAGAAATGTGTGTATGTATCAAGTTTGCTTCTGAAATGTGCAAACCAGGAAAGCTTTTAAGATAAGTGGTCAATGCCGTATTATTATGTGATCCGATGCCATCATTATTGAGACCTCTAGGTGGTAGCAGTGATCTACTCAGATCCTCTCGTTCTCAGCTCCTCTGATTTCTGCTGATGAGAGCTGTAGTCACTAAGAAAAGGATCTGTGACCACTGAGAGAGGAAATAGGTAGTGCAGAGACAAAGGGATGAAAAGAGAGAAAAGGCTGCATTGGCCTTTGATTCAAGCAGATATACAGTGGGTTAAGGTGCCTCTTTCTTTCACGATGTCTCCCAGTCTTTACCTCTTGCACTTCATTCTTTCATTGTTCTCACCCAGTCACCATGAAGTGTTTTAAAAAGTCATCCAATTTCAATGTCCTTATTGAAGAAACATGCACTGGAACTGAGCAACTGCACTTTTGCTGAGGCCATTTGGGGATATACTGTGGTGCAATGCACTCTGTGTTCTGAAGGTGTGGTCCCTCTATCAGTATCACTCTTTAAAAATAGACTGTTGGTATCCTGCTGAGCAGAAACCATTAAACAAATGACTTTTTAGCCCCAAGCTGACTTTGAAAAACATTTTGGGTTACAGTGTATACTGTTAGTGCAAAGAACAGAGTCACTTTGTTTTATCTTTCGTCTCTTCCCTCCTCTAGGCTGCACTTGTTTCTGGGTTACCATTTGCATAGGCTGTTCAACCTGTGCCTGCGCGCGCATGCTTGGAGTGTTCATTTATGATTTTGTTTTTGCCCTAGGGAATATTTAAAGGGTAAATATTTTCAGGTAGCATGCACATTTCTGTTATTATCATATTAGACTAGAATTTAAATGCCAGTATAGGTTTTTACCTTCTTCATCAAAATGACACCGGTGTAGGAGAAGGTGGTACAGCTTCATCTGTCTGAAAATAAAGTCACACTGATCATATCAGCTCACCAATTAATCTCACCAGTGTGAGATTTATCAGTAAAGAAAAGTTTCGAAAAGCCACGTAGTCAAATTCTATATTTAAGACAATCAAGAAAGATTGTTTTTGCCAGTGGAACAGTGGATTACATGCAAAATAATACCCCTCCTACTTTTTCCCAAATACTTTGTGGGGAGGAAGCCCACACTTATGTAAAAAGGAAGAGAAAACATAACATTGAACACATTTTCTTCCCATACATAATGCCTCTCTGCTTGTCAACCCAAATTTGTGACTTGTTTCATCTTGGAAATATCACTGAATCCAAGTAATCAGGAGACTGACAGAATAAAAACAAGAGAATTTATTTATATAAGCACCACAGATTTCAAAGACTTTCCATGGCAGCCAACATTTTTTACATCACGAAGTTTTGTATTTGTGAAAAGCAGCATCAGCACAAACAAAACGTTGGACCATTGGCAATGAGTACAAAGAATACAGAGTAATAGTGCACTCAACCTCAAAACTTTAAAGGCATACACGTTAAGGAATATAGAAAAGAAAACAGCAGAACTCTCTGAAAAATTTTTTTTTCACTATATTTATTAAAGGGCAAAAAAGATTCAGCATCCATCTTTTTTGCTGATGACGGCTTATTGCTGAAACGCGTCCATCTGTTTTGCCCTTTAATAAATATAGAACAATTTTTTTCAGAGAGTGCTGCTGTTTTCACTTTTTTCTGAGTAGAAATCGACAAATTTAGTAGACTGAAAAAATGTGATTCTTACCCTTTTAACTACAGGAACCTATAAATCAGTGTGAAGCATAACATTTCATACTTGTCCGGTTTTAAACAGGTGCGATAAGATAAAATTCCCAGTGTGTAATATTCATATTATTTTTAAGTTCAATGTTTAGAGCCTAGGTTATACACAAATCAGTTTATTACATTTCCTTCACAGAAGCTTTGATTACATTTTCACTTTTCATGGTGTAAAATAGAAAAATAAATTAAAAAAAATACAATGTCTGTACAAGAAATTGCATATTGAATTACTGTTGATGTGTATAGAGCTTGCATAAACAACATGTCCTTTCAATATCATCATCAGGTCTAGATCTTACTGCAGAAGACACACTGAATGCCTGTGTGTGTGTGTGTGTGTGTGTGTGTGTGTGTGTGTGTGTGTGTGTGTGTTCTTGTGCCAGCAGCATTATGTGCAAGACCAGGTGATAATTCATGCTTCACAGGCCCCACAGCCTTTCCATTATGCTATGGGTTCAAAAAGTTAAGGGTGGCATATTGCAGTGCAAATTGCAGGCAAAAGCATGACAGAACTGAGTGGAATCAATTACAGCTAGTATGACACACATCAAAAGAAAGAAGGAAGCAAGCTACCTTGATAAAAAGAAGTCATGTGTTGGATGAGAATTCACATTCTTTGAAGACAAGCTACAGGACATTTGTAACTTATTTTCAGTCTTTCTTCACAACTAATTTTTCTAAGAGGAGATATTTTGGTGCAGTAGTCATAGGGTGAGATGGTATTGGATGCAAGGTAATTAAGTATTAAATATAGTAGTGGGAACCAATGTAAATTAATACTTTAACAATTCTGTTTTGCAGTGTTAGTCAGTAAGTGACCGGCTGCTCCCGTATGGGAATAGAACGATGCCACCTTATCCCATAGGCCAGCCAATAATGCGATTCACACTCATATATACGCAGCTAATCAACGTTGTTGACAGGCTATGACAGCGTCCATATGTGCCAACACCGGTGTTTTAGCTAGAAAAGTGGCGTGGCTGATGGGGAGTGAAGCCATATAAATGACAACATGTACAACCATTGGAGATGTGAGCAGGACAGACAGAACAATTGACGGAAAAAGTGTGGACTTTATACCAGTTTTTAAATTGTGTTGATAGGCCACGTAAAACCAGAGTTATGATAAAAATATATGCAATGTTTGGTTTTCTTCCTGAATACTATCGTTGTTTACATTTACTGCGGGAAGAAACGGTAAAAACAACGTTTTATAAGGAAAACGCTGGAAAGCACTCTCCGCCTGTGAGCAAAACCAAAACCAAAAAACCCCCCCGCCCTCTCCTATTGGTGGGAAAATGTACCATGTCGACCAATCAAAAAAAGGATATGGCAACGTGGCATTTACATGTTTAGGAAGAGGGAAGTTTTAGGAGTGACGGCGGTGTTTTGAGATGTGAGAGATTTGCAACGTTTAGTGCAAATCTTGTGTAGTTAGTGTGTAGTGTAGTCAATAGTTTAGTTCAAGTTATTGTTACTTCCAATAGTGTTAACATACTACACAGGTCATGAACAAGATTTTTTTAAATTTTAGATAGATATTATTTTATTTGAACATGCAAATATAATTGAAATAACAACAGAGAAAAACTAAAAACTAAAAAAACGTAAAACTCATCAAGTTTTCATGTATATATCTATGTCTACAGAATGCATGTGCTCGAAAAGGAGTAGGATGAAGTTTACACGTTTCTTGTTCCAACCCCCTTATTTCAAATTTCATTGAATTCAACATTATTTGATCATATATGGTTAACTATGTACAAGTCTAACACATTGAACATACACAAATAAAACCATTTTCAGCATGTAAACCAGAACAACAACAAACTACATTTTTACATAAACTAATCACCCTGTCTATAACACCCGCTTAATCTCTGAGCTTATTTTATATCTATGTGACAAACACCTTAATGAACACTTAAGGTTGGGTTACTCAGGCCTTGATCTATAAAAAAATGAGGACACAATGAGACAACTCAGTCACTGAGAGGAAGATTTCGTATATTCATTCAAGTTATTATTTTTGAACAATCGTGAATTTGAACAATTTTTGTATTGATGTACTTGTCTTGATTTCATCTGTACAGGTGTTCCACACACTAACTCCTCTGACTGTAATGCTCTGATATTTTATATTTGTCCTTACTACTGGCTTGCTGAACATAAGGATTCCTCTCAGGTCATGAGTATTTGGTCTTATTTGGAACAAGTTCTGAATGTTGTGGGGCAAAGATTTATTCGCTGCTTTGTACATTGTTTGCGCAGTTCTTAGGTCAACCAAATCTTTAAATCTGAGAATATTTAATTTGATAAAAAGTGGATTTGATGGTTCTCTTGAAGTAGCTTTATTTATTATCCTTATTGCGCTTTTTTGCAGAATGTATATTGGATGAGTGTGTGTCTTATATGTGTTTCCCCACACTTCCACACAGTATGTCATGTACGGCAGTATAATAGAACAATAGAGAGTATATAATGTTTGATTTATGAGATCTTTAACCTTGTAGAGAATTGCCAGAGACTTCGATATTTTGCCTTTGATATTGTAAGTGGGCTAAAGCAGTTATTTAAAAGTAGTCTAACATAAATGTAAATGTTGTAATTTGATTATTTTAATAAACCATGTAACTTGGATGGATTCTATGCTGGCGTGACCACAGTGCACACATCTGCTGTTGCTCACAGTGGTCCAAGGGAGCGCTCAGGGAGTTTGTGTGTTCGCTCGGACACATGAAAAATCAGAGGGAACATTGGTGGGAACTATTGCTAGAGACAGCCCTCAGCATGTGCAAAATCCTGTACCATTTACATAAAACATGAAATGTATAATTCTGCAAAGTTACTGTTGTGAGACCATACTTCATGGTAATTGAAATTCAGTTTATTTAAATAAGTCTACTGTTCATGCACATATACAACCCGCTGTAAAATGAAGAACTGCATGTTCCTGGAAATACAATGAATTCACATCATTTAGTGTAATCCTTGAGCTATAGAGCCCCTGTATTCTATTCGTGCTAGGGCCAAAGGGCAGTTACACTAATCAAATTGTTGATAAAATATAATAAATGGATAGTACAAAATGCTGTAGGAGCTGAGCTACAAATATATAAATGCAACAGTAAAGTAAGGTAACGTAAATTTCAATAGTGCAACTGTTGCTATTACAGATGGTAATCTTAAAGGACTAGTGTAATTTTTGTTTCCACAGTTCAAAATAATAATAGCTGATGCAACACTGAGGATCTACAAACCTCTGATAGATTAGAGAAGCGCTAAATTAGAACCAGACTATCTACTATTTAACCACAGATATGACTTTGGTAAAATGTAAATACTCATTATGTTATCAGGCTTTCAGTGACAGTATTTTTCAGGTAATGCTTATTCTTCCTAATTTTTCAAATTTTTCTTGAAACAATTACTAATTAGGGCTTTATTGTTTATGTGTTCAAATTGCCCCCAAAATAGGGAGTAATGAAGTAGAAATACTTAGTTGCAGTAGAATTTTCATATATCTGTACTTACTTGAAAATGTATTTTTCTGACTTTTTACTTTTCCTCCCAACGTTTTAACACAATTATCTCTACATTTTCAAAACAGGCTTAAATCTTACTTCAGGTTTAAGACATCTGAGGGGGATTCTTTCTAAAATCATCAAAATTATATAAAAATAAATGAACAATAACACATAAAAGAAGATCCTATTGGTATAACTATTAATGGTGCTTATCACAGACAAAGAGATGAAAGGGCCAAAAATCATATAATGCATGCATCATTTATTTTATTGTAGTCAGATTTTAAACTGAGTTGGAATAATCCAGAATGCTGTTTTTGGTGTAGATGTTGCACTTCAGCATCTAGCTAGCGATACAAAAGAGAAACAAGCATAACAGGAGTAACAGGGATTACAGGTAATCAAATCCAAAAATACATAAACTCATTTATGTTATTACAAGGCTGCATGAAAGTGCAGTTTAGTGCAGGCTACTGTGCTTAGTTTGCAGTACTGTGGTGAAGTTTAAAGTAATGCATTATGTGGGACTTGCGCAAAGCAGCTGTGGTGTTAATTGTCAGTGTAAGGTATCATCAGGTGAATTGATACTAAACATCAATTCAATAAATTTAAGGTGACGATGCTGATAAGAGTTCCAGATTTACACTATTTAAGACTAGAAAACCCAGGCTTATCTTGTAAAAAAATCAATTAAAAAAAATCTACAAAGAGCAGCAGAAGTTATTGTAGCATGTTCATTCCACATATTGCACCACTGCGATTTTAGGGTTCCCACGCATGCCAAATACCAGTTTAACCTGTAACGATACTCATTTCCATATTTTGTTTTAGGTGTGGAAGCAAAGTCACCCATCTAGAAAATGGAGCCATTCTTTTGGTTTTTTTGCTCTTCCCATTGAATTTCTCTGCCTGTGTACTACATAACAGATGTTCAAGTCTGTGAATTAATTAGAATTAAAATTTAAGTTGAAACAAAGTTTGTATTCCTTGGTATATAATACTTTTTTATTATGATGATGACGCTGATTATTATTATTATTACATTAATGTGACATACATCTTAAAAATGTCCTATTTTAACTTATTAGACAAAAAAAATCATGTATATCAAATGTGTGCACCAACAACCTTCTTTACAGTTATTTTAAGACATTTCACTGTGGTCAAATGCAGTGGTGCTAAAGACCAACAAACAGGCCTATAGGTTTGGATGGCAGGGAAAAATTTCTGCATGCGTAACTCTGACAAGACCAACACCTAATGTTATAACCCTACTAGTAGCATGATTAGGATACTAATTGTGCTGCTACTAGAACGATTAGTATCCTACTTGGTTAGGATCGCTGTTCAGATGATGGCATTTTCTCTATCAAGCACTTAATTTTTGTCGTAAACAGTCTGACAAAACTATATTAAGGAAATGAATTTTGTATTCATGTTCTAAAACTGGTCATTCAGTGCATTTCAACTAGAAATTCTGAAGAATATTACAAATAACATTTCTACAGTTATTAGACATCAAATTGAAAAGTTAATACACGCAGTTGTGACTTCGTGACAGATTTAATGGAAGGAATAACTGTTTAAACTGACCAAAACACAATCAGTAGTGACCTGTTGATTTGTTAAATGAGAAAGAGAGAGCATCAGGACACACTATCAGCACATAAGCAGCTACAACAGATACAGTGAACTACACAGAAATGCAGACTGTTAGAGAATAATAAGCATAAACAACATACTGGCTCATCTACATGAGCAGAGCACGTTGTTGCTTATGTGTGATTTCTTTCTTTCTTTTTTTTTTGGCACCAGAGGGTCTGTTTGTATGTGTATGCTGTACTTGTTGCTCCGAGTTCATAGTTGAACACCTCATCACGTTCTCAGAAGCACGGCAGTCTGTTTCCCTGCTCTTTGTATTTGTACCTCTGATGGTAGGGGGGTGGGTGGTGAGAGATTTTGGAGGTGGGCTGTAGGTCACCTATTCAGACAGCAGAAATTGTTTTCTGTGCTGCTTTTTCCACTGGCTGAACAAGAATAAAAATATTTTTTTCTTTACTTTTGATTAGGCAGGTATGATGGCTTGTTTGAGGTACACTCCTGCTCATAGCTAGAGCCAGTGTAGTTTTTGTTCCTTATACTTTCTGGATGATGCAGCTGCTTTTCCCTTTGTAGTCTATCCATAAGATTAGACATGGATATTGTGTTTTCAATAGCACCAGTGAAAGGGACCCTATTGATTTATTTAGCCATTCTGCCACAATCTGCTGCTGGTGAAAGCTGCACCTCTGAAGCTTAGCGTGTGTTTAGATGTTTTTGTTGTTGTTGTTTTTCAGTTCAAGTATATATGTTGTTCAGCTACTGCAGATATAGGAGGCACGATGGGGCAAAAAGTCTGACGAACACTAATTTCACATTGAGCCAAATTTGATGACACTTTTGCTGACTGTTAAGCATCTTGCAGTCTAATGAAAAAGCTCGCTGTAAACTCTGTTCATTGCCACTCACTCAGAGCTCCACTCCAGCACAAAACATCTGCTCGCTGGGCCAATTTGTACGCCACACAGATAAGTAAAGGGTGAACTTAATGTAAACCCAAATTCCAATGTTGGTAAAGTTACTTCAGAAACACGATAAACTAAATTTGCAGATGGGACGGCTACACACATCAAAGTGCTCACAGTGCAGAAGCTCGCTCGTATATAATAGAGTAGTTATAGGACCAGGTGGAGTGGGGCACACATGGCCTACAAAAAGAATAGCAAATGCACATGCACACGTTGCCTTTATAGGCTTAGGTATGATGACTGAGTGCCAATTTAGCAAGTCAACATATGCTTGAGGCCTACACAGAACCATATAAGCATATAAAAACTTTTAATTGGTGTTTTTAATGTTTATTTTTAGAGAATGGCTTTCATGTTGGTAGTTGCCATTTCTGTGCTGGTTCTTAATGAATTTAGCCATTAGTAAGAAGAGTTATATTTACTAACATCAATAATTTAGTCAGCTAGAGGTGACAATTTATAATAAAGCAAAATGCTCCTTTAAAGTTGAACTGAGCTGCTATATTATTCAATCACATAATCTCTGAATGATTAAAATGTAAGCAGTCTATTCTTTTCTTTCCACACTTGAAGGGTCAACCCTGGACAGTTCTGTTTCCCAACAGTTTTACCCCACTACCTAATGATGTGATTGGTGATTATAAGTAACATAAAGAGATACCTTTGAAATTACAGTAAAATGAATTGGCAGACAAATACAATTCAATCTAAATTCACATGTTTTTATTAATTTAGCTGATGAAAGGCTGTTGGGATACTTTGGCTTTTCAAATACAGTTTTTACAAAAGCAAGACATGTTCTCTCTGTTTCTATTAACGTCATTTCTTTCCTTTTCCCCACATTTTCAAAATCATTCAGTTTCAGCATCAATACGTCATCCATACGGTTGCTTATTCAATTCGGGGTCATGAGCGGGATAGAGTCTATCACAGCTGCCATAGTGTCTACAGCAATAGACTCAGACAGGTGTACACACAGGGAAACTGCACTTAGAGACAAACAACCATTTGCACTCACATTCACACCTATGCTTAATTTAGAGTCACCAATTTAACAGCATGTCTTTAGACTCCAGACATAAAGGCACCGATGTCAATACTCTTTCCAATAATCTTGTTTAGCTTAACTCTTTTTCTTGTAAGTTGTCTTTGTAGTATGTCTTTAATATCTTACAAGTGTGGGTGGTGTAAGGGTCACAAAAATATGTGGAATGATTATAATAGTTAGAGTTGCTGAATTACAAGAAGCTTATCCCTGTAGAAATTAAAACTGTTAAAAGTCTAAGCAAATGTTTGTGTGGATGATATTTGAAAAAAATCACCCACATCCATTTTTTATATATATCTTCTATATTGTTTTAGATACTTTAATGCTTTTTCTTCTATAGCAACTATCTGTGTTTGAGTATTAGGTGCTTGCTATGTTTGTCCACTCTAATATTTTCTGTGTTATCAAAAGGTATTTTTTTTTGTGAAGCCAATTTATACTTTTTTGCTTGCTAAATGAAATGAGTATGATTCTGCATTTGAAACATTTTGTTGTATAAGTGTCCTGGATGTTTTAGAAAACAGTGGGCTAGGTTCCAAATTACCCACTGGGCATGGAGCGACAAAACAAGCTGTGCTCTGGAGAGAGCTTGTAATAGATTACAGTGATTCCCCTTGGACATGCTGTTGAGCAGGTGGTGCCTTAGCTGGTGCAACACACGGCAATGAATTTACCATTTCCTGCTCCACCATCTGACTATGAGTCGTACAGTCTGAAAACACATTTTTAATAACCAGAGAGGCAATTAAATAAATTCAAATAGAAGTCAGAGTCAACTATCTTTGCAGGTTATTTTTCTCATTAACCCAACACACACAAAGACACACACAAAGATGTATGAACAAATCAAAATACACAATGAATATATGTACATTTTTTAACGTTATGAGAGAGAAGGAGATTAAACTTGATTGTTGATATATGACAATTATAAAGGCCTAACTTACTGATTTACTATCCCTGGCATTATATCGAACATACCAAACAATAATAATGCCAAAATGATACTGACTTTAAATGTTAAAGGTATCCAGTGTGTGTGCTTTGACATTAAAAAGGAAAATAGTTTCCCCCCTCACAGTCCATTGGATAAAATCACTTATTTCTGGCCTTCAAAAACAGCTTTCAGCAAGAACACCTGACTATTTTTCTATTTTTGTAAAAATACACCCTCAGATGTGGTTAATCAGCTCAGGCAGGAAACTAAAATGTTCATATTTTCCCTAGCTTCTCTGACAATGAAGCATGAAAGCGATTTCCTGTGGGAGGCAATGCTGAATTTGATAAACTTGACTTAGTTGTTATTTCTTGAGGGATAAAGAAGGTGAAATTGTTTACTTTAGTATGAAAATGTGGGAGACTTTAAACAGGTGTTTCTTTTTCAGTGAAACTGAACAGATTCATATCTAGAATACTGTGCCCAAGGAGATGCTGACCAATCTTAGCAAAGCCTTTAAAGGTAAAGGGGGAAAAAGTGCATTTTTCATTTAGTAAATGTGACATTTTATACCATTGCTAATTGGTGTATTCCACTATTGTTGCCAATCTCGTGACTGTTGAGAACAAAACATTTTACAGATCAAAAATTTCAGTTGATTGTTATTATTATTATTATTATCACCAAAGATTTTTAATCTATCAAGAGACATCGTTGCACAAACATTGCTATTTCAGTCCAGGAATGTAGTTTGCTTCCTTGGACAGTATCCACCATAATTAGTTCCTCAACAGAGCTGGTGCAACCTGGGGCTTAATGGGGAACAATCGATGCCAACGCAAACAGTGTGTTTTTCTTTGCGTATTGCTCCAACTGTCTGTTAGATGAGATTATCAAATCAGCTCAAATTTTGCATTTTATTATTTTGCTGTTCTGGATATGCCTATAAAAATATTTAGCAGCTAACAGGCTTGTTATACTGTAACCCACACATACAAGCTTAGCGACATACACACAAAGTAGATTTGAGAGTAGAAGATGAAATATGCAAACACTATTGCTTTCTCTCTCTCTCTCAACCTGCTGTCAGGGGTTAGACATATAATTGTGTTTGTGGCAAAGCACGTCTACACAGAAATATTCCACCTACACATACTTTGAAACTCATTTATTTTCTACGGCCATCTGCAAGTACTCCACAATGAACCAAGTGAATCATTCTGTTTGTAGGCATATAACTTTTCCTGTGAATTGCAAAAGTCTTTCAACTTGAAAATGTTTTTGGTACCAAGCACCTTGTCACTGTCGCATACAGTACACACTATACCACTGACAAATCGAAGAGCAAAAAATAATTTGTAAAATAAATATTTGTAGGGAATTAATGTCAGTGAAGAAAAAAAGTCTAAGATTGGAAATGATGTAGATGGAAATCTTTAGTTGTCCTTTGTGATTTATATGTGATGTCATGGAATAGCTGGAATAGTAAGTAAAAATAGGAATCTATTCTAGTTCATATGTTGGAAGTGGAAATAATAAAGTAAATGTTAAGCCTGTGTCAAATAAAGTGAAGACCACTACCTGAATAGTTTGTGTGCCATCACCCATTTTTTGCTGTTTATCTGGGTCCGGGTCACTGAAGCAGCAGTCTAAGCAAAGATGCTCAGACCTCCCCCTCCTTAGCCACATCTTTCACCTCATCCTGGGGGACATGAAGGCATCCCAAGCTGAGATATGTCTCCAGCATGTCTCGGGTTTGCCCCCAGGGCCTCCTCCCGGTAGGACATGCCTAAAACACTTCACCTAGGAGCTGCCCAGGAGGCATCCTCGTCAGATGGCTGAACCACCTCAATTGGCTCTTTTCAATGTGGAGGAGTAGCAGCTCCACTCTGAGCTTCTCCCAGATGACCGAGCTCCTTCTAAGTGAGACCACAGACACCCTATGGAAGGCATTCATTTCTGCTGCATGAATCCACAATCTCATTCTTTTGGTGACTACCCTCAGCACTTAGCCATAAGGTGAATGTAGAAACATAGACTGACAGTTGGATTTCATACTGAGCTCTTCACTAGAACACACTGGCACAGTATCACTCATCATTGCTGATGATTGATACATCACATCAATCCGTCTGTAAGTCTCTAACTCCACTTTCCACACACTCATAAACCAGACCCCTGAGATGCTCCTCCCTGACCCAGAGTAGACCCTCTACCCTGTTCTCACCAGAAATGATGGCCTCAGACTTGGTTGTGCTAATTCTTATTCCTATTGCTTAACACAAAACATCCAATTGTGAGCTGGTGGCTACCTGATGAAGCAAGGACAACCACATCACAAAAAGCAGAACTGGTGATAAAGGACAGCCCTGGTGCTGTCCAAGTGCCATGGGAATTAAGTCTGACTTACAGTTGCCAGTTTGAACCAAACATGAATTGCTGTTGTACAGAGTCCATAACAAATGGCCAACAAATGGCCAACATATCGACCATCTCTTCCTTCTGTAATTATTGGAAACGTAAGATCTTTGCCCAATAAGATGGATGAGCTCATGTCGCTAACCTGGTCACAGAGGGAGTACCGGCAATGTAGCATCATGATGCTAACGGAGTCGTGGCTAACATCGCTAACTCCGGACACAAGCGTGACACTACCGGGATTCCAGCTGCTGCGAGCGGACAGGACCAGAGACAGCGGTAAGAGGAAAGGAGGGGGACTGGCAGTTTTTGTGAACGACAGATGGTGTAACCCTGGGCACATCACTGTAAAAGAGCAACTCTGCAGCAGAGACATTGAGCTGTTAGCCGTTAGCATGCGTCCGTACTACCTGCCCCGGGAGTTCTCGCATGTTATCGCGATAACAGCGTATGTCCCCCCCTCGGCCAACGCGGATGCAGCCTGTGACTCTCTCCACTCTGTGGTCAGCAGACTGCAAACACAATCACCGAGAGCCCTTCTCATAATATCAGGGGACTTCAATCATGCCTCACTGGACTCCACACTGCCCACCTTCACCCAGTATGTGACCTGCCCAACCAGAGTCAATAAAACACTGGACTTACTGTATGCCAATGCAGAAGAGGCATACAGTTCATCACCTCTCCCTCCCCTGGGAAGATCTGATCACAACCTGGTGCACCTTGTCCCTGTGTATGAGCCCTTAGTGCGCAGGGAGCCACCAGCCACCCGCACAGTACAGAGATGGTCAGAGGAGAGCGAGGAGGCTCTTAAGGATTGTTTTGAGTCGACTGTGTGGGAGGTGATTTGTGATGACCACGGTGAGGACATCGACAGCCTTACTACATGCATTACTGACTATATAAACTTCTGTGTGGATAACACTGTACCTACCAGGACTGTACGGTGTTTCTCCAACAACAAACCTTGGATTACCCCAGAAATTAAAACCGTCCTCAAGCAGAAGAGGAGGGCCTTCAAATCCAGAGACAAAGAGGAGTTGAAAAGGGTGCAGAGAGAGCTGAGGGGACTGATAAGGAATGGGAAGGAGAGCTACAGGCAGAAGATGGAGAACCAGCTTCAACAAAACAACGTTGGTGAAGTCTGGAGAGGCCTCAGAACCATCTCGGGCCACAAACAGCAGAACTCTCTGCCTGGGAGGGATGTGAGATGGGCAAATGAACTGAATCATTTCTTCAACAGATTTGACTCAGCCATGAGGCAGTCTGCAACATCGGCTGCAGACTCACCCACCCCCACTGCTGCTGTTCCACCTCAGACACTTCACACCTCCTCTATTCACCCTGCTCACTCCCCCCCCACCCCCAACAACAGCATCCAATACACACTCAACACAAGGCTCCAGCCTGTCTCTCTCAACCACCCAGGTTAGGAGGGAACTGAGGAGGATTAATGGCAAGAAGGCAGCGGGTCCAGATGGCATCAGCTCGAGGGTCGTCAGGTCCTGCGCGGACCAACTGTGTGGGGTGATGGAGCACCTCTTCAACCTGAGCCTGAGGTTGGGAAGAGTCCCACAGCTCTGGAAAACCTCCTGTGTTGTACCAGTGCCAAAGACTTCACGCCCCAAGGACCTCAACAGCTACAGGCCGGTGGCTCTGACATCCCACCTGATGAAGACCCTGGAGCGGTTGGTCCTGGCTCAGCTTCGGCGCCTAATAAGCTCATCACTGGACCCACTTCAGTTTGCCTACCAGCCTGGCATTGGAGCGGATGATGCCGTCATTCACCTCCTACATCGTTCCCTCGCTCACCTGGAGACCGCTGGAAGCACTGTGAGAATCATGTTCTTTGATTTCTCCAGTGCCTTCAACACCATTCTTCCCTCGGTTCTAAAGGACAAGCTGGTGAACTCTGGAGTGGACCATCACCTCACTACCTGGATCCTGGACTACCTCACCGACCGACCACAGTATGTGAGGACTCAGGGCTGTGTGTCGGACAGGGTCGTCTGCAGTACGGGGGCCCCACAGGGAACGGTTCTGGCTCCGTTCCTCTTCACCATCTACACTGCAGACTTCTCCCACAATTCCACCCAGTGCTTCCTGCAGAAGTTCTCTGATGACTCTGCAATAGTCGGCCTCATCACTGATGGGGACGACAAGGAGTACAGAGGACTGACTAAAGACTTTGTGGACTGGTGCCAGCTGAACTACCTCCAGATCAACGCCAGTAAAACCAAGGAACTGGTGGTAGACTTCCGCAGGCACAAGCATTCTCCACTGCAACCACTGAACATCCAAGGTATGGACATTGAGGCTGTGGACAGCTACAGGTACCTTGGTGTTCATCTGAACAATAGACGGGACTGGACTCATAACTCAGACGCCCTCTACAGGAAAGGGCAGAGCAGGCTGTACCTGCTGCGGAGACTCAGGTCGTTTGGAGTGGAGGGCCCACTCCTGAAGAAATTCTATGACTCTGTTGTGGCTTCTGCTATCTTTTATGGCGTGGTCTGCTGGGGCGGCAGCATCTCTGCTGGGGACAGGAAGAGACTGAACAGGGTGATCCGAAGGGCCAGCTCTGTTCTAGGATGCCCTCTGGACCCAGTGGAGGTGGTGAGTGACAGGAGAACGGCGGCTAAGCTGTCATCCCTGATGGACAACATCTCCCACCCCATGCAGCAGACTGTGACAGCACTGAGCAGCTCCTTCAGTGGGAGACTGCGGCACCCACGGTGTGGGACGGAGAGATTTCGCAGGTCTTTCCTCCCCACTGCTGTCAGACTCCATAATAAAGACTTTAACTGATCAAGCACACACATCCATACATATGCAATAATACTAAGTGCAATAATCCTTTCTGTCATCGTTGTATTTTTACTCAGTTGTATATAGTATTTGTATTTGTATTCTATTTTTATCTTATTGTATATTTATTTTATTTTATTCTACTGTATATAGTATTTTATTTTATTCTATTCTGTACAGTTGTGTACTGTATTTATTCTTATTGTATTCTAATTTTTGCCTCATAACTTTTGCACTGTCCACTTCCTGCTGTGACAAAACAAATTTCCCACGTGTGGGACTAATAAAGGTTATCTTATCTTATCTTATCTTATCTTATCTTATAACAAAAAGCACCTGTGAGGTGCTTCCAAAGCACCTCACAGGGTGCATGTTTATCCCTTCTCTTTGTCTACAAAGCAGATGTGGAGTGGTTGGGGAGACTTAAAATGCACTACTAAGTATCTGGTGTTCCATGATTAGAATGAAAGTTACTTCCTCCTGGATCTGGTGATGTCCATAGGCTGTCATTGCAAGCAAAGGGTTTTCTGAAATTAATGAACTTTTGAGCCCCTGAAATAAACCGACTGTGTAAAGCTGAAAGTCTGCACTTCAACTGCATTTGAGTTGTTTCATTTAAAATTCATTGTGCTAACGTACAGAACCAAAATTTGAAAAAAAGTTATCTCTGTCCAAATATTTATGGACCTAATATCTATATTTGGGTGCATTAATTCCCCCAGCATCCAATATCCTCCTTAAGCATGTCATCCAACTCATCACCACGTGGTGATCAGTTGAAAACTCTGCTAATTATTTCATGGCTGTGGCTGCAAGACATGAAGCCACAGATCAGATTATATGGTTACAAAATAATCGATAACTGACCTGTGACATAAGGTTTACTTTTACTTTTAACTTATGAATACACTTATGTTCAGCCATGGTATTTATTATGAACAGTTATAAGTACAGAGTCCAGAACATTAGTACAGAACACCACTTGGGTTTAGATCGGGCAGACATTTCCTCCGAGTCAAGCCCCTCCAGGTCTCTATATATCAGTGTTAATGTGAAAGCTGATGTCCCCCAGTAGGGTAACTAGGGCAGCTTCCGGCACCCCACCCATGGATTTCATAAAGGATCTAAATTGTTGTTTGGTCCATAAGGAAATACAGCAGTCAGGACATGCTCCCTGATCAAAACAACCTTGTCATAAATCAGCGCTGCTGTACATTTTTTCATGATTGATATGAACTTCTGGACCCAGTAATACTTTCCACAGACCCACTGGTCCCAGAATGGATTATTTTAGATAAACATTTGGACACATATTACAAGTAATATGAATGTTTTACGATTTCAGACAAGTTTTAGTGCCTCGCTGGGCATTAACAGAGATCAAACAAGGAAAGACCAGCTGACAAAAATTACACTGAAAAAGTAATGAATGCAAACATGCAGGCTGATATTTAGTTTGATTGAATATCATGTTCACTTATCTTTCAGCAAGTCATACATTTTTATCTAGATAATGAAAACAGCTATCTCCACTTACATGATGGTGCACTTTTTTTCTTATTAATGCTATACTTGACAAGGCATTGTAACGGGTGCAGTATACATGTTTTCTCTTTTTTAACAGTTAAGTGTTTTATTTTCAGCAGTAAGAAAATTCAGTTGGGAAAGCAGTAACAAAAACATTGCGTGAGCTCGAATTGTAGCTGTAAAAGGTTCTAAAGTTAAAATAGAAGTGTCACCATGTTAAGCTTGCTGCCCCGGTTCTTCTTCAGGGGTCACACCATTTCTCCTTGGCCTATTAGCACATCTATTCAAGGTTCTTTTCATATAACACTGTATTATTTTCCTTCCTAACTGTTTCTGTGCACAACAGAAAGCACTACATCATCCAACTGTAAAGCATCCACAGGGGATTAATAGGAGTCTTTGTGTCTCAAATTAAAATGTAAAGGCAAAAAAGTTAAATAAAAGAGGAAAAAGAGGAAACTATAAACTATTCTGTTATTTGTATTACTTCTTAATTTCAAGTGCTATATACATTTGATAGGGTTAAAAGGGACTAATGAATGGGAAGGTTTCTTATTGAAATGATACTTTTACCAGGCTTTAATAACTGTGAATTGGTAGGATATAAACTATATAGCTATAACCTTTTGCAAATGTTTAGAAATTGGACTTGATCAAGAGAAAATAATGCTTTTGTTCTGAGAGCAGAATCTATATGTGGGCTATAATTGTTTTTGGACCGTGTATTTCTGTAGCTGTAGTTAATCTACAGGGAGTGCAGAATTATTAGGCAAATGAGTATTTTGTCCACATCATCCTCTTCATGCATGTTGTCTTACTCCAAGCTGTATAGGCTTGAAAGCCTACTACCAATTAAGCATATTAGGTGATGTGCATCTCTGTAATGAGAAGGGGTGTGGTCTAATGACATCAACACCCTATATCAGGTGTGCATAATTATTAGGCAGCGTCCTTTCCTTTGGCAAAATGGGTCAAAAGAAGGACTTGACAGGCTCAGAAAAGTCAAAAATAGTGAGATATCTTGCAGAGGGATGCAGCAGTCTCAAAATTGCAAAGCTTCTGAAGCGTGATCATCGAACAATCAAGCGTTTCATTCAAAATAGTCAACAGGGTCGCAAGAAGCGTGTGGAAAAACCAAGGCGCAAAATAACTGCCCATGAACTGAGAAAAGTCAAGCGTGCAGCTGCCAACATGCCACTTGCCACCAGTTTGGCCATATTTCAGAGCTGCAACATCACTGGAGTGCCCAAAAGCACAAGGTGTGCAATTCTCAGAGACATGGCCAAGGTAAGAAAGGCTGAAAGACGACCACCACTGAACAAGACACACAAGCTGAAACGTCAAGACTGGGCCAAGAAATATCTCAAGACTGGTTTTTCTAAGGTTTTATGGACTGATGAAATGAGAGTGAGTCTTGATGGGCCAGATGGATGGGCCCGTGGCTGGATTGGTAAAGGGCAGAGAGCTCCAGTCCGACTCAGACGCCAGCAAGGTGGAGGTGGAGTACTGGTTTGGGCTGGTATCATCAAAGATGAGCTTGTGGGGCCTTTTCGGGTTGAGGATGGAGTCAAGCTCAACTCCCAGTCCTACTGCCAGTTTCTGGAAGACACCTTCTTCAAGCAGTGGTACAGGAAGAAGTCTGCATCCTTCAAGAAAAACATGATTTTCATGCAGGACAATGCTCCATCACACGCGTCCAAGTACTCCACAGCGTGGCTGGCAAGAAAGGGTATAAAAGAAGAAAAACTAATGACATGGCCTCCTTGTTCACCTGATCTGAACCCCATTGAGAACCTGTGGTCCATCATCAAACGTGAGATTTACAAGGAGGGAAAACAGTACACCTCTCTGAACAGTGTCTGGGAGGCTGTGGTTGCTGCTGCACGCAATGTTGATGGTGAACAGATCAAAACACTGACAGAATCCATGGATGGCAGGCTTTTGAGTGTCCTTGCAAAGAAAGGTGGCTATATTGGATTTGTTTTTGTTTTGTTTTTGAATGTCAGAAATGTATATTTGTGAATGTGGAGATGTTATATTGGTTTCACTGGTAAAAATAAATAATTGAAATGGGTATATATTTGTTTTTTGTTAAGTTGCCTAATAATTATGCACAGTAATAGTCATCTGCACACACAGATATCCCCCTAAAATAGCTAAAAGTAAAAACAAACTAAAAACTACTTCCAAAAACATTCAGCTTTGATATTAATGAGTTTTTTGGGTTCATTGAGAACATGGTTGTTGTTCAATAATAAAATTATTCCTCAAAAATACAACTTGCCTAATAATTCTGCACTCCCTGTATCTTACACCTGGCCACCATATAGAAAACCTTCAAATATTGTTGCCTTAAGAAAGTGTAGTTTTTTTGTTTGGTTGGGTTTTCGCCCAATGGAAATTTAATCACACCTGCATAAGAAGGCCCAGATCCCTGTTATAATCTATTATAACTAGTGCTGTCAATAGATTAAAAAAAATTAACTAACTAATCTCACAATTTTCTGTTATTAATTGCGATTAATCTCAATTACTTTATTAATAGCCTGGCTCCAATTACATTTTTTTTATTCTTTATATTTTAAGATTGTAACAGACATTTATGCAACACAATGAAGTAAATGCAGAATAAACACAAAGAATGTATGCTGAAATTCAAAGAGAATTTTAATAGTTTTCATCAATCTTTAACACAGTGAAAACTTACAAAAAACCTTTAAGGCCATCAACAGTGACTGAACCCAGGCCTACAGGTTAAAGTGAATATCATAACAATAAAGGGTGCACAAAACTCAGTATTTAAAACACAAAAAGACACAGCTGAAAACCCAGAATGTTGAACATTTTTCACTTCAAAGGAGCAATCTGGATTAGTCCTTCTTTGCACTCAGCCAGTTACTGAGGCAGACTATTCTGTTTACATTGTCTGATGACAAAGAAGCACGCTTCTTTTGAATGATGTGACCTGAGAGTGAGAATAATCTCTCACAAGGCACTGTGGTTGCAGGGGTTGACAGGTACTTGCGTGCAATAGGTGCCAGCCTGGCATGTGCTCCTTCTCTCTTTAACCACCACTGTAGTGGACACTCTCCTATGTCAATTTTGGGCTCTGCTTTGTACAGATTCAGACAGCAGTCTATAGCATCTTCCTCTTCCTCTGTATCTGAATCAGGAGAACCCAGCAAGCAGATGGACATCTTGCTCTTCTTTGGTGAGGGTTCCTCTGTTGTCTGAGCAGATGGTTGGTGTGCATCCGTCTCTGACATCAGAAGGTCATGTACTGATGCCCACACCTCTCTTCTTTCATCTTTGGAAAGGCATTTAAGATCTTTAAACCTGGGATCAAGGGCAGTAGCGATCTTCAGCCATGTGAGATTGCTGCTGTCCCTCCGCTGAGCTAGGTCTGTGGTAAAAATCCTCTTAAACCTCAAAACGTAGACTGGGTCATCATCTGAGGGCTCCATAATCCTGAACAAATGACACAAGGCTGGCAACACCATGGAACAAGAGACATACCGCTCTCCTCCCAGCAGTTCGGTAACATATCTGCAATAGAAAGATCAAGTCTGTATTTTTCTATTAATCACACAGAGACAAACATAAAAACTACATATGAAAATACACAGAGAGGTGGAGGTGGAGAACATACTTGAAAACAAAGCTAGAATGCAAAGATAGACACACAATCATGAGAAACAAAATGTATTTACCTGCAAGGTTCCAGTAGTTCCTCCAGCTTTTGCAGTCTGTCAAGCTCCTGGTCAGTCAACATAGTCACCTTGCTGTTTTGTTGAGTCAGGATGGTGGTCAGCCCAAATTTGTTTCTCTGGATCCGCTTGATCATCTCTAGGGTGGAGTTCCATCTTGTTGGAACGTCCTGAACAAGCGGTTCTGTTTGATGTCCATGTGCAGCTTGCTGTGCCTTTAATTCCTGAGCGTTTGCTGGACTATGCTTAAAATGTCCAACAATCTTGCGACATTTGGCCAGAGCCCTTTCAAATGCGCTGTCATTAAGAGAAACTGTGACCGTTCTTTGCAGAATGTGGGCCATGCAGGGCATGTGTTCAAATGGAAGTAGTCTGGCGGCTGCAACCATGTTACGAGCACTGTCGGTGCCAAGCGTGGTTACCTTGTCCTTGATTTTCCATTCGTTTGCAACATTCAGAAAATGGTCAGCACACGCCTCAGCATAGTGTCTCTCTTCAGTTTTACTCACTGTTAGTGCAAACGATTGCATAGTCCAGTCGTTATCAATAAAATGCGCCATGACCCCCAAGTAATTATCGTTGTTCACCGAAGTCCAGTGGTCTCCGGTGAGAGCGACATTCCTTACTTGCACAAGCTTGCTGGACTGCTGAGCCCTCTGGTCCCCATACAAAGTGTGCAGTCTCGACACAATGGTTCCTCTCGAGGGCAGATTGTAACACTCATCTCCTGATGCAGCACGAATGACTTCTCTCAGTCCATCATCTTCTACTATGCTAACTGGTCGGCAGTTTTTAGCTATCCAAACAACCAAGGAATTGGTTACCTTTTCTCTCACATTTTTTGTTATTCGTCCACAAGCACCATACTCCTGAAGCGTAGACTGGCGAGGTCCCGTAGAGGTGGATTCAGTTGGGTGTTTTGCTCTCAGGTGATACGCCAGTGATGAACTGCTTCTGTGGTACTTGAATTCAGCTTTGCAAATTGTGCATCTTACTCTCGTTTTGTCCAACAAGCCATCAGGCAACTTCTTAAAGAGAAACTTTCCACCCAAAAGTCCGCCCTCGTCCATGCTTGCGTGTGTTAGCTAGTGTTAGCTAGATAGTAGCATGGTGTCACTTCTTCTTCTAATCATTTCTGTCAGGCCAAACGCCAGCATAGCACACTGTTGCCCCCTCCTCCAGAGGTGCTCATGAATTTAAAGGTCTTAGATTACAGGAAATTAATAAAAAAAACAAAATCAGCGTTAAATTTTTTTAATGCATTAAACATTTCGCGTTGATCTTAACAATTAACGCGATAATTTTGACAGCACTAATTATAACATTAACGTAACTTATGTGGCAGTGACCATAACGCCACCAAAGGTTCCAGGTGCATAATGGTAACAGCATTGGCAGCAAAGTCACTGTAACAGATGAGCCACACAGTGTATTTATTTATTTATATATATATATTTTACAGGTGTGAATAAAACAAGACAAAGAAATACAGTGACACGTCAATTTAAACATTTGATATGATTTCTGTGTACTATTTTAAATAAAATATCGAGTTATTAGATCAAGTCCTTAAATTCTATTTTTCTTTTGCTCTTACAGCATCCCATTTTCTCCAGAGCTGGGTTTATACATAGTTCTCTTCATGATAGTTGTCTTGTGGTTTGGTCTTTTATGGTCTGCCGTATCCTAGTAGTTTGAAAAACCTGCATTAGAACTCCTGCAATGACTTTTCAGAGACAAAATATAACTTCTTGATTGTCAGAAATATGCAAATACGTAACAAAAATGGTGTAGTTCACTTCATCCCGTCAGCAAGACCAAGGAGCTGGTGGTGGACTTCAGAAGGGGTCAGCACAGAGACTACAAGCCCATTATCATCAATGGAGCTCCAGTGGAGAGGGTGCAGTCCTTCAAGTATCTTGGTGTCCACATCTCCTCAGACCTGACATGGGCTGCCCACATTCAGGTCCAGACCAAAAAGGCTAGGCAGCGCCTGTATCACCTACGACAACTGAGGAAGTTCAGGGTCTCTCCAAAGATCCTCAGGATTTTCTATACAGGCGCTGTGGAGAGCATCCTCACACAGAACATGACATCGTGGTTCGGGAACAGCTGTGTGAAGGACCAAAAAGCTCTCCAGAGAGTGATCCGTACAGCAGAACGCTGCTGCAGGATTGCTCTCCCCCCGCTTCAGGACACCTACACCAGGAGATGCCGGACTAGAGCAGCGCAGATACTGAAGGACCCGTCCCATCCTGGCAACAAACTGTTCCAACTTCTGCAATCTGGTAGAAGGTTCCGCATCTTCCGGGCAAGGACAGAGAGACTCAAGAGGAGCTTCTATCCCCAAGCCATCCGTGCCCTAAACACACACATCCGCCCTCTCACATCATCTATAATTGACTGAGTCAGGACTCTTCCAGACACTGAACCAAGGCACAATGTACATTTCAAATTCCTTTAATTTTAAATATGTTTATATTGTCTATCCTGTAAAATAGTCAGATGTCTATTCATATTAATGTACAGAATTCACCTGCTTGCTGCTACTACTGCACATTCACCCAGTGTATAAACTATATATATATATATATATATATATATATATATATATATATATATATATATATATATATATATATATTAGGGGTGCAACGATACACAAAATTCACGGTTCGGTTTGATACTTTGGTGTCACGGTTCGATATTTTTTCGATACAAAAAAATGTTCATGCCTTTTTAATTTGTCATTTATTAAAATTATAAATATATATTTTAACTCAAAAGTACAGTTTTTAAATTTAACCCTAACCCTTGTGCGCGTTTTTTATTTTGACAGCGAATGCGCACCTGCGGACCACTTATGTGCACCCCTGGTTATTTAGCTCGTCATATTGCAGCCACAGAAATTCTTTTGTCCATGAAACCATAAAGCTGCACTTTCTTTTTGCCTTATAGTCTCATTTGTCATAACTTCTCCGTTTTGTGGTAAGCTTTTCTTTGGCTGTCACTTCTTCACCCCGACCTGTCTTATTTGGCTCAGCAGAGCTGAAATATAAATCCTGCTACTTTTACACACGGACTCACATAAGCTCAGCGATTCTCTGCGCGATCAACCTCTCACATGTTTAAGCTTGCTGCGGGAGATTTCACTTGTCATGTTTGCATAGTAAGCTAACGATTAATAAGACGATGTCAGAGGAATTGGTGCACAAATTATCATCACTCACAGATCAGTGCTGTCATTGCAAAGTGAAAGCAAAAAAACAAGCGCAAATTCAAACGCGATTTCAATATGTCACATATTGACAGTGGCTCACCGATGCCAATGACATAATTACCCAGCTACATTTCTGAAAGAATGCAAAAGCATTGACATATATTTTTCCTACAATAGCCCGACGGGCAGGGCAGAGAGATTTTTGTAGCCCGACTGGAAAGATCGCTAGCTCCGGGACGTCGGGCTAGCGATTTTGCAAGCCCTGTATCTGATTGAGGAATCACTCATCTTTGGAAAAGAGAGTTTATTACAGAGAAATGTCTCTTTCCAAAATAAAAGCTATACTATCCGCTTCTTCTGGGCTATATTCTCAGCAGCATAAGGAGAATCATGTGCTAACAGCTGTCTAAATGACTCGGCTAAAGTTAGTAGCATGCTTGTTGTTTTTGTCTTTGCACTAGGATGATGTCGGTGTAAATGTGCAGTCATATTCGTTGTGTTCCCACTAGTGCTTTCAGGTTAATCTCGTTGAAATGACCTTAACGCCACAACACGGCAAATCTCCGTTAACGAGCTACCGCCGATCGCCCCGTGCATGGGGCGATCGTTAACGAGCTAACTGCGCTAACACACTAGTTCACACCAATGTAATTAAGCATTGCATGGCACATCCAACATACTGTTTTACTTTGTCCATGACTCGCTTACCTTCAGGGTCATACGTCACATGAAAACCAAAATAATTCCAAACGCCAGATCTGAATGAGAGTGGGGGAGGTCCATCTTGCAAGGAGAGCTTAACTTCTGTCTCGCTAGCTTGCCCTGCGCTCTTCCTCCTGACTATGCTGTCTGTGTTGAGCGCTCAGTGGATCTGCGCTCGACAGTGCAGCCTAGGCGGAGTAGTCGAACGCAGATTCACTGAGCGCTCAACACAGACAGCATCGTCAGAAGGAAAGTTGATAAAATAAATTACAAATGTTGTATTGTTCGATACATATGCGTACCGAACCGAAAGCACTGTATCGAACGGTTCAATATCGATACGAATATCGTTGCACCCCTAATATATATGTGTGTGTGTATATATATATATATATATATATATATAATGTTCTTCCTCTACACCCACCCCCCCCCCACCCCCCCAATTTTTGCACATGTCGAGGAGCGTGTCAGGCTACATTTCACTGTGTGTTATACTTGTATAACTGTGCATGTGACAAATAAAGAACCTTGAACCTTGAACCCTTTTCTTTTTTACCTTTTTTTTTTTTTCAAATTTAGTTTATACTAATTTGTATGTAAATCTCTCAGTATGTGTGGAGTGCTTGAAATCAGCCTTTAAACAACTGCCTTATACATCACCGTGTTAAATGAGAAATACAGAAATACAAGAAAAACTCAAGGGATCACTGTGCTGCTCCCCGCAAAACAGTTCTGATGCATGCCTTTCCAAGCATTTGAGCCCCTTTCCAATAAATTTTGCATAAACAAGCATCTGTTGAACAGCACTGCAAAATAAAATGTTTTTGTGTTAATTATAATAGCGACGGTGTATCGTGACATTCTAGAGTATCTGGAGTAACAAGATTAAAGCATTTGAGCATATGTCTGAGATATTAATAAACAGTATGAATTTATTCTGTTTTTAGAATATATTCCGAGCACAAATCCAAAAGGTAGGGGCATGTTATGACTAATTAGGATTTCATTAATCACTGCAGTAATAAATTGAGTTGCAATGAGAAAGTGCACACATCAATTCTCTGTGGACATGCTCTACAATTTGTGTCCCCTTCATAGGGCCAAGTAAGGCATTAGTGCCAAAGCTGTTCCAACCAACATATTTTCCTCACTTGAACACACTGCCACCCAAGAGTTCAGTGTCAGCTTCATTAAAATGCATGGCTACTCACACAGTCGCACCTTGTGTATGCACAAATTAACATGAATGATTTCACTCTCTGTTATCCCAGTTGGAGACTCTACATGACTCTAATGTTAACAGACTAAATGAGACTACTTGTTTCCAGGGTTGAGTGGACGTACACTGTAACTAATTCTGCTCTCAAAAAGGGGTAAAAAAAAAAACTGTGCATGTTTAAGCACGTTTTCACTTAACCAAAGGGAAATTTTGCATTGATCTTTAATTATATTTAATTATTTAGGAACTACAAAACACAAGTGAAAAAGCCAAAAATCTCAAAATAATAGTGAGAAGATTGAAATTGAATCCCAGCCCTATGATGCCATCTTTAATTACCTTTAATTTACTTAGTGATGAAATAGCAAATTCAATACAGTCCTTCAAATGATAATACATGGTAAACAGTTTTGATCCATGTTAAGGTCAGTTTTATCGAATGCTGCTGTTTCTCAAGAGTTAGAGATCAAAGCAGAGCAGATCACCAGGATTTCAGTCATCTTTTATTAAACAAAATGGGGCTTTTTTTTTTTGGACTGGCCACTAGACAGACAGCCAACTGAGGACATGGCCTCTCTTTCAGGGTGGCTAATTTATCTTTGAAGAACCTCATTTGCATTGCAATTACCTGAGAAGAACCTATAAGTGGATCCTCCTGCCTCTGACAATTGAGATAGAGTGTGCATTTCTGCTCATTGCAAAGAAACGAAAGAAAAATCAATTGATGGGGGTGGAGACCTGGAGTTAGTTAGAATCCCCCCCCCCCCCCCCATACAGTGTAATGAACTATCATACAATTTCACAAAGAAATAGTCTGTCCCTTATAGCTACTTTGCATGGTAATATGTTCTAAAAAAAATTTTGTTTCACAAGTTCATCTGTGAGTAAGAAATTTAGTACCTTACCCCTCCCCCCCTCCTGCCACATATCAAGATAAAATTGTTATCAATAAGTATCGTAAAGAAAGAAAAGTCTATCCATAGCGCAGTCACATAAAAAACATAGCTCTTAAAATATCACCATGTCATTCTGTTCGCCTTACATTGATTTTAGGTATCTCTAGTTACATATTTGAACTGCTTTTGCTATTTCTAACACAAAAATGTCTTGGCCACAGACAAAGAATGTTAAAGTAATATTTTTTATTATGATATATGATATCGAAAATACGAGCTAAAATAAATGTGTCAAATAACTGATATACAGGGTGGGCCATTTATATGGATACACCGTAATGAGAACAAAACACTGAACAAAATCTTCTGCGTGAACTGAGGGTCCTGTTCCAATTTTTGTTTTGCCCATTCTGCAAATTCTGTGCGCCGATCTGGGTCATCCTCGTTGAGATGCTGCAGTAGCTGGAGTTTGTAAGGGTGCCATTTGTGAGTAGCTAATATCCGCCGAAGGGATGTTCGACTAATGCCACTCTCCAGTGACATGCGGCGAGTGCTACGCTGTGGGCTCTTGCTGAATGAAGCTAGGACAGCCACTGATGTTTCTTCATTAGTGACAGTTTTCTTGCATCCACATTTTGGCAAATCCAACACTGAACCAGTTTCACAAAACTTAGCAAGCAGTTTGCTAACTGTAGCATGGGAGATGGGTGGTCTCGTAGGGTGTTTTGCATTGAAATCTGCTGCAATGACCCAGTTACTGCGTTCACCAGATATCAACACAATTTCGATCCGCTCCTCACGTGTTAACCTCTTCGACATGTCAATGTGAACAAAGAGAAACTTGTAAATAACTCATGAAAGAATAAAGTTACGTTGTAACCAAGCACACCATTGTTTTTCTTGTGACATTACCAATAAGTTTGATGTGTCACATGGCCCTCTTCCTATTGAAAAAACAAAAGTTGTATCCAAGATGGCCGACTTCTAAATGGCCACCATGGTCTCCACCCATCTTGAGGAGTTTGCCCCCTCACATATACTAATGTGCCACAAACAGGACTTTGATATCACCAACCATTCCCATTTTATTACGCTGTATCCATATAAATGGCCCACCCTGTACTTAGTAGATCCCCAATTTACCCCAAGAAATGGAATTTAGGTGCATTCAATAAAACACTGCTCAGGCAGAAATGAAGCAAAGTCTGCAGTTTTCTTTGGGGAACAATTGTTGGGTTGTAGTCATAGATCAGGTGATACATCAGCTGAGTTTGCATTTTGCAATAAACAATTGAGCGACCTATTTATTCCATCACAAGGCCATCTCATTCTTCCTCTTACTTCATGGATCTGGGTTGCAAGTCTCTTTCTGTTCACATTTAGCGTGAATGTTGGTGCAGTGGTTGTGCTGAATCAGCAGAAATGTTTGAGGAAATTATTTATGGCACAAGAGTGACCCTCGTGAGTTGCTATCATGCACAGGGGTTGAGTACTGCATGCAGCTTGGCGATTTAACAAAACAAACTGACACGATACAGTGACATGTGAAACGCGGTAGGGGTGAGGATAGTGCTGTGGGGTAAGAAGTACGTGACTTTGTTTCAAGAAGAGCACTGTTTGAGAGAATAGCGGAAAGCATGAAAGGTACTGAACCTTACAAGTGATTAGGACACAGCATTACACTTCTCGTGCAAAATTTCAGCTAATAAGTAGTCGCTCCTGCTGACGAATGTGCTTCTGTCCTCCGGGGATTTTCCACAGCTGTTTCCACCTGCTGAGTATTTCCTCCCTTAGCTTAGCTTTGTCGTTTTCCTTTGAACACAAGAGCATCCTGTTGGCTATAATTAGCTCTGTCACTCTGCACGCATGAACATGAAACATGATGCCATTCTTTTCTCCGTACTTTGCACACCACACCTATTCACTCAAACACTTGTTCCCAAGCTTTGTGTCACATATCCCCCCCCCCCCTCCTCCACAACCCTCTTTCTTAGCCTTACTGTAATACGCCCTGTCTCACTGTTACAGTTTACTCACTTTTCCTGAACTTGTTGTTGCTTCCCCATTTTAATTTATTTTTTTATTTTTTACTTCAGATAATTAAAAACTCTTCAAATTTGTGTTGCAACAACTAATGACAGGAGTCTCCAAAGTATAGACCTATTCCATATTGAGAGGTCGCAGGGTTTTCACGTTGCCAGATGTAATACTATAAGAACAGTTTGATAGTATTAATGCAAAAACCCAGTTTGGTGGTAAAAGTTGTGTGTATCTGTGTATGTGGTTATGCTTGTGTGAGTGTGTGGCATGCAAGGCACAGACAGATGGACTTGCATGTATTTTTAAAACGTGTTACCACACCTTGAATTTGCTGCACCTAAAACAGCAAATGAGACATTCTCATTTCGTAGATTTGTTTGTAAAAATGTTTTGATAACAGTAGTGCGCCTGGGGTCTGCTGGCAATTGGTATGGTTGAAAAAGAAATGACTGAAGCTAAATTTAATTTAGAAAAAAGAAATGACAGCATTTGGTTTATTAAATTGTCATATGAAAAAAAATAGTACTCCTTAGAGCTCCAGCTCTCTTTGTGTCATGTCAACATCATCTGCTCAGTACTGACTGCCTGACAGGTGAGCTCAGGATTACTTTTACATTAAAAGCTTTTCTTTTTTGAGTTAATCTACCTGTGTGTGCGTGTTTTGTGAGTTCAGTATGTACAACAGCGTAACATGGCCATAAAAAGAAGTGGTGCAGTGTAAGTGTATTCCAAAATAACCACTCATACTCTTCAAATGACAAGACACAGAACATCATAATCTGGAAAACCAAACATGGCTAAAGCTTCTTGGTCACTATTATGGAAAATTCAATTTCATGTCATAAAGAAGGTATAAGGTCATACTGAAGTCTTTTTCAAGAGCTTAACAACATCAAGTTACTTTCCAACCTTCCTAACTCAATGAAATATTAAACACACAATTCCTGAAAGGATTACTTTATTGTAGGGTGGACTGGAGCAAAAAGTATATTTCCTGTGTCCAATGTCAATTTTTCATTCATATTAAATGCATATTCAATTTCTTTTATATTTATTTTATATCTAAATCCTTGGAAATAGCTTGAATGACAAAGAACAGCTCAAATCGAATGGACTTCTCTATAATTCTGATATTAACCAGGCTTCTATTATTTATTTATGATTACTGCATTTGGGCAGCAAGGTGGGTAGCAGTTTGTTCAAATGAATTCATTTCTTTTTCAGTGTAAGTTTCTGGTCAGCGCTCTACTTTTCTCACAGTCCAAGGACATGCAACTTAACCAAGTCGGTGACAAATTTTGCTACAAGTGTTTGTCTGTCTGCATGTGTTAGCCCTGTGTGACAGACTGGCGACCTGTCAAGGCCATACTCTGCGTCTTACCCACTGTGTGCTGGGAAAGGCTCCAGCCCCCTGTGAGCCTGAAACAGATACACAGTTTAAAGAGTGTATTGTTGGTTTGTGTGGACGGACAAGACAATTAAATCAGTAATATGTGTCTAGGAAAAACTGTCTACTTTGAGTTTATTTAAAGGAGCTGGCAACCATTATTTAATGCTACACATAAATTAATTAAAAGCTTGATGTCTGTTTTGTGATCTATTAAGGATACATGGAAATATTAATATTTGCAACTTTCCACTGAAAGCTAATGAAATAAAATTGATTCCCTTAGTTAGAAGCTATTACGTTGTCTGTGCACATCATTAGGTTCACCAGCTTTTATGGGCCAAACTGGATCATTTGGTTCAATGAAATCACAAAAGTCATAAAAGCAATCCTGTATATATTGTACATACTATTGTTTGAGTACTTACGATTGTTTTTTTTGTACTTTTTATATTTTACATTTATATTTATTATTGAAACTTGCACCAAGGGAGTGGCACTCCAATTTCGTTGTACTCTGTACAATGACAATAAAGGCTATTCTATTCTATTCTATTCTATTCTATTCTATTCTATTCAAACACCTCGGTAGGACCTCAACAAAAGTACATTGTATACACACTCTGTAGTATATGTTTGTGACATAAGGAGTTATTGAGTACCCAGTTTATCTTACCTATGTAATTGTTAATTTAGAAAATATGAGGTAACTGAAGAGCTTCTTGACATTAGTCATAATCTTTACCTTCATCAGAATCAGAATCGCGTTTATTGGCCATGTATATGCGCAATCACATACAGAGTACAGTTTATGCTGTCATTACATTTGAATTATGAAGTGTCACTTGTTTCATGTTTTCATCTTAACAATATATTGTTGAAGACAAAAAAAATGTCAGTTTTGTCGCAAAAGGTTAAATAATGAATTATGTTCATAAATGACTGCATATCACAGAGCTGTCACTTTACATTTAATTGAAGCGGTCAGTGCACATACTGGGGGTATAGGGACAGTGCCCTTGGAATCAAATGACACCATTCCCCTGTCTGCAGTGTGTCATGCTTTCTCTTTTAAATTGCTGATTCTTCAGTAGATACATGTGTTGAAAATGTCCATCACTTGGCTCACTTCGGTAATAGTTACGTTTTATTGAAGCAAACACATTTTCACTAAAGGTACCTGAATAAGTTTTGAAGTGTAGATGCAATGTTAACTCTAAACAATATGAAATCATTATTTATTTATTTTTTTTTAATTTTCATAGCTGGCTGTGAAAGAGCAGTAACTACATTCCAGCCACACTGGGACGGTGTGAGCATTCCCACAACTGCCAGGTGCCTCTCACTCTAGCACACTCAACACACAACACTCAAGCCAATGCCTACCCTAGTGGGTGGTGGCTTTACAGGTCACTGGATCCATGTCATTTTATGAGCCTCATGACTCAAAGCTTGACCATCAGATGCTCACCTGTTGCTCCAGTTGCTGTTCAGTTCATGGTGCTGCAGCTCTTATGCTCTAAGCCCTTCCACTTAGAACAGGGGTGTCCAAATCCAGGCCTCAAGGGCCGGTGTCCTGCAGGTTTTAGATATCACCCTGGGTCAACACACCTGAATCAAATGATTAGTTCATTACCAGAGAACTTGTTGAGGAGGTAATCTAGTCATTTAAATCAGCTGTGTTGGATCAAGGACACATCTAAAACCTGCTGGTCACTGGACTTTGAGGTCTGGAGTTGGACACTCCTGCCTTAGAGTATGGGAGACTCTGAACAAGAGTGCCAGGACACCACATTAAACATCAAAATTTCTTTAAATTCTTCAAGGAAATCTGTCTTCTCCACTTTCACTAAATTATTAATATCTCTCAGTGCCTAATTTTGCCAAAATGTCCTTTAATGTGACCAAGTTAATAGCCTAATTTAAATTCTAAACAAAGATAAACATTAATAAATGTTCTTATTATTAATTAAATTTGTTTAGCAATTAAACATAGCCTCATGTCTAAGTTGAAGGGAAAATAGTAAGAAAATAAGATGAATGCCTCGAAGGAAACTTGATTTTGTTTCCCATGTATGCCTATTTAAACACTGGAACTACTGGGTTCGATTTTGAAAAGATGTTTACTTTGCTTATCTGATTTACAGGCTTATCACAGCTGTCATGCAGTGAGAGGCAGGGTACACACTGGACAGGCCACCTATCCATCAAAGGGCCAACGCACAACTTTTTAGCAGCATTTGTGGTGTTTCTCGCTTTTGTGATTTTGCAGAGTGTACTGCAAGTGCATTGCAAACCAATCAGTTATGTTCTTTAAATAACAAGAACATCATAATCAGGGGAACCAAGTGCAGCTACTTGGAGTGGTTATCAAAAAATCCATGTCACTATAAAGAAGACTTTAGGTACAAGTTGTTCTTGAAGTCTTTCTCAGAAGCTTTCCAATTTCAAGTCAATTTATAGTCTTCCAACCTTTATTGGGCAAAAAAAAGAAAAAAAGAAACAAGTCATTTTTTTAGAGGATTCATTTTTAAAGCAATAAGTAAAAAACAATATTTTCTGTCTAACATATATAGAAAGATAGACAAATATGCTATGTGCAATTCACCAATTAACCAAACAAGTATGTCTTTGGTCTGTGGGCAGAAGATAGAGTACCTGAAGATAACGCTGCACAGAAAGCCACCAGCCAGCCAGCAGTTCAAACCCAGGACCTTCTAACTGTATGGTAGCAGTGCAGTGCAATTATTGATAAACCAGAACACCATAGCAACGACACAGCAGTGACAACAGCAATATAAAAATGCTTAATTCAAAATTGCAAATACTGTAAATATTTACCATCCTTACATTTTTATACACATGATGTGATTTTACATAAAGAAGAAAACTTGATGGGAAAATCTCAAATAAAAAGAAAAGCTATGTCTTTTTTCTTGGCAACACAAGACCTTTGACTGTATGTTAAACCAACACAATTTATTCTTATTTCATTTTAGAAACTAAAGAACCCACCCACAAGGATGGGCAACAGAGGGAAGAGAACTGCTGCTGCATCCTGGAAGTGGTACAGGATGATGGACGATATGCTTAGACCTAAACATCACATTAATCCTCCGGCCCAGTGCGACTCCCCCAAGGACGCAGTGACGGTTTCTCCTCCACCACAAGCACAGGACAAAAGACGTGTGGTTCGTAAAAGAGCAGGACACAGGAATTAGAAGCACAGAGAGCCAGACTGGCTGGTTTAGCTCCAGGAAATGGAGAGGAGAGACGAGTAGAGGGAGATGAGACCAGTGGACCGAGAAGAGCATGAGAGGAAGGCATTAGAGAGAGCAGAGAGGGAGACCAGACTTGCAACAGAGTTGCTGGAGAGAAAATACAGGGATAGAGGAGGATTCACAGAGAGTGGATTGAGAGATGACAAGCTCATGGCCATTTCACAGAGCCTTTAGGAAAGAATTACACACACCATGCTAAGTTGATCAATCTTGCTTTGTGGTGATTGAGTTTTTTTCTGTTTCACTTCTTCATTCTTATCTTAGCTATTTGTATTGAGGACTGATGTTCACTTCTCCTTGAAGCCAATGAGATTTTCTTTAATTCAACTCATTAATTCATGATGCTGAATGTCTTTTAAACAAGCAAAATAAAAGATGTAGTATGGAATTCTTAGCACCACATTTCCAAACCTTGAACCTATTTTTGTAGGCAAATGAATCTGGATTAAAAATCATTACTAAAACCTAAGACACATGCTATATGTCAGAATAAAGTAAAAGTAACGCCACAGGACACTACCAAAGAATGTTTTGACCATATGGAGCTCTTTGTTCCCACTGAAACAGGATGAGATCTTTGTCTTTACTTCTAAAACTTTGCCCAGTTTTTGCATGAAGCATTAACCTTTTTGAGTATTCACAGTATTGGATTATGAGTATAATTTTTAGCTATAGGCTAGGAGGAGGCCACCATTGTGTAACATGATTGCATGTACTGGCTGAATCCTCCACTGTCAGTAGTTTGTTCCTGTCACACTTAAGTCTGTGTCACACAGCACCTGTTAATAATCATTGCAACAATTTACAATGCAAGTAACAATATTATTATAAACAATGGCTGTGAAACTCAGTTGGATTTGTGGGAGTTGAGAATTCTAATGGGTAAATTTTAGCTATGGTAATAATAATAATAATAATAATAATAATAATAATAATAATAATAATAATGGATTGGATTTATATAGCGCTTTTCAAGGCACCCAAAGCGCTTTACAATACCACTATTCATTCACTCTCACATTCACACACTGCTCATAAACCCTAGAATAAAGTCAAACTTTTTAAACTTTTCTTTTTGTGAAGTTACCAAACACAACATTTTAGGGTTGCTGATTAGGATAGTTCAACATCTCTAAATAAAGCATCTTAATTAAAACATGTGTCAGCAATTTTTATGTGTCAATGTGTGACACATCTACAGTATTTAACTTTCTGTATGTGTGGGAAGGAGAGCGATATAAGTATTATCATCCTGAAATCAGACATTTAGTCTCAAACTATTCTTAAAATAAACAATCAATGGCTGCAGCTTTCAAAGTTACGGCCAAACTAGCTATTGTGTGAATTGTCAAAATACTCTTTGCAGCACAAGCGAGCTTCCTCTTCTCTACTGTAAGCAATTTTCTCCTGCCTTGCCTTCTAAAGTCGTGCCAAAGACCCAGAGGCATAAGCATTTATTACTTTCTTCTAATATCAAGGAGACCAATGAGATAGCAAAGCGATTAATCAGTCAAGTCAAGCTGTAGCACAGCATGTGGGATGAAGATCTTTCTGTATTGTATTTTGTGACTGGAGCTTGAGGGTAGTTTTTCACCGAGGCTCTGGAGAGCATTTTGCCTTACAATATTAGTGCAGGGGCTTGGGCTACTGAAAATACATTTGAGAGTTGCATGTAACTAGCTGTTGTTTTTAACTATTTGAAAACCATGTAAGATATAACAATCAATAAAAAATTGCAATAAAATTTTAGATTTAAAATGTTATTCAAAATACTGAAATAAACACTTTAATCATGGAGTCAACCGTTGCGCTCTATCAATCATTCTGCAATGAGTTTAATGGATACTGGCATGGTGACAAAATGTCACCAAAGTAAGATTAATACTTTACAATCTCTGCCTTTTCCTCTTATATATTTTCTTCACTATAATTCTGAAATAGCTATAAATTTTTATTTACTGAAGATACTAACAAAAATATAATTATGAAATCTTGCCAGTAGAGCCCCCTTTAATACAGTTACAACTAAATGGTTTGTTATTACCAGGAACAATGATTACACCTGTTTTTCATGTCTACTCTTTTCAGCATAAGGATTTGTCATTATGTCTTTAATCAGGTTTGCCTCTTACTGGGAGCCAAGTATGAGAACACATAAGACAGCGAAAGTGCAAAAAAGACACATACAACATCACCCTTTCATTTTCCATTTCATTTAACACATTCATTTATTACCCTACACCATTTGCTTGTTCATTATGTTGACAAAACACCACCATTACTATGGATGGTAAAATTTGAAAAAAAAGAAGGACTTTATGAAATTAATTTCTGGTTTAAGTATTTTGATTATTGATTTTTGAAATTTTTCATAATATACATCACTCACGTGATCTGTATCTCACTCTAGGTCTGTGATTGTGTAAGAGCCTGCTGGAGCACATGTTTTAAAACTCGATGAAATATTTTCACACTTCTTTTCCAGCACAGGCTGCACAGTCTCAATTAATAACTCAGTAATAGATTTACTTTGGTTAATGTCAGGGGCTTTAACTATCTTTCCAAAAAAAAGTCCATAAACTCTTAATCTTTGAGTTAATCTGGAAAACCATATAAATACAAATAATAAACAAACAAACAAACAAATACATAAATACATCTGATGTGATGGATTATCACTATCTTTTCCCTAACATAACAAACCTCAGTCATTGCCAAGCAAAATGCTCATTTTTCTTCTGTTTCTCTTGTGTTAAGGAAGAGTTTAGCACTGAGGCTGTCTCTATAACCTTGACAAAAGTCACACTGAATACATACCCAGCAAGTTTTGCCATCAGATAATGGTTAAAGTAAAACATACCTTCTTTACTCTGAGAAGCAAACACACACTGTTTATCAGAAATGCAAGTATAGTTCAGTTGTTGTGAAACTCAGTAGAAAAATGCAGAAAATGTGTTGTATTCTTAGAAAACAAGCAATAATCATCTTTTTAACAAAAGCTTTGTAATTTGCAGTTTTAGTAGTACTTTTAATCACCCTTTAAAAGCCATCTAATCATATTGGACACTGTGCCATGTCTTAATGAAGCAAGGTTTTTTCCTGCAGTTCCATTCAGCTGTGGCCAAACAAAAATCAATCCTGCACTATTTAATTAAAGGCCAAGCTCACATTATATCGAGTCCTTTCAACTAGACTGGGTTCTCTCAGTGTGTGAAGCAAACCTCTGTTTTGCTTGAGTGTTTATATAAGGAGAAATACTTTGACATTTTTGGCATTTATTTGGATGTGTGACCTTTTTAACATGCTTTCAAATGGGGGCCATCATGTTTTCTCACTGAAGCAAAGGTTTGTGGAAATGCCACAGAGTGACAGCGTATAATGGGAGAGTAACAGGAAGGTATTAGATTTGTCTCTGAAAGACAGATAAGGGACACATGCAAAAAGACTGTGCTTGCATGAGAAGTCAGTACATTATAGGGTTCATACAGTACTGTTGATCAAAACATAATATTCTCTTTTTCATCACCACATCAAGACCTTTGTTTGCCAATCCTGTAGTTACTTCTCGTAAAATGTTTTATTAAAAATGAAAATATTCCGTGGTCTTAAACCTGAATATTTGGAGGTGTTTAAAAGAGTTCAGTCTCCACTTGTGATATTTTAGTTGTTATAAATCCTGAACTCTCCATTTGGCTTAAAAGCTACAGTTTGTTGAATCAACAATTGGATTAATGTTTCTGTTCTCTTAACAGCCAAAAACAGTGTGACTGATGACCAAACAACTAATACCGCCTGCATGCTCCAGTAAACATGTGGATACCTGCATGAGAGTTTCTTCCAACACTGTCAGGTTGTGTAGTTGCAGATGAAATGACAGAGAGAACAAATAGTTATGTTCCACTCAGGTTCAATGTGTGGTCACAGTGTGGTGCGGTGTGAATAGGCTGTCAGTTGCTCTACAAATGTTGGCCTTCTAACGAGAAATATTGGCTATAGACTTCTATTATTGTGTCTTTGCATTGTGTGAGGTATGCTAGACCAAAGTCACAGTTTCAAAAGCATCTTTTAGACTGCAGTTTATGACAGTGTTAATAAACACTCTTTTTTAATTAATGGTAGAAGATGGAAGAGCCTGAAGCAGTACATCCCAATCCAACCTCACCGAACAATCAAATATCCGCTCATGACGATTCTACAAAGGAGATGCTGGTGGGAACTGTCCTCTAATAAATCCCTGGTGTGGCTGTGCATTATTTATGTATTTATTTATTTATGTATTAAGGAAATAAGTAAAATAGCCAGCCTTCCTTTTGCTTTGTTAAATAAACATACAGTGGGCTGCAACTTCATACGCAGTCTCTTACTTCTTGAGAGTTTAGCTCTTTAGTCAAATTCACTGCAGCACTCAAGTTTAGCCCTGTAGACCAGGGAATCAGATATTGTATGCATGAGGGTCCAGAGCAAAGGTCTTCTTCACTTTATTTAAACACATTTTGTTTTTTATACTCATTTCAATTGTATCTATTCAAGAGTTACTGCACAAGAACTGTTACTTGCAGAAGAACATTTAATCTATAATGACCATTAGGCTTAGTTTTATCATGATGACTGTAGTGTATATATAGATTTTATTGTTAAATTGTTACCTGCAATCCTTATGTATAATGAATGATTATTTGTGTAACATCTTTTATATTTATTTTGTTTGTCTGCTTGTGTTTTACTCAGCATGTGAACACACGTTATCTATTGATTTTAATCATATTGCAGTGTATTCTAAAGTTTGTCCAGGATTATTCAGACTGGTACTTTTTCATTCCTTATGAAGAAATAAGACTCTTTAAAGAAAACTGTAGACAGATTTTCTTTATATTTGGGTGTTCTCACTTTGTCGAGTTTAATTTTAAGGGACTGACAGCTGTGTTTAAACAAGGTAGTCCAAATATAAAAGGTGTGGTTGCTTCTTACAGCTGTAATAGTTCATATTTATTTTGTGTGTTTGCTTTTATTACCATGAAATTGAATGTATCTACTTAATTGCTGTGCTTTGAAGGCAAACTATGTAGTCATCCCTGTTTTCTTCATGTTATAATCCAGAAAAGTCTCTGGTGAGTCTCTTCTGTAGAAAAACATACATGCAGGCAATTCATGCTTATGATAGTTTTCCACTCAAAGCCAAAAGAATTCCTGTCAGAGGAGCTTGTGTAGTAAGCCTGTTGTGTAGGCCTGGGAGCTTGATGCGCAGTATCTTAGCTGTTCTTAGGACTGCGCTCTTCTGGGTTAAGATCTCAGATGTTGTTCCTGGATCTACTGGAGCCACTCGCCCAGCTTTGGAGTCACTGCACCTAGTCCTCCGATTATCACTGGGACCACTCTTACCTTCCCCCCCCCCCCCCCCCACATCTTCTTGAGCTCTTCTCTGAACCCTTGGTACTTCTTTAGCTTCTTGTGTTCCTTCTTCCTGGTGGCCTACTTCTGCTTGTCTACCACCACTAATTCCAGTTGGTTAGCCTCCACAATTTTGTCCATCTGTATCTGAAAGTCCAACAGGATCTTAGCTCAGCCATTCTCCGCCACCCTAGGGGGTGTCTCCCATTTTGACCTCGGGACTTCCAGGCCATATTTGGCACAGATGTTTCTCTATACTATGCCGGCCACTTGGTTATGACGTTCCATGTATGCCTTGCCTGCTAGCATCTTGCACCCTGCTGTTAAGTGCTGGATTGTCTCAGGGGCATCTTTACACAGCCTGCATATATATTTATATCTATATCTATTTATGATGATATTTCCCCCTCACCTGTCGTCCTGGCTCTCGCTTGCCATAGTATTTGTGTTGTACCTCTAGCCATGAGAGCAGTTACTTTATCCCAATGTTGGAACACTGGTTTACGAGTCAATCTGAATGCAGGGTATCAAAGATTCCATAGGTCCCTCATCCTATTCATGTAACCCCTTCTGCTGGGGTTGCTTGTGTAGTCGCATTCCAGTTCTCATGTCTTGCCCACTCATGCCTTCTTGTTCCAGTAGCCCACTTCTCATCAGTGTGTCCTGGTTCCTCATATATACATACATATACATATATATTTAGAGTTATTTATCAATTATTTTTTTCTGCTACACAATTCCACAATTCCAATATCTTGCTTCTACAATACAGAAAGCACTAAAAATGATAAAAAAAAATAAAATAAAAAATAAGAAGGCATGTCCAAACTTTTCACTGGTAGTGTATATATTCCAATTTAGTATACAGAGATATAAATAATTCTTAGTATTGTTTTGAGCAGTCAGAGATGTGTTAAATGATATAAGCCTAGTTTTGAAAAATAATAACCAAGTTTGAAAGTAGACTAACCAATGTGGTAACTATGAGATTGTTGTGAACCCTTCTCTAATTGTCAAATCTGTCTTGCCTTGACTGGATCTTGTAAGATACTGTGCTCCATTTTCTTACAATTAACATTTTGATTTTCTGAAAAGGTTGTTGTGATAAGCTCTCATGCTTTTGATTTAATAAAAGACCAAGAACCACAGTTAGTAGGGGGAAGGAAACTGCATTGACTCTCCATTTATCAAAAGCTCTCACTAGATAGACGATATTGATCTAAGATGTGGAAGGTAAAACCAGTGGGAATCTAGAGACAATCTCTCTTTTATGCATTCACAAACCCGCATTGCAGTATTTTCCTTCCTCTAATAGACACCTGTGTTGTGTTGTCAAAACTGTCAAATCAGTGCACATGTAAGGATGCTTGTGTGTCTCTTTCTATGTGGGTTACCACACAAAAAGTTCAGGTTTGTTTACAAATTGATTGTCTGAGCATCCATGTCTTTGTGGTTGATCTCACCTGTCAAACTGGTCGGTGAATTATCAACATAGCCTGAAGGAATGATGGTCAGAGCTATGAATATACTGTAAGACCTGTGTTGCAAAAGAAGGGGTTCACCCGTAATGGCTCTGCTTTTCCTCTACCATCTGGTGAAGGACAGTGACAAGCCTAATGAAACTAACTAGGACATATTTTGAGTCTGCAATTGACAGGCAATGCCAGAAACGAAGGTTAACCATAGCTAAATTGGGATGCTTTCGTTTGCAACAAGGTCAGACAAAATTGACTGTCATTCTGTTCTGCCTTGCACAGAGGGATGCATACATATTTTGCTTGTAATGGGGCTAATAGGATCCAGGTGATGGACAGTTGTCACACTGTGTACCTGCAGGCAAGAGGGATGAACTGATCAATGGGGAATAAACTACTGTTTCATGTTATCATAAATTATTAAACCTCTGTTTGAAACATTTATACCAGTTGTGCATGCAGCATAATGAGTGAATTTCAAATGTTTTTCCTTTCTTCTTTTTAATTAGAATTTGACTTGAATATATTAATGTATTTATCTTTCTATCTTATATTACATTTTATGGCTTGAAACTGCAGCATATCTTTTCACTGTTTTGGTCCTGAAATGGAGAAAAATCAGCATATTACATAATACTATGTTATACAGCATTTTTTTAATAGCTCAGGGAAAGTGTTCTGAACTCCAGGAAGCCAGGAAACTCCTGGAGATCGTTGGTGCCATGCTGGGATCCTACACAGATATACCAACCGCAGAGGGCCTGCTTTCTAGTCTACCATTCTTGCAGTATTCAACAGCACTGAAACTTAATGAGGCCATCAGAAAGTGAAGCCTACAAGATATTCTATATATTCAGGACCTTTGTGATTGGCTGCAAACAGCACAAAGCACAGGGGAGTGTGGAGTCAGAGGAGACTTTGGTAGTAGTTTGCTGGAGACATGCAGCACACAACATAGTTGGAAATGGATGGAAGACAGTAAGGATACATTATCATCTATTTCAACCAGTGAACATTATGGATTATGGATTGTTTATGTGTGAATTATGAACTTATCAGTTAAAAAAGGCATCGCTTTAAAATGTCTACATTTTTGTAAATGTAAATTAATAGCATGTTAAATTATTCCTGTTGATTGATATGTAGAAATGGAAGGCTGAACGGGATCAAGAGTTTAGTGGTGTATACATTTATTATGATTTCCTGGGGCCTCATGAAGACAGACAAGACACAGTCCTGATGATTACTCAACCAGTTTCCAGTTTTTCTCAATCACTCTAGTGCAATTCTCGCATGAAAAATGCCATCCTTACTGCTCTTAATAATAACAAATTTATTACTACACACTACTTTTTTATTGCTTTTGTGCGCACTGCTATAGTTTCTATGCATACTTCACTACTAAAGATAGCTGTTTTGTGTTGATGCACTTTGTATCTGAATCTCACAAGTCATCAAAACCTTTTGGCAGTCATTACTATAGATCTCTCATTTTCCCAAATGCTGTTGAACATTGCATTCATTGTTTTCAATCAAATTACTTCAAAGTTTTTTCAAATATGAATGAAAGAGCAAGGTCTGTCAGCTGTAGAAGCGAAAAAGCTCTTCAATTGAAAGCAAATATAAACATCTGTTTTCAAAGAGGTTTATTGAAACAAATACTGACATGTGATTGGCTGATTATATATTTTCATTAAAAAGCAGTTGTGGTAAATGGACTGGTTTTTATATAGTGATTTTCTACTCTACCTGAGCAACCAAACCACTTTATACAATTTGCCTCTTTCACCCTTCTCTATGCTTTTTATACGCATGTGTTTTCAATCTAACATGTACACATATTCAAATTCTGCCAGATGGATTGTTTAGATTATTTAGCATACAGCCACCCCAGTTGAACAGACCAGCTGAAGTGATTAATTTTGCATGCTTTGGCTTATGTGGAAAAAAACTTTTTATTGTTTTAGTGTCTTTTGCACAGGTGACTATGATGACAAATGCCTTAAGAGTGGTGAGAATAACATTCCTAATGTTAGAACTGCACCACAGCGATGGAGATAAACTATAATGTACTATAACATGAAAAAAAGCTCTGAATTTTGTTGAATGTTCTTACTACAGCAGCATTGTGAGTTACTTTTGTATTCAATTCAGTATACTATAGTCACAGCTGAATGCATTCATATAAATAAAATGATTGTTTTTGCTTTGTTAACATCAATAAAGTTGGTTTTCTTTTAAAGGAAATTCTTGGATAGCTCGCATAACTTATCTGAAGGCCAAAAAAAGTGTTGTGGAGAAAAGTGAGACACTGTGTCCTTTGGTGAATAATTGTACAATGGTGCAGAACTATTGTTGCGTTTGACAGTCAGATGTCCCCAATGCCCACTCAGAACAATACACTGGTTCTCCACTCCACAACCTCCTGTCTATTTTCACTGTTACTAAAACCAGTCTACCCACAACCGGCCTGCCACAATACTGCATACAATATAGTAGTTGTTATTCATAGAACTACTATTTTCTAAACAGTAATGAAAGGCCTTCCTGACCTTTACTGATAGACTGGCACCCGTAGTTATCAGAAAATAACATGCTGTCATGACACTAAACCATTAAAGACAAAGTAATGGCACTATTATGTGGACTGTGCATTAGAACTCTTCACGCTCAGACTGGAAGAATACAATTGTAGGCAGTTTCAAGAGCTCTGTCAGTAGAAGAGATCAACATGGCTGTCAGCTGTACTTAGCTTTAAACTTGGCATGTGAATTAAATGTCAAATGTAAATAAATTGACACCTTGTCTGGTGAATGACATTTTTTTGACATACATACATACATTTCTTATGGAAAACAAAAACCTAGCGAGTACTTTTTTCCAGATTTTCATGGTAAATAAAATTTAATATAAAATGTAAAATTCATATTGTTATATTTTAACCATTAAGATAAACCAGTCCAAAACTGTGAAAACGTGTCACTCAGTAACTGTGTATGGTGACCTTTACAGCGACCGAATGGAAAAAAACAAAAAAGCTAAAAAATAAATAAATGAATTCTTTTTGAGATACAACAGAGATAAAAATATTTTTTAAAAAGTCATATTGGCCAGTTATTGGACAGAACATGTAAAAATGTGAAGTATTCAAATCCACAGAGCCTTTCCATGGACAAAGTAAGGACCCTGTAATAATGACAGAGTAATTATATTAGTATAATGTACAGACTGCTTTTGAATATATCACCAAAAATCCTTAATTTTATATGAGCCTTTCTGAAAACATATTTAACAAAATATTTATGTTTTCCAAATATGTTTCTTGTATGCTTGTTTGCATTGCTTGCATACCCAGAAGACTGAAGGGGGATAGGAGGGTTATACATAGTTATTTCTTTTTTAGTTTTAAAATGTTCCTTTTCTGAGTCAGACATTTTCTTAAATTGTCTGACACAGGTTCAGTGGGTAATTGTTCAATGTCAGAGGCACAATTTGAGAGTGATAATCTACACCTGTGAGGCAAAGCGAGAGAAAAAAAATGTAAATGGGAATATGCAGTCAGGTTCACCATGGAATTCAAGGCAGACTTGAAGCAAGTACATTTGCAATATTTAATGAGAAATGTAAGAAAGTGTTTCCTGTTAGTGCAACTCAGATGTTTTGGCCAGAGGCTGTGTTTTTAATCCCTACAATGGTTTCTCCATTACAGGAAAAATAAGGAAAACACTGTCTAAAACACTCAATTAGGATTAGTCCTAAGGATATAGATTTACATTAAGTGCACTCCTGTAGATATGCAAGACATCAATACAGCCAAATGATACTCAGTGACTGGCATGGATGTTAAGGCTTTAACATGTTGTTGCAGTTTATGCAATGTTTCACTTGTCTTGGCTACATGTTTGATTGATTGATTGAATCTTTATTTTGAACATGTTGAAAAAGTATAAAAAAAAATAGAATTAAAAGAGACAAATGAACAAAGCAAACAAAAGGAAAACGAGCAACCACAACTCCAAATAACGTCCATGTTCAAAAAGGAGCAGGAAGAAGCATAAGCTTATTTAATCCCACCCCATTTCCACTATCTAGTATCAATAGACTACAGAAATACCTCCTTGCAATTACATTATATGTTATGTGTAATTTTTTATTTTTTTTATTTATTTATTTATTTTTAAATATATACACATATATGTTTCTATCTATCCATACATACGTATATACACACATACGCACATATACACATTTTCAATAACCCCATTAACACCTCAAGGATACACAGCCTACAATTATATATATATATCCATACCAACAAACCCGTGCATGCACACACACATGAAAATATTAGACAAGAACACCCTATCAAATCTCTACCTTTTCCCTGTACCCTGTAAAAACCATATCCTTAAACCGCTTTTTAAACTGCGCCATGCTTGGACATTGCTTCATATCTTTACTTAGTCTGTTCCACAGCTTCACTCCACACACAGAGATGCAAAAACTTTTTAATGTTGTACGGATACGAGGATGTTTTAAATTTAATTCCCCCCTCAAATTGTATCCCCGTTCCCTTTTAGAAAACATTTTTAGAATATTGTCAGGAAGCAGGTTATTTATTGCTTTATATATAATTTGTGCTGTGAGAAAATGAACCAGATCTGTGAATTTTAGAATTTTTGATTTTAAGAATAGTGGATTTGTATGATCTCTGTAACCAGTTTTATGGATTATCCTTATGGCCCTTTTTTGTAATATAAAGATTGATGATAGCGAACATTTGTAAGTATTGCCCCAAACCTCTGCACAGTAATTCAAATACGGTGCAATCAGGCAACAATAGAGAATGTGGAGTGATTTGTGGTCCAGAATGTGTTTTACTTTACTCAAGATTGAGACACTTCTTGAAATTTTGTTATGTATATGATTTATATGAGACTTCCAGTTTAATTTATCATCTATAATCACACCAAGAAACTTATGTTCAAGTACTCTTTCAATTTCCACACCATCTACATGAATCTGCACTTGTGCATTTCTAAGGGAATTCCCAAATAAGATAATTTTAGTTTTACTTAGATTTAGCGATAGTTTGTTCCTGTTAAACCATTTTTTAATTTTGCACATTTCTGAAGTAATTGTATCCAGCAGCTCCTTTAGATTCCCCCCAGAACAAAAAATATTTGTGTCATCTGCAAATAATACTAATTTTAATATATCAGATGCCTTACAAATATCATTTATATAAATAATAAATAATTTATATAAATAATAAATAATAAATAATTTTGGACCCAGTACAGAGCCTTGTGGAACACCACAAGCAATGTCCAAGCATGATGAGGAATGTTTCTGTGATATTTATAACTATATAGTTGTAATTTAACCAGATCATTGCAATTCTATGCAGACCAGTCCAGCACTCTGTGGTTTTTGTTTGTATTTTTTAACATCCTGCTTGAACCTATTGTGACTCCTGCGTTTTTATTTTTCAAGTGTTTTACCACATATGTGCATTGCTTCCATGTCAAACACTTTCACATACCCACTAATACAGCTGAGCCTACAAGCATACGAGTGTGCATTGGCACAGTACTTGGAAACCAATTGGCCTGCATCATGGCATCTGGGAAGACAATTACTTTTGAAAGGTAATAGGAAAAAATTAAAATCCAATTTGCTCTGTAATGTGATTAGTAACTGAACTGAACGTATATGTGTGTGCATATTATCCTTTTAACTGTATGTGATTATAGTTGCATTTTCAAAATTTGATTGCATAACTCTCTGTGATTCAAATCACTCCACTTTAATTGTGGTAAAACACTGAAAACAACAAGAAATGTATTTTACACCAGTGGTCCCCAACCCCCGGGCCTTGGACTGGTCCGTGAGTCGTTTGGTACCGGGCTGCGAGAGTTGAGGCTCAGGTGTGAAATGTATAGTTTTCAGAGTTTTTATCGGTGTTATTTTGTTATCGTTTTTGTCGTTTACTCGGTTTTCCTTGGTCTTTTCACGTGTGTAAATTTTCTTTTTTTCGGTACCGGTACTAGTTTTATTTTGTTGTATTTATCCGCGACACCTTAAAGGCCGGTCCATGAAAATATTGTCGGGCATAAACCGGTCCGTGGTGCAAAAAAGGTTGGGGACCGCTGTTTTACACCAATAAACTGAGAAACCAGGCAGTTGATTTTGTGACATTTCATTTCATTACAAGGCCAAAGGAAAGATAACTTTCCACCCCTATTTTACTGCTTGTATTATGTTATCTTACTACTATTATAGTACAGTAGAGTATATTAAAAAAGTTTTCATGAATGTTAACGTTGAAGCTTCCTTGAATGTGTTAGACCAGACAAAAATATTCTCACTGGTATCAATTTACTTGATTTCCACTCTGCTTCCAACCTTTTAGAAGTTTTGTTAAAGAGAATGTAATAAGGCTTTTTAAAGAATGTTTTCTCCCCCTGTCTTTAAGCGCACACACACACACACACACACACACACACACACACACACACACACACACACACACACACACACACACACACACACACACGTACTGCATGACAGTGATTTTATTTATTGCCAAAGGCCCCTTACACAACTGAATACGGCAAAGGAGACACCTCTACAGGAGACATTGTTACAGGCCTTATGGTCACACATGGCAGCAGAGAGAAAAGAAATCAGAAGAAGAATGAAATTATTTATTTCTTGGACAGCTAAAGTATTATACAATTGTGGAGTCAAAGAGATTTTAACTATTTGCCTGGTGTGCATAGCCATTTGAACCATTTGAATTTCAGTTTAAGGCAATAGAGATTAAAATAAATGGGAGTGGGCTGCTGCCTACAAGATGGCACGCAGGTTCATTAGGCACACTAATACATTTTCAAGTCATAATGGCTTGAAAGAAACCACACAAACATACACTAGGTTCAGCCTTCTTGCCTGAAATTTAGACAAATAAGGTTAATTATTATGGTCTCTGTTGCCTCTCAGCATTCTAGAAAGCAAATACACACTGTCATTAAGACATATTTTAAAAACATATGGAGTAAATTTTAAAGGTTATTTATTTAGAAAAAAATGTACCGACTGACATCAAACCATTACCTTTTTCCATTCCATTACCATTTTCACAGAAAATATTTGTTATTTGTAATATTTGTATGTTTTTTTGGAGTTTAACTGAAAAATACCAAAATAAACTCTACTGTACTGTTACATGGGGGATAGTTACACTCATTCCCAAAACAGAATCCTAAGGTGTACATCCAATCCTACCCAAATAGCCTCTCTGTGTATGTACACTTCACAAGGGGTGTTTACCCCGCTCTTGATTTCTCTTACTCTGATCAGTTAAAATGTTGAGCTCACATGTTTGTAAGAAGCAAGTTTAGACACTCCTTGTTATTGTCCTTGGCCCTCCATCAAATCTAGCTGCTGTTCCGCACAAGGTGAGGAAGTATTGATTCCTGGACACAGTATGTGTTGAATGAGTGGTAATGAAATGAAGCTTTGAGGATAGAGACTGTTTATAGAGGTTTTGTGTGGAGTATTCTAAAAACAAGACCGTGTTAAAAGGCTAATTGAAGGGTCTCACTATATTGATGTTGTGAATAAAAACAGAACATATTCTGTGGTCAGTCAAGTAATATGTTTTCACATATATGAAATAAAAGATAAAAATATCTGTTTGTGTTTATCCTCGTTGATTAAAACAGTGATCCTGACTTTTTACCTATCAAATTTGTCATGCTTTTTACAGATTTATGTTTTTCACCCACATCTTTACCTTCCCTCTGCTAATGGGACACATTTATAACTGTCTTGCTGTTTTAATTAAAAAGGAATACTTCACAAATCATTCTAAAGTGTTTAATTGATGTAGTTAATACACCAATTTTGTATGCGCTTGCCCCAGGAGTATAGCATATATTTGATTAATCCTCATGACTGTTTTGTTTTAAGAGCTCAAAAGCTTAAGGAAAAGATAACAATATAATTTATGAACAGAATCAGTCTTAAACCAAGAAGCGGTGCATTACATATCTATGCTGTAATTTCTTTTAAGTGACGCATTGGCATGATTTCCTAATTCTTATCAGACAACAGGACACATTTATTCGAATGTCATTAGTGTTAAGAAGCTTGGTGGTGCTGTGCATTACAATATCAATATCAGCAGAGCTGGGGCTGGTGGTTTCTATGGCAACAGTACACAAGGTTTCAGTAATTAGGAACATTACTTGTGGGGATAACACATGTAAGTATAATGTTTTTGAAAGCTATCAAGAGGAAACCCTGAAGAGAATTAGTTGACACTGCAAGATAAGAGATTCACTGCACAGTTTGTTAGGTACACCTGTTCAGCTTTCATCATCCCAGATATCTAATCAGGCAATCACATGACAGCAGTTCAATGCATTATTGCGTGTGTGTCGTGGTTAAGTCAACTTGCTCAAACCAAGCATCATAATGGGGAAGAAAGGTGATTTAAGTGACTTTGAACATGGCATGGCTTTTGGTGCCAGAGGGGTTGGTCTGAGGTTTCATAAACTGCTGATCAACTGGGATTTTCACACACAACCAATCTAGGGTTTACAGAGAATGTGCCAAAAAAGAGAAAAATATCCAGCAAGCAGCAGTTCTCTGGGCGAAAACGCATTGTTGATGCCAGAGGTCAGAGTAGAATGGTCTTATTCAAGCTGATAGGAAGGCAATTAAGGTGCTCATAAGAACAACTCTGAACACACAACATATCAAATCTTGCAGCAGATAAACTACAGCAACAGAGGAACATGCTGGTTGCCACTCCTGTCAGCTAAGAACAGGACACAGACGCTTGACTTTGAATGGGGTCACCAAAATAAAATAACAAAAGATTGGAAGTCTGATCAGTCAGAATTTTTGCTGTGACATTGGAATGGTATGGTCAAAATTTGGTGTAAACCACATGAAAGCATGTATTAATCCTACCTTCCAGCAACAGCTTAGTATGGTCTTAGTGTGATAGTGTGGGGGATATTTTCTGTGCACATCTTAGGTTAAGGCTGACTGAGCATCATTTAAATGCCAGAGGCTACCTGAGTGTTGTTGCTGACCATGTCCTTCTCATTATGACCACAATATGACCATCTTTTCATGGATCCTTCTAGCGGACTGATACAGTGATACCTCAATCTCAAATCATATCTAACTTTTTTCTTTAACATGACAATATGTTTCAGTTCACTGTACTCAAATGCCATCCTCAGTCACAAGATCTCAGTCCAGATGTGCAGCCAAGAAATCTGCTGCAACTGTGTGACACTCTTGTGTCAATGTGGAACAACGTTTTTGAGGAATGTTTCTAGAGCTGCATTGAAAGCTATAAGGCAGTTCTTAAGGCACCTAGCAAGGTGTAGCTAATGTAATGGCCAGTGAGTGTACTGACTTCCATCTCTAAGTAGAGAGAGAGAGAGAGAGAGAGAGAGAGAGAGAGAGAGAGAGAGAGAGAGAGAGATAGAGAGAGAGAGATAGTGTTCAAATGCCAGTTCAAGTGTTCCAGATGATAAGTTGTCACATGGTAAACTCCAAATAAAGTCTTCAAAAAAAGTATCAAATGGATCTTGAATAAAGAATATCAATAAAATATCATGTCAATAAAAGGACATGAAAACTTCTTTCTTTCGTTCTTTCTCAGTAAAAATCTCTTTTTATGAGAGTAATTTAAACCAGTCATTACATGTTTTTAACCAAAACTAAATGTAACACTGTACTGCTACAATAAAACAGAAAAAGAAAGGAAAAACAAAACTGTTTGGCACCAAACACCACATGCCACCCTTGGTATAGTATGAAGATCTCACAAATTACCACTTTAAATGAGACAAAATATTGCTACTTGATATTTCAGTTTGAGTGCTTGTGTGTGTACTTGATGTTTTATGCCGCCACCTGGGCTTCTCAAGCTATGCAGAGAGCAGTTTGTATGTCTGACATTTTAATATTATGCACTCCAAAGCTACAGCGGTGGCAAAAATTATGGCTATAAAATTATAACAGCAGCATCACCTTTCTAACACTAATATTTACTATGTTGCTTCCACGTTTTGCACAGGGAATGCCCCCTACAGCAAACCTTAAAGTAAAGCATGAATACACAAGCTGGTGAATCCTTTTAGCCAAGAGCTTCACATATTTGACAAAGGACTTTAAAGCTAACAGCTGCTGATTAATCATGATGGGTCTAAATTACTGGCTGGCTCTCATACAGTTATGGAGCTGGATGCCCAGTGCACTTAGAGCCTCCTTTGCATGCGCTTGACAGCTGCATAGAGTAAGTGCCACTTCTGCCTCTTTAGCTGCATCTTTCTACTTCTTTTACAGTTAAACAAAAATAGCTTCTAAAGTGTATCACACACTGAATATCAAAATTCAATATCGAAATTAATTCAAGGGGAATCCTCGTAAGTATAACTTTACAGGATAGATTTTGGGGGGAAATTTCAAGTAATTAAAAGGAAAGACAACTGATTTTCACATTTTAGTATTTCTCATTTCATTATCTGCTACCCATCTTCCTTAAATTGATTTAAGTTAAATGAACTTCAAATGGCCAGAACAAACAAAGCCTGCAAGATTACAGGATGTTTATTTTTGTGGTTTCTAAGAAAAGAAAATTGGCTAGTACCACAGGTCAGCGTGGTGTCAGATTCATGTTGCCACTTTTGATTTGATCATTTCAGCTTCATGAGCAACATTCTGCAGCTTTCACCTTGCAGTTGAGGAGGAGATCGGAAATCTCCTTATCAAGGGCCATAGATCTGAGACAGAAAAAGTGTGGATTGCCTACTTTGGAATGGGGATGTGTTACTGCCTCAAGTGGAGAATTTCAAGGCTGTCAATAGTAGTGGAAGAGTAGATTGCAAGATGAACAGACAGACTAGAGTCTGGAGATGTTAAGAAAAAGCTGAGTGTGACCACTAAGCTTGACTTTGCATGGTCTAATGGTTGATCTTGATTCTATGGCCACAAACACAGGAATCATGGGCAGAAAAGGAGAAAATGAGCTTCCTCTAAACATTGTGTAGACCATATCCTTGAGTGTGAGAGACTCTGTAATTTGAGAGGGGCTCAGAGCAGAGCAACAGAAGAGTCAGCATCAAAAGAAGTCAGTTGAGTTACTTTGGGCATGTCACTGGTGTCTCTAGAATATTTCTTATTTGGTTTGTTTTGGATATGTATAATTAGAAGGAGACACTGAGAAAGCTTGACATTAGATTTTGTGTTAATTTTTTGTTATGAAATCTCTTTTGCTCTTTGTAATAGACATAGAAAAATTACACCATCACTGCTGAGATTCTTTCACTATACTGTACCACCAGCCTGCCACCAGGCTGGATTTGTCCCACGCTAAGTTATTTCTGATTTATGGCAAAGCTGAAATACATACGCAGGTAAGCAAACAAACCCAAAAGCGCTTAGCAGCTAACAATATTGGTCATTATCTGGTAGCTGGTGGATACACAAACACCTCTAGAACCCCCCACCCCAAAGAGCCGCTTTACAACAAGAAGAAACGAAGAAGACAAAAAGGGAGAGCGACAGAAGATGGTACAAACTAGAATGTATCTGGGACACACATGTTGTTTTAAAGCTGTCAGCCAGCTGGCATTTTATTTCTACTCAGTCAGCCAATATCTGCTTGCCTGTTAACCAACTTAGTGTTCCTAGTGGTATAAATGTATAATTGGTGTTCAATAGTGCTTTCTTAAGATTTCGTATTGCTTTGTAAAGTAGCAATGCTTTTAATGATACCCATGTTGCTACCCATGTAACCATTAGCGGCTACCTGTAGCACCTAAAAATTATTTGGGATCCATGAAAAAAAAAAAAGCCACAAACAAATACTCACCAATCAATTCTTTTTTTTTCTTAAAAAGCATTTTCCTTTTACCAATAGGCATACCAACTAATACACAAGTAAGACCCATGGAGGGATTGCTAATTTAAACAAAAAACACATTTTCTACCTTCATCTTTGTAAAGTGTCAGAACATAGTATATAAAAAGGAGTAGATACGGCAATGGAAAATGCAATTTTTAATAATGCCTCTTGGTAGTGAGCATATCTATTTCTCTATGTTCATTGGTCTGTGTGCTATGTTGATGGGGGTTCCTAGGTAATGAAGAAAAAAGGAAACAGGAGTGGCCCAACACTTGTGTCTGTTCTGATTTAGAATCATTAGAGAACCAAAAGTTATTTATTATAATCTTAAAGTGTTTAAGATGCGACGGGTGAGTTCATACTGATAATTATTATTTGTAAATAATTACTTACTATGTCATTATTATTACTGAAAACTTTTTTTTTAATATAACAAATCTAGGACATAACTGCACCAATCTTCCAAAGCAGCCTTTGTATTAAACTAAAGTCAGAAATGGACACCGATTGGTCCCAGTCTTTGTTTGATTTATCTGCTCTTTTTAGGGTCTAGTCTCACTCCTAAAACATAGTGCCACTAGTTTTAATTTAACTTGATAAAACGTGCCCAGAGCTTAAACGCTTTGGTGGATAAACCGCTTGCTCCCGACAAGGCCAGCGCAGGTTCACTTACACGCTTGGAAGGGGATCGGTAAGGGAGTTGGGTAGAATCTGTAACTCAATGCTAGAGACAACTAAATCCTACAAAGTGTTTTTTTTTAAATAAAAATTTCAAGCTAAACATACTTATATATGATTCACTGAGAACGGCCATGCAGGTTTAATTCACTAATTTAAACGGAAGATTTATCAGCCACTGCAAAAGTGATGAGGAAGAAAGTTCCTGGTTCTTGCAATTTTCAGAGGAAACTGGATTCGTCTCTCTCTCTCTGTGCACGTATGTGTGTGTGTGTGTGTGTGTGTGTGTGTGTGTGTGTGTGTGTGTGTGTGTGTGTGTGTGTGTGTATGCATGTGTGTGTGCGCGCCTTGGTTCACTGCAACTGAATCTTAACCAGAATGACAAGCATACTCATTTTAAAACTTTTTGTCAGTAGAACAAAATATGTTTTATTTTGAGATGTAGATAAATCCTGTATATGTGTGTATGTTCACACAGTACTTTGGACTAATCACATTAACACAGTTGATATGAGAAGTTGAATGCACATTAAATCATCACTTGCATTGGCATTCTCAAGCTCCCATGGTTATCTCATCAAATTTAAAAGGATGGGTGTATTTAAATTACATTCATGAGGCAGATTGTGATCATATTTCCTTTATTCGTTGATTTTCCTTTATGTAAGTCCTCATTCTTTGACTGGGACTTCACTGAATTACCATGCAACATGTCACAGCGTTAATGACAAAATCAGCTTTAACTGGTCAAATATAGAAAGAAATTCTGTAAAATTAAGTCTTTTTGATGAAATGTCCATTTTCAGCCAGAGAGAATGTGCTTTACAAAGGAGGCATAATTGATACATCCATTTGCATCCTCCTGTCCAGCCATCAATCTATCCACTTCATCTTCTGTCATCCTCTCTCCTAGTGTTGCCAGCACATGACGCAGCTCTGCTCCCATGATGGTACCGTTGCCTTCCTTGTCAAAAACCCTCAGCCCTTCAACAAAATCCTCAAAGTTGCCCTGATCTTTTGCGCGGGAGATATGCTGCAGCATGGGCAAGAAGGTCTCAAAATCCACCATTTTAGTACTCATGTCCTCTGGTCGTGGTTTACCAAGCACTTTCAGCACATCTGCATTAGTTGGGTTCTGGCCCAGAGCTCGCATGACATCCCCACACTGGGCATATGTGATCTTCATTTCTCCAGTTGGTGTGCGGTCAAACAAGGTGAAGGCTTCCTTGAACTCGTCAATCTGGTCAGCAGTGAACTCAAGAGTGACGCTTTTGGGGTCAAACTCAGGCTCCTTGGGTGGCTCAGGCTGTGGCTCTGGAGGTGGCGCTGGCTTAGCAGCTGGAGCTGCATCTTTCTTAGGCTCTGGCTTTTTGGGTTCAGGTTTCTTTGGTTCAATCTTCTTTGGTGGCATGTTGCAAGGCAATTCAATGGCGAGCTGACGCTTGCTGAGAAATGAACAAGAGCCTGAGCAGATAGAAAGTGATCCCGGAACTCCTCCTTCAAGGCTTTTATATGTGCTTTGTCTAGGGGGCTAGACAACAATTTCAGCCACCACACTATAAAAGGAAGAAACCCAAAATAGATCCGCATAGCAAGTGATGTCAACATTAAGTATTGTTCTCAGCTGCTGTCATCTAACCAACAGGGCTATTTTCTGTCATTAGTGAGGGTCCAGTTGCATTAGCCCGAAAATGTTCTGTCTCTCTGATGGACAAAGGGATCAGAGCATAGCCAGTGATCAGCCCATGAGGGAGATAGACTAAAATAGCTTGCTATCTAAATGCTGAATGCCTGGGAATCACTTCTTTCTGGGAGGGTGGCTATTCTTTTCACTAGAACAATGGTGCAGCTAAGTCAAAAGTATTAATATTTGTCTCTAGGCTTTGCATGTATTCATTTTATAATAATTCATTCTCAGAATAACAGAAGGATTATCTATCAAACCTTATTTCAATGGCAGGTGTTTGGCAGTTTTTAATTTGACAGACAAGCAATAGCTTGTATTGCACGCTGCCATTTACAAACCTGCCAAGCCCTCATAGATCCTAAGGGAACTCTTAATTAATTTGTCATATACTAGTGATAATGCAAAGATGAGTCATAAGAGTTAAATATATTAAGCAATACTGCTGTAATCATGCTGATGAAAGTGGTTAGTCGTTTAACCAAAGTCGTTTGTTCCCTGCTAACATCAGCTGATTTTTTTTAAGTAAAACTAAAGAAAGTTTTCGAAAGGATTTGCCTCATAGGTTCTTATGCATATGGTGGGCATGGGGAAAAGAAAACTGTCTTTGCTTATAAAGGGGAACTGCTGCTATGTATTGCAGTTAAGGTATTTTCTTATTACATTTGGGTCTTTCTCATATAGCAAATAGTCTTTTCTTCCAGATATGTATATTTTTTTATTAAGTGAGTTTTAAAATAATAGCGTATTTACTTCTTTTTATTTAACTGGCATGATCATGTGTGGAATAAATGTTTTCCTTTATATTCCCAATAGTAAACCTTATGAGGTTAAAAGGTGAAAACGGGCAATGCAATTCCATTACAAGTATGGTTTATAAATATGTAATATGTCATTTGGCTTTATGTAGATGACTGCTCCATAATTCTCTTCAGTGAATGATAAATTAACCAACAAAATATTCATTTCATTTATGGAAGAGAGGGTATATAGGATGTGCTGTTCTGTGACACAATTTTAATCATAGCAACTTTAATTTTATGCATGCCTCACAGTTTATCAACTCAGTTAAAGAAAGCTAAAGCCTGTCATGCGATAATCACATTTACCCTTCTTTGTCTCAATGCCAGTTCTCCTTGATCTGTCAATCTAGTGCTTAAAGTCCTTGGACAGTGTAGTTTAAGTGTGCCTGTGTATGTATGTGTATGTGTGTGTATGTGTGTGTGTAGTTGTCCTTAGCCTAAGATCATTATCTCTCTTCTCTTTTCATTTTAAGGTCACATAGCTAGTAAAACTGACAGCTAATTTGTCGTCTTTTGATATGCGTACGTGCATGTGCACATTTGAGCAAGATGGAAACATGAAAAAAGTTGCAAGAGAGCCCAGTTTTGTACTGACACAACATATATGGACAATATATAAAAGGTATATTTATCAAGTATATAAAACAATAATAATAATGCATACACATTCATACCACATTTATGATTTATTTGAGGCGATTACTAATTATTAATGATTGTCATCATTTTTCCCACCAAAAGCTTCAAATTAATCTATATCAATCATACCCGCTTTCACAATTGTACTTGGTCCTTAGGTAAGGAAAAAGGATCAGTGTTCTAAGTATTACAAGTGCAGATAACTGGAATATTTCAATTTAAGCACAAGTAAACCATTATGTTGGATTGCCTATGCAGAGACCACTACAAAGTTCATTTTTGTGTACAGAAGCTTTGTTAAACTGTCATTTGGGTGTTCACATATGTTAACAAAATAAGAGAAGACATTTCCTTGATGCTTCTACCATCAAAGTTCGTTTTCTTGATGCTTTTACCATCAAAGTTCTTTCAAACAAGTCATCAATCAGTAAATCACTGCAACTGCAATGACTGAACCAGTCAGCTTGTCAATCCTTTATAGTGTCTGTCTGCTTATTTGCATCAATTGCTTAATAACTGAGCTACCTAATTTGTGTTAATCAGAATACCCAAATTAACAATACTGATAGATATTAACAGCTTAAAGGTGGTAGGAAATGTTAACGAACCTGGCAGTCATCTGTCCTCAAGGGACAGAATCGGGTCAAATACCAAAATATGACCACAAAACTCCGATCGGCATCACATGTCTGACATGTCAGATATGGGCTGATTACTAAAAACAATACATTTCTTGTCAAAAAGGTAAGAAATTAAACATTATGGGACAGATCTAGAAATCCCTATTAAACTTTGAAGCATTTCCTTTCATATTATAATCAGTAGCATCAATGGAAACATAAAGAATATATAGAGGTATAAACCACAGGGTGATCACAAGCATATTTATAGTGCTCTGTCTCTCTCAGATGAGACCTCCTGAAACATAATATATTTTCTGTCAGAATGTCAAGTTCATGCATTAATGACATTGAATATTGATCATTTGAAGCTACAATAATCTATTCATGCATTGTGCTCACAAGCCTTAGGGTTCTTCCTAAATGCATGTAAGATATTGAATTGTAAGGTCAACCTCAGTTTAATGCTGCATTGATCAATATGTTTTTTTTTCCATATTTAGCCAAATCATTACGTGTAACAAAAATGGGATGCTAAATGTGATGACCTCAAAGTCCATTAGTTTTAATGGACTTTGAGGTGTGAGCCCTGAAAAGGCTTTTAGCCTCTTTATGCTTAATATCAATATTCTTTTATTTATTTATTTTTTATGTATATTTGATTTCAGTCCAGTATTTTTCCATCAAGGCCTCCAAGTAAATACTCATATCTGAAATGTTCTAAAACAACTTATTTTCTGTCAACTTCAAAGCAGAGAAAGAAAAACTTTACACTGAGAGACCAGTATAACAATGGTGCTACAGACACACCCAGCTTTTCTCTGAGAGACAATTTATGATATTTTTTAAACTATACATTTGGTATACCTCCACTTCTGAACCAAGTTTTCAGTTTTAAGCTGCATGCACAATGAAGGTGATATGTTCATAACCCATTGTATTGAAGCTGACTGCAGTTGCTGGTGGACAGTCCAGGTTCTGTTGTTTATATAACCTTCTAACATATTTACTACCAGGTCATATGTCCCTGAGTATATCCTGCACACAGTTGTGCAACTAGAAGCAGTGATTATTTTTAACATAGTTGCTTGGAGTCAATTTTTATGGTGAATGGACTGGTGGTTTTCAATTCTACCACTTTTCTACATCACTTCCAGTGTGAACAGAACTTTAGCTGATGCTGATTTCTTTTCTTTTTTTCCCTTTTTTTTGTAGTTGCGCTCTACATTTCATTCACTGTTTTGTTGTTCAATTACCAAACTGGATTGGGGGTGGGGGGGGGGATCACAATTTCAGTTATACAAATGTTACTTAAATTTTCCCTTTTAACTCCATGGAGTTATTCCTTGGGGATAGTCCTTGCATGCCTGTGTCTGGTGCAGTGACTGTTTATGTGAACAAAAGATGAGAGGGTGGTCAGCAAGGCAGCAAGTCCTTAATCCATGAGATAATAGTGGGAACTAGGGGAGGCAGACCCCTGGTGTGGTCAGGGCCAATAAAGGAGAGTGACAGAGACAGCAGTTACATTCTTCCTATGGCACTGGCAAAGGGTGACTCAGACTGAAGATCTGTGTTTAGTTAACTGGCTAAAAACAGATGCACCACTGTGTATTATCTCTCCTCTTAATCGCCAGTTTCTCTCTTGGACATGTGCATCAGACCTGGGAATGGCCACTGAACTGCCAGCTACTGTACTTCATAATTAAAATTTGTGTGAATGTATTGTGAATTCCAGGAATCAACTTTGACTAAACACACACGAGACAACCAACAGTGTTAGTATTTAATGTCCAAATATTAGTGCTTTCCTCTTTTCACAGAGCTGCCACTCTAAAAAATGGGGCCATAATCAAACCAGCTTCCAAAGTGTGCTTGTTTGATTTTGCTAATATGAAATAAGAATTAATTTCCATTTTATGTTACCCTATGGAGTGTAGTGAACAGCAACACAAAACTTTTCTTATGAGTCGAGTAACAATATTGCGTTGTTATAATGGAATGACTGTTGGAGGAACCAGCTAGCAGACATCTGTGTAAACAGTTTAATTAAGACCATGTTTGATGAATTATAGCTGGTGAAGGCACTGCCTGTTCTAATACTTCAGTGTCTTAATTACACCAGACATCCATGTGTTCATTCTCTCTGCCCACCCCATATTCTCCCCATACTTACAATGATAGAAATTGAAAAAGTACAAAAGGGAAAGTGCATTTCACACTCTACTGAAGCAAAGCAAGCAATTTCAAATTAATCAAAACACAATAAGTTTACAACATGATAAAGAGGTGCTGTATGTGACATGAGGGGAGTTGATTTTTGATGCTTAGACCTCTGTTTTATGTTACAATTGAAATGTTACTGGACAAAAATGCATTAGTTCTAAATTAAATTTTAGTTGAGACATTTAAAAAATCCAAATCTAGTCATAAAGTCTTAGCTATCTATTTCGAGAAAATGGAATTTGCAAATGGCCTTTCTGCACAGAGACGACAACGCTTACATGTGTCTGTGAGGGGAAAAAATCAAGAGATTGCAATTTTGCCTTTTATTCAGACAGACCTTAGAAAAGCATGAAGCTACACACTGAATGCCAGCACTCCTAATAAAAATGGCACTGACTTGAAAATACAGATACACCATAGTACATGCAACGGGATGACTATCATATGTGATTTAGACAATCAGTGTTTCTTGTGTTCTTTAAGGGGTTCATCAGATACACCAGTCTAGTCCAAAAATCAAAGAGGATTATAATTAGGCACATGCTTCCGATTGAAATGGGCTACAAAATGGCATGATTAGCTGTGAAATATACCTCTTGATAATATAACATACCTATAACTAGAGATGGACTGATCCGATATTACGTATCGGTATCGGTCCGATACTGACCTAAATTACTGGATCGGATATCGGAGAAAAATAAAAAATGTAATCCGATCCATTAAATATCACGAAAGCACCTCACAAAACTTGCAACACGCCGTAACTCACCTCAGAACGTTAGCACGTCGGAGCAGTATGCATCACGTGATAGAGCGGCTGTGGCATGCGGGACCTGTCGGTGGTCTGGATAGCATTTGGAGCTAGCAACCCGGCATTTCATCTCCGACAAAGTTATCCCGAGAGAAGTAAAGCAAGTGTGTAAGTCCATCTCTGAATGTTTGTAAAGCATTCCTGCGTTAAGCTTAACAAGCGACTGCCTCTCCTGCTGCTACTTCAATGGTGAAACTGCTTAACGATCAGCTGATCGGCTTTTCTGTCGCGAGTCCGTGTCTCTTGTTTGCTTTTGGCCCACTTTGCACCAGAAAGAGGAAACCAGGGGCTGAACAACAGCAGCACGTTTAAGCTTGATCAGCTGTTGTTAGAATGTATTTAATATTACTTTCTACACCAGGATCTTTTTCTACGTAGCTGACGCTGGTAACTGTGCAGGGGCGGATCTAGCAAAGTTTAGCCAGGGGGGCCGATAGGGCATTAACAGGGAAAAGGGGGCACAAAGACATACTTTTCTTTCTTATTCTCATTTAAAATGTCTAGCTTTTAATAAATAATTATCTGACACCCAAAGTTTCAATTTGATGTAAAATGAATAGAAGTCAATTACTGTATATAGTAACTATTAAGTCTAATATATATACCCTAGTAAGCTATAGTACTTTTTCCTTTGGGAAGGTACCATCTGTGCAGTCTGCAATTTTGTTGAAGAAAGATGTTGAATCTATTTAATATTTCTTGAAAAATAATTGATTTCTGTGCATTTTTTTTCACACTGCATCAAATTAAGGTTGATTACGTCGATTAAGCATCATGAGGTGGAGCGTGAGGGGTGGTTCCCTATTTTTTATTTATTTATTTTTGTTGTTGCTGGGAGTTGGAACCCTATTAGTTAGGTTGCTTAATATTTATGCTAAGTACTCTTTAAAATACCAGAATAGGGAGGATGGTGTAGGTTTAAGTTTATTAGATTGATCAGTATTGCTGAACTATGAAATATTTTTTTTTGCATACAGGTATAACAGAATAGCTTTAGTGTAGTTGTTGTTTTAAACTTGAGTATGAACTTATACAAAATGCAGCAAGATATTTAAAAAACAGTTTTGTTGATTAAAAAACACTATATCGGATTCATATCGGTATCGGCAGATATCCAAATTTATGATATCGGTATCGGTATCGGACATAAAAAAGTGGTATCGTGCCATCTCTACCTATAACACAACCTATGATACATCTCCCCATCTATAATAAGTATAAATAGGGAAAAATCAATATGAATTATTGCTTGGCCTATTTCTGTGATATTTATAAGGTTCCCATGTCTGCACCAAACAATAGCTGGGGATCACAGTACACGTCCAAACCAGGGATGAGCACTATGCCTTCTTCTCACAAGCTAGGCTTGGAATTCTGACTGGGAGATTAGGGAAGTTTCCAAGCTATTCATAACCCTACCCCCACCCACCTTCCATTCTCCACAGAGCACTTGGCTTGGTGGCAGAATCCTCTCCTGTTCATCTGGACTGGTCTATTTCTGTATTTCTGATGTGCCTCTGATGCCATGTTTAGAGCGTGTCTTTGAATGGTTTGTACCTGTTTATCCCAGCAGCACACAGGCTTATGAGATGTTTGCCTCAAAGCTTACCAGCTGCTTTTCTCAGCTGGAATGCTGGAATGCTTGTATGTTTAATTCAGAGCTTTAATCCTGACAAAAGTGGACCAAACATGTCTTCAGAGTGTTTTCAGTGTCTATCACAGAAATGTGGAATTTATACCTTTTTTCCCTCATACAGTGACCTGTTTTGTCTTGCTATACTGCGCTTTACAAATTTATGAAACCATCAAATGAAAGGTTTATTACACACGCACACACGCACGCACGCACGCACACACACACACAAACGCACGCACACACACACACACACACACACATACACAAGTATAAAGTCATTATTTTATATTCTTATAAAATAATGATTTTAGACCACTTCTTCATAGAGCCATGAGAAAAAAACATTCCAATGATTGTAAATACTTTCACAACTCATTAAATATTGAAAGAAAAATGCTATGGCTACTGCAGCATAGGCGGCGCCAAAGGTGGTATTATGGGACTTCAGCAAAGCCCTGAATTTCTTGCTGTCCATCATGCCGATTTTTTAATGTTCTCGTTTGGAAACAAAAACAGGATCCTTTCCACTGTATAGGGTTTTTCTCAGATCCTGTCATTGATATTGGATGCAGTGTGTGCATTAGGAGCTAGGAAAATTTTCACTGACCACATTTTGAGCTTTGACAGTGATGCTGTAGTTAGGACATAGTTAATAATGACTTCAATCTCAAAAAATCACAGCAGTAAGAAGAGCCGTATATAAAGTATAAGTAAAAGTAAAATATAATGAATATTGTGATTCATAATCTAATAATGAAACTTTTTCTATGTTTACATTTAAGACTTTTAAGTTTAATTTACATTTAATTTAAGACATTTAAGACAAATTTTTATTTTTGTTTATAGTTACATTGAATATTCAAGTAGTGGGTTTTTGCTTGATGGCACTGGGACATTAATATCATTGGTGCTTATATAGATGATATGAAAACTTCCACCACAATTAGTCATTCAGTTTTGACAGTCATTGTTCATTGTCAGAGAGGTATTAAAGGCCTGGCTCTCCAGTGACGCAGCACTACTGTGTTCCAATTATAACAGAATTTGCTCCTATTTCAAACCACAGTTGTGCTTCAGCTGTTTTACTACAATAGGGGGCATAGGGGTCAGTGGTGACATAACTTGGACCTTGCAGATCAATTTGTCACTAGTTTGACATATGTGTTGTGACAGATGTAGCTTTATGCAAATGCATTTTTTACAGATTGCTAACAAAATTTATTTTCCATTGGTCAGTGTGTAGAATTGTGGTAGGCAACAAGAATGGCTGATCTCTCAATATCATTTCAGTAAATGTAAGTGGATAGGCAGTTTCTCATATATCTCATTCTGCACAACAATGTGAAAATATGACCAAAAAATTGGGAGAAATTATTAAGATATAACTTTGTAATGTTAAATTTAATCTGATTCAGGGCACTACCACTCCTCATACAAAAAGAATATAGACTGAATGATACAATATAATGACTGTGTGAGAAAAGACATGGAGAGTCTTTATATAATAGTACAATGATGTCTACTTAAATACTCTATGATATTACAGCAAGAGAGATTTGGGACTATAGCAGGATTTCAGTTCAGTGAAACAACAGCAATCCCATTCATTTGCACAGTCACAAAACATGGAAACTTAAACTCTGCTATCTCCACTGTTAATCTCTGTCGGAGATACTGAAGCCTCTCAAACAGCCATATCTACAAGAGCAGTTGCTGGGCAACAGATGAAGCAACTATATACACAAGCTGCTCTTTTAAATATCTGCTGGCTTCATCCAACAAGGCCACCAACTCGTTTCAGCTTTAGATCTGACCAAAGAGCAGGGCTGTGAATATTCATACTCTCATGGCACCAAAAATATTTGCTGGACTGTGACTGATTTCATTATTTTTAATCAAATAAGGAAATCCTCTGTAATAAATGAAGCCATTATTCCAAGACTGTCTTTTTATGACACAGATCTTGAAATGCTGAATATCTGGTTCTCAAATAAATGTCCACATTTTTATAATATCCAACAAACTTTCTTATTTTTGTGGAAAAAACATTAAAGCGAAGAAATATTTATAATAATAGAAAGTTCAGTGTTCAGTGTATCAGTTTCCCAGATTCAATGGGAAGGACTCTAGCTGAATGATACTAAGTGTTGTTTCCAAATGTGAGACATAAAACACAGCAGTGTAGCTTTATACATTGTAAGTAATAGATTTGCTACCATGTGATTTAAAGCAACAGACATAGAAGGACTGATAATACACATTTGTCAAACAACACTTGTTTTCTGGTTACTACATTAACTAAATATTATAACATTTAACATTCATCTGTACAGTAAACTGCTCAAACACATTTTAAACTGAGAGGATTTCTTAATCAGTTTCATCTCCTTTGTTGTTAATAACTTCATAAACAGGTGCACTAGAGGGGTAACAACAAGACAATCCCCACAACAGGAATGGTTTTACAGGTGGAAGCCACTGATATCTTTTTCCTCCTCATCTTTTCTGACTGATAGCATGAGGCAAACCTACAAGTACTCCAGCTATTCCAAAACGACACATCAATATGCACCATTGCCAGAAGGTCTCAAGAGTAAGGAGGATATTCTAGGAGACAGCTAATTACTCTAGGAGAGCTAGACAGGGCCGTAGAAGGTCTTTAACTTTAATCAGTAGGACCGGTATCTCCTTTGTGAAAATAGGAACAGGATTAGCACTGCTAGAGTTACAAAATGACGCCCAGAAGGCCACTGGTGTGAATGTCTTTGAGAATCAGAAACCGAATTCATAAGGGTGGCCCGAGGCCCTCTAGTGGGCCCTGCGCTCATCGCTTGGCAGTTGCACATGTGACTGATGTGAAAAGGTCAGGAGAAACTGTGGCAAATGTTATGGTGCCTGTAAAATTGTTAAGGTATGTCACGGACTGGAGGTTCAGCTGGTCGCTGATCAGCTGTTTCTCTCTATCTCTCTAGTTCGCTCTCTCTCTCTCGCCAGGGCGGAACTCATTATGGGTTCACGCCCTTGGCCCACGCCCTCGGAGGAGGAAACACCTGTGCCTCATCAGCGTGGATGGCATTTAAGCCAGGAAGCATCGGCTGTTCTTCGCTGGATCGTTGTGAAAATCGCGTCAGTGAAAGTCGAGCGTCTAGCAAGTGTTTTTCGGAGGAGATTATCCACACTGCGAGAGTCACCACATTCCCAAACCAGAAACCGTGGATGGACAGATCGATCCACACTGCAGTAAACGCCAGGACCGCCTCCTACAACGCGGGTCTCGCCACTGGCAATATGAGCGCCTACAAAGCGGCCTCATACGGCGTGCGGCGCGCGGTGAGAGATGCCAAACGCTGGTACCGGGAACGTGTGGAGTCCCACTTCCACCAGGGCGACACACCGAGTATGTGGCATGGACTACGCACCATTACGGACTACAAAGCCAGGGACACTGCGCTGATCAACGCTGACTCTGCATTCACCAACGAGCTGAATCAGTTCTATGCCCGTTTCGGGGTTAGCCAGGCGGCTAATGCTATCTACCGCCTGACTACCGAGGACAGTGACGTCATCAGCGAGAGACTGGTGACCAGCATCGCGGAGCATGACGTCCGAGCGGCACTGAGGAGAGTGAACACAAGGAAAGCAGCGGGGCCAGACGGCATCACCGGCCGTCTGCTGCGCTGCTGTGCTGACCAGCTAGCAGGTGTGTTCACTTACATCTTCAACGAGTCCCTGGTGAAGTCTGTGGTCCCCACATGCTTCAAAAGATCCACCATCATCCCTGTGCCCAAGAACAGCAAACCCTCATCCCTGAACGATTACCGGCCAGTTGCACTGACCTCGGTGGTAATGAAGGTGTTTAAGAGGCTGCTGAAGAACATCATCTCCTCCTCCATCTCAGACACCACAGATCCGCTGCAGTTCGCCTACAGATCCAACAGATCCACAGAGGATGCCATCGCCCACGTCCTACACACCACTCTCAGCCATGTGGACAAGAAACAGGGTAACTATGTGCGAATGCTGTTTGTTGATTACAATTCAGCGTTTAACACAATAGTGCCCTGCAGACTGTTCACAAAGCTGAGGGATCTGGGACTTAACAGCCGTCTGTGTGCATGGGTGTTGGACTTCCTCACTGGCAGAACTCAGGTGGTGAGGGTGGGCAGGTGCTTCTCCAACAGCATCACCATCAACACCGGAGCACCTCGGGGATGTGTCCTCTCGCCACTGCTCTACTCCCTCTACACTTCAGACTGTGTGGCCACCCATGGCTCCAACACCATTGTGAAGTTTGCTGATGACACAGTGGTGTTGGGTGCCATCTCCAACAACGATGAGACGGCCTACATGGATGAAGTGAAGAATCTGGCATCGTGGTGCCAGGACAACCACCTCCAGCTGAACGTCAGCAAGACCAAGGAGCTGGTGGTGGACTTCAGAAGGGGTCAGCACAGAGACTACAAGCCCATTATCATCAATGGAGCTCCAGTGGAGAGGGTGCAGTCCTTCAAGTATCTTGGTGTCCACATCTCCTCAGACCTGACATGGGCTGCCCACATTCAGGTCCAGACCAAAAAGGCTAGGCAGCGCCTGTATCACCTACGACAACTGAGGAAGTTCAGGGTCTCTCCAAAGATCCTCAGGATTTTCTATACAGGCGCTGTGGAGAGCATCCTCACACAGAACATGACATCGTGGTTTGGGAACAGCTGTGTGAAGGACCAAAAAGCTCTCCAGAGAGTGATCCGTACAGCAGAACGCTGCTGCAGGATTGCTCTCCTCCCCGCTTCAGGACACCTACACCAGGAGATGCCGGACTAGAGCAGCGCAGATACTGAAGGACCCGTCCCATCCTGGCAACAAACTGTTCCAACTTCTGCAATCTGGTAGAAGGTTCCGCATCTTCCAGGCAAGGACAGAGAGACTCAAGAGGAGCTTCTATCCCCAAGCCATCCGTGCCCTAAACACACACATCCGCCCTCTCACATCATCTATAATTGACTGAGACAGGACTCTTCCAGACACTAAACCAAGGCACAATGTACATTTCAATTCCTTTAATTTTAAATATGTTTATATTGTCTATCCTGTAAAATAGTCAGATGTCTATTCATATTAATGTACAGAATTCACCTGCTTGCTGCTACTACTGCACATTCACCCAATGTATATACTATATATATATATAATGTTCTTCCTCTGCACCCCCCAATTTTTTTGCACATGTCGAGGAGCGTGTCAGGCTACATTTCACTGTGTGTTATACTTGTATAACTATGCATGTGACAAATAAAGAACCTTGAACCTTGAACCTTTCCATGTACTTGTGTGTTTGGAATCTAACGAGCGTTTCTTTGTGTGCAGACCCTCTGGACTGTTTTCCCTGGTGTTCGAGTGGATTCGTGTTTGGATTGTTTGGAGAGAGACGAGAGTGTTCACCTGGATTTCCCCCAGAGCCCTGCCCCTCTCACCTTTTGTATATAGCACTGCCCCGCACCTTTGTAGATAACACTGCCCCGCACCTTTTGTATATACACTCATTGGACATTGTTCATTAATAAATTCTCTTGTGTGCATCAATCCCCGGAGTCCAGCGCGTGAGTCCACCTTGTACACTGTGACAATAACAATCCAGCCACATCATGGACTCAGCGGACTCAGCCCCCACCAAGCAACCGGTCATCTCCATGGAAGCTGTCTTGGATCAGCACGAAATAATGTTACCGCACATTAATCAGCAGCTGGCAGCACTAACTTAAGTCATCGCTCAACGGATACTGCTGGTAAGCCCGCCCACCCCTTCTCCACCTGTCACTTCACAGTTACCGGCTCATGAGCCCTCTGCGTCCGGGTCCTCCGCTCGTTCAACGTCTGCCCAGGCGGAGCCTCCTGAGCGGTCGCTGCCCGTACTGGAGCCATTCTTGGGTGAGTTCCGCAAGACTGCGGGTTTTTTAATACAAGTGACGTTGCAGTTCAAACAGCTACGGAGGACTTATGAGACCGATGAGGCTAAGACTGTTTTTTTTTTCGTTCAGTTGTTATGCGGTCAAGCATAAAGTTTAAAAATGTCTTTGAGAGAGGCATCGGGGCTGAAGCGGCAGCTCACCGACTGCTTACTTTGAAGCAGGGAAGACTGAGCATGGCCGACTACTTGATTGAGTTTTGGACTCTGACTGAGGAGACCAGGTGGGAGCAGTCAGCACTAATAAGTACTCTGCTGAATAACCTGTGTGACAAGCTAAAAAGGGAGCTAGTTATGAGGAAATTGCCTGTGACTCTTTCTGATGTTATGACCCTGTGTGTAAAGGTGGATGAAAACATGCGAGCGCGTCGCAGCGCTAGAGTCTACAACTCCCAGAAGCCTCTAGGATGAGAGGAGATGGCCTCCGGCGGAGGTACAGCATGTAGAATGGGAAAACGGGACAGGAGTTATGAAGACGAGGGTGAGCAACCCATGCCAATAGGATGCTCCAGATTAACACCGGAAGAGCGACAACGGCGTTGGAGAGCTGGTGAGTGCTCCTACTGCGGCTGTAAGGGCCATATGGCCATTTCCTGTCCTGACCAGCCAAAAGACCATGCCCGCCAGTAGAGGGGAGAGTACGGGTGGGTGAGGTTTCCTGTTCACAATCTCCTCCTCGCTTGATGCTTGCGGCTAAACTAACGGTTCGTTCTGTTTCTCACCCACTCCACGCACTAATTGATTTAGGTGCAGAGCAGAATTTCATTGATGAGTCCCTCGCTCAAGAATTAAAACTAAACACTAAACCACTGCCACACTCACTCCAAGTTACCGCCCTCAGTGGGCAGCGTCTCCCGGATATCACCCACATTACGGAGCCAATATCATCAACCCTCTCTGGTAATCATTCTGAGACGTTGCAGTTATTTGTGCTTAAGGCTCCTCTCACACCACTAGTCTTAGGGTTCCCCTGGTTACGTCAACACAACCCAGTCCTGGATTGGAGAAAGGAAAGCATTCTAGGGTGGGGAGAGGAATGTCATATGTCTTGTCTAAAAGCCGTAACTCCACCCACGAACCCTCAGAGTAACCCCCCACCATCAGAGTCACCCGATCTTTAGTCTGTGCCCTCAGTCTATCACGATCTTAAGCAGGCTTTTTGTAAAGATACAGCACGTTCTCTTCCCCCTCACCGGCCGTACGACTGCGGAATTGATCTTCTCCCGGCACCCCACTTCCTACCAGCCGATTATACAGTCTTTCACAGCCTGAACGGGACAGCATGGAAAAGTACATTAATGAGTCGCTCGCCGCAGGTCTGATTCGCCCGTCATCATCCCCTGTTGCGGTGGGGTTCTTTTTTGTTGCAAAGAAGGACAAGAGCTTACGACCTTGCATAAATTATCGAGGCCTCAACAATATCACCATCAAAAACAAATACCCACTACCACTACTGACATCAGCCTATGCACTGCTCCAAGGGGCCACAGTTTTTACAAAGCTGGATCTACATAACGCGTACCATCTGGTTAGGATACGAGAGGGGGGCGAATGGAAGACGGCTTTTAACACACACTTAGGCCATTTTGAGTACCTCGTTATGCTGTTTGGTCTAACCAATGCCCAGGCTGTGCTCCAGGGCTTTGTCAACGACGTGCTCCGAGACTTCCTTAACCACTTTGTGTTCATCTACCTTGATGACATTCTCATCTTTTCACGCTCCGTCTCTGAACATAAACGCCACCTCCGGCTGGTTTTGCAACGTCTTCTCGAGAACCGTCTCTTTGTGAAAGGTGAGAAGTGTGAATTTCATGTGACCACTGTTTCATTCCTGGGCTACACCATTGAACAGGGTAATCTCAGGCCCGACCCAGCTAAGGTCCAAGCTGTCATTAATTGGCCCGTCCTGACAAACCGTAAGCAACTCCAAAGTTTTCTGGGTTTTGCTAATTTCTACAGACGTTTCATCCGTGACTACGGTAAGCTTGCTCTCCCACTAACTCGTCTCACATCTCCTAAGGTTCCCTTCTGCTGGGAGGAGTCAGCACAAAGGGTTTTCAGCCTCCTGAAGGCTCGTTTCTCCTCCGCACCCATCCTGGTTCAACCTGACCTCGGCCTGCAGTTTGTCGTGGAGGTGGATGCCTCGGACACAGGGGTGGGGGCCATTCTGTCCCAGCAACAGAAGGGTAAGCTCCATCCCTGTGCCTTCTACTCTCGCCGTCTCTCATCTACTCAACAAAATTATGATGTTGGGGACAGGGAACTGTTAGCCATTAAGCTTGCCCTAGAGTAATGGCGTCACTGGCTGGAGGGTGCTGCCCAGCCATTTGTAGTTTGGACAGACCATAAAAATTTGGAATATATCCAGTCAGCGAAGCGGCTTAATGCCCGCCAGGCTAGGTGGGCCCTGTTTTTCACAAGATTTCAGTTTACTATAACCTACAGGCCAGGTTCCCGCAACACCAAACCCGACGCTCTTTCTGGTCAATTCACTGCCTCCGAGGAGACTGCTCGAGACTCTCCCATCATTCCCCCCTCGTGTGTCATTGGGGCCCTGACGTGGGAGGTTGAATCAGCCATTAGGGAGGCCCAACGAACAGAACCAGACCCAGGAACGGGTCCTCCTGGACTACTCTTTGTGCCCTCCTCTGTCCGGTCACAGGTGCTACACTGGGCACACACAGCAAAATTCACCTGCCACCCGGGGGTCCACCGCACTGTCTCACTCCTTCAGCGCTTGGTGGCCCGCCCTTATAAAGGATGTCCGTGAGTACATAGCGGCCTGTTCAGTCTGCGCTCAGAACAAAGGTGTTAATCAGCCATCCTCTGGTCTCCTTCAGCCCCTGCCCACGCCAAGCCGTCCCTGGTCCCACATCGCTGTCGATTTCGTCACGGGCTTGCCACCTTCGTCAGGTAACTCTGTCATTCTGACTATCATTGATCGTTTTTCTAAAGCAGTTCACTTTGTTGCCCTTCCCAAGCTTCCCACGGCCCTGGAAACCGCCCAGCTCCTGACGAACCACATCTTCCGTCTCCATGGAATTCCGGTGGATATAGTCTCGGACAGGGGTCCGCAATTCACGTCTCGCGTGTGGAAGGAGTTCTGTTCCTCCCTGGGAGCTCAGGTCAGTCTTTCCTCTGGCTTTCACCCGCAGACTAATGGTCAAACGGAGCGAGCCAATCAGAAGCTTGAGGCGGCCCTCCGATGCGTGGCGTCCACCCATCAGACCACCTGGAGCGAGCAGCTCCCTTGGATTGAGTACGCCTCACCTCCTCTGCCACCGGAGTGTCCCCTTTTGAGGCGTCTCTGGGTTTCCAACCACCTCTGTTTCCGGCTGTAGAGGATGAGCATTTCGTACCTTCTGTCCAGCAGCACATCCGGAGGTTTCGGCGCGCTTGGAGGGCCACACGGGCTTCCCTTCTCCACACGGCTGAATGGAACAAGCACCTGGCGGACCGCCGTAGGACCCCGGCACCAGTTTATGCACCCGGACAAAAGGTTTGGCTGTCGACCAGATTCATTCCGCTTAGAGCTGAGTCTAAGAAACTGTCTCCTACCTTTATTGGTCCCTTTGTGATTGACTCTCTGGTGAACCCGGTGTCGGTGTGTCTTAAGCTGCCCCGGAACATGCGGATCCACAATGTCTTTCACGTCTCTCAAGTGAAGCCCTGTCTTTCCAGCCCTCTTTGCCCTCCTTCCAGGCCCCCTCCGCCCGCCCAGGTCATCGATGGCCATCCAGCCTTCACCATCTCGCGCATCATGGATGTCAGGTGCAGGGGGCGTGGTTTGCAGTACCTGGTGGATTGGGAGGGCTACGGAATGGAGGACCGGTCTTGGATCCCGCGCGCGGCCCTTCTGGACAGGAACATGGTGCAGGCGTTCCATGACGCTCATCCTGAGAAGCCAGGGGGTCGCCGGGAGGCTCCCGTTGGGGGGGGTACTGTCACTGCCTGGAGGTTCAGCTGGACGCTGATCAGCTGTTTCTCTCACTCTCTCTCTCGCCAGGGCGGAACTCATTATGGGTTCACGCCCTTGGCCCACGCCCTCGGAGGAAGAAACACCTGTGCCTCATCAGTGTGGATGGCATTTAGACCAGGAAGCAACGGCTGTTCTTCGCTGGATCGTTGTGAGAATCGCGTCAGCGAGAGTCGAGCGTCTAGCAAGTGTTTTTTCATGTAGTTGTGTGTTTGGAATCTAACGAGCGTTTCTTTGTGTGCAGACCCTCTGGACTGTTTTCCCTGGTGTTCCCTGAGTGACAAGTGTTCGAGTGGATTCGTGTTTGGATTGTTTGGAGAGAGACGAGAGTGTTCACCTGGATTTCCCCTGGAGCCCTGCCCCACTCACTGCTTTTGTGCTGAGGTGTTTTTTCTGTTATCAAACTGTTCTCCCACCAGGAGCTCAGTCTGAGTGGAGTTTTTTTTCTCCTCCTCTTACCTCATGTAGTGTATTTTCGTTGTTTTTCCTATCAGCCTACCTTTCTGACATGTCTCCCCAATGTGATGTTTGTGTAAAGTTGGTCAGAAGGTTCCTTTGTGAGTGCGCATGCGCCATTAGCGTGCTGCCTGCTGTAACCCCTAATTTCCCTCGGGATGAATAAAGTATTCTGATTCTGATTTATATAGCACTTCCCCGCACCTTTTGTATATGCACTCATTGGACATTGTTCATTAATAAATTCTCTTGTGTGCATCAATCCCCGGAGTCCAGCGCGTGAGTCCACCTTGTACACCGTGACAGCGTAACTGGTTTAATGGTGAGTGATGGCTTGTGTAGGCATATGCATGGAGGGATAGACCTCTATAAGTTAAGCAATGGCACCCAGACTGCCATTAGATCCAAAGACATTGTCACAACAATGCCTGGTCTTATGTGGTGAGAGAATGTAGGTAATTTCTGGAGAACAAAGGATTTAATACCATTGATGGGCCCCCATGCTTGACATTATTCTTTTCAACCTGTGTGGACCAGTTCAGGTTGCACCTCAAACTTTCCCGGAGCTCAGTCCACATCTAGGAAGGGATTCTCCCAGGACAATATCCATGGTCTCATTAGGACCATGCCGGGATGTTGTCAGGTGTGCATACAAGAACATGTGCCCTATACAGACTACTTGGTACCATTTTGAGTTGCTGCAATAACATTTCGGAAAAATGGCATAAATTTTAACTCTGATCTTTGGGGTGCCTTTGAATTCAGCTCTCTGAAGGTCGATAATGTCATGATCCTGGGTCCTTTTGACCCAGCGTTTTGTGTTTTCTCTTCGCGATTTTGGTTCTGTTCTTCCTCTGGTTAGTGTTTACTCTGTTCTGCCCGTGTGTTCCTGTATCTAGTCCGCGTTTCTTAGTTTGTGTCCTTTCATGTGTAAGTTCCTGTTTTATTGTGAAGGTCTGTGTCTTATGTGAGTGTTTTCAGTTTGCCTCCCTAGTCTCGTCATGTTAATTACTCCCAGCTGTGTCCCCACCTGTATGTAATCCCCCTGTGTTCTCTGAGTGTATTTAAGTTGTGTCTTCTGTCATAGTAGTTGCTGGTTCGTCTGTGTTGTTTCCCCTCGGTCTCCCTGCGTCTCTCCGTGTATAGTTCTCCGGATCTCCCTGCATCTTCGGTTCTGGTTTGTGTTGTTAGTTTACCCAGTTTAGGTTTCAGTTTCATGTTCCTAGCGCCTTTGTTGTTTGCATTTTTGTTGTTAATAAACACTCACCTGCACCAGAGCTGCCGCCTTTTGGTCCTATATATATTCCACACGGCTTGCCCCCGCAAACCGTGACAGATAATTTTTATTTCCATCAAACATAGTGGCATCCTTTCATTCCTAATACCTTGCCCAGTCCTTATTAGTACAGATTTTTATTTCTCATTGAAATCTAATGTGCATTCAGAGTGTTACTGTATTATTATTTTTTTAGCAGTGTCATTTCTGTTTTATTTTTAAGCTGTGTTCCCATAATTCATGATGCAATATTAAACAGGTATGAAGCCCACAAACCAAAACACCTGAAAACAAATATGTATGACAGGATTTATGAGTGTGACATTTGAGATTTCTCACAAAAACTGGTAGGTGGAAATTGTTCACTTGACCTCAGTTACAAATTCCCCATTGTTCAAATGTCTAAATTCAAGAGGTGGCATACCTCAGTAGCATTGCTGTAATTGCAGCTGAGACCCATGGATGACTGGTGTTGTGTGTTGGGTTGTTATATTCCTTTTGATAGTGTCAACATTAGCTCCCAGCAGAACATGTCATACAGAATATGGGATCTTTATTCCCCCTGTACTTGTTAACTTGTTTGAAGTGGAAAAAAGGGTTATGTGTGTCTCTGTGGGTTTGTTTGTGACTCGAGCCATTTCAAAATGGCATGCATCCAACACTGCTGAATTTCCAAGCCCTGTTGACACACACGTAACACTAATGCTAAAGAGGATAACAAGGAATGGTGCTCTATTAAGAGCTCTGTTCAGCAGCTGACAGTCAAGACTTGAGAGTCCGATTGTGAACCCACAGCAGTTTAACAAGTTACTTATGTATATATATATATATATGTAGCCTACTTTATATATTTTCTATGTATTAACTACTGCACAGCACACCGAAATGATGTTTAACTGGTGCTGTTTAAAATGTTTAAAAAATATTATTAGCTTGCTATACCTTATGACACAGAACTAATTGGAAAGTGCCTCTTCGATAGATGTCAACCTGAAGATGTAAACAGAGCTGCCATATTATATTTTTATATATTTCAAAGAAACAGACGATCGTAATTCCTTTTTATTGATTATATATTTTTATATGCTGTTTATCCTCCCATAACCAGTGACTTATTTGGGATTTTAACAGCATTTCAAGCGATATTTAAGAGAAGCTAATCAGTCCTCCTGCCCTTTACCAAGACATAGATGGTCATTATAAGTGTCACAAAGATAAAACACTTTAATTAGCTAAGACTCAAAGGGACTGCCTCATCTGTGACAAAGAATTGCATTATTTTTTTCTTTTTGCTGAAATGTAGCATCAATTTGGATAAACTGAATGGGCTAATTTGCCAGTGTCACATCAGGTCAAAACTGCAACCATTACAAATTTTTAGACTCAGATGTCACAATCTAACGTTAAGCCTCTATGCTCACATTGGTTCCACTACATAGCTAAAAGAAGAAATTGCATTCATTTTCCCTTTTTTGGCAACACACAAAACCCAATGAAAAAACTATTTGATTAAAATGAAAAGGATTAAGAAATTGTATCGTCAAGGGATTTCCTTTGTGCTTTTACATGGTTGATGTGTTTTGTTCCAAATACATACAGTTCTTGTGCTGTATTGCATTCCTAGAGAATATGGGTAGGCAAACAAACAAGTAGGCATGACAAGTAACAAAGTTGTAAAATGAAGATGGGTGCAGACTCCCTGTACACAAGTGGTTCCCAAGCTTTTTTGTTGTTGTTGTTGTTTCACTTCAAAAGTCAAGAGAATTTCACATCCACACATCACAGTTTTTATCACAACTGATCCAAATGGAATTAAACTTAAAGGTTAACTCAGTAACATCCGATGACTGCTTTTTTCACCTGGTTGTCCATACTTCACCTGGTAGTGGCTCCACACCTCACCAGCAAGCCAGTTTTAATGTATTTATGTGTGTAAATGAGTAGGAACTGGATTCTGAGCACTTCTAAAATAGTTAAGCTCAGCAAACTAACCATGCTGCACCTTTTGTGCAGACATGGTATCAGAACCACAACTTCTACAAAGTTTGCTTTAAAAAAACCCAAGATTTACGGTGGCCCTGAGAGGCCAAACGGACTGCAACTTCAGAAAACACTTGCAAAAAGAAAAACACCTGCAAAAAGAAAAACACTTGCAAAAAGAAAAACACTGCGAAAAAAACGCTGCAAAAAGAAAAACACCTGCAAAAAGAAAAACGCTGCAAAAAGAAAAACGCTGCAAAAAGAAAAACACTGCAAAAGCACACAAGACACAATGGAAATGTTTCTGGGGAGACAATAACCTGACGGACCAGTTGCACGAACCAAAACATGTATGTATAGCTGTATCCCAATTCAGGGTCTGCAGCCTTAAAGTACGCAGCCTTAACGGTCCTCAAGGGCCGCGTACTCAAAGACCACTGAGGCTGGAAGTGCGAGGCTTGTAGGCTTGTGAAATGGGACGGTCTAGCCTCTGTCACGCTGCCCAGGTTGCCTAGCAACCATGATACTAACAGCTGGAAACGTTTCATACAGCTTTGTTTGACAGAAATGAAGGAGAACATATTTTGCACGTTTGTTTCTACATTAGCTTTGTGTGATTTGATAAGTATCTGACGCTGAGACCACAGGACTGTAAAACATGATTGTTGGGCTTCATTTCTGTACTGAACAGTCATTTAAGATTAGCTAGTAAATAACAATTAGCTAATGTTGTTCATGAGACTAAAGCCATCTCACTTTGGTAATGTAAATATAATATGGCCAATATTATAGTTATTATATTAATCATTATTAGTTATTACAGCAGTGAGTTTGAACTCCGTGTCAAATACTGAGCTTCAGTAAAGATTGAAGTTGCATTTATTTATATTTCCTGTCACCTTAAATCTTCACTCAAAGACAAGTATCTGTGACAGTGTATATATAGATGTATTATATATAAGAGACAAATATTGTTCTTTTAATATGTTGGCATTACTAAATTTGGCTCAATGCTTACATATATGTGTAAAAAGAAAATGTACGAGCTGTGATAACTGTTTCTGATAGAATGAAGAGTAGACTGATATATTAAATATTCCTTTATTGGGTGAGAAAATCAGACCATGTCATAACTGCTTTAAGTCATACAGAATAGATATCAGAGCCTTAAACAGGCTGACTTCTGCTAAGTGAGTCAAACTGCACACAAGACACAACGGAAATGTTTCTGGGGAGACAATAACCCGACGGACCAGTTGCACGAACCAAAACATGCAGCTTTTCTTCTTTTTGCAGGTGTTTTTCTTTTTTCAGCGTTTTTCTTTTTGCAGCATTTTTCTTTTTGCAGGTGTTTTTCTTTTTGCAGCGTTTTTCTTTTTGCAAGTGTTTTCTGAAGTTGTAGTCCGTTTGGTCTCTCAGGGCCACCGTACAAGATGCTATAATGGTAGAAATTCAAATTAAATGTCTAACAATATGCACATACTGAAGCTATATTTTTTCGTTACTTTTATTTTTGTCATAAACTGCAGTTTTGTGCCTCAGGTCATTTTTTCCCCCTATTTCCAATAGCAAATAGGATTATATTTCAGCTGATCAATGCAGCAACTGTAGTACACGCCAGCAAAACAGGCTTGGATAAAAGATATTTTTTCTTAGTAAGACAAATAGAAACACTCTTTCCTGATATTGGACGGTGAATATTTTCTGTTAGGCATGAAGACTAATGGTGTGCCCCGTGGAACCTTTCAGTGTCATCCACAGGACAAAATAAATTAATGGATTGGATTAAAACTAGAGGCTTAATCTGTTTGCTTACCATTGGATCAATTTTATATCCTGAGGAGGTAAAATGTGGCACAGGTTCAACAAATTGCTTCCTGATGCTTAGTCTGAATGTTTTTGTATTCTGACAACAAAGACACACACAGTTAGCTAGAGGCAGCATTATTTCCACACATGTACAAAATACATTTAGAAGTAAGAAGATGTACATGTCAGACGAAGTGGAAAGGCAAAACTAAACAAATTACATAAACAATTGAGCTTACTGCTGAGAGAGCACTTTGTTTTTGGCAGGTGCTCGTGGAATATCAATCGCTTAAAGTGTGAAATTTTTATTGAACTAAATGGTATGCACAACTAACAGCTGGAGCCTCTGCATCAAAATGTAATGAGCGCTGAAATAAAGATAAAGGTGATGGCTAGAGACACAGAGTGCACACTGGGATACACACCTCTCTAAAGTGATATGGCTACATGGTTATCAATATCCACCCTAGTTGTGTGTACATTTATTTCACTTGTTGCTTAATGTTGCTTTTTTGACTTTGCCTAAGTGGACTTTACCGATGGCTTTAACTTTTGAGCTAACAAATTGAAAGGCACTCTATTTGAAAACAGGTCAGTGGTAAGAGAAAAGTTTCAGTGAAAGGAATGTGATGGAGTGAAGCAACCTCTTAGTTGCAACTCGTCACATACCGATAACATGTTAGTGCAGCTGTTACGGTTACAGCATCAAACAGATGTTTAGGGATCTATTAAACTCTATTCAACTACCTCTCACAATAAGTGATGACCCAGAAAGGTACCAAGGACAATAAAATGTAATGAATTGCAGTCTAAGAGTCCTGTGCAAGTGTCACAATGTTACCAGTGAAAAAGGAGCGTACCAGCAAGCTACTTTCAGCTTCTCCCTTATTCAGAAGGGTCACCACAGTGGATAACTCTGCATGTTTGATTTGGCAGATTTTTTTTATGCCAGATGCCTTCCTGACAGAACCCCAAAGGGATTTCCTTTTTCTCCCAGGATTGAACTGGAAATGTTTGGTGAATGTGTAAACTACCACAGCATAACTAATTGAGCTAACCAAACTGAATTAACTGACTTCTTTTTCAGAGCAGTGGTGAAAGAAACTGTAACACAGCAGTATATGATTACAGTGACTCTATTACTGGCCACAAAATATAACTCTAATATTTACTCTCCTTCTAGCTCTGACAGTCTTTTTTTCTGCAGGAAAACCAGGTAGCTTTCTCCTAAATTTAACTGGCAGGTTATAGCTTCCCTCTCTTTTTCTCATATTCTTTATGTTTTGCTTTTATTTCTCAAACATTTTATGTTTCATCTTATACTGTGTAAATAATACAGCCACAGCTATAAGTCGAAGTGAGTATCACATTTATGCAGAAAGCTGTTGATAAGGAGGTGATATTTCTAACATGAAGTAACTAACATGAATGGTAATGGTAGTAACTGCTGTAATCCCACTTTGATGCTGTTGTATTTGTTTTAAAGTCACAACAAAGAGCTTTAATATTTTATCCCATTCACTTGTATTCATATTTAGCCAACTGACTGCATAATTCTTTTGGGGGAAGTTTATCTTGTACAATAAAGACCTTCCAATATTTTAAAGGCAAAACTCAATCGTTCCTTTTTGAGTGAGCACTTGGCTACAGTGGACAAAAGCAAAACGCCATCTTAACAGGACAAAACCTCCAATAAAATAATGCTCAGCCATCTGTCTTGAATGTTTGAGACAAGGGCAAAGAGAAAAGAGGAGCATAAAGACACAACAAACAAAAAACAATATATATTCTGTATTTACAGGTCACATTGTGTTTCCCAAGACTTTCTTTTCTTCTACCTGTCTTACCTGAAACATCAAAAAGAAATTACTATTCCCTCCAGACTGCCCTTTCCTCCATATATAAAGCCCACAGCACATGATAAAAGTGCCATGTCTTCTCTTTTAACCTCTGGGAAATGTTTTTATATGCTTCTTATTGAACTTGATGAGGTTTGGCTGGCAGCCTTGCTTAGCTCCAAGGAAATATTTTGTGGCAGAACTTGGCTGCAGCCTTCAGGGTGTCAAATTTGTAGCAATAACTATTAGGAGAGACAGGAAAGAAAGTGGTAAACTATAGCCCATACTCAATCCCTGTCTCAAACTAAGAAGGAAGGGAGCATATAATTTAATAATTCTAAAGAAAATAATGAGGTTAATGTATTCAGGTGTGTCCTTACATGGCAGATGCCCCAATCTTTTATATAATCTACTTCTTGAAAATGCACTTTGTTTAATATGGAGTCAAGTCACTCCACTGTATTGGGAGGCACAGCTCTGACAGTACACTTTATGATCCCTGGGGGCAAAAACTGTACTATCCCTAGAGAAAACAGGCTATAAAACTGGCGGTTTGGCTCCCTTGGCCCTTCGACAGCACTGGTAATTTTAAGACTCTGCTACAGACTCCCACAGTAACAGTCAGTGCCATTAACAAATATGACCATGCTGTGCCCTGCTGCAAAACACAAACATCTCCCCTCCAGCACAGTTTTATGGATACATAACAGCACACACCCTCAGCACCTCACTGGTGACTATAGGCTTTGTGGCCCACACATTTAGTGTTGTGAAATACCTGTGCAGCTCAGCAGTGTGGATGACATTTAGAAGATTCTAGAATTTATTTCACCAAGTAAGCCCCAGAGTCAAAAATCTACAGTAAATAGTTTTAATATTATGCCTGGAAAAATGGTTTGGCAGGACAACTCTAACAGCAGCCTTTAATGCCAAGTTAAAGTTTACATATTTGCTCTGTTAGATCAAATTGAAATAAAGAAGTGTATTTTGTAACAGAAATATAGACTCAATGGCATAGGTGTTAAATACTCATGAATACTACCACAATTCCGATAAAGTTGATAAGTTGTATCAAATGTAAATACAAACAGAATGCTAACATTTGCAAATCTCATAACCCATATTTTATTTACAATACAACACAAAAAATAAATCAAATGTTTAAATTAAGAAAAGAATCATTTAAAAAAAAAAAAGTAAGTCCATCACCACATCCCATCTTTTCCCATCCCTGTCTGTTATAGAATTGTAGCTGCTCAAGAGTACTGGGTATTCTTTACATTTTTGTAAAAGGCCTTCCATGAAAAAGACATCACTGGATGACAACATTTTCTTTTTGATGGTGCCTGTCCAGATGTGCAAGCTGCACATTCCATAGGCGCTAATGCACCTTAATACAACCTGAGATGCTGGCTTTTGAATTGAGCGCTGATCAAAAACCAGATGGTCCTTTTCCTTTTTTGTCCGGATGACATGTTATAAACATGGTTTTTTTTTTCAAAACGAATTTCAAATTTCAATTCATCTGATCCCATAATAGTTTTAAAAATTTACATCAGTCCATTTTGAATGAGCTTTAGCACAGAAAAGATTTGTGGGTGACTCGGGAGTTAAGGCATGCCGGAAGGAGAGCAGGTGTCTGTATCTTGTGGATGCAGTACTACAGTATCTAGCTAGCTCTATAGGAGAGGAGGAAGCATGAAGGGAATTAAAAAAATTTTATGGCAGGTAATTTCACATTTTAATGTTAGTGTTTCTATCAATCAGATCAACAAACATTAGTACCCACCAAACGGTTTGTGTGAAGTTTGTCACACGGTGTGTTGCTAGCTAAAGGTCCAGCTGCTTTTTCCAGAGAGAGAAAAGAAGAAAAGCTAACTTCACTCAGAGATGGAGAAAAATGTAGGAAAAGACAGGACAGGGAGAGATGTTAGAGTTAAGGGTGCTCAGTGATAGTTGATAATCTGCAGATTAAAATTTTACATGTAATGTCATAATTTTAATCACATATTGGAGTTTGGGGTTTTTTCACAGGTTTTATATTTTTATTTTGTGAAACAAAACTAAGCTATACTAACTTTTCGTTATTCACATTTTGTATAAAATACCAGATATTTTTACACAGGATAAAAAAGGTTAGTTTGTAGTGCTGTGGTGAATTCACAGAAAAGCACTGTGTTGGCCTGGTTCACAGTAGCTGCGGTGCTCATAGTCAGATTTAGGTCACATCAACTGTAGCAGAGATAAATTTGCATCTAAGCTGATTATGCTTAGATTAATTAACTGAATTCCAACTTTATACCAACTGTATACTAGTATACATATAGTATAAACAGTATAGTGCCAGTGTAGGGGATGAACATTAGTCAAGATAGCTTGTGAAACTGCTTACATATTGTTGAATTCAGTTGTGTAAATCCACAAAGATCAGCAGGTCTGCTGATCAGCCTGTACACTAAGAAAACCTACTGAAGCTCACATTAAAAGTGACTGTGAGTGGTGTTTTCCCCATACTCAGCCACTACATAGATCTTACAGTTATCCCACCTGCTAAATCCCACTGTAACCCTTGACAGCACTCATTTTACTGTTTAAGTATGGACGTAAAGTAACCCTCTACAGTGCAGGCAAAAAAAAAAATCTTAATTTTTTATTCTTTCACTACATGTTTCCTTAGAATATAGATATTTGCATCCTAATATTGTTTTATGTTAATTTAATATAGCACAAGGTTCAGTCACCTTTCTACAAAAATGGTTAGTAAAATTGTCCTTAAAGGAGATACTTTTTAATTCTTACTTTGAGTATATTTCGGAGGTTATACTTTTTCACTTTTACTTGAGTAAAGAAGTTTCTTCAGTATTTCTATTTCTACTGGAGTATTTTTAAACACAAATGAGTGTACTTCTACTGAAGTAAAGAAAGTCTGTAGTTTTGCCATCTCTGACTAGGCTGAGGTAGGGGTCTTTGTTGTCTTCCTAGCTTTTGTAAGGATCCGCTTTGCTGTGTGAACCATGTTTTCAGCTAAGCCATTACTGTAGTGGAGATATCAAAGATAGGCACGGCTGTGGCACTGATTCAGTCTTTGAGCACTACGGTCACCCCGGTGTGTCGGCCAGAACACCCCTTAAGGCCAAATTGTCCCAGAGTATGAAAGAAGAAGGGAGCTTGAGGTTCCATTTGAGGCACTTTATTGTCACCCCTCAATCTCTGGGGCTGTAAACACAGCAGGTGTACATAGGTGTGTGTGTGTGGTTTTCTATAAAGGAAATAAACAATGGAAATAACAATAAATAAAGAGAATAGACAAGTAAAACACTCCAATACAGACATAATATAATATAGTTAACATAATCAAATATAAAGATCAGAAAAATATAGTACACTTCAAACTGCTCACACTATGCAACTAAACAGCATTAGTGCAAGGTTAACGTAACCCCATTATAATCAGCCGTAATGCTCTTAATGTGAAGGGCAAGCGGGAACGTGATCCTTCCGGTCAAACTACGATCGCTATTTTATTAATCCTCATAACTAATAGTTCGCTACAACCTCCGCTACTTTGAAATAAACAATCACAAGCATCACATACAACATACAGAGAAGGTCTGATAACACAGGAATGACGTTATGGACATACGAGCGACCGTACATGCGTCAACAAAGCTAAACTGGGGTAAGCTAACAACATAAATTAGCATATGAAATGAGGGTGAACTCACGCGTTGCATGCGTGGCCTACCGCTCCAACTATAGACTACATTAGCTTCCAAATGGTAAACACATTACAGTACTAACACAAACAAAGGCAAAATACAACACAATACTTACTTGTCATTTACGCATACATAACATTCCCCAGGAATCAGTGCACCCCCTCCGGACCAACACTGCTCATCCTGCCCACCTTACTAACCGGATGATGTCACTAGAAGGTGGGCTGGCCCAAACTGACAGAAGACTGAATATTAAATGAGCTTATATAAACTTATAAACACCAATAAAACTATTCTATGAATTTTGGGGCCTTTTATACAATTACTCTGGGAGTAGTGAGGACTTGTGATGTGCTGAAAACCCCATGAATCTGCAAACTGCTGGAAATCTTCAGAGCTGTAGCTTGGGCCGTTGAAATTGAACACAGCCATTGATTTTAAAAGTACCTGGTGAGATAGTCACATATGACAATGTAGTTCTCTGACTTCCAGTGAAATAAATCTGTTGCTACAGTCTGCCATGGGTTCTCTGGAACTGCCTGCAAGAGTAAGGGTTCTTTCTGGTTAGAGTTGTGGTGTGTTTGGCATTTGTCACACTTCATTATCGTTTCCGCTATTTGTCGGCTCAAACCATGCCAAAATATTATGGCTCTAGTCTGGTGTTTATTCTTCTCGGTACCAAAATGTCCAGCATGTATGCAGTGCAGCATGTCTTTTCTGAGCTTGTGGGGAGTAATTATTTTCTCACCTTTTAGGAAGTTTCCACTGGCCTCTGTGATCTTATTGCAATGTTTGGTAACAAATCGGCAAAATTGTTTCCTTGTCTCCGACCAGCCAGACCAAATGGCATGCGTGAGGCCATATAGCTGCTCATCCTGGGCTATGGTGGCGTATGTGAAGTGAAAGTAATATACACTATAGCTGTGATGGTGTCAGTGCTGGTGGTTTACAGAGTAGGGTCTCCAGTGGATTGTGGTGAGATTCCACATCTATGTGCCGGGATAGGAAATCAAGAACCAGTTGTTGTAGTGAACCAGTTCACAGTAGTTCGATTTCTCTGAATTCTTAATCTACTTGTATATCGATCCTGCTTATTGGCTCAATTTGAAGTTGCACACTGATTTCAGGCCTGCAGGCCTCACTTGCCGCAGTTAAGGTCAATGTTCATAACTCCACCATAAGAAAGAGACAGGGCAAAAATGGCCGGCATGGCATATTTCCAAGACGAAAAACACTGCTGAGCAAAAGGAACACAACGGTGCATCTATATTCTGGTATTTTAAAGAGTACTTAGCATAAATATTAAGCAACCTAACTAATAGGGTTCCAACTCCCAGCAACAACAAAAATAAATAAATAAAAAATAGGGAACCACCCCTCACGCTCCACCTCATGATGCTTAATCGACGTAATCAACCTTAATTTGATGCAGTGTGAAAAAAATGCACAGAAATCAATTATTTTTCAAGAAATATTAAATAGATTCAACATCTTTCTTCAACAAAATTGCAGACTGCACAAATGGTACCTTCCCAAAGGAAAAAGTACTTCAGCTTACTAGGGTATATATATTAGACTTAATAGTTACTATATACAGTAATGGACTTCTATTCATTTTGCATCAAATTAAAACTTTGGGTATCAGATAATTATTTATTAAAAGCTTGACATTTTAAATGCGAATAAGAAAGAAAAGTATGTCTTTGTGCCCCCTTTTCCCTGTTAATGCCCTATCGGCCCCCCTGGCTAAACTTTGCTAGATCCGCCCCTGCACAGTTACCAGCGTCAGCTACGTAGAAAAAGATCCTGGAGTAGAAAGTAATATTAAATACATTCTAACAACAGCTGATCAAGCTTAAACGTGCTTCTGTTGTTCAGCCGCTGGTTTCCTCTTTCTGGTGCAAAGTGGGCCAAAAACAAACTAGAGAGACCGACTCGCGACAGAAAAGCTGATCAGCTGATCGTTAAGCAGTTTCATGATTGAAGTAGCAGCAAGAAGAGGCAGTCGCTACATATATCGTTTGTTAAGCTTAACGCAGGAATGCTTTACAATAGTGATGGGACGTTCTGTATCGAGGCTTCGGAGCGTGTGTCGAGTAATGGAGGGGGCGTTTCCGCGAAGCGCGTATCGAGGCTTGCTTCATTTATGGGAGGAGCTGAAAATGATGACGTCCGAAGCCTCGCTGCCCGGCTGTACCACGTGACTGGTTCATGAAGTGGTTCGAACTTTGCCGCGAGATATGACAGCGATATAAACCCCTCAGACTTCATTCAAAAATGTGGGTGTTTGATGGAGAGTTGCGGTTAGTGAGAGTTTGGAGACCGTTTGGAGGTTTATGAGAGTGAGGAAAGTCAGGAGAGAATGGAGCCAGCTAAGAAGAGGAGGATGTCCTCCCCTGTGTGGGAACATTTTGATCTTATTCCTCCCAACAAGGTATGTAAATTTCTACAGAAGATGTATTTTCATGATACTGATGGTGCAATACAATTTATGTTGAGCTGTCTTGACTTTTGTACAAGGTGAAGTGTTTGCTATGTGCCAGGGAGCTGGGATATAACAACAACACCTCATCCATGCTTAGGCACTACAGAGCTTTGCATGTGAATAAGGGGAACACCGATTGTGGAGCAAGACCAGGTGAGCCATCAAATGCAATGATAATATAGCATGCAGTAATGTTACTAAATGATATAACAATATTATACAACTGTTATAAGTTACGTGTGTGATATTTATATTTGTGCTTTGTCTTTATTGTCTTTCCTCAGGAGAACAATCTCAAATAGATGAAGACCTGGTCAGCATGGTGATTGAGGACTCCCAGCCATTTAGCATTGTGGAGGACAAAGGATTCAAAAGATTTGTTAAATCATTAAATCCTAGCTATGTTCTCCCCACTAAAAAGGTCATAAAAGCAGTGAAAATTTAGTTTTTACAGAATAAAATGTGAACAGGCAGGACTGAGGCTCAAAGCCTCAGTGTGTAGCTGTCCATACCTCAACGTTACAAAAGCACAACCACTGTCCACACCCCAACCACACCTCACCTCACAGTAAATGATCATTTCCATTTCAAGCATTTCCAAATAATCATTTCCCATACTGCCACTATAAATATACACAGTATACTGCCATCACTACAATATACATGTTTTACACACTCCTTTTGTTGTTGACATTTACAGGCTGTGTGCAAAATGCCACACTCTTCAAATTCATGCCAGCTATTATTTTTACGTCCAGTAGGTGTCCTGCTAGAGCAAATGAAGCTTCATGAAGCTTCGCGTTGGGGTGAACCAATTGGATGAAAAGCTTCAGTGCTTCATGGGGCTTCATCTGCCCATCACTACTTTACAAACATTAAGAGATGGACTTACACACTTGCTTTACTTCTCTCGGGGATAACTTTGTCGGAGATGAAATGCCGGGTTGCTAGCGAAGCTCCAAATGCTATCCAGACCACCGACAGGTCCCGCATGCCACAGCCGCTCTATCACGTGAGGCATACTGCTCAGACGTGCTAACGTTCTGAGGTGAGTTACGGCGTGTTGCAAGTTTTGTGAGGTGCTTTCGTGATATTTAATGGATCGGATTACATTTTTTATTTTTCTCCGATATCCGATCCAGTAATTTAGGTCAGTATCGGACTGATACCGATACGTAATATCGGATCGGTCCATCTCTAATACTTAGAGTTGCTGTCAAATAGATCTGGCCTTTTTGTGTTTCAGCCTTGAAAGTTTTATTTTGTATTTTGTTATAACTGGAAAAAAAAGTTCTGGATACAAATTTTGGCGACCACTAGGCTACCTAGACAGTCCAGTATCACAGTCAAAAATGCAATAGACACATCTGTGCATCCAGAAGTTGCAGAAGTTCCAAGAAGCTGCAGTACCAGCACAGGGAGACTTTTTTTTTCAAGTCAATATGAAAATAATCATTGGAAAGTGTTTAAACAGACATTATTAACACGTTTACATATAAATACATATTAGCCACCTAGCTTAATCGTTTCTGTTGATTAAGGACCCTGGAATGTACTTTATACCTTTCTTGCTGACTAACAACTTCCTGCTTTTAAATATATTATCTCCCCCTGCTGGTACTGCAACTTCTGTATGCAGTAATGCAACTTCTACATCTGTGTCCATTTCACACTTTGGAGAGGCAAAGCATGAAATGGACACGGTGGGCCGTGTAATAAAAAAATAATAATCATAACATACGTAACTAACTAAATACATTATACAATGTTTTTATTCTTAATTCTTAGTTTATTTATTTATTTATTTTTTTCCTTTGCCCATTGCTCTGTTCCATCACCACTTACACCAACTCAATGTGTTCAGAGTAAATGGAATCTGTCAGGTGGTGCTGTGTCTTGCACAGGGTGGCTAGGGTCAGGGGGGAATCTAATGGAAGTTTTTGGGTGGACAGGCTGGTGGGCAAAGCCGGGTCGTCGTGTTTTACTCCTTTAACAAAGCCAACCAAATGTGTCTATCGATCTCAAATAAACAGCAAGAGCCTTGAGGAAAATCATTTCAAGTCAGTCTCCTATACAGGTCTGGATGTGATGAAAAAGAGATCTATCTATCTATGTTTTCCAATAATACGTAAACTCCATGGACATACACAGTTCTTATTAAGTATGCTTAATTTCTGTGTTATCAGGATTTAAGAGTATCATTCATTAATTTTACTACAGTCACATGTACTAAAAACATTTATAATGAGTGGAGTTAAGAAAAGAAAAAGAAAAGACATTTTGACTGAAAGTAATAAACCTTTTATATAACTTACATTATTGCATGATTACCCAGGGCCTGTCTTAGATGTACTTTTAAATGGCATTCTCTGGAACATTTTCACCATGACAGACTGATGTGAAAATTCACCATTTCATAAGTAACACTTTCCTCTTGGCTAAATGAATGAACTGTTGCAAAAGTATAATAGTTGGGTGATAAAGGGTTAGACTTTACGTTATCACTTTTAACTTATCCTTCTGTGTACACTCACAAAAATGTATGTTGTATCTCCCATTATTTTCTCTATTTAGAAATAGAGCTATGAATTATCTTTTTAGTTAGCTAATCCATGTCTATAGACACTGAGAAGTCAACACCTGTTTTATCAGCTTGATATATTTAAATATTAGTAAATTTAATATGAAATTAAATTAGCTGTGTGGAAAAAAATAGCATCCAAAAATAAAAAAGGTTGAAAATTATTTCTCAGTATATTTCAATATATCTATTTCTGTTTTCAGTAGTTAGTAAGAAAATAAATGTTCAACAGAACATTTCAACACATGAATTCAAAAACATAGTATTTAATAATGTCATGACTGCTGTCTTCAGGAGTGCAGAATGTGATGGTTGTGAGTCTAGGAACTGCTCTGTCATTTGTAATTCTGTAGTCGAAATGTTGACAGCCAGTGCCTGAAGGTAAAATACGAGCCTGCCATGCGACTCACGTACCTGTTCCAGTTGCAGCTCCTGATTCTCTATAGGGAGATAGTAATACTGAAATGCTTTGTGTTGATGTGTGCACAAGGATAGACAGATTTAACTGGTGAAGTAGCTTAGCTAGTGCACTGCTCAGGGACATCATTTTGAACAGATATGTAACCTATGAAAATGTCCAAGCATGACCTCAGTTGCCAAGCAACCAGTACAACTGAACTGATTACTCTGCTCCCTTAAGCCTAGAACAGATGTGGCGTTCGCAGAAGTCCAAGATCTAGTTTTGTTTGAGAAGAGGCTTATCTCATAAAATTTCTAAGAATGCAGAAGTGTTTTTATACACAAGAAGAATTTTACAGCATAAGATTAAAAAACATTCAAAAGAGAAAAACCAGCAGTTAACCACATATAACAAAAGTCTTGCGGTTAAAGTGGAGAAGGGTAAATTATTCCCTACCATGGTTACCAGTGTTCAATTTTCGTCTCATCACAACCTGTTTTCTCAGAGAACAGAAAAGCAGAAAAACAAAAACAAACATGCCTTTCTGCTGTTGTAAAAAGACTGAATGTCAATTTGATGTATTGTCTCTGATACCCAGATCTAAAAGAGGAATAATCACCCTCTTACCTCTTATTCACAAAACACACAGACAACAATATGTTCTAGTGTTGGAAAAATGTTACGGTCGTAACTAAAGCACACTCAAAAGCCAAAAATGAATCATTTTAAAACAATGTCCAGAGAAACAAAGGTCTGGTGAACACAACAAAACATAAAGGTTCCATATTCAGATAGATAGTACAAAGTAGGGGAAGTCTTTCTTAAAGACTAAAAGGTAAAAAACAAACGAAGCATGGAATGCTGTATTATTGCTACTCCAACGTGTCATCTGCGTTAAAGTGTGGCCACTTTTTTCCAAACAAGTCGGCAATATTTTCTGCATAAAGTACCTTTATACTCTTTGTGTCTTGTTCCTTTCAACTGTACAAACACTCTGATCTCTAAAAATATCAAAATATTCTGAGGTGTAAATTTAAATAGCTGATGCCATCTGTTCTTGGCATCATATTTGGAATGCTGCATCTTCAAACTTGCCACTCTGCACGTCCGAACCAAGAATATTAGATTCCTCTCAAGAGACGTAGCTCTGAACTCTCCATTCCATTACCAAACTGTCAGTACATCACGGTGGGAAAGTGCTGCTTTTAAAGAGGATGAGAGGAGCCTGTTATGAAAGGCAGACTGACCCTAGCTCCTCGCTCTGGGAGTCACCAGACCCTGAAAGCAGCAAGCCACAAAGTACTTAAAACTGATAGACTATCCAGCATACAGGTCAGTTTAAAGGGGTCTGTTTATTTGTGCCCAGGATGGTTTGATTGTCCTTCCGCTACCATTTCTTTTGCTCTGATTTAACACTTAGTTTCTGTTCTACTTGGTAAGAGATCACATCATGCTTTCATTATCAAACTTGAGTTATTGTATAAAGGTGCCGGGACACACATGTTTTAAGATATGTACATTGCTTTTGCTGCATGAGTATTCTGATGTCAGTATGAAAAATCAAATATGTGGATTCATTTGCTGTGGTGACCCTTGAAGCTGAGTTATTGTGGCCTTCTTGTAGAAACAACCAACAGACCCATGTTAGGCCCATGAGTTTTGTGTGTGTGTGTGGGGTGGGGTGGGGGGGGGTGTTTTGTTTTCTGGGACAATGACTCTTGTTTTGTAGTTATGCCTCTGGATGTAACCACAGTGGTTTTTAAATGAAACAATCAAAACATGATTGTGCAGGCTTTATTAATAATTAAATGAAAATTTGTTGCAGACAATCTGAAACACATGGATATCACTAAATGTTGTGTGATATACTACCAGACCTTTACTACAGCCACCTGTAGTTACTCCTGGTTTGTGGGTCTATGCCTCAGTTTGGTCTTCAGAAACTGAAGAAAATTGTGCTCTGCTGGGTTTGATATGAGGTGATTTACTTGGCCATTGAAGAATATCTTGCTGGGGCATTATCTATTTGCACCATGAATTGCTGTCCAATCAGTTTTGCAGTGGTTGGGTGCATCTGAGTAGAGAGTATACCCCTGTACACTTCAGAATTCATCCTCTACTCCTTTAGCAGTCAAATCATCAATAAACATTAGTGACCTGGTTCCACTGGCTGCCAGACATGCCCACATCATTGACAGATGATGTAGTATGCTTCAGTGGGGGAAAATAATTATTTGATCACCTGCTGAATTTTTGTCTTTGCTCACTTAAAAAAAGAAGTGAACAGTTCTAAATATTCTAAATAGAAATAAATGAAATAATTGTACAGCAGTAAACATGGCGGCACCTTTTATAAAAATGGTTACTTTTTATATATGTATCTTTTTTGAATTATTCTTCCATTAAAAATGATGTGAGTTAACTCTCAAGTTTTTCTGCCCCACTAGACTGGAACTTCTAGACTGGAATCTACAAGCAGCCATGGATTAAGTCATGAACCTCATGTGGTACGTAATGATGGCTACACTTTGTTAACAACATGGTTGCAACTAAAATTCATACTGAACAGTGAAGCAAAAGTAGGCATTAGATCTTTAATTCAGCCTTAGCTACAAACATTTTTTATAGTCATTCAATACAGTGTAATACAATAACACCTGAATCTGAGGGAATAACAACCTGTGCTGATGTTGCTTTAGGAACAAAAAATATTAATAAAAAAAAATAAATACATTTTTTTTGGAAAAGTATTGACTTTGATCAATAATAGCAGTCAGAAAAATAATCTGACTGGCACAATAGATATTCATTGTTAGTGAAAACACGTGGTACAAGGCTTTTAGGAAATTACCAAATTTCCTAAAAGCCTGTCAAAAATATTTCATTCAGGTGACAGTTCATATTTTCAAAATATCTGAAATCCTTCAAAACAGTTGAATTGTGCACACAAAAAAGAGCATTTTTCATTTTTTGTTTGCACATGTTTTAGGGCATTTAGACAAATGATTAAATACAGCCGTATACAGCTTTATCAGTAATTGTTTTTTGGGGACAAATCAGATAATATTTCTGTCAGATATCAATACATTCATCCCAGCTATACATCATATTCAAAAACAGTTTTTACTGTATAAATAATCCCATGCAGAATATCATCTAGAATATGAAGAAAAAGAAGTCCATCCATTTGTAAAATTCCGCAAAGCTCTTAGGGATAAGTCACAGTATTATAAACATTTATAAAGCTTGAACGTAACAGCGTTACAGTCATTTGTTTACCACAAAAAATGGAGAATCCTTCTCAAATAACCATTTAAGGGAGCAACAGTCTGTATAGTGAGGAGGAGTAAGGTCTATCAAAAAGAACAGCCTACTATGAGCAATGATATATTAATTACTCTATGTTTTGATCCTCCCTAAGTTTGCTTAATAAACAATTATTTCATTTTTATGTCTCTCACTCTCTCTTTATCTATCTATCTATCTATCTATTGAAGGTTAATTGAGTAGAGCCTTTAACTGACATGTTATATAAAGTATTGCAGCTTTTAAATAATGCCCAATGAAGCTATCTAATGTGATAAAGCAGAAAGAATTACCACCATAGTCATTCTACTCAGATAAGTAACCTCACCACCACCAACAGCATGTTTAGGGTTGTGAGTGTGCAAATCTTTGGCAACAGGGAGGTGTGAGGCCCCTTGGCCCCAGCAGAAGCAAGCTGTTCAAGTGCTTAGTGTGATGTTTTAAAAGGGCTGACAATGCATGCAAATCATCTTGAGTGTCCGGGATTTTAATGTGGCTGAATCACCCGAGAGCAGTATCCTGCCAAGCTGAACTTTAACCAGTGCTATACCTGTAATCACAGGGTTTACTCCCTAGCTGTCTCATTGGAAGGAAATTAAATGCCTTGTGGGGCCTCAGCAGTGAGATTGAATGTTTGTGTTGTTACCACTGAAGACACACTGTCAATCATGACAGATTGCCTAAGGTGGAAGGGCAGATTAGGAGACAGTTTACATGTTTAAATCAGCTTCTTGTCAGAAGCAAGACATCTGTGAATTACTCTGGGGCTTCTTAAGCCCTTTATTTAAAACTGACTTATGCATTTATTACCAAACATTGTAATTATAAACTCTATCTGATTATTGCCACAATACCAAAAGATTTTCTTTGTGCATGTAATGGGAACTTCTCTGAGGAAAAAAATAAAACATGCCACACTCCAAATATCATTTTAATAGTCTTAGTCTAACCAGAAAGACAAAAGTGGCACATATGAGACTATTTTGAAGTATGATGCTAGCATGCTAAGTGTAGACATTTTCCCCCTGCCCTTTCCTATCAAGCTTCTAGTCAATATCACCTTGAGGATGCAGGGGTGTGGAGGAGGGGTTTAAAGTATTTGGTTGATATATGACCACCCTGCATCATTTGTGACTGCCTTATCACTCAATCACAGTAAGATGGAGATGCACAGGCAGACAATTTTAATGACTCCAACCTCAACACAAGTTGGATGCCTGGCAAGTAATCTCAGCACCGTGGAAGTTCACATATCACACTATATACCACACATACACTCAACAAAAATATAAACGCAACACCTTTGTTACTGCTCCCATTCCCCATGGGATGGACGTAGAGACCTAAAATTCATTCCAGATACACAATATAACCATCCCTCCCAAACAGTGGTCACAAATCAGTCCAAATGTGTGGTAGTGGGCACATCTGCTATATTGAGATAATCCATCCCACCTCACAGGTGTGCCACATCAGGATGCTGATCTGACATCATGAGTAGTGCACAGGTGTACCTCAGACTGCCCACAACAAAAGGCCACCCTGGAATGTGCAGTTTTTTGCGCTATTGGGGGTCTGGGGACCCAGAACCGGTCAGTATCTGGTGTGACCACCATTTGCCTCATGCAGTGCAACACATCGTCGCATGGAGTCTATCAGATTGTCAATTGTGGCCTGTGGAATGTTGTGGAATGCCTGTGGAATGTACAGTTTTGTCTCACAGCAAAATGCCACAGATGCCACAAGCAATGAGGGAGCGTGCAATTGGCATGCTGACAGCAGGAATGTCAACCAGATCTGTCGCCCGTGCATTGAATGTTCATTTCTCAACCATAAGCCGTCTCCACAGGCGTTTCAGAGAATATGGCAGCACATCCAACCGGCCTCACAACCGCAGACCTCGTGTAACCACACCAGCCCAGGACCTCCACATCCAGCAGGTTCACCTCCAAGATCGTCTGAGACCAGCCACCCAGACAGCTGCTGGAACAATTGGTTTGCACAACCAAACAATTTCTGCACAAACTGTCAGAAACCGTCTCAGGGACGCTCAACTGCATGCCCGCCGTCCTCATCGGGGTCTTGACCTGACTCCAGCTCGTCGCCGTAACAGACTTGTGTGGGCAAATGCTCACATTCGATGGCGTCTGGCACGTTGGAGAGGTGTGCGCTTCACGGATGAATCATGGTTCACATTGTTCAGGGCAGATGGCAGCTGAGAATGTCCCAGTTCTTGCATGGCCAGCATACTCACCGGACATGTCACCCATTGAGCATGTTCGGGATGTGCTTGACCGGCGTATACGACAGCGTGTACCAGTTCCCACGAATATCCAACAACCTCGCACAGCCATTGAAGTGGAGTGGACCAACATTCCACAGGCCACAATTGACAATCTGATAGACTCCATGCGACGATGTGTTGCACTGCATGAGGCAAATGGTGGTCACACCAGATACTGACCGGTTCTGGGTCCCCAGACCCCCAGACCCCCAATAGCGCAAAAAACTGCACAATCCAGGGTGGCCTTTTGTTGTGGGCAGTCTGAGGTACACCTGTGCACTACTCATGATGTCAGATCAGCATCCTGATGTGGCACACCTGTGAGGTGGGATGGATTATCTCAATATAGCAGATGTGCCCACTACCACACATTTGGACTGATTTGTGACCACTGTTTGGGAGGGATGGTTATATTGTGTATCTGGAATGAATTTTAGGTCTCTACGTCCATCCCATGGGGAATGGGAGCAGTAACAAAGGTGTTGCGTTTATATTTTTGTTGAGTGTATTTTCCTGTTTTCTGTACATCAGGGGATATCATTTTAAATATTCACTGCAAAGTCTAGTTCAATTCAATTCAATTTTATTTATACAGCACCAAATCACACCAACAGTCGTGTGGGTTTTTTGATTTTTTAGTTTTTGTGTAGGTTTTAACCATTTGTATTTAAAACACATGAAAATCTGTTCATGGTCAGCAATAATTTAAAGGCTATAGTGGCAACTTTGTGTGTAGAAGTGACTGAGGTTGGGGTTTAAGTGGTCCAAAGTCTTCACAAGTGTGTGCCAGTCAGGTGCACCAAGCCTTATCCCTGATGCAGTTTTGACCCGCCAAATAGATATATCTGTGTGTGTGTGTGTCTAAGCAATTTTGCAGCCTGCTCAGTGTTTTTTGTCCATAATTGCCTCCTGTCAAAATGTCTGAGTGAGCTGATTGCAGGAAATAGGACAGGACATGTGTGCCCCTCATTAACTCATCAGTTGGTGCAGCAGATGTGGCAGTTTGAAAGATAGAGTAACGTGCAGATATCAGCTCTGTAGCCGATGCTGTTATTTATAAACTTTTTTTAAGCCAGGAGTTAAACCGTGCCCTTTCCCATTGCAGCTATGGTAAGTGGTAAATGTCAGAGTAACATTGAAAGATTAGGGCATGATGTGTTGGACTTTATGCTAATGAAAATGTATCTCTCTATTCTGGGTCAAAGAGGACCAGAATACCATTTGAATTACAGAAGAGCACACCTTTAACTGGGGATCGTACCTACAGTATATACTAATTCACTGGAATTCCTTTTAGGCTGTGGAAAACAAACAGCATATCTGGATACCCACAGACATGAAAAGAACAACTCAACTTCATAGAAAAACCTCAGCTAACCATCAAATACATACTGATTGATCTCCTGCTCTAAGGTTAGAGTTCAATCCTCTGAACTACTGTAATGTCCATACTAATGTCCATATTCAAATATAAAACTCTGCATGATGGTGCTCCATAAATGATTTCAAGCAGATATGAGATTCTGTTGGAACGCATTAAAGCTACAAGGAGTATACAGAGGAGAACCCAGAGGGTACATATCACTGAGATGTGGACTATACATAATGCACAAGGAAAAGATGCAATCTCTCAAGTATATGGTAATATAACAGTGGGACTGGAGGTGAGGGAGGTAGCAACACTACCAGCAGCAAAGCCAATGCAGTATATGTAGAGGCAGCATAAATGATCAGAGGAGTGAGAGTGTAAGCTTGTTAGATTATTAACTGGTGATTGTAAGAGTCAGCTAGTACTTATCTAATAAAGCTGTGCATGATTTCAGTGCACCGCCTGAACTCACGTAGTTTCAGACACGTCAGAGGATTCAGAACCATTTATAGCTCCAAAAGACACACAACTTCACTGATATTAGCAGCTTTGTGTTTGTGTTTTTTCATCAATTTTGACTGACAGACTTGGCAACATTTATTTATTTTTTGTTAATTCGCTCAGTTGGGGATTTTTTTGTCTGGCAGTGTTGTGTATGTATTTGAAATTTTCCTGAAAAAAAAAAAACATTTTGCAGTTGGAACGCTCATTTTTAAAATTTGCAATATACTTCAAATTGGGCCATTATTTAATGGTGCATGTCTATTTTTGCACCTGATGTGCATTAATTTATTTGGAATGTCTGATAGATTTATTATCAGAACAAAGAGAAGTGTATAATTGGCACAGGTGGATTGCTCAGAGCTTTGAGAACAGTGCCAGAGCGTTGGCTCTGATCTGTCATCACCCCAGATGTTTAGAGTTGAGCCATGCAAATTTCTGCTAACCTCCTTAGTACAGAATACATACAAGGGATGGATATGGTGCATACAGTAAAGTTACTTTTCCCAGGAAGCTGAGTGGTTTACAGTGGTTTGGGATTTCTAGGTTTTACTCACATTACTATGCAGGGATAGATCCATATTAAAAAAGTATATCACTGTCACGTTTGGTTGTAATAAAGCAGTGCTTTACTGAATAAATCTTGAACTCCACCATAACTGTCAGAATTCTCCAGAGAACAGCTTACCCAAGACCCCTGTCCCCATCAATTTCTGTTCCTATTTAAGGCGTTTCCCCTATATCAGATCATCTTGATTTCTACTTAGTTGTCTTTACTTAATCTGAACTGACATGCTTTTTCTGGAGCATGTGAGTTGTTTTTTTAAATCCACATTGTTACAACCCGTCTAGGGCCAGGCCATAACATGAGTGAGGCCCTCGCTTCCCCCCCAAGACCCAAGCAGCCGCAAGAAACAAATCCGGTAGATACAAGGTGATTTATTTACAATGTGAAATAAAGGAACCAAAACGGGAGTGTCAACACTTCAGGGTGAGCCAAAGCCAAAACAATAAACAAAACAAATCTACACAAATCCCGCACCCCTGACCTTACCAAAACAAAGTCAAAAATAAAGACAGAGTCTGACCTCCTTAACTAACTCAAAACAGGAGAAAACGGGTGATCAAAAGAAACGGCAGCTCACCCCTACCCACTCCACTTCCACAACTTTTAAGCGCACTGCAGCCAGCGGCTGCCACAGGAATACTGCTGGGTCATGAGGAGAAACGCGAGGACCTCTCCCGCTGTAGCACTCCAGCCTCCTTTTAATGGGTGGGTCCTCCAGCTGGAACCAGTCACATCGGGGCGGTGTATCCACGCACCAATCGGAGCAGGGCCCTGGCACAGCTAAATTAACATAAAAAGACACAACACCTGCACAAACAAACATATGGGCATGCAAGTTCGTAACAACATCTTCAGTAGATAATATGTGACCAGCAATATTGTTGTTGTAGAGTCTGTCACTCATTAGTCAGACAAACTACCTTTATCTTTATCTGTGTTCAGCAATTTGTACTCTGTTAGAAGCTCGCTCACAAAACTTGCAATATGACTGTAATTTGCCCTGCTTAAGAAATTTGGCCTTATGTATGTTGTTAAAAACTAGAACAAAACAAATCCCCTCATTTGCTGTCACTAGAGCCTTTGGGCTTTGGGGTTGCCTGTTTTAGTTTTGACAAGTGTAAGAAGGTAAGAAGGAGGTGTCTGTGCTCCAGGGTTCGAATGTTCAGAAGGCCCCTACTTCTTCTTACAGATGTATAGGTAATCAAAATGAAAATTATTTTGTCACTGAGCTGTTTTATTTAAATACTACGTATCGCAGAGAACACATGCCATCTTCAACATCTAATACAGCAAACACCGTCAGGTGTTGATCAATTGATAGCTAAGCCCCTCTCTTCATCCAGGGCACAACACTTCAAGTCTAATGAGACAGCTACAAAGTCAGTCATTGATCTCTGGCCCAAAGTGCTCAACTACCGCCAAATAAGCCTATTTGAGATCTAGCAAAGTAGTACAGCTGAGTTTGTATTTATGCAGATCAGTGGCACATCGTGATCTTTAGTGCACATTTTGGCATAATATTTTGTCTGCATTTCAGCCTTCTGAGACCACATCTAATCACAAGTGAATGGCAAAGCAAGCAAAAAAAAAAAGTTTTTGTGACAAGAGTGTGAGGTGCTAAGCTCATATAGCAGCCACAACTTAATCCTCTTTTTTCTTTTCTTTTTGGTACTCTCTTTTTTGAATTGCAGTAACTCTCTTTAGCTTTTGTGTTATCATGGTCCCAAAATAGAACCAGGATTGTACCATCTGATTACAGAAAGATTGCTTTGTAGGCTCATTTAAGGCATATAAAATTATACTCCATGTCAAACTAAAAGACAATTAAAAACAAGATAATGACTTTAGTATAAACATTTCCTACTTATACTGACATTATTGCTACACTACACCCACAGTAGTAGAGCAATTTCAGTAAATGACTTTAAATGACTTTAATGAGACTTTAAATCTGAAGGATTTAAAGGATTACCATTAACCAGACTAACCAGCTGATCTATACTACGGCAGCAGTGATCAGTGAGATACTTGGCTACAAGTTGAACAGCCACAAGGAGCAGTACCCTCCATGGAGAAGGAGACTAGAGGCCAAGATCAAGGTAGCATGTAGGGAAGTTAGCCAAATATCGGAGCTGCAAAGTAGGTGCGATGAAGAAGGTGCCTAAGAAGTATAGCAAGCTGTCCATACTGGAGGCCTTGGAAACTGCCAAGCAAAGACTCACAGCCTTGGTCAGTGACTTAAAGAGGTATACCAGAGAAATAGAAGGCAGGAGAATAAACCAGCTGTTCTCCACAGAAACGTCCAAGGTGTACTCTCAGTGGCAGGGGAACAATGTGAGACATCGATTTACTGATCCACACCACCAGGATCTACAGTAAGGACATTGGAATAGCATTCGGATTGGAGAAATGTAGAGGGATGTTAACGAAGAGAGGGAAGGTTTTCAAAATTGAGGGGATTGCACTACCAGAAGGTAACATTGCAGACACTGAGGACAATTACAAGTACCTGGGAATCCTACAGGCAAATGGCAAATACAAAGAGGCCACTAGCAAAACTGTAACCACCAAGTACCTGCAGAGGGTCAGTCAAGTCCTGGGAATTCAGCTGAACGGTAAGAACAAGATCCGGGCTATCAACATGTACGCCCCTGCCTGATCAGGTACCCTGCTGGGATACTAATCTGGCCCAAGGAGGAGATAGAAGCCACTGACATCAAGATGTGGAAGCTCCTGACCATGCTTGGAGGGTTTCACCTCAAGTCCATTGCCCTTAGACTGTAAGTTAAGCTCAAGGAAGAAGACCGGGGACTAGTGAGTGTCAGGACCAGGATGAGACAATGAATATCCGCGAATACATCAGGAAGATGACCACAGCCAACTGTGTGCTCATTGAATACCTCAGGCAGCAGAAACCCAAGAAAGAGGAACAAGAGAAAGAACCATCATGGACGCCCGTGCACAGTATGTACCAACAGCAGACAGAGGAAGTGGCTGACATCCAGAAATCCTACTAGTGGCCGGACAAAGCTGGACTGAAATACAGCACAGAGGCACTAATCATGGTAGCACAGGAACAAGCTCTAAGCACAAGACCCATAGAGGCTGATGTCTACCACACCAGGCAAGACCCCAGGTACAGGCTGTGTGAAGATCCTCCTAAAAAATCCAGCACATAACAGCAGGGTGCAAGATGCTAGCATGGAGGGCATAGATGGAACACCATAACGGGTCGTGCACAATATTCTAGATGTTCCTAGGACTGCACTCTTCTGGATAGAGATCCCAGATGTAGTTTCTGGATTCTGCTGCAACCACTCATTTATTCTCCTATCTGTCCTATCTTATGCCGTCTTGTTCCAGTAACCCATTTCCCATCAGGATATCCTGGTTCCTGAACATCTGATGCACAGATTGTTAATATTTTGTCTGTGCCAGTCTGGCATCTTTTCGACAGTTTTAGCTTCTACTGAAAAAAGCTTCCTGGACAAAAACTATTTTTTCATGCATCATATTGTGTTTCACAGTAACGTTCTCATTATTATAACATTTTTGTTGATATGTTAACAGTTTTAGCTACTGGCTGTAACAGTACTGTACATGCACAATGGGTCAAAAAACTGTGGAGACAGTGAAAAATTATTTCTGACTGCAGAAGTCAACCAAATACTTTTTACACCAGGACATAGTAAAAGTGAAACTTGGTTACCTCGCAGAAGACTGGACATTTGCAACCTGTTACCTGTAGCTTCTCATCTAGAAGTTCACTTTTGCTCAGTTTGTGTTCCATTACGCAGGTGCATTTTTATATTACTTTTGTAAGTCATTTAATATAGTTTTTTTTTCCAGCAATGTCACTAAATGTGTTGACTATAAACAATTTCCACATGTTCATGGGTAACATATAGTGCTACAATTAATAGGTTTAAATCACAAAATTGAAATAAAGTGATGTGTTAATAATGGAGCACCGAATCAATATGCTACAGAATTTTATTTCACAACTCCTTTCTCACCTCTCCTGAGCAGATGGCTTGTAAAAGAAAAAAAAGCCAACAAGTAATCATATGTGCAGTAAATGGTGCTAGTTATGTTCCTGTGGAGAGACTACAGATGGCATGGTGATAGTCTTGCTTCACAGTGCATGTGCAGTTTTTGACACACCCTTTAAACTACCCCAGTGGGAACTTTTAGCATAGACCATGTCACTACCCATTACAAAGCCAAGTATCCAAACAAAAGACTAGTAAATCAGAGAGGAAGTGACTTTTTTAAGGTATCTGTCTTCCTTTGGTCTTGGTCTGACCTAGCCAGCAAGTTAAGCAAATTATTTTTGGTTAAAGATTAAAAAAACACTTATGTAATATTTGTTTATAGTGGCAGACAAATATCAAATTGTAAAGATAATAAATATTAATCATTTCATTAGTAAGGCAAGGCAAAGCAAGTTTACTTGTATAGCATCTTTCATCCAGAGCAAAAAACCAGACAAATACATTAAAATTCTATAAATGAATAAAAAAAACCCCAAAAAGGTAAAAATGAGAAAAGTAAAAGAAATTTAAAACTATGAATTATGTTTAAGAACAATTCTGTCTTCTTCCTTTTTTTCTGTTTACTTCTTTAAATCCTTAAAGTAATATTTTATATTTAAGGATTTAAATATGGCTGTTACCATAGGATGGACACATAAAATATTCAAAACATATTCAACAGATTGTATACGAACAAATAATATCTAGCTAAAAATCTGTTTGCAGTAGTCATCTTGTTGCAGTTGTTGCAGTTATCTTGCTGTTGTGTTCTGTAATTTGGGCTGATCAGTATTCACAGTTAACTGGAAGTAGGAAAGATCTCCAATCAGCAGCTACTCATACTGGTTACCTACTTAAAAATGGCAAAATTTTGCTGATTTGCTTTTTCAGGATAGGTTTTTGTGGTGCAACTTCTATGCTATCTTCTATGTCTTCCATCTTCTATGCAGCCTTTAGCTTTCTACAGATATTACCATTAATCAACATGAACTGTGATTAAACCTAGACACAAATGACTTAACAACCTCTTGCCTTAATGAAACAATAGTTTTGCAATCATATATTAAATCAGCATCTAGTAGTATTTACATTCATACTAAATGAGGCATAGCGTTAGTAGTGAAGTTGCACTTACATTAGCTGATTAGCATCAGTTGTTTCATTCATGCTTTATAATCACTGACTCATTCTTTAGCTGCTTGCCTAAATCTAGCATTTCTGTTTATGCATTGTGACCATCCTAACTGGATTTCTGATCTATTCTTGCTCTACCACTCCATTACATAGGCCCTTATACATTCCACAATACTGTGGTATTTCTTAGAAACTGTTCACTAATATTTCACTGATATTGCTTCAGAAATGTCCATTGTCCATGTTAGATTTTACAGGTATTAAAGTGGGTTTTGGTAGGTAGGAGGACCCTTAGATTTGGGTGTAGAAGTGCAAAGTAGGGAAAAGAATCCCTTTGAAATGAGTCAGAATCATTTGTATCTCTGTGTGCAGGCTATGGTCACCTAACCTTTGCATCTGAAATGAGTTAGGACATTACAAGTAATCTTTAAGTATAGAACATGCAAGTATATGTTTCTACTGTAAAATCAGTGTGACAATTGCTTTAAAGTGTCTTTGGGATGGCTTTAAACTTTGGTTTATTTTTACACATAAATATCTTTTGTGTCTTCATTAGAAAAGGGATTTTTGTTGGTGTGTACACTCTTAGAAAGGATGTGTTAAAAAATGACACAAAAATGTGTTGTTACACTATTAACACATTTTGTGTGAATTTTAACATAACATGTGTAAGAAAATGTGTAAACATTGAAAAAATGCGTAAAAAGCTTAACACACTTGATGTGTTGCACAGTTTAGCACATTTTGTGTGTTATTTTCAGAATCTAACAACAGGACCTAAAATTAGCAGCTCAGTTATTTGATGTTAGCCCTGTGTTTAGTGAAATAAATTGTAATGTATTATAACAATATTAACTGAATAAATAAAATGTTTAGTTATTGTTTGTTTTCCATAACCCTTTCCTCATTACTTTCAACAAATAAAACATTTTATAATGTAATGTGGAGCAAGGTGTGTATGGTGTACTAAAATTCTGAAAGAAGATACATTTTTTTTATTTCTCAATATGTATGGCATACCAATTGATGGCCATGGCTATACTATAACCATAAGTATCCACACAGAACAGGCTTAATTTTGACCGTAAAATGTGAACTAGGGCAATACAATTGAAGTAAAAGTAGGAAATTAAATGAGTAAGAATCCACATGCTGAAAATTGAAACAAATTCTGCCCAGCAACATGACATACCAGCGGTGGGAAGGGGGCGCTATCTTTTCGCGCCACTGAGACAAAGATGGAGGTTACGTTGCCTACTATGTTGTCAGACCTTACAGTAAATATAATTTACCAGTTTATCTTAACCCTTTACAGCCGATCGGAGCGGGCACGCTCCATTTTGCGTAACTATTTTTAAATCCCGGTAGCACTGCAACCACGTAAGCTAGCGCAAAAATTTTTTTTGCATATGAAACCGGAGGAGTTGTACTTACATCTTATGCCTAGGTCACAGTTTCCTTCCACATATAGCTTTGCAAAAATTGCATAAAAATCACTTGCAGCAACAAAAACATGATATTCCAGAAACACGCTTTGCCGATCCGATCAGCTGTTTGTAACACTTCCTACGTCCATCAGCGCGAACTATCACATGACCGCATGACCTGCCCGAAACCGGAAGTGACGTCATTTTGCGGAAATGTAGTTTTTTTACGATCGGGGCCTTACGAGCCTGTACTTGTGTTTTAAAAAGTTATGTTTGAGTTTATGACTTTCTGTGTCATTTCTGGGATGCTTAGGACTCATATTGCACTGCTGGAAATTGTTTATTTTGATGCATATGCTGTTATTTTGCAAATTTGCACTATAATATTTATTTTCGTTTTTCCTGCAGTGTATAAAAATTGGTGTATTTCAAAAAGAAAACTATGAAGACACTCAAAATAAATTTCCTGTGGTGGGAAACTAGTTTGTGCAACTTTTTTGTATTTACAGTTTTGAGGGATGAGCCTCTTAAATTTCTCTAACTAGAAATATATGTTAAAAAAACAAAAACGATTTTCAATTTTTTTGTAGTTTATTGCACTTTTTTACAATTTATGTAATTACTATGCACCTAATGCAGACATATTATTAAAGTTTGGGCTATAATGGTTGTATTGATGTATAGCAACTTGAAATGCTCCCAAAAATGGCTACACAGCATGTAAAAATATAATATAAGCTCTGGCGGACTTAGTTCTATGGTAGGTCTTAAAGGGTTAATGTACTGAAAATATGTTGGGTTTCTGGAAGAATGTGAAACTTTGAATTTATATAAAATATAGGAGTTTTGAGTTTAAGCGCTGTTAATTACTGCTTAACTATACCTAGCTAACCTTAATATAACAGTCTTGCTAACATATCCTACTCTTAATTTTAGTACTAGTTCTTGGCTTTAGTGCCATACTTCATTAGAGTTAATGTGTTTTTTGTAGTAATTTTATGTATTACTTTACTCATGTATTTATCTATTTACTTTATTTATGTATTAGAGTAATTGCTCTTAGAACCAGTGTGGTAGTTGGCTAGTGGCTCCGACAGGCATTCTGGTGTCTATGAGCAACGCCAGAGTCAGCACCTAACATTTGCAGTGTTGTGTAAAATGACAATATTGTTGTTAGCTCTGAATATAGCAAATGTAGTTATCACCGCGACCATTCGTTTGCTAGCACAGAATAGGAATTTAAGACTGAGTAACTTTAGTTTGATGTCGCCTAGGTCAAAGCCAAGCTCAGCACGTGGGCTGTGTGCTTGATAGGTTGCTAAAGTATAACACTGATTTCATGGAATATTTTGATGTTGACAATGAGGTAGACGTTAAGGACTTTGATAGATTCCATATCTTCCTGTCAGCCAGAGGGCCACCGATGGAAACCTCTCTTAGGGAGATTAGACAAAATCAGGTACACTTTGCATTTCTTCAGTTTCCCAAGTCATAAAATGTGTTTTAACAGTTGTCTGTGAAGGTTCTCAGTCATCCACTGTGAGCGACCATCTTTGAACAGAGGCGGGGGTTTACGACACCAACTCTCTGCCATCTATAATCCAGTTTTGAGATCCCTTCCCAGACACCTTAACGCCCACTCACATCCTAGGCCATCTGACCTCAGGAATTCGCATGATAAGGTGGGGCCAGGTTTCACAATGAACACACCCGAAACTCTGGCTGATTGGGACCCACACCCAGTTTCACACCTTGGCTCAGGCGATTAGAGGATCATCAGGGGGTCCTTTTGTCCCTCTGTGGGGGGAAACTCCCACTAGGTTTATATCTGGGACTCTCCACCATTTGACCTTAGAACTGAAGAAGCTTCTCGGATGAGAGGTGAAACGTCTTCAAGCAACTTAAAGAAGTCCAGACGCTTTTCTTTGCAAGCTCCTTTGACTGTTTTAACAGTTATTAACTATTAGTCAGGATCAGATTTATTCACCAAGTAGCAACTAGAAGATAAAATCAATTTAATTATTATTCAGAATTTCTTTTAGTCATTGCGTTATAATCACGGTAATTAAGAAACCGCCTTCTTCTGCTGCAGCTTTTTGAGTAAACTCATGCTTCTATGCTCTGTGGAAATTTGCTGTCATAACTTTGAAGATTATTGCAGAGAGGTAAAGTGTCTGGTGTTGCCTTTATACAGTCTACCATTACCACAGAAGAACAAAGTCAACCCCTGAAGTCACTACTCAAGAGGAAAGCCCCACAGATTCTTAAGGAGTATGAAACTACAGGTACCCTGTCAGTGCCATCGAGGAAGCTTCTTGTGAAGACTTGCATTGGGGATTTGGTGGAGAGGTGTGGTTAGTAAGTATAGCACCTTACTGCACTTTGTTAAAATTTTGCAATGAATGTTTTTCTTTAAAAATGTTGAAGTGCACAGGAGTTAAAAAAAAAGGTTACCTTTATTTTCCAGTTACCCTCTTAGTGCAGAGAAGTTGACTGTAACAAAAAGCATCATCACCACTTTTCATCCCTGAGTGTCCGAGTGGCAGGACAGGGGGAAGGATTTGTAAGTAAATTTAGCATTTTAATAATGTAAATTCCACTACATACTTGCACTTGTTCCCACTTACTGTGTATCTTTTAACCTTTATCTCATTATTTATTAGAGCTTTTTTTTTCTCAGTTAAAATTGCTCAGCTGTTACCCATATACCTCTGTCCTTTCTTCCTTAGGAGCATTATTATGATCCAGTCTCTCATTGTGGATTCCTAGAGACTAAACTGCGCAACCTTAGACGGAATCTCGACCAGGGGCAGAGACGTTATAAGAAGCGAAAAGTGACCAATGACTGTGGTGAAGACAAGAAGCTCAGGCAAGAGGATGGGAATACCAGCAGCACAGATGAGTGGGTCACCCTGATCAAAAGATTGCGGCCCTCAGCTGAGAACCTTCCAACTATCATGTCAGGCATGGAGGAAACATACACCAGTCGCAGAGCCTGGATTAGCAAGGACTCCCCCACTGCTGCTGAAATATTCAGAGAGTACCCACGGTCTTTGGACATGCCAAGTCTGGTAAGTTGCTTGGTTCCCTGGTAATGGTTTATGTACTTCTTCTCCACTCAGTTGTGTATTGCATACAAAGTATGTAACAGGAGTGGATACATTTGGAGGTATGTTTATGAGCTCCTAGTGAATATTTTGAAAGTTTTATAATTTCAGAGTTGGATCTTTATTTACTGGGCTTTTATTACAATGAGCATCACGTTTCAGATGATCCAAAATCTTAGTTGTGCCACCAAATGACTATCTAATAGTAGGGACATCAAATGACAATGCAGAAGGTGCTGCTCGTGGAAGTGAAAAAACGACAAAAAGATCACCTAAATTTGTACGAAACTCTGCTTTCAGCAGCACTATTTTCAGCAAAAAAGCTCTACAGGACAAACCGCAGACAGACAAAATTGGCTGCTAGAAAGTTGAACATCAGCTAAAAAGTCCTAATTTTTTTCTCAGGGTCTGATGGGACCCAAATCATAGCTAAAATTAAGGAATAATAGACTTGTATTCAAATACCACTCCAAGTAAATTGTTATGTTTCACTGTGTAGGTAAGCTTGATGTGGAAGTGGGTAACAGAAATGTGATACTGTAAGGTTTGATTTTAGCCATACAGCTACCAAATGGGCAGCATGTACTTTTAATTTCATGTATTTAATGCTTAATTTTAAACTTAAACACTTTTTTTCTCTCCATTAGCTGGACTTGGAGTTTGGCAAGCTTACAGGAGGAAAGGTGGACCTCTTTTTACGAAAATGGGAAGCCAGTATCATTCCGAAACTCAAATCAGTAGCTGCCCTGGAAACAAGAATGTCCTCTCTGTTGAAGGATTTTGAAGAGAAGACTGAAGGTATTTTTCCATCCCTCCGCCTCACGTTTACTATTGGAAAGTAAGAAAAAAAGGATGATCAAATTAATAGTTCTGTTTACTTTAGATGACAAGTAAGTGGATGTTAAAGGCTGAATAGAAAAACTATACAAGAAGGGGTTATATTTTTAAATTTTGTTGTTCTTTTTCAAAGAAATTGTTAGATGCCACCCTTTGGTAAATGGATTGCAATATGTCTATGTTTACTGATGGTGGAGAATGAGGTCTATGGAGATGGTTGTAAGGAGAATTTAAATTATGTGGCCTTGGGCAACCTTATTAGCTGCACATATAAGCCAAATGAGGTGCCTTAAGCCTCTGCATTTCTGATTTCATCTATTCACAAAAGAAAAAGTCATTTTTGATGTACATCTCATAATTCATTAAATAACACATTTCTGTATTTTGAATAATTTTACATCTTGCTTTTCTTTGTTAGATGAGGCTTGTTACACTGCCCTTGTGGTGTTAACACACCTGCTCCCACCAGTTGGTGCCAGTCGTTGCAGCCTTAAATCAGCTATAACGCACTTGGTTGATTTTGATTATTCAGTACAATTCTCATGGTATTTACCTGAGGAAAGCATTTGTCAACACCTGACTGAATACTTCTCTAAAAATCTATCTTTATCTTCCCCATCTCCAAGCCTGGAACAAGTATTGCATCGCTTTGCAGTGATCCTGAAGCATCATCCACAACACACCAACCCCAGCTGATATGCATCGGTGATCTAAAGAGTGCAACCAGGCAGTACATCATTGTTGCTAAGAATGACAAAGTAACCATTCCTCTGAATGATGGCCTGACGTGTGGTGTGGATAAGCTTTTCAAACTGTACTGTGTATGTAACTTGTCCTATCCAGCACCGCTTGGCTCCGTCTTCACCTTCTTTGAGTTTGTCTATGACCTGCCGCTGTCCACCCAAAGGAAAACCAAAGTACTGGAGCTGATTGCACAGATTAAAGCATGCAAGTAAAATGTTCACCTGTCCAAAATGTAGAGAGTCTCTGTTCACAGAGGTGAGAAACCTCATTTGGCATCTTCGTCAAATACACTGCTTATCAGATGGACAAAACTTGAAAATTATATGTAGCCAAGATGGCTGCCCAAGGACGTATTATAACTTAAATTCATTTTCAAAGCACCTGCATAGATCTCATTCTACTTCATCTTCAATGGATGCTGACTCAGTTCAACCTTCTTACCAAGGAGAGACATCAAACAGTTCAGTTGAAACTGATGATCTAGTTCCTGATGTTTTGGAGATACCCAGTGATGTATGCATCATCAAATATTACTTTAACAGATGTTACAAGAAGTGTAAACTGTACAAAGGAGTTGCTTGAGAAAACTGTAGACTGTTTGCAACAGTCAACTGCTGCTTTGTTAAGTAGCTTGGATGTACCACAAGACAGTGAGGCTGTTCAAGCATTAATGAAGGAGTTTGAAAGTGCTAAAAACATATTTGAAGATGTAGACACGAAATATAAAATGAACAAATACTTCACTGAGAAGTCTTCCCTTGTTAAACCACAGGAAATATTTCTGGGTCACAGGTCAGATACTGTAAGAAAAGATGGTCAGATGAAACAGGTTTTGGCAGCAGATACATGCCAGTATGTATCAGTCATTGAAACGCTCAAGTTTTTATTCCAACATGAGGACATTCAGGACTTCTTTGTTCAGAATAAGAAGAACACTGATGCCAAAATGCGTGATTACTGTGATGGCTCTCACTTTTCCTCACACCCATTGTTTAAAATGTACCCTGATGCTCTTCAAATACAACTTTACTTTGATGACTTTGAAATGTCAAGGATGCATACAGCTCCTCCTCCCTCCCCCCACTTGGTAGGTCAGATCATAACCTGATTCACCTCACCCCCTGCTATGTGCCAATTGTGAGGAGGGAACCTGTGACCACGATGAGTGTTAGGAGGTGGTCAGAGGAGGCCTTAGCGGAACTACAGGGCTGTTTTGAGGTGACCAACTGGGAAACACTCTGTGAGCCTCACGCCGAGGACATCAATGGGCTTACCGAGTGTATCACAGACTACATAACTTTCTGCACCGACTCCATTGTTCCAGCTCAGACTGTTCATTGTTACCCAAATAAGAAGCCGTGGGTGACTAAGGATATCAAAGCCCTCCTCAACAACAAGAAGAGGGCTTTCAGAGGGGGCAATAAAGAGGAGGTGAGGAAGGTCCAGGTGTTACTAAAGGACAAGATCAGAGAGGCTAAGGACAATTACAGGAGGAAGCTGGAGTGGAAACTCCAGCAGAACAGCATGAGAGAGGTGTGGAGGGACATGAAGGAAGACCATCACTGGATTCAGGCCAACCAACAGCAGGGGAGCTGAGGGAGGTGAGAATAGAGCTAACGAGTTGAATTTGTTTTTCAATAGATTCGACACCACAGTGTCTGCTCCCACCCCCACAACCTCACCTGTAGTCAGCCTGGAATCCAGAGCCACACCACTGTGCCAGCCTCTCTCTTCACATGGTGCTGTTGCCTCCTGTGAGATTCATGACACCCCTCCCCCACCCATCACCTTCACTCAATACCAGGTTGAGATGGTTGAGGTTGAGGTTCAGGTTGAGATGCAAATGAGGAGACTTCACTCAGGCAGTCTACTGGACCAGACGGAGTGAGTCCCCTCGTCCTCAAGACCTGTGCCCCCCAGCTGTGTGGAGTCTTTCATAAACTGTTTATGCTGAGTCTGAGTCTGCAGAGGGTACCAGTGATGTGGAAGACATCATGCCTCGTCCCTGTACCAAAGACGCCACGTCCCAGTGGCCCCCAGGATTACAGGCCCGTGGCACTGACCTCCCACATCATGAAGACCCTGGAAAGGCTCATCCTGGACCAGCTGCGACCCATAGTAAGACCACATCTGGATCCCCTTCAGTTCGCTTATCAGCCTCGTCTCGGAACTGAGGACGCCATCATCTACCTGCTCAATCGTGTCTACACCCATCTGGATCAGCCGGCGAGCACTGTGAGGGTCATGTTTTTTGACTTTTCTAGTGCTTTCAATACCATCAGGCCGACCTTCCTGGGTGATAAGTTAGCAGCGATGCAGGTGGATGCTTCTCTGGTGTCCTGGATTGTTGATTACCTGACAGGAAGACCACAATATGTACGTCTCCCACATTGTGTGTCTGACAAAGTAATCAGCTCAGGATTTTCTACGAGTCTGTTGTGGCCAGTGCGATCCTCTATGCTGTTGCATGCTGGGGGAACAGATGCCAACAGACAATAAACTAATCCGTAAGGCCAGTAATGTTGTGGGGATGGAGTTGGACTTCCTCAAGGTGGTGTCGGAGAGGCGGATGTTGTCCAAAATAAAGACAATGTTGGATAACACCTCCCACCCACTCCATGACATGCTGGTCAGTCACAGGAGCATGTTCAGTGAGAGACTGAGAGTACCGAAAAGCACCACTGAACGACACAGGAAATCTTTCCTGCCTGTGGCCATCTCCCTGTACAACGCATCCACTTAACACACTGTTTCCTGCTACAACTACACGTTTCTTTTTCAGCTATTTATTAATAAGTGACTATATATATATATATATATATATATATATATATATATCAGCTTGTTAGTGTCGGGGCAGTACCCTCCATGGAGAAGGAGGCTAGAGGGCAAGATCAAAGTAGCACGGAGGGAAGTTAGCCAACTAACGGAGTTGCAGAAAGGTGCGACAAATAAGGTGCCTAAGAAATACAGCAAGCTGTCCATACCTGAGGCCTTGGAAACTGCCAAGCAAAGACTCACAGCCTTGGCCAGCCGCTTGAGGAGGTACACCAGAGAGATAGAAGGCAGGAGAATAAACCAGCTGTTCTCCACAGAACCAGCAAAGGTGTACTCTCAGTGGCAAGGGAACAATAAGAGAATAGCACCACCAAGGCTGGAGACGGAGCAATACTGGAAGAGCATATGGGAGAAGGATGCAACCCATAACGGCAATGCTCAGTGGCTAGTGGATCTGAGGGCAGACCACAGCGACCTCCCTGAACAGGGTCCAGTAACCATCACAGTGGCAGATATCCAAGAAAGGGTCTCCAGTATGAAGAGTTGGACAGCACCAGGGCCCGACATGGTTCACGCCTACTGGCTGAAGAAGCTGACTGCACTCCACGAGCGTCTGGCAGCACAAATGAACCAGCTACTAGTTAACGAAAGACACCCGGAATGGCTAACTGAAGGCCGGACGGTCCTGATCCCCAAGGACCCCAAGAAGGGACCGGTCCCCTCCAACTACCGACCAATAACCTGCCTCAGTACTACATGGAAGCTCCTGTCAGGCATCATATCGGCTAAGATGAACAGGCACATGGGTCAATACATGAGCGGGACACAGAAAGGAATTGGCAAGAATACCAGAGGCGCAAAACACCAGCTACTGGTAGACAGAACAATCAGCCGAGACTGCAAGACCAGACTGACCAACCTGTGCACTGCCTGGATTGATTACAAGAAGGCCTATGACTCAATGCCCCACAGCTGGATACTGGAATGCCTAGAATTGTACAAGATCAATGGGACCCTAAGAGCCTTCATCAGGAACTCAATGGGGATGTGGCGTACAACACTAGAGGCCAACTCCAAGCCCATAGCACAAGTTACCATCAAGTGCGGGATCTACCAAGGAGATGCTCTGTCCCCACTGCTGTTCTGCATAGGCCTGAACCCCCTCAGTGAGATCATTAACAAGACTGGCTACGGATACCGACTACGGAACGGAGCAGTTGTCAGCCACCTCCTGTACATGGATGACATCAAGCTGTATGCCAAGAGTGAACGAGACATCGATTCACTGATCCACACTACCAGGCTATACAGCAATGACATTGGAATGTCGTTCGGACTGGAGAAGTGTAGTCGGATGGTAACAAAGAGAGGGAAGGTAGTCAGAACTGAGGGGATTGAACTACCAGAAGGCAACATTGCAGACATAGAGGACAGTTACAAGTACCTGGGGATCCCGCAGGCAAATGGGAACCATGAAGAGGCCGCTAGAAAGGCTGCAACCACCAAGTACCTGCAGAGGGTCAGGCAAGTCCTGAGGAGTCAGCTGAATGGTAAGAACAAGATTCGGGCCATCAACACATACGCCCTGCCCGTGATCAGGTACCCTGCTGGGGTAATAAGCTGGCCAAAGGAGGAGATAGAAGCCACTGACATAAAGACAAGAAAGCTCCTTACCATGCATGGAGGGTTTCACCCCAAGTCCAGCACCCTGAGGCTGTACGCTAAGCGGAAGGAAGGGGGCCGGGGACTGGTGAGTGTCAGCACCACAGTCCAGGATGAGACAACGAACATCCAAGAATACATTGGGAAGATGGCCCCAACTGACCGAGTGCTCAGTGAATACCTCAGGCAGCAGAAACCCAAGAAAGAGGAGGGAGACGAGGAACCATCATGGAAGGACAGGCCCCTGCACGGTATGTACCACCGGCAGATAGAGGAGGTGGCTGATATCCAGAAATCCTACCAGTGGCTGGACAAAGCTGGACTGAAAGACAGCACAGAGGCACTAATCATGGCAGCACAAGAACAAGCTCTGAGTACAAGATCCATAGAGGCTGGGGTCTATCACACCAGGCAAGACCCCAGGTGCAGGCTGTGTAAAGATGCCCCAGAGACAATCCAGCACATAACAGCAGGGTGCAAGATGCTAGCAGGCAAGGCATACATGGAACGCCATAACCAAGTGGCCGGCATAGTGTACAGGAACATCTGTGCCGAGTATAACCTAGAAGTCCCGAGGTCAAAATGGGAGATGCCCCCAAGGGTGGTGGAGAATGACCGAGCTAAGATCCTGTGGGACTTCCAGATACAGACGGACAAAATGGTGGTGGCTAACCAACCGGACATAGTGGTGGTAGACAAACAGAAGAAGACGGCCGTAGTGATCGATGTAGCGGTTCCGAATGACAGCAATATCAGGAAGAAGGAACACGAGAAGCTGGAGAAATACCAAGGGCTCAGAGAAGAGCTCGAGAGGATGTGGAGGGTGAAGGTAACGGTGGTCCCCGTGGTAATCGGAGCACTAGGTGCGGTGACTCCCAAGCTAGGCGAGTGGCTCCAGCAGATCCCGGGAAAAACATCGGAGATCTCTGTCCAGAAGAGTGCAGTCCTGGGAACAGCTAAGATACTGCGCAGGACCCTCAAGCTCCCAGGCCTCTGGTAGAGGACCCGAGCTTGAAGGATAAACCGCCCGCAGGGGCGTGCTGGGTGTTTTTTTTTTTTTTTTTATATATATATATATATATATATATATATATAGTCACTTATGTATGTATATAGGTTAGCCAACTAACAGAGTTGCAGAAAGGTGCAGCAAAGAAGGTGCATAAGAAATACAGCAAACTGTCCATACCTGAGGCCTTGGAAACTGCCAAACAAAGACTCACAGCCTTGGCCAGCCACTTGAGGAGGTACACCAGAGAGATAGAAGGCAGGAGAATAAACCAGCTGTTCTCCACAGAACCAGCAAAGGTGTACTCTCAGTGGCAAGGGAACAATAAGAGAACAGCACCACCAAGGCTGGAGACAGAGCAATACTGGAAGAGCATATGGGAGAAGGACGCAACCCATAACGGCAATGCTCAGTGGCTAGTGGATCTGAGGGCAGACCATAGCGACCTCCCTGAACAGGGTCCAGTAACCATCACAGTGGCAGATATCCAAGAAAGGGTCTCCAGTATGAAGAGTTGGACAGCACCAGGGCCCGACATGGTTCACGCCTACTGGCTGAAGAAGCTGACTGCACTCCACGAGCGTCTGGCAGCACAAATGAACCAGCTGCTAGTTAACGAGAGACACCCGGAATGGCTAACTGAAGGTCGAACGGTCCTGATCCCCAAGGACCCCAAGAAGGGACCGGTCCCCTCCAACTACCGACCAATAACCTGCCTCAGTACTACATGGAAGCTCCTGTCAGGCATCATATCGGCTAAGATGAACAGGCACATGGGTCAATACATGAGTGGGGCACAGAAAGGGATTGGCAAGAATACCAGAGGCGCAAAACACCAGCTACTGGTAGACAGAACAGTCAGCCAAGACTGCAAGACCAGACTGACCAACCTGTGCACTGCCTGGATTGATTACAAGAAGGCCTATGACTCAATGCCCCACAGCTGGATACTGGAATGCTTAGAATTGTACAAGATCAACAGGACCCTAAGAGCCTTCATCAGGAACTCAATGGGGATGTGGCGTACAACACTAGAGGCCAACTCCAAGCCCATAGCACAAGTCACCATCAAGTGCGGGATCTACCAAGGAGATGCTCTGTCCCCACTGCTGTTCTGCATAGGCCTGAACCCCCTCAGTGAGATCATTAACAAGACTGGCTACGGATACCGACTACGGAATGGAGCAGTTGTCAGCCACCTCCTGTACATGGATGACATCAAGCTGTATGCCAAGAGTGAACGAGACATTGATTCACTGATCCACACACCAAGGATATACAGCAATGACATCGGGATGTCGTTCGGGCTGGAGAAGTGTAGTCGAATGGTAACAAAGAGAGGGAAGGTAGTTAGAACTGAGGGGATTGAACTACCAGAAGGCAACATTGCAGACATAGAGGACAGTTACAAGTACCTGGGATTTCCCGCAGGCAAATGGGAACCATGAAGAGGCCGCTAGAAAGGCTGCAACCACCAAGTACCTGCAGAGGGTCAGGCAAGTCCTGAGGAGTCAGCTGAATGGTAAGAACAAGATCCGGGCCATCAACACCTACGCCCTGCCCCAACTGACCGAGTGCTCAGTGAATACCTCAGGCAGCAGAAACCCAAGAAAGAGGAGGGAGACGAGGAACCATCATGGAAGGACAGGGCCCTGCACGGTATGTACCACCGGCAGATAGAGGAGGTGGCTGATATCCAGAAATCCTACCAGTGGCTGGACAAAGCTGGACTGAAAGACAGCACAAAGGCACTAATCATGGCAGCACAAGAACAAGCTCTGAGTACAAGATCCATAGAGGCTGGGGTCTATCACACCAGGCAAGACCCCAGGTGCAAGCTGTGTAAAGATGCCCCAGAGACAATCCAGCACATAACAGCAGGGTGCAAGATGCTAGCAGGCAAGGCATACATGGAACGCCATAACCAAGTGGCCGGCATAGTGTACAGGAACACCTGTGCCGAGTATAACCTGGAAGTCCTGAGGTCAAAATGGGAGATGCCCCCAAGGGTGGTGGAGAATGACCGAGCTAAGATCCTGTTGGACTTCCAGATACAGACAGACAAAATGGTGGTGGCTAACCAACCGGACATAGTGGTGGTAGAAAAACAGAAGAAGACGGCCGTAGTGATCGATGTAGCGGTTCCGAATGACAGCAATATCAGGAAGAAGGAACACGAGAAGCTGGAGAAATACCAAGGGCTCAGAGAAGAACTCGAGAGGATGTGGAGGGTGAAGGTAACAGTGGTCCCCGTGGTAATCAGAGCACTAGGTGCGGTGACTCCAAAGCTAGGCGAGTGGCTCCAGCAGATCCCGGGAACAACATCGGAGAAGTCTGTCCAGAAGAGCGCAGTCCTGGGAAAAGCTAAGATACTGCGCAGGACCCTCAAGCTCCCAGGCCTCTGGTAGAGGACCCGAGCTTGAAGGATAAACCGCCCGCAGGGGCGTGCTGGGTGTTTTTATATATATATATATATATATATATATATATATATACACACACAAATATATACATACAATATATATACAAATATATATGTGTGTGTGTGTGTGTGTGTATATTGTACTATTCTTAGTTAGCGTATTGTCTGTTTTGTTAATATTTGTTTATAATGGAGCACTGTAACAAAGAAATACCCCAGGGATCAATAAAGTATTCTGATTCTGATTATTTAATTAATTTTTTGTTAAATCCTCAAGTAAAAGTACAGGATTGAATGAATCTAACTGTCAGAAGCTTAAACTCAAATTCAACTACGTTACACTTGATGTAATTTGACTACTACCCTGAACACCATAGACACTGTGTACCAGTCCAACATAGTGCATTACTGTAAATTCACCACAGAAAGGCCCGCTATTTATCCTGCACTAAACCACATTTTAGTAATTTTTTCATGCAACCATTTAATATTGAAAAATTTGTGTACCTCAGTTTGTTTTGCATATGTGATTTTAAAAAAATCTTTTAATTTCCAATTTAACAAATGCCACTGAAATGTCCTTACCTTTAAATATTACTTCTCTTCTTCCTCCCCTTTCAAGTCTTTCTTACATCTTTCTCCATCTCCGAGTGGCACTATCACTCATTCTCATCTCTCCTTGGGAAATGCAGCAGCTGGACTGCTAACAGACACAATGTGTGACAAATTGCACAGAAACAGTTTGTGTGTTTATTGATATTTGTTGAGTTGTTAAAAGCATTCCATTTGAAATTACCTGCCAGAACACTTTATTCCCTTTAAGCTCTCTCCTCCTTGGTAGTGCTAGCTAGATGCTGAAGTACCACGACCACAACTTCAGGACTTCTGCACATGTTCCACCATACTTTAACCCCTCAGTATAGCACTACAAATAATACATAAATTATATGTACCGTATTTGCTCCTTTCATCCCTTTTTTATGCAACAAGTCCTGGTGATGGAAGATACAGGACTTGCTTTTGTGTTTTTGCTCGTTCTCATTTGCTATGTAAATGTATTCTACTGAAACAGGGCCTATAAGTTATGATTAAATTGACATTACTGTACTTTTTGTTCAATGTGTCTAGGTCAATACAGTGAATCCATCTAATAATTCAGTAGAATATTGGACAAAAAGAACATTCAGAGAGGTTAAAGCAAGGACCGCTGCGTGGCAAAAATACAGCATATTGACTCAGGCACTTTCTAATAAATGATATTGAACTGCCACACATTGCGCCACCTCAGGATGTTCTGCAGAGGACAATATGAGTTCAGTATTTTCAGTATGATATTGAACAGTTCTTCTTATTTAGCTCTTTTGAGAGCGTAAGACTGGAAAAAGAAGTGACACTATTCAAATAATAATAATCCCCTTTTCATGGCACAGTGACCAGTACATATTTCCTTAATGACAAGTTTGACATAATGTCACAGCTTTGCAGCAGAGAATTCCAATAGTTTCCTCTTTCAGTACACTCCATATCTGTCAGACCACACAGGATCACCGTGCCTCTGGCTAAATGGCCTGTTTGGACAGTTTTTATTTCTTTATTTTTATCTTGTCTGTTTTCTTATTCTTTGCATGTTTTTACAACAGGGATATCTGGCAGTTGGAAGGTCAAGGCTGAAAAGGTTACAAAGCTTTTGTTGATGTCCCCTCAATGTCTGAAGAAGTCAAATTATTATTCATTTTTAGAAGGCATTTTCAAGGCATGTTAAGGCTTCCTTCATCTTGCACTGTATCTTATACTTGCAATTTGAGTCTGTTTTACTCATGTTTTTAAACACTATCTTATCTGTCTTTTCCAATATCTTTATTTTTTTATACTAACAATGGTCTTGAAAGGACTACTTCCACGGGTAGTGCAGAGATTTGTATTTTTTAGCTCCTCTTTATGATTTTGTAAACATTTTTGGCGTGCTGCTCTATGGCTATTGATAACATTTTCTTTAAACCTGGAATAAGGTAATTTTTAGTTCCTTTTGGCAGGACAGAAACAAAACTTTGGTAATTCAGATGTTGTTTTCTCACTAATGTTTTATGCACTATATAAGATATTGTCTTTGAATTTTTACTTAAAACTCTGATATAATATTACATGAAACTTCTTTATTTACTTTTTCATTATTGTTTTTAAGGAAGAATTGTGTGAATTTTATTTGAAGCCTGATTTATAACTACGCAGTACCTGCATCATTTTTATATTTTTAATCTTGTCATCAAATCAAGTAAAAATTCCATGCTTTTTTCAGCAGCATACAAACAAAAACATCGTCCTCCAGTATTTAACTATTTAGCAAGATAGCCTGGATCAGTTTAGAACATACCATTTGTGCTGTCTGTCTATACTCTACATGGACATTTTCACCTTTCTAGACTGCTTCCTGGCTGGCTCCTCTCAGTTTGCTCAGCTTCAGTCAGTGTAAATGAGAAATGGACACTCCTGTGTTATACAAAGAGAGCTACAGTCTCTAATGAGACTGAAATAATCACAACTTTCAGAAACAATAGCTGACTGTGGCCACAGATGACAGCAGTTTAGGGGATTAGAGGTCGCTTTACTTGAGTACGTCTCAATTTATGTCTGTTTTTAGATTTGGCAAAGCAAGCACTGCTTGCCGTGCTTGCCCATATGGAAAAGAAATAGTAAAAACTTATATGTGATTACTCATGAAAGTGGCCACTTTCATGAGTAAATCATATAAGGCTTACATGATTTACTCATGAAAGTGGCCACTTTCTCATTACTTTCATACATTGTTTTAGTAAGTATCCAAAACATACAAGTTTCATTATATAATTTTTCACGGGATCTTATATCTGTTTTCACTCTTATATGCTTTTCATACAAGTTTCACACAAGACAGATACAAACTTTATAAGATTTATATATATCTTTTCCATATGGGTGTCCTGATGGAACGCCATTGTCTTTCTGTGTCCAGTTTTTCTTTTTTATATATAGCTTTATCAATACATATTCAACTAATGCTCCTCCTTACAACCTTAACATTTTGCTTTTGACAAACTGCGCCACAAAGCCATGTGGAACACTTCTATTCTCAAAAGAAAACCTATATTTTGTATCACAATATTATATTTTGTGCAGGACAGTGATAAGCAGAGCTGTTATATTTAATGCAGAACAAAAAACAGTGTGGCTTTTACCACAGCAGGAGATTCACTGTCATCCTCATTGCGTGTATGACCTGTTGTCTTGTTTGTAAAGTAGGCATTTGTTATTGTAGTGATTGCAGAAGTCATGCTTAACAGATAATTATAGCATTTGAGAAGTAATCTGAGGAGGCATCTTAAATTCAATAGTACACGAAAAAAAATATTAAGGCAGAACTTTTGCTGTTTTAACTAGAGGCATTATAATGGAGAAAAATGACACAAAAAATACTGCAATTAAGAAAATACTCACATTGCCTGAAAAGACAATTTGTGTGGTGGCAGACCTATCTATTCATGTAGGTAAATATACTTCTTTTCTAGAGTTATTGTATTCGTAACATGAATTAATATGATATTTGTTCAAATGCCCTGGGTGAGTTTAAATGTTTTGATCCCAATAGCACTCCAAACTGAGTAGTTAAGGAAGATGTTGTGTGGTGAAAATCAAGATTTTTTTTTTTAGATTTTTACATAATTAAATTTCTCAACGAGCTTGCCGCCCTAATTTAATTCTAGTAATTTTTATTAATTCTAATTTAATTTTACAATTAAACAAATTGTAGCCAATCAATGATTTTGAACTGTTGTAAAAAATATTATTTTCTTTTGTCTTTTTCAACAAATTTTTGTTTGGTTTTAGCCTTGATAGTTTATTTATTTATTTATTTATTGTTTTGCACATGAACATGTGTTTTATTTAACAAAGTCATATAAGGGCTTTTGCTAATTTATTAAGCAACACTAGGCTTATACAAGTAACAACGTATATGTGCAGCTGAATTATTATCTAACAACGACATAAATTATGTTTATTCTCCAACACATATCTATCAATACAAATCTTTTATATTATGAATTACCTTGAACCACAGGTTACATGAATAATGCCAACGTTACACCACTTTTTCTATACACTGTTCAATGGTCATACAGTGGGGCAAAAAAGTATTTAGTCAGCCACCGATTGTGCAAGTTCCCCCACTTAAAATGATGACAGAGGTCAGTAATTTGCACCAGAGGTACACTTCAACTGTGAGAGACAGAATGTGAAAAAAAAATCCATGAATTCACATGGTAGGATTTGTAAAGAATTTATTCGTAAATTAGGGTGGAAAATAAGTATTTGGTCACCTCAAACAAGGAAAATCTGGCTCTCACAGACCTGTAACGTCTTCTGTAAGAAGCTTTTCTGTCCCCCACTCGTTACCTGTATGAATGGCACCTGTTTGAACTCATCATCTGTATAAAAGACACCTGTCCACAGCCTCAAACAGTCAGACTCCAAACTCCGCCATGGCCAAGACCAAAGAGCTTTCGAAGGACACCAGGAAAAGTATTGTAGACCTGCACCAGACTGGGAAGAGTGAATCTACAATAGGCAAGCAGCTTGGTGTGAAAAAATCAACTGTGGGAGCAATCATCAGAAAATGGAAGACATACAAGACCACTGATAATCTCCCTCGATCTGGCGCTCCACGCAAGATCTCATCCCGTGGGGTCAAAATGATCATGAGAACGGTGAGCAAAGATCCCAGAACCACACGGGGGGACCTGGTGAATGACCTGCAGAGAGCTGGGACCAAAGTAACAAAGGTCACCATCAGTAACCAGAGATGGGCAGTAACGCGTTACTTGTAACGCGTTACTGTAATCGGATTACTTTTTTCAAGTAACGAGTAATGTAAGGGATTACTATTGCAAAAACGGTAATTAGATTACCTTTACTTTCCCGTAGGAACGCTGCGTTACTGCGTTACTAAAACCGTGAACTTTTTGCGAGAATGTCTCATGACAATGACGCAAGCGAGTGCGACGGCTATGGTAGCTCGTGTGTCAACAATAGAAAACATGGAGCGAGGGATAGAGTACGATCGTGCAGCATTTAATACTTGGAAATACCGACATTATTTTGAATTTGACTCTTTAAAAAGCGACAAAAACATAAGCGTACGTTGTACACTCTGCATCGGAAGAAAACTTCTTTCTACGTCGAAAAATTCCACTTCCAACCTGAGCAAGCACCTAGCACGCTGCCACAAGAATGTTAAATTGACAGAAAACCCCCAGGATCCCCTCACTGACGTGACCGCTGTGGCTACCACATCTACTTCCACCGGGCAAACCTCAGATGGACCCACTCCTGCTAAACAGGTTAAACTAGACGTAAGAGCGACAGGACTTAGTGCCGCTGAACTGAAGAAGCTTGTCGCTGCCTATATCGTCGAGGACATGTTGCCGATTTCCACTGTTGACTCTGAATCATTCCGACGCATCGTAGAAAAAATACCAACTAAAAGTGGTGTCAAGCTGCCCCAGAGAAAGTCATTTGTAGGATACCTTGAGAGAGAATATGACAAAATGAACTCTAACTTGAAGGCTACACTCGAAGAGGCAGAGTTTGTTTCCACCACTGCTGACATCTGGACGGTAAATAATAAAAGTTTTATGGGTGTAACAGTTCACTGGATTAATTCCACATTACAACACAACAAGGCCGCTCTAGCATGCAAGAGAATTAGAGGCAGCCATACCTATGATGTAATTGGAGCAGAGATTGAAGAAATCCATTCATCATATGGACTACAAGGCAAAGTTATTGCCACTGTAACGGATAATGCATCCAATTTTGCCAAAGCATTCAGAGTATGTCAGCCCTGTCATTTGGAGTCTGAATCTGAAAATGAAGAAGGTGATGACGAGGAACCGACCTTTACTGATGTCATAGAAGCTCTTTCAGCTGCATCTGGTGATGCACAGTTCAGCCTCCCTCCACACTACAGATGTGCATCGCACACAATTAACTTGATTTCAACAAGCGATGTTGACAAACATCTAAATTCCTGTGCAGACACCAAGGCTGTATATAGGAGTAGCATTGCAAAATGTTCTGCTCTTTGGACTAAAGCAAGTCGATCAACATTAGCCTCTGAACAGGTGGAGGAAGTCAGTCGGAGGAAACTAATGGTACCGACATCCACAAGGTGGAATTCCCTGTATGAGGCCATTTCTAGAATCATCACAATTCCCTTGAATGAACTTAATCCCCTGTGTGTAAAACTGGGAATCAAGTGCCTTAATGAAAGGGAGTACCAGTTCTTGAAAGAGTACTGTACTGTGATGAAGCCCCTGACAGTGGCTCTGGACATCTTACAAGGGGATGAGTGCACCTACGGGGCTTTACTGCCAACACTCACAAGCCTGATGTCAAAGACCCTTGCCCTGAAAGATGACCTCTCTAGAATGACAGCCAGCCTTCCAGATGTCATTGTAAAGGTAAGATTATTATTAATTGCTTTGGGTGGATTTGTTAAATTTATTATACCATTCACAGTGGGTGGATGTTATACTTTGTTTTAAGCAGGGGTACAATTATTAAAATGATAGAATAAAAGACCAAGTATTCACCCCTTGTTAAATATCAGGGACATTGATCATCATTAATCATGAATATTAATCATAATATCAACAAAAGCCTCAGCCAAAATTAAATCTCATACAGTATTGATAATAGAAAATATAGATGGTTTAGAGCTGTAAAGCCCACAAAATATTGACAATAGGTAATTATACAGTAAAATAATTTTATTCTTAGTTGCATCATATTGTATGTTACAGGCCATCAAGACTCGTTTTGATGCTGTTCTGGACAGCCAAGAAGGACTTCTCGCAGCGGCCACTTGTCCCAAGTTTAAACTTCGTTGGCTGAGAGATGAGCGTAGGAGAGAGTATGTGAAGGAGCTCCTGATAACAGAGTGTCGTAAAGCTGCTCCTGCAACTGAGAACACTAATGTGTCCCAAATCCCAGCCAGCCCAGCCGAAATGGACTTTTTTGAATTTCAGAATCAGCCCACAGAAAGCTTCTCAGCAGAAAAAGAAATAACTGACTTTTTAAGGTCAGGCTATGAGCTTGAGATTCTGAATCAGTTCCCAAATCTCAAAAAGATGTACATGAAATACAACAGTCCAACTCCATCCAGTGCACCAGTGGAACGGCTGTTCAGTTTAGGTGGATTGGTGCTTTCCCCAAAAAGGAACAGAATGTCTGATAGAAGGTTTGAGAAGCTTCTGCTGATGCGATATAACCACTGTTTCAGTCCAAAAGAAAACAATAAAACATAGGTCTTTTTCAGGGTTGCCACAAACTGAGACTGGATTAACAGCCTGAATGTAGCATGCAATAGCATTTTCTGTTTTTGTAATCTCAATATTATGCCTCTCTGCACTTTACCAACTGTTAAAAGATGTTTTTGTTAATTTTATTTATTTTATTTATTTATTTTTTGCTTTATTTATATGAAAAGATGTGTGTATACACAAAAATAATTTATGTTATATGCTGGAGTATGCAGAAATACAGTTTAAGCCTTTATTTTCTTAAAATATGGTGTAATGTGCAGAAATATGTTCAAATGTTAAACAAATTTATTAAAGTCAAAGACTGTTGAATTTAATTTAATTTTTGTTTGATGCACTGTTTATAAAGTTAAGATTAAAAGTAATAAACAATTTTTTAAAAAGACACTTTTCCATTTGATTCACTTTTATATGATGGATTATGCAGAAAAAATAGCATTGGCCCAAAAGGTCTATTGCTTTATCAAGCATTCAGGTAGTGTATCATGTTTTTTAAAAGTAACTAAGTAACTAAGTAATTAATTACTTTTGAAAACAAGTAATCAGTAAAGTAACGGGATTACTTTTTTTGAGAAGTAATCAGTAATCAGTAACTAATTACTTTTTTCAAGTAACTTGACCAACACTGTCAGTAACACACTACAACGGCAGGGAATCAAATCCCGCAGTGCCACACGTGTTCCGCTGCTGAAGCCAGTGCATGTCCAGGCCCGTCTGAAGTTTGCCAGAGAGCACATGGATGATACAGCAGAGGATTGGGAGAATGTCATGTGGTCAGATGAAACCAAAGTAGAACTTTTTGGTATAAACTCAACTCGTCGTGTTTGGAGGAAGAAGAATACTGAGTTGCATCCCAAGAACACCATACCTACTGTGAAGCATGGGGGTGGAAACATCATGCTATGGGGCTGTTTTTCTGCCAAGGGGACAGGATGACTGATCCGTGTTAAGGACAGAATGAATGGGGCCATGTGTCATCCAGGGAAGACGGACGTTGTTTTGCTGTGCTGTATTTTTATGTGAAGTGTATATATTTATTTTTTATATTGCATGTATTTTGTGCAGTGTTTTATTTAGTTTGCATGTTTTTAGTTGCCGGCAAATTGTCCTGGAGAGACTCCGCCTTTTCCCCCGTTTTTACTAATTGGACACACCTGAGAGAAAAGAAAAGGTAATTTACAGAGTGCTCAAGGACACATAAGAGGTTTGGAGCCGGTGTTCAACAAAAATGTAACACGGAGAATGCGAGACAGACAGAGGAAAGACACAGACGATCAGAGGGGAGAGCGAGAGACGATCAGAGAGTAGAGATGATCAGATGGAGCAGACGACCAGCGACTGGGAAGAGAGATTACCAGCGACTGGAAAGGGGAAACGATCAGAGGAAAAAAAGGCAGATGACCAGCGACTAGGGACGCGTAGCGGCAGTCTGGTGGCAATAACGACAAGAGCCAGCTCGTGTACTGCGGGAGAACAGAAGCAGTGAGACCGCGGTGCCGATTGCAGTTTGAGGAAGTGGCGGGCGGAGTTGAGAGCTCTGCCCACCCGGGTAAGTCTTTGACTTATCCTTTTTATAAAGTAAACTGCCAAAGGAATAGTGACTGCCGCTCCCTCCCTTTCTTCAGTGCACCAGGACGTGGAATGCGGGGAGGAAGGCGAGGACTCCGCTGGGTTTCCCTCTTTTAATACTACGCTGGACCTCTTAGTTTTCTGTGACTTTTAGGCCGTGGTGGATTCCACTGGACTTTTAATGTTGTGTGTTATTGATTTTTATTGTGTCTTCCCTTGGCCAAGGTTGTTTTAATTCATTTTATATTTTTAACTATTTAAACATAATAAATTATATTTTTAATTCTACAGTTTTTGTATCGTGTGCTTTTCCCTCGGCGGCTCCACTGCTCTGCCCGCTTTGAGGAAGGTTTCCTTCCTTTTAAAAAACACAAACCATCTTGGAAACATAATCAGCCTTTCCGCTCCGGTGTCACACATGTATCGTGAGATTTTGAGCCAAAACCTCCTTCCATCAGTGAGAACTTTGAAGATGAAACGAGGCTGGGTCTTCCAACATGAAAATGATCCAAAACACACCGCCCGGGCCAAAAAGGAGTGGCTCCGTAAGAAGCATTTGAAAGTCCTGGAGTGGCCTAGCCAGTCTCCAGACCTCAACCCCATAGAAAATCTGTGGCGGGAGTTGAAAGTCCGTGTTGCTCGGCGACAGCCCCAAAACATCACTGCTCTCGAGAAGATCTGCATGGAGGAATGGGCCAAAATACCAGCTACTGTGTGTGCAAACCTGGTAAAGACCTATAGTAAACGTTTGACCTCTGTTATTGCCAACAAAGGTTATGTTACAAAGTATTGAGTTGTATTTTTGTTATTGACCAAATACTTATTTTCCACCCTGATTTACGAATAAATTCTTTACAAATCCTACCATGTGGATTCATGGATTTTTTTTTCACATTCTGTCTCTCACAGTTGAAGTGTACCTCTGGTGCAAATTACTGACCTCTGTCATCATTTTAGGTGGGGGAACTTGCACAATCGGTGGCTGACTAAATACTTTTTTCCCCACTGTATGTGGCCCTTGAAATTCATTTCACAAGCTCTTCTTATGTTAGTAAAAGATGAAACTCAAGGTCAAAGTAATTATTTTTTGTGAGATTTTTGAGAAATATTATAATAAGAACAAATAATAATAATAACAACACAAGTGGTAAATCTATAAATAATGTTGATAAAATACAGATTGGTGGAGAGCTGTTTAGTTGATTTTTGTCTGTGCCTACAATATTTGTTTGCCTCTCACTGCTGGCATCAAAACAACAGCCCTTATCAACATGTCTACACTCACTGTCATTATTCATTCACGTTACTGACAGATTGCTATTTTGTTTCTGTAATGATGGGAAGGGCATACACTGACTACTTCATAGTGTCACATCTTTGCCAAGATGAAGTCTTTCATCTTTTATTCTTTACTGTCTATAAGACACTATAAATGACTGTCTCAAAATCAGAAATAGCATTTGTAAATACTATACACGCACAAGTAAGTAAGTGTACTTTTTATTTCAAATCTTATAAACCCATATTTTATTCACAATAAAACATAGAAAACATATGCAGTTTATGAGAAAATGCCTATAGAAGTGGCAGCTTGCACATCTGCGAAGGACTTTAAATGTAAAAAGATAAATACACATTTTAGAGCAACATATATACACAACACACATATATATATAAACGTAGAAGACTAAGGCTACGTCCACATGTACACGGGTATTTTTGAAAACGAAGATTTTTCGTTTAGTAAAAAAATCCTGTCCACACATAAAAGCCAAAAACGAAGGAAAACGCTGCTAGGAACATGCCAAAGCAGCAGGTGGCGCTATATTCCTATCCGTGTAGAAGTGTTGGCCAATCAGAAGTCAATAAGCCTGGGCGGGAAAGAGTAATCAAAGATGGAGCATAGAAGCAGAACTGAGTCGTATGTGTGGAGGGACAGTAACTGTGTGTATATGTAAGCATTTAAACACTGCAGAGAGTAAAATTGACAGTAACATATTTTGTCTACGTCCGCCATTGTAGAAATTCATTTCACCGAAACAATAACGTGGCGCACAGTGTGACGTCAAAAAAATGCGCACACCTTTGACACTTTGTCCACTGTTTACCTTGTCCACATGTAAACGCTAAAACTGAGTTTTTGAAAATATCCACCCTGTCAGGAGTTTTTTTAAAAATCTGCATTTTCAGTGACCGAAAACACTGTTTACGTATGGACGAAAGGCCCAAACGCATAGAAAAATCTGCGTTTTCAAAAATACCCGGGTACGTGTGGATGTAACCTTAGGCTTAGGCTACGTCCACACGAACCCGGGTATTTTTGAAAACGCAGATTTTTGCAAATGCCTGCCAGGGTGGATATTTTCGAAGACTCCATTTTTGCATTTACGTGTGGATGAGGAAAACGGAGAAAACGCAGCGTCAAAGGTGTGCGCCTTTTTTGATGTCACCCTGTGCGCCACGTTATTGTTTCGGTGAAATGAATTTCTACAATGGGGGACTAAGACAAAGTACTGTTACTGTTAATTGTACTTTCTGCAGTGTTTAAATGCTTACATATACACAGAGAGTTACTGTCCCTCCACACATAGGACTTGGTTCTGCTTCTATGCGCCATCTTTGTTTACTATTTCCCACCGAGGCTTCTAGACTTATGATTGGCCAACATTTCTACACAGTTAGGAATTAGTGATGGGATTTTGGGCTTTTTTTAGAGAACCGGCTCTTTCGGCTCCTAACTGGCTCTTCAGGTTGTTTTTTTGCTTTAAATAATTTATTATTAATATCAATATAAAATTATGCACAAAAAGAATTACTAATGTAAAAAAAAAAACCCTGTGGTTTTATTTATATATGTTTATATATAAATATATACGGTGGCCCCTAGAGACAAAGCACATACAAACTCCAAAAAGCATGTACAAACTTCAAAACACATTTCAAGTGTTACTACTACACACCAAATCCGGTCGTTGGTACTTCCTGGCTTGTGTAGCCACTAGGTAACAAAAGCTCAACACTGCCCCTAGCATCCTGGAGCACTTCTGTTGTGTTTTGTACGTGTTTTGGAGTTTTTACGTGTTTTGGAGTTTGTACGTGCTTCAGGGTTTGTACGTGCTTTGTCTCTAGGGGCCAACGTAAATATACTTTTATTTATTCACTCCACATAAAATGTAATAAATAAATCATATAATTTATTTATTACATATAATACTACAACCAACTATTTACATTTCAACTTTTAACTATTTAAATTTTCAGCTTTTTTCCTTTAAACTAATTTAAAGTGAAACAACACAAAACACTGCAAACCACAACACAATTAAATATAAATATGAAAACAAAAGAAGACGCACATTCCCTGTCACATAGGCCTGCATTAATACACTTTCTGAATCCTTTGTCATCCGCAACTTAAAATAGTTGTGGATGATCTCTACACCTTTCTAATGTGATTTTGTTGTCCCTGGCTTTCTTTCTCTCTCTTTCCCTCCTGCTCTGTTCCTGCGAGTGTAACTACCGCCCCTCCCCCCTCTTCCCAGCGCAAAGCACAAGGCTCGCGTGCGGAGTGAAGCGGGAAAAAAGTGCGAGAGAGAGGGTGAGAGAAAGAAAAGGCTGTGTCGTTCACTTCAAAGAGTCTGCTCTAGAGCCGTTTCGCTCGCTCGCGACACATCACTATTGGGAATATATCGCCACCTGTTGCTTTGGCATGTTCCTAGCAGTGTTTTCCTTCATCTTTGTGTTTACGTATAGACGGGATTTTTTTTTTTAAACGAAGGAAAAGGAAAATCTCCGTTTTCAAAAATACCCGTGTACGTGTGGACGTACTTCCATACCTTCCACACTAGCCTGGATAGATTTGAAAACGGCGTTTTTGTCTCAAAACGCTCCGCGTCCACACTAGCGTTTTCAGTCGTTTTCACAGAGTTGGGAGTCCACATTGAAACAGCCGAAAATGCTTACGTTACAGTACTGCGCATGCGTGAAACGCAAGAAGCTTCGGCCTGCCTCATTGCTGTCTGCCGTTTATAAACTTTCCGGCTATTTGAAACATCGTGGCAAAATGCAGAGGAAAAGCACCGAGTTTTTTAAATGGACTAACAATGAGGTGGAGTTGTTGCTGCAAGTAACACAAAAGTACAAAGTTGCAAAAGCGAGTGAGAATTAAAGAATTTGAAGAAAAGCCATATACAGACTGATATTAATCTTTAATAGTTCTGTTCAAAATTGAGAGCAAACAAAACAACTGCTGTATAATGCCCTCCGCTATCTTTGTTTAATTGGTCACATGACTGCATCATATGACTGACATGCGTCATCGGTTTCGAAAGTCTCCGTTTTTGCTGTCCACAGCGTTTTCATTCGAGGAAGACAGGAGGCCAAAACGGAGAGAAAATGGATGATGTGTTTTCAAACGAAAACGCGTTAGTGTAAACGTAGCCTTAAAGTGCTGAAATAGCCTGCCTGCAGTCCAGACCTTTCACCAATTTAGAACATTTGGCGTATCATGAAATGATAACTGTAACAAAGAACACCTATGACTGTTGAATAGCTAGAATCCTATATCAGACAAGAATGGGATGACAGATTTGCCTCAGATTTTTTGAGATATGCTGCTAGTATGAAATTCAAAATATACAATACCCAATAAACAAATATACAATAAACTTAAATATTTTTTTTTCAGTTTAAAATTTAATTTCTATGTTCTATTGCAAATAAACCATTGTATTGTGTGTATTTTACAGCATCCCAGTGTATTTTCCAATTAAAATAAAAAAGAACAAAGTTGGAAAGTTTTGATGAAAAATATGACAAAATATTTAAAGAATGATGCAAGTCATTTATGGGTCTGCACAGAATAAAGCACATTCATTCTTTCTTAAATGCAATATTAAATATTTCCTCTGAAAATATTCAAAGTGACAAATATTTTTTAATAAAAATGTATTCAGCAGTCTCTCCAGTAAGATGCTGAACCAACAGTTGTCAATATTTGTGTTATCTGTGTTAAAGTTGAAGGGGTGATTTTTACACCAACAATGTGTGAAAACAAAAACAAAAGGTTTACAAAAGCTTATAAACACACACACACACACACACACACACACACACACACACACACACACACACATTCACACGTAGCCAATGCAATATTGAATCAAAGCTGCAAAAGCACACTGCCAGTTTCTGCATCTGGCTGGCTGTATATCATCCTCACCCTCCTTCTGTCAGTTTGTGCATGTCTGTCTATCAGACCTTTTGTCCTTCCATCTGGTGCCTCTTTGTGTGTCTGATGCTTTCATCTGTCTGTTTGTCTATGTCTGTCTGTCTGTAAGTCACATTCTGTCAGTTGGTCAGTGCCTTAATGGGGCCTCTGTCACATCATTCTTGGTTTAAGTTATTGGGTCCCTCTCTGTCTGTCAACTGGTTGATGTCATCAGAACCAGCCTTCTGGGATTCTTGACCATTTTCTTGACCTGTCTTTGAATAGCTTACAGTTGTACCTTCTCCTGAGGACAGCTGTGACATCTGATGGTGATGTCTGTAAATTGTGCTACTTCACTGAATGGTAACCATAGGGAAATGATAGACATGTGTCATAACGGTGGTAATCACTGTTGTTAAAATTGCAATTGTCCAAAGATTAATGAAAAAAGCATATTTCAGCAAATATATACGTATATAGTCTTTATACCCACACACTAATATGTACATATTTATTATCTCTAACCTGTACTAGGCCTGTCCAGGGGCCTTCTTCACATAGGACATGCCCAAAACACTTTACCTAGGAGGCATCCAGGAGGCATCCTAATTACATGGCTGAGCCACCTGAAAAACAAACAATACCAGAGTCAAAATGATTAGCCCCACTGATGCTAATAGTTAACTGTGTATGCTTTTTGTGGAATAACAGCCTTCAGTTGTTTTTTGTAGTTTTCAACAAGTCTCACACATCTCCTGAGTAGTACCAGCCCATCCTCTTGGGTTTCAGTCCTTGGTCTGTCTTCATTTCCCCCCACAGATGTCCACTGGCATTCAAGTCAGGGCTTTGTGAAGTCCAGCCAATAACATTCACTTTGGTCTTGTGGAGTCAGTTCCACGTTTGCTGCTCTGGATTTTCTTTCAGAATCTTCACATATTCTTCTTTCTTCATGCTTCCTTCCACCTTCTCCAGATTCCCAGTCCCCACACTCACTGAAGCATCCCCACAGCATAACACTTCTGTCTGGTTTGAAGTTGTATCTTCTGAACAAGTGAAGTTTTTCTTGGTCTACAACCTTGTAGTCCTATCCTGCGCAGGATAATTTGGCTAAGTTTAGATATGGCTCTCACTAGTTTTCTTTCCATAGTATTTGAAACCTTTCACCTTTGGCAGGCTTGTTATGTACTATGTGTCTCTCTTTGAATTTATTAATGATACTTCTCACTCCAGTTCTTCACACTATGAAGCTCCTGCTGGATGCTGAGCAATGTTTATATTAAGGCTAAATATTAAGGCTAAATGAAAAGGTCAGTTTTTCAGGGGGTGAAAACTACTGACCTTGGTAAAAAAAAAAAAATCCTTAAATAATCTGTTATTGTGTGTAAAAACTAATAATAATGTATGCTTTTTAAAGGAAGGTAGTACATTTAGAAACTTTATATTGAAAATCCCTTTCTCAGCTAAAAAAGAAAGCAGTTGGACAAGAAAGAATGAGATTTAAGGTATTGTCTGCTGTAAACAGGTCAAATTTAAACCAGTTTGCAAACATTTTGTTTAATTTTTATGAAATAGCTGATAGATCCTTGTACAGAACTGCCATCACCATGATGAAAGGTAGAATGTTCTGAATCAATGTGATTATGGCTATCATACTCAAAATGTCACGATCCTGGGTCTTCTGACCCAGTGTTTTGAGTTTTAGTTCTTTTGATGTTTATAGTGTATGTTTAAGCTTATCAGGTTTCCTAAGTTCATTTGTTATCATGCCTAAGTGTTTCTAGTTCTTATTATTTCCCCCTCGTGTTTCCAACTATGTTAAATCTCCCCTGCTCTTCATGCGTTTCATGTCTGTGTCTTTCGTTGTCAAGTTCTGGTTGTCATGTCTGCGTCTCATTATGTTTCCTATTTTATTTTGAAGAGATCTTGTGTTTTTATATTATGGGTTATGTTTTGAGTCCTTTGTTGTACTGTTTCTTGTTTCCCTAGGTCTGTTATGGTTATCATAGGTTTAGTTCTTTGGCTTTGTCATATGGCTTCCCTGTGTTCCATGTTATGTCCACTGTGATGTTTTTGTACCATGTTTCAGGTTCCTATGTTCTGTCTCCCCAGTTGCTGTTAAGTTTGCATGTTTAGAATTCAGTCAGTGTGTTTCCTGTTTTACTTTGAAGGTCCATGTCTCATGTGAGTGTTTCTAGTTTTGCTTCCCTTGTCTTGTCCAGCCTGATTACTCCCAGCTGTGCCCTCCTTCTGTGTCTCATTCCCTCATTATCCCTCTGTGTATTTAAGCCCTGTGTTTCTCTTTGTCAGTGTCGTAGTCCCCCTCATGGCTGTGTTTCCCTGTGTGTTAGTCATCCATGTTCCAGTTTAGTTTTCTATACCATTCTGCAATAAAGCAGCTTTTTGAGTTTAATTTCATTGTCGTGAGTTTTGCGTTTGGGTCCTTCTCCTGCCTGTACACAGCCGAAACATGACACAAAAGCATAAATACAGAATGTAATCCTTACAGGATGTGTCATTCATAACAGCTATGTATGAATATCTTCCCTTTTAAACAATTAACTCTCTTAGTCATCTGAAGTCAGCAGGTATGCATCATCTGCGGGCTCTAATTTTGGTAGTGCACATTATGCATGCTACTTCTGCTGTGGTCATCTAATTAAACCTTGCACAAACACCACCATAATCTTACAATCATCTGAGTTCACATGAACACCACACTGATTGCTTTGTATTCATTACTCTTTACGACATCCCATGCAATTAAAGCTACAGGAACATGGATTATTCTCAGGGCATACTGAAAATCTGCACAGTTTGTGTTTAAAGTTCTCTTCCAGTTATACACAAAATATACATCTATATCAATATATCTTATTGGGTTTGTGTTTGTTTTGGTGGTGTTTTTCACAACTCCAATTACAAAGAGTTAGTATGCTGTATAAAATGTAACAGAAAACTGTCATGATCCTGGGTCGTTGACCCAGCGTTTTGTGTTTCTTTTTGGGTTCATCTTGTGTTTGGTGTTTATTCTGACCGTTCAGGTCCCTGTGTTTTTGTTGTAAAACAGTCTGTGTGTTTCCGGTTTTACTTTGTAGGTCTGCTTCTCATCATGTCCATTAGTGTCAGCTGTGTCCACCCCTGCATGTCATCTCCTCAGTACCTAGTGTGTATTTATAGTGTGTGTTGGCTTCTGTTCATCGTTGGATTGTCTGTGTTTCTTGGTGTAACTACGTCTCTCTGCCTTCTCCGCTCCCCGTTTCATGCTTAGGTTTGTCATTTAGTTTTCCCAGTCTAGGTTTTTTCAGTCATTCGTCTTTTCTCACTGCCTGTTCAGTCGCTCCACTTCTGTAAATAAAACGTCACTCTCATCACCAGTCAACTGCCTGCATTTTGGGTCCTTTTCCTCCTATACCACACGGCTCACCCCGCCAGCCGTGACAAAAACACAATGTGATAACTTGCAAAATCCATAAACTCACATTTAGAACACAGAACCACATGCAGCACACCTCAAAAGAGTTGGGACAGGGGCATGTTTGCCACTGCAAATTGTTTCATCGTTTCAGTGGGTGAAAAGTCTGAACTGCAGGCAGGCCAGTTCAGCATCCAGAGTCTTCTACTGTTCTAACAGATGCAGTATGTTTTTTAGCATTGTCTTGCTGAAAAATGTCAGTACTTCCCATATATATTTCAGAGTGGACCGGATCGCACGTGAGACAATATGTTGCTTTAAAACTTGTATATACTGTGCCTTTCAGCATTGATGGTACTTTATCCAGATCTGCAAGCTGTTAGTTTCCAGGCAATAATGCAAAATCTTGAACTGAGCAGTGATAGCAAGTCAGATGGTTGCTTTGCTATTTACTCCAGAGAATGAGAAATCCATGTTTTCCAAAAGGAATATCAAATAATTATTATTTTGGCCCCAGAACAGTTTTATACTTTGTCTATTCTAAATGAGCATTCGGACCTGCCAGGACTGAGCAGGGGCATTGAAGCTGGAGGAATGGGCGACTCAGAGTCCATTTGCCCCACAGTCATCAAAAGTTAGACCACTTAGGGTGATGTTATGGATGTCACTGGCTGGGGACTCTGACACTGAAAACCTAATCTCTTTTAAAGATAAAGAGTCCTTTATTGTTGCTGTACTCAGGCATTGCACAGTGAAACTGGAAAAAATGGAGAACTAATAGCTGCTGCGTGTGTGCCCCGCCATCTTTACAACCCAAAGAGATATGTGGCTCCTTAGCAGATGGGGCTGGACAGGGAAGCAGTAGCTTGATAACTGCATCGGTGACGGCATGTGCAGGCAGCCTGAAATTTTCATTCATTTCATTTCATTTATTTATTCATTTTCAGGCACAACAAATACCTATATTGAACATAAAATACACAAAACAAAAAACAAAAATGGCAGAAATGGCAGTGAAGTTAAGCTTTTCTGGTCCAGGAGCATAATTGAGTTGAACAGCTGCAGTGACAGAGAGAAGCTTGACTGTAGAGGTGAGGAGGAAGTGTGTCCTTCAACAGAGTTACCAGTGTTTGATAGTTCACACTGAAGGGCTTTCCTACAGTGTCTAGTAATGCACAATGTTTTCATGAAATGTAAGCATCCAGAACTTCTAACTGAATTACCTTGTGATATGGGTTGTGGGATTCCTTCACACCAAGTGAGTATTTTTGATTTAGGCTCCTCAAATGCAAAACCTGAGTCCAAAGGGTCCATTGTTTGGTCAGATTGTACTGTTATGTGTGCTGCAAAAAAACCCCAAATGCAGAACACTTGATATAGAACTAAAAAAAAAAAAAACAACAACAAAAAACTTTATTTAGGTGGAGTAAGGAAAAAGGCTCAAGACACAGGTGATCTGACAAAGTATGAAGTAGACACTATGACTATATACACACCGAAGGTAATGAGGCCAGAGTGGGAACACCTGGAGAACAAAATACAGCTGAACTAGATCTAATAATGAGACATGCTGTAGCAAATAAAACTAGACCTGAGGCATAGAAGACAAATGACTATCGAAATAAAACACTGTAACATAGTAGAGAAACATGTAAGACAGTGCGAAATACATAACAAAATACAACAAGATGCTTAAAGAGGCCAGATTAAGTAAAAGCATAGAATCTAATAGGAATAACTCTAGACGCACAGAAAACAAAATACAAAGTAGCAAAAGTCAAAATACAGAGCAATTACTATGATGAAATTAGGGAATTAAAAAAAACCTGTGACACTATAAGCTAAGGACTCCTAATAACCAAAACAGGCACATTTTAATTTAAAAAAAAATTCAAGGTCAGAAGACTCAAAATTTCAGCTTTCAAAAGAAGGGCTTTGATGGATTTCCATGACAGCATCATGTCTATTTTAAATTCAGTGTCACCTGAAAGTACAGGTATGCACTGAAAAAATGAGAATTGGCAGGCTTTTGAATTTGCACAAATGAATTTAGTTAATGCTACACAAGCCTCTCATGTTTCTCTTATTTACATGATTAAATAAAGTACCATTTACTTGATTATAAACAATACTGAGACTACTCATTTTTCTTGCATTGATTTAAAATGACTAAATTAGAATACTAAAACCATTGTAATCATGTTTGACCACAACCGGAAATGATGCAATATATTCAAAGACAACAACTAAATGTGATTGGATAATAAGACCTACCTTATCCAATAAGACAACAACATAATTTAAGGAGAGCGCAATTGACCGCCAGATGCTGGAAGACTGTTCAGCCACATGCAACCTTTGGCACTGAGTCAGGCATAGTGAGAAGGTAAGTAATTTAAATACATTTGTTTTAGTTGGGTACGTTTTCACAGAATTGTTGTAGTGCATGCTATATGAAACGTAATCTGTAATGCATCTACATGTTGTTTTTACAGTGCTAGCTAAAGTTGGTATTAGCTTTGTGGCTAAAGCTGAAAAATATTAACAAATTGCACATAGTCGGGAGAAAGCAGCTGTTGTGGGTCAGATATGGAATTTATGCATGTGACAGAGAGCACTGACGTTTTTATGGCTTAGCAAGTTAAAACGTCACTGAGAGAGCAATAGTGTTTGTGTTACTCGTGCTAGCTATGGCTACATTGGCTAATTAGTCTGGCTGTAACCGTCAGAGTTTCAGAAGCTGGGAGGGCCACAGTGCCATACCTTAATTATTGCTGATGACATGCACTCAAGTTATAATAAGGATCCTGCCACCTTAGACGTGGGTTTAAGAACCTGTGCCCATAAATGCCAAATCATTTTTCCATTTAGTCATTGTTTTAGGTGAAGTGTCACTTACTTGACTATTCTATTGGTCACGGCCAAATAATACAGCAGATATCTACAAGGAGATAAGTTTGTTCAACAGACTATGTCTTATTAAGTGATGTATTGTGAATTTTCCAACATCGGCCCAAAACAAATTAGGACCCTTTCCCCCCCTCTTTTTTTCTAGTTTGTGTAGAACATATGTGAGCTGCTTCTCAAAACATTATGTATAAATGAGGGAAAGATTGGTACTTTAAAGAAACCATTGATGCTCTTCTGGACTGGAATACCTTTTTTCAATTAAAATTAATGTTTTTTGTGATGGTGGAATTTTTACCTTTATGATTACAGAAGTCAAAACATCAGATGATGATAGCTTACCATCTAAACTCCCCATCTCTTGGCAAGTCTGAATTAGAGAGCTCAGCTGTATCGGCCTTTCTAGTGGATTTGCTTAAAGAGGAGATAGCTTAAGTCATTAGGTACATATTCCCTGACATTCTAGAGGTCAACCTTGCACAGTGTGTGACATAAAGAGTATAACTTATAGAAATGGAATGGTACTGGCCCAAAGGGCAGCAGGTGGATTGCCAGAATACTGAAAAACCATATCTGCATTGTACCACAGCATATTCTACATTGTCAGAGAGCTTGGTGGCTGGTACAGAGAGCATGACAGAGCTTTTGAGCTCTGCCCAGTATCCACAAGAATATTCACTCTCGCTTCACTCTGTGAACTCCTTGATACTTATCCATTGGTTGACTATGAGATTGGATCAGTCCACATTGTGACTTTAAAAAGGCATATAGAAGTAAAAGGTGTTCATATAAGTGTAATAGGTTCAGTCGCATGTATTTCATTAGATAAATTCTTCTTTTTTATGTCTGATCTTTATAACTTTGAGTATTGGGTATGGATAGCTTTATGAAAACTAAACTGAAAGGATTCTTTCTGAATATGTAATTCTTTTTTGCCTACAGAGTCCTATGGGGAGTCCTATGGTCCTAAAGACTGTTTTGGCTGACAGAACCTGTCGAAGGCTCACTCTCTAATGGAGCGCCTGAATCAACTGAGGATCTCATCGTTGAAGTCAAGAGACAGTGTTGTCTTCAGGGCAGTTTCAGACTTCAGTTTATGGATTCCTTGTTTGGGAATGAGTTTCTTAACCTTACCTCAGTTTCAGAAGTAGCAGACAAGGGGACTCTTAAAGCTATTGACATGTCAAAGCCCACAACATGGACATAAAAAAGAGTAACAGAGTTGGTGAAACTCAAGATGGAAAAGACTTTTTCATACAGAAGACATGAAGTTGTTCATGATGCACCAATGGTGGAGGCTTTCATGGCAAGATGGCCTGCTCTATTTGATTTCCATGAGGTAAGGTTTGCCTCATACACGGTGTTCTTGTGGTATTAGCCTAAAATGGTTAAGGCACAGTTGTTATTTGACAGCCCATTTCTTCAGCATGAGTGATTGCGGCCTTCTTCCAGGTATTAAACCTTTGAAGCTCATTTCTCTGTGCTCATGTTTTCAGATCAACGCTGAGTTTAAGAGAATTGCCACCATCCCCCCTCAGACAAAGTTCCTGGCTCAGCTGGATCTCCACTTGGACAACCTGGTGAAGTTGGTCAACAGAAGAGGAGAGCTTGGACTAATACTGAAAAGAATTGTGGCATAAATGGATAATGTAAGTGATAAAGCCTCAACATTCACTTAACACGATCCTCTTTGGATGAAATTTTATAATTGTGGAAGATTTCAAATGTTTCCCATGATAAATTCTCTCATTTTGTATTTTTACATCTGCTTGTTTTTTTTAACCTTCACTTTGTCAACTTATTATTAATTGCCAGTAAACCTATTATTAATTTGTGTGCCTTTACTTTAAAAACATTAATGTAAAGTACACTATTAAAACTTAAATGAAGGACAAGAGCTGAATGAAGATGCTAATTACATACATTTCATTTCAGTGTGAAGATGTTGATGCTGAGTGTGTTAAGGGAGTGTGTATCTACATGGGTGAAGACCCTGGCATGCTTATCCAGGAGTATGTGGTATGTACTTGTGTTTTTTTTTTTTTTCTTTTTGGACTTTCCACAGTGTGTCATATTATTTACTTGGAAATGACTAACATGGCTTCTTTTTTACAGGGCATGGAAGAACGTGCCATCAGTGAGACTGTTGAAGACACCACTGTTTGAATTTATCTTCTTAAAGAGCAAGCTTCAGCAGATGAACAAGAGTTGTCCTTGCAGGCATCAGGGTGGCGAAGACTTTGGATAATGTAGCATTTGCTGTGATAATGCTATTTGGACTCATGTATGCATTAAACCTTGCCTACCCTGCTGACCTTCGCTACAACTTTGACGTTTTCCAGAAGGTTTTCATGGAACTGGATGGAGCTAAACTCTCTAAAGTTCTTGCTTTCAAAAACCATCTGTTTCATTGAGAAGTCAAAGACTGCACTTCTGCAATTCTTTGCAGTTTTTCATTTTGTGTTCAGTAATGTTATACTGCTTATGTTTTTATTGCTTTCCCCTCGTGTGACTGCAATGCAGGATAATTTTTCCTTTTGGTATCATGTTGTAAGAAATTTTTACTGACAATTTTTAGCAATATGTTCTAAGTCAACCTTAATGTCCTGCTTACATGTTTAAAATGAAGATTAAAATTCATGTAGGTGTTTGGTATTAGTTATGTAACAATGTCATTTAAGGCTCAACTTAGTTGAAATCTTATACAGGTAAATACATGTACAGAAGCTGAAACTGTTGTCAAATAACACACAAGTTATATTTGGGTAAATCTGTTTATTCATAAAAGCGTGTTGCTTTTTTTTCAGGTAGTCTTAATTTAGTTTACATTTTCAATTGTGTAATTAATACAAATGTTATATGTAAGAGATGACAGGATCATCTATAAGCACATTCTTTTATTTGCTGCTGAGGTCAGTTTTTTGTGAAATATTTGCAAATATATTCTCAAATTAACTTTTTCTTTTAGTTATTTCTGCAGGCTATCTTTAAAAATGTGTTAACAAGTTTATATGGATGCGATTTTGGACTTGTTCATGGCAGAATTGCTGCTTTCACTGCTGTTACAGTTTAATAAAGGTGAATTGTTCAGTAGCACTCACAGTCTTTGCCTTTTTTGTCAATAATAATCAGTTAATATTTCAATTGAAAAAATTAAGTAGGATTTAAAGCCATAATTTGTGTTGCAGGAACATAATTGCAATGTGTTTACATTACATAATATCATTGCGTAACACTGGCAAATAAAAATAAGTTGGTGTTAAACATTAAAATATATTGACATTATGCAATACATTGATATTATGATAATAGATTAATATTAGTACATCAAACATGATTTTTTAAAGTAATCTGATGTAGATAAAATACTTTGATCTGACAAGCATTAATTACTTGAGGGAAAGTGGAAAATTAAGTCAGTCATACTTATTCATATTATGTGGGACCGATGTACACAATAAAATCAAGTAAATTGAAAGAACTTTTTTTTTCAGTGTGGGAATACTATATTGATTTGCAGGTTGTCCCCTGTGTACAGAGATTTCTCCAGGTTTTCTTGAACTTTTGATGATATTAATGTTGTAGATGATGAGATACTCAGTCTTTGCGATGTTACACTGTGAAAGATTATTTTGAGATTGTTCTACAGATTGCTCCACAGAAATTATCTAGATATAATGTTTTGGGGTTTGTTTGTTTGTTTTTTTTGCTAACTCTCTAAAATGCTCTTTTTACATTCAGTGACCTGTTGCTCAATTAATGTGAACCTGATTAGTTGCAATATCTTCCTCTAGCTGTTTCTTATTAGTAGCACTTGCTTTTCCAGCAAGTGGTATTGACAAAAAAATCCCCCTGTCTCAACTTTTTATGTCTCACTTTAAACATTTGATATGTTTTCTATGTTCTATTGTGATTAAAATATGAGTTTATGAGATTTGTATGATTGCATTCAAAGCAATGGGTTGGAGGTGGAGTTCACCACGTGTTACCTGTACATCATAAGGCAACATGAATTTTGGAACATAGGAATTAAGCTCAGGCACCCAGAGAAACCCTCCACAATCCAGCCAGAAACTAGAATGTTTTTACTTTAAGGTTTTAGGACTACTTACTGTAATAGTATGCAAGTACTACGTAGTAACATATTAAAAATCATACATTATGATAAAATGATAAACATGAAAGGCAAATGTTTTCTCTCTTCTTATATAATCTTACCTTTGCTTCCACATACTCCCACACTCCTCTTTTCACTTCAACCTCTTTCACATTGCGTATGGATTGTGTTTTAAATTACAAAGTGATGTTGCACTTGAATTACGAGTAAGAATGAAGCTATAAACCATGCACTTGCCAGTGAATATACCCTGTAAATCATCAGAATAAATGCTAACTGCTGTGCATTCTATTGCAGAGATTTTAAGACCTTAATTTCATGAATGCAGTGGCTTGACTCTCATCAATATCAAATAGGCCAAGACATGATAAGCTATGCAAAACCCTAATTTGAAAGGTTTTGCAATCCTCATTAGGCTTGAGAAGGAAATTGTTTTTGTCAGCACGAGAGGAAATAACCTCTATAGTAAATGTGCTGTAATATTTTAATGGAATACATGCATCAAGAGTGCATTTCTGGTAGGCTGCTGAAAAGATGAATGTGATATGGAAAGAACACCATAGTGACCTTGATCATACAGTATAGTGTTTGCTTTTTAACATCAGATCGTGTGATGTGGTTCAAACTGAAATGGACTGATTTCTAGTTTTTGCACAAAAGGCCATTTCTAATGAAATTTGGTTGTTACTATCTACAATTTAACCTCAGAAATTATAGTGATGAAAATATTATATATATCTTTATAACAAATGATCATTATTCATTACGGCAAAAAATACAGGATAAGAAAAATATGAAAAAACATTAAAAGAAAAAAAGCATTTTGACTCCTTACTTTTTTCCTCATGTATCAGATGTCTAATATCAGAAACAATCTGTTAGTTACTGCATTACTTTCCTAAAAACTTTGTAATAACATATTGATATTATAATTATAATTAAAATAACAATTTAATAAATTCAGCTGGAACTGTATTGACCCTATTAGTGAATAATTATATTATAAAGCACATAATTGTTATGGTTAGTGTTTTATACAGTATGCTGTTTAATCAGCTTGTTGTGTGCTTGGTTCCTGAAAAAAGAATTATACTCCACACAGCAGATTGTGACAATAATGATCTGTATTCTGGTCCACTGCTACATTAACTAGTAACTTGATTTACTCCTGACTACTATGTACATTAATAATATTTGCAACATGTTAACAAAACAAAACAACAACAACAAGAAAAATGTTATTTAGTAGTAGTTTAGTAGTTCATTACCGTCTTCACAATTATTAACATAACAACAAAATAGACACTATGCAAGTTTAAAATGTTGTAACCATCATATTCATGCCACATAAACATTTATAATTATGTTTCTGTTTTTTCTGTGCTATTAAAGAGTTGGATACCTTGAAACTGTAAAGAACTGAGTCTTTATTACTTGACTCTTGACCTGTGTATGGAAAGATAAGCTAACAGCAAATAAATATTAATGCACACTAACACAGTTTTATGGATTAAAATAATCCTGTAACCATGTAAATTTGTGACCACGACCCCCAGAGAATGACATCACATGATTTACACAATTTTATATATATATATATATATATATATATATATATATATATATATGTGTATGTGTATGTATATATGTATATATGTGTATGTGTATGTATATATGTATATATGTGTATGTGTATGTATATATGTATATATGTGTATGTGTATGTATATATGTATATATGTGTATGTGTATGTATATATGTATATATATATATGTGTATGTATATATGTGTATATATATATATATGTATGTATATATGTGTATATATATATATATGTATGTATATATGTGTATATATATATGTATGTATATATATATGTATATATATACATAGAGAGGGAAGGTAGTCAGAACTGAGGGGATTGAACTACCAGAAGGCAACATTGCAGACATAGAGGACAGTTACAAGTACCTGGGGATCCCGCAGGCAAATGGGAACCATGAAGAGGCCGCTAGAAAGGCTGCAACCACCAAGTACCTGCAGAGGGTCAGGCAAGTCCTGAGGAGTCAGCTGAATGGTAAGAACAAGATCCGGGCCATCAACACATACGCCCTGCCCGTGATCAGATACCCTGCTGGGGTAATAAGCTGGCCAAAGGAGGAGATAGAAACCACTGACATAAAGACAAGAAAGCTCCTTACCATGCATGGAGGGTTTCACCCCAAGTCCAGCACCCTGAGGCTGTACGATAAGCGGAAGGAAGGGGGCCGGGGACTGGTGAGTGTCAGCACCACAGTCCAGGATGAGACAAGGAACATCCAAGAATACATTGGGAAGATGGCCCCAACTGACCGAGTGCTCAGTGAATACCTCAGGCAGCAGAAACCCAAGAAAGAGGAGGGAGACGAGGAACCATCATGGAAGGACAGGCCCCTGCACGGTATGTACCACCGGCAGATAGAGGAGGTGGCTGATATCCAGAAATCCTACCAGTGGCTGGACAAAGCTGGACTGAAAGACAGCACAGAGGCACTAATCATGGCAGCACAAGAACAAGCTCTGAGCACAAGATCCATAGAGGCTGGGGTCTATCACACCAGGCAAGACCCCAGGTGCAGGCTGTGTAAAGATGCCCCAGAGACAATCCAGCACATAACAGCAGGGTGCAAGATGCTAGCAGGCAAGGCATACATGGAACGCCATAACCAAGTGGCCGGCATAGTGTACAGGAACATCTGTGCTGAGTACAACCTGGAAGTCCCGAGGTCAAAATGGGAGATGCCCCCAAGGGTGGTGGAGAATGACCGAGCTAAGATCCTGTGGGACTTCCAGATACAGACGGACAAAATGGTGGTGGCTAACCAACCGGACATAGTGGTGGTAGACAAACAGAAGAAGACGGCCGTAGTGATCGATGTAGCGGTTCCGAATGACAGCAATATCAGGAAGAAGGAACACGAGAAGCTGGAGAAATACCAAGGGCTCAGAGAAGAGCTCGAGAGGATGTGGAGGGTGAAGGTAACGGTGGTCCCCGTGGTAATCGGAGCACTAGGTGCGGTGACTCCCAAGCTAGGCGAGTGGCTCCAGCAGATCCCGGGAACAACATCGGAAATCTCTGTCCAGAAGAGCGCAGTCCTGGGAACAGCTAAGATACTGCGCAGGACCCTCAAGCTCCCAGGCCTCTGGTAGAGGACCCGAGCTTGAAGGATAAACCGCCCGCAGGGGCGTGCTGGGTGTTTTTTTGTATATATATATATATATATATGTATATATATGTATATATATATATATGTGTATATATATGTATATGTATATGTATATGTATATATATGTATATATGTGTTCCCACTAGTGCTTTCAGGTTAATCTCGTTGAAATAACCTTAACGCCACAACACGGCAAATCTCCGTTAACGAGCTACCCTATACAGAGGGGCTAGACGGCCAACACGTTAACGAGCTAACTGCGCTAACACACTAGCTCCCACCCATGTAATTGAGCATTGCATGGCACATCCAACATACTGTTTTACTTTAGTCCATGACTCGCTTACCTTCAGGGTCATACGTCACATGAAAACCAAAATAATTCCAAACGCCAGATCTGAATGAGGGTGGGGAGGTCCACTTCTGTCTCGCTAGCTTGCCCTGCGCTCTTCCTTCTGACCATGCTGTCTGTGTTGAGTGCTCAGTGAATCTGCGTTCGACTACTCCGCCTAGGCTGCACTCTTGAGCCTAGGCGGAGTAGTCAAATGCAGATTCACTGAGCGCTCAACACAGACAGCATCGTCAGAAGGAAAGTTGATAAAATAAATTACAAATTTTGTATTGTTCTTTTTTTTTTCTCCCCTTTGGTTTTCTTTCTTTCTCTCCCCCTCTTTCTTTCATTCTTTCCCCCTGTCCTATCCCACAGTCATGTCTGTCCCGTTTGCAACTGAAAATAAAATAAATTCATAATTATAATAAAGGTCAATCAAATGGACCAATATGATGATCCACTTAAAATAAATCAAACAACAATTCTGATGGCTATAGATCCAAACGGGACACAAAAAAAAAAAAAAAAAATATTGAAAAAAATTGAAAAAAATTGTATTGTTCGATACATATGCGTACCGAACCGAAAGCACTGTATCGAACGGTTCAATATCGATACGAATATCGTTGCACCCCTAATATATATATATATATATATATATATATATGTATATATGTGTGTGTATATATATATATATATATGTATGTATGTGTGTGTGTGTGTGTGTGTGTGTGTGTGTGTGTGTGTGTGTTGTGCAACCAGACATTAATTGTCTTTCTATTGAATACAAATCAAAAAGCAAGGCCACTACACCATCCATTCTTTGTAAACTCAGAGTTGAAATGAATCTTTACAGCTTTACTTGTGTTCATAGAACAGTCTTTATGTCTAAATATTCATGCATTCTTTTATTTCTTTTCAGTCGCGCTATTTCCATTTGACTGCAGCACAGTAAATTAGTCATAGAGAGTGAGTTGACACCCACTTAAGACTAAAAACATTCTACAGAGATGATTCAACAACATCTTAGTTAAATATTATTTGAAACCCGTACAATATATGACAAATAGAAGGTAAGGTAAGATAAGATAACCTTTATTAGTCCCACACGTGGGAAATTTGTTTTGTCACAGCAGGAAGTGGACAGTGCAAAAGTTATGAAGCAAAAATTAGAATACAATAAGAATAAATACAGTACACAACTGTACAGAATAGAATAAAATAAAATACTATATACAGTAGAATAAAATAGAATAAAATATACAATAAGATAAAAATAGAATACAAATGCTATATACAACTGAGTAAAAATACAACGATGCCAGAAAAGATTATTGCACTTAGTGTTATTGCACATGTGTGGATGTGTGTGTTTGATCAGTTAAAGTCTTTATTGTGGAACTCCCCAGGTCACTGTTGATAAACACAAAAAAAAGGAACATCCCAAAATATAGGCTGAATTTTCTTAAATTAAATGTGAACAAGAGAAAGCCCAGGTAGAGAACTTAACAGGCTAAGGTTTATCAGTATTCTCAGCCAATAAAATACATATATTTTCTAAGGGTGTAGCCCAAAGCAGCACCTGCAAATTGCAGAAATGGGGTTTCAATGCTGTATACACATTAAAAAGCACAGTCAGATCCACTAACCCTATCTGAAGAGTGTAAACAATTCCACTCTCCATTGTAAGTGATGGGCCCACAAAAACCACAACCTGTGAAAGCCTCTCAGCTTTAAAAAGAACAGAGATTTGGAGAAAACTATCACTTTGTTAAGACCTTTTGCTGAAAGTTTGGTTTTAACCCCATATTTGAATGTTTAATTTCTGGTGAATATCATGTTTGTACCTGGCCACAACAGGCCAAGACAACAAATCTATAGGGTGCAAAGAATTTCCACTCACCAAGATATCCGGTTGTCTCACAAGGAGTAAACAACACAGCCACACACCTCCTGAGTCTGCTGGGTGGTTACAGCTGACAGTGGGGGCAAACCATTAGTGCCCTGCATGCTCCTTGTCACAGGGAATGTGACAACACCCCATGGTTTCCTTGCCATTGGTTTACTCCCATAAAACATGAATAAAGCTGCCAGTGGTTCCTACCCCTGAATTACTGCCCCATACAGGCAGAAAGTAGTAAAACACAGATACAAAATATGTTACCACAAACATATATATTAAAATAAATAATGAAGGATTAAATGGGAACAGTTTTCCTTTGCTGTTATGGTTTTGTTATTGTAAGACTGGGAAATAGTCATAGTCATGTCAACTTTGGGATTCCTTGAATATCATATTGTGTTTTTATCAACCCACTCATTACGCCAAGTTCAGTCCATTTTGTTTTTTCGAAATTTGGGAACAGTGTTGCTGAGAGTGTAGTTAGAGTGGAACGGATGGCACAATTATAATAAATAGCACTAAGTAACAGGCCAGAACACTAGATCTCTTTTGAATGTCAGTGCAGGTCACTTGTTGTTTGCTTTGGATATAATAGAACAGACTGCTGAAAACTCACTAGTAAGTTTAATCAAATAGGTACAACTCTGATCATTTCCATTTTAACGCATACACAACGAAAATGTTAAAGAAAATGTAAATGAGTGTGATTCTAACTATTCTAACTCAATATGTGGTCAGAACCTAATGATTAAAATGCTTATGTTCATATGTTCACTCAGAGCTTCTTTTTAAACAAGCTTTGTGAATTTATAACTGCAACATTACCTCAATTCACCCATTGCTCCCAGTGTTGTGCTGGTGCTCCTTTTCCTACCTTCAAGTGAATTATGTGGAATAGATATACAGATTCTCACAAGAATCTATCGTGCTGTCCCTTTTTTTGCAACCTATTTTTGTCTGCAATTCAACACAGAATTCAGTCAGTATTTGTTGTATAAAAGGCCAGAGCTACTAACCCTTTATCTATCTGAATTCAATCTAGTAACCCATCAAACAATATCTGATGATTCAGCCTAATGTTTTGAGCATTCAGTATAACCAGGAGATATCCAGGCAGAGACTACCTGTTCTGTGACCTGGCCATTGTTTACAACAACAGATAAATTGAAAATAGGAAATACAAAGCTAAGCCATCATCAGATGTTTGCTAATGGTTTCAAGATTTTATTATGGAAAATGCATCCCCCCCCCTTATGCTCCACATAGTGTTTACCTGCAAAGCCATTACTGCTTTGACCACTGAAAAAAAAAGTTAAAAAAACAACAACAAAACACTACCACTAATCTTGTCTCTTTCTAGCAGATATTAGTAGGTAAATACTGCTGTTCTATTTGACCATCATTCAGGGAAGAATAACCCAGTGACAATACTGGCAAAAAGAAAAATACCAAAATACCATGGTCCTGGGTCAGTGGTCCAGTGTTTTGATTTTTGGATCATTATTATTGAGTTTTGATTTCATCATGGTTCATGTCTATCAGTGTTTTGGTTTCCGTTTTGTATTTCTAGCACTCTAGTTCCTCTTTTGCTCTGTGAATTCTATTTCTTAGGTTTTGTTCCTGTGCCCCCGTGTTCAGTGTAGAGATGGACCGATCCGATATTACGTATCGGTATCGGTCCGATACTGACCTAAATTACTGGATCGGATATCGGAGAAAAATAAAAAATGTAATCCGATCCATTAAATATCATGAAAGCACCTCACAAAACTTGCAACACGCCGTAACTCACCTCAGAACGTTAGCACGTCGGAGCAGTATGCATCACGTGATAGAGCGGCTGTGGCATGCGGGACCTGTCAGTGGTCTGGATAGCATTTGGAGCTTCGCTAGCAACCCGGCATTTCATCTCCGACAAAGTTATCCCGAGAGAAGTAAAGCAAGTGTGTAAGTCCATCTCTGAATGTTTGTAAAGCATTCCTGCGTTAAGCTTAACAAGCGACTGCCTCTCCTGCTGCTACTTCAATGGTGAAACTGCTTAACGATCAGCTGATCGGCTTTTCTGTCGCGAGTCCGTGTCTCTAGTTTGCTTTTGGCCCACTTTGCACCAGAAAGAGGAAACCAGTGGCTGAACAACAGCAGCACGTTTAAGCTTGATCAGCTGTTGTTAGAATGTATTTAATATTACTTTCTACTCCAGGATCTTTTTCTACGTAGCTGACGCTGGTAACTGTGCAGGGGCGGATCTAGCAAAGTTTAGCCAGGGGGGCCGATAGGGCATTAACAGGGAAAGGGGGGCACAAAGACATACTTTTCTTTCTTATTCTCATTTAAAATGTCTAGCTTTTAATAAATAATTATCTGACACCCAAACTTTTAATTTGATGTAAAATGAATAGAAGTCAATTACTGTATATAGTAACTATTAAGTCTAATATATATACCCTAGTAAGCTATAGTACTTTTTCCTTTGGGAAGGTACCATCTGTGCAGTCTGCAATTTTGTTGAAGAAAGATGTTGAATCTATTTAATATTTCTTGAAAAATAATTGATTTCTGTGCATTTTTTTTCACACTGCATCAAATTAAGGTTGATTACGTCGATTAAGCATCATGAGGTGGAGCGTGAGGGGTGGTTCCCTATTTTTTATTTATTTATTTTTGTTGTTGCTGGGAGTTGGAACCCTATTAGTTAGGTTGCTTAATATTTATGCTAAGTACTCTTTAAAATACCAGAATAGGGAGGATGGTGTAGGTTTAAGTTTATTAGATTGATCAGTATTGCTGAACTATGAAATATTTTTTTTTGCATACAGGTATAACAGAATAGCTTTAGTGTAGTTGTTGTTTTAAACTTGAGTATGAACTTATACAAAATGCAGCAAGATATTGTGGAGCAGGGAAATTATTTTACTGCTATTGTTAAATAATTGTCATCAGTACCATTGCATTAAGAATATAATCTGCAGCATGGATATTGCATTCAGAGGTTTAAACAGTGTCTCTTTCAGAAAGACTGAGTTGCAGGCTGACAGGAAGTTGTATGCAGAAGTGGAAGTTATTTTGAGCCGCAGGCTAAGACGAGGCTTTAACAATGTAACAGATAGCTTTAAGAAGGCCTTAAGCAGTTATGACTATTTCATACACAATGCATATCTGTGCTTATTAAAGAGTTGGAGCTCGGTCAATTAATTGGGGGTCGGAAGCTTTGTTCGGCGCGATGTTCGGACAATCTATTGTGCAAGTGACTTGGAGCCATAGAAGGAATCGCAATACATGCTTACAAAACACTTATATCAGGTCATTTTATATTAAGGTTTAAGTAGAGGTTCTTGATTAAAACATTTATTTAGTAGAAGACATACACATAGTCTCAGTGAGCCTCTGGTCTGGTAAAAGGTCAGAAGTGCAACAGGTGAATTGAGAAAGAGCATTTGAGGACGAGACACAGACAGTAGGTGAAGAGGTGACACAAAGAGCATGTGAGGTCGTGACACACACACATATGAGTTAAATTTATTTAGAGAAGAGGTTACTCATGTCTGGCTGTAACTGCAAAAGTGTCTCGGTAAAAGAGGAACAAGACAAGAACGGAAAGTACCAGCCATGAAAATAGAAGATGATCTTCTGGGTGAAAAGCCATTGTTGGTGTTGATCTGATCTATGTATAAAATGTATCTGTGACGCATGAAGGGGCGTCAGTAAATCAAACCCTGATGCTATAAAATATCTGTTTATGCTTTGATTAAGTCGAGGACTACTGGCTGTCTGCGTACAGAGTGTCTTCCCACACGTGTGTTCATTAAAATCATTGTTTGACCAAAGAGCTTCTGGACCAAGAGTGGTTTGTACTCTCCCTCCTCAATTTTGAACCTTAACAATATTTAAAAAACAGTTTTGTTGATTAACCCTTTACAGCCGATCGGAGCGGGCACGCTCCATTTTGCGTAACTATTTTTAAATCACGGTAGCACTGCAACCACGTAAGCTAGCGCAATAATTTTTTTTGCATATGAAGTTGTACTTACATCTCATGCCATCAGCTTGTCCTAGGTCACAGTTTCCTTCCACATATAGCTTTGCAAAAACTGCATAAAAATCACTTGCAGCAACAAAAACATGATATTCCAGAAACACGCTTCGCCGATCCGATCAGCTGTTTGTAACACTTCCTACGTCCATCAGCGCGAACTATCACATGACCGCATGACCTGCCCGAAACCGGAAGTGACGTCATTTTGCGGAGATGTAGTTTTTTTACGATCAGGGCCTTATGAGCCTATACTTGTGTTTTAAAAAGTTATGTTTGAGTTTATGACTTTCTGTGTCGTTTCTGGGATGCTTAGGACTCATATTGCACTGCTGGAAATAGTTTATTTTGATGCATATGCTGTTATTTTGCAAATTTGCACTATAATATTTATTTTCGTTTTTCCTGCAGTATATAAAAATTGGTGTATTTCAAAAAGAAAACTATGAAGACACTCAAAATAAATTTCCTGTGGTGGGAAACTAGTTTGTGCAACTTTTTTGTATTTACAGTTTTGAGGGATAAGCCTCTTAAATTTCTCTAACTAGAAATATATGTTAAAAAAACAAAAACGATTTTCAATTTTTTAGTAGTTTATTGCACTTTTTTACAATTTATGTAATTACTATGCACCTAATGCAGACATATTATTAAAGTTTGGGCTATAATGGTTGTATTGATGTATAGCAACTTGCAATGCTCCCAAAAATGGCTACACAGCATGTAAAAATATAATATAAGCTCTGGCGGACTTAGTTCTATGGTAGGTCTTAAAGGGTTAAAAAACACTATATCGGATTCATATCGGTATCAGCAGATATCCAAATTTATGATATCGGTATCGGTATCGGACATAAAAAAGTGGTATCGTGCCATCTCTAGTTTAGTGTACGTTTAGTTCAGTCTTCATGTTTATTATCTTGTTCCCGCAGTCAGTTGTGTCTCTTGTCACTCCTGGCCCTGTGTTCTGTGTTTCCTGTGTCCTGTATCAAGTCCGTGCCTCTGGGCCTGTTGTGTGTTTCCTATTTTATTTTAATAGTCCTTGTCCCTCGTCAGTGTATCTAGTTTTGCCTTCCCTTGTCTCTTTATGTCTGATTAAACCCAGCTGTGTTCCCACCTATTTCCCATCCTCTCATATTCCTGCTTGTGTATTTTAGTTCTCAGTCTTCCTCTGCTCGGTGTCTTGTTGTACCTTTGCATTAGCTGTGTGTTCCTCACCCGTCATGTTTTGTTAGGTTATATCATGAACTCCCAGTGTAGGTCATTCTTCCTAGTTTGAGTTTGAGTCATGCATTATGTTCTCAGTTTGTTTTTTGCCAGCAAATAAAGCTGCCACCTTAAGTCACATATGCCATCTCTAGAGTCCTGCATTTGGGTCCTCCTCCTGCCTGCCACACAACTGAACCATGACTAATTCCAATCTCCATCACACCCCATCCCCATTTTATCAGCTGCAACTTTATGATCACAAGTATTACAATAGCCAGATGCATAAATAATAATATAAACAATTAGGTGTGTCTTATATAACCTTATTATTAGTATATGTGGTGGAACTACTCAGTCCTTAGATGCAAACTTAAATAATAAATGGCCTACAATTACCACTTTACTTAACAATACTGTTTACCTGGAAAGCTTTAAGAGGTAAGTATCTTGCTTCTCATTTGAATGTGCTTTCAATGTGCAGGGAGAAATGCACTTCAAGGAAACAAATTCCAATTCATGAAGAACCCAAGGACAGGAGCAAATATAAAAGCAATAAAAGATATCCAGGAGATAGGCTCTATCTGCAGTCATCAAACTGCAAAGCATGCATCATACTTTTGTCCTTGAGACATTTTCTTCTCTCTACTTTCCTTCTAATACTTACCCTATCATATGAAAAATGTGATTAAACTGTCCTGCAGCTGAAAAACTGCACAGATTTTCCCAGGACTACTATTTTTGAATCTGCAGATGTAGTTGCCTTGCTACAGTTGCATAGGTTACACCTCTTCCTCTTGGTATTTTATCATTTTATGTCTTTCTTTGACCACATTTACAGTATGTGGTCAACGTTAGAGCCTTAGTAAAGATTTCAACTGGTCACATTTAAGTCAGAATCCATACATAATAAAATGCACCATAAACTGATACATAAATAAAACAGAACGTGTTTAATAAAATTAAAAACACAAAACTCTATAGGCTAGTTTTCACAACATGTCAAGAGGTAAATATAGTGACCCTGATATAATATCTCATATTCATGGCTAATAATATAGAGTAACTTCAAGTTTATATGTGGGAAAGTAAGCAATGATTAAATTGAATTCAAACTGGAGGAAAAAAATGCTTGCTAGTCAATCTGTACACACACAAACATTTTAATGATCATATTGTTTGACAAAGGTAACACAATAATGCCAGTAATTATAAATTCTCCTATTAACTGAAATACTGTCATGACTACAGACTGAAAATCAAATGCATAAGGCTGCATCCGCATATACAAAGATGTTTTTTAAAACTAGTATTTTTCCATTTGCTTTCATTTTGGAAAATATCACTGTCCACATAAAAACGAGAAAAACTATGTCAAGTGCTGTCAAGAGCATGCCAGAATAACAGGTGGCAAAATAATCTATTCAGAAGCCTATAAACAGTAACACGGTGCACAGTCTGATGTTGAAAAAGGAGATAAAGATGCACATTTTTACATTGCAAGGCAAATTTTCAGTTTTCTTCATCCACATGTAAACACAGAAATCGAGTTACGGTTGATATTCACACTTGAAGGAGTTTTTTTAAGCTCCATTTTTAGTTATCTAAAACAGTGTCTACATGTGGGAAAAAGTCTGAATTACATAGAAAAGGCTATGCTTACCAAAATATCAGTCTACGCGTGAACAGGGCCTAAGAAAAAAAGGAAGATACAGGCAGAGAGGCATAGTGCAATCAGGGATGGCCAAAGTAAAGTTGGCTGAAATATTCCAAATGGCATTCTGGCACTTTCAATAATGACACATTATGTCTAATAGGTTAATGCATAATACTGATGAGTAAGTACATTTCATCTGTGCTGCAGTCTGACATTGCTTCTAATTGATGCAATTGAGATACTTGATCAACACCTTCAACAAATTGTTTTTTCTTTCTCATCCCTGTGATGTGACCATAGTGCAGACATAAAGTTATGGTCTAGGTACTTTAACATCTAATTAATTGATTTAAGTTTAATCTGTTTCTGTGCAGTGTATGTAGCTTGGTGCACATTTCCCAGGGAGATTGAAAAAATGTTAACATGCGACTTAGAGATGAAAAAGGACAGAACAGTAAAGAAAAATGAGAAATTCTCCTCAAAGCTAAGGATTGATCAGCAAGTTAATAAACCTAAATCTTACGGGTAGCGCCCTCATTGTTTTTATTGTTTTAATCCTATATTGTGTCTATACAGAACATATTGCTGAATTATATTTTTGTGAAAGCTGTAGTAGTACAAGTTGAAGTAATACAAATTTTTTGTTTTTCAAAAACTGCATGAAAATACAAGGCAGTTTAGCTCTATAGTTACATCACAGAAAACAGACATCAACTTATGTTTAAGGTGCTGATGCTCATTATATTTACTCACCACATTTTACATTTTACATTAGCATAATCATAGCTATGGTGACTCCTATAGGACAGAGTTGTTATAGTCGGCTAAAACATGTTTTGGCTTACTGACCAACATTTCTACTACCATTTGGACCAGGTCTGGATCCACCCCAGTTTTTCTTACCTCTGGAAGATTGTCAGTCCAGTGTTCAGGAGATGAGGCTTGAGATGAAGAGGAAGAAGCTGGTGTTTTATCCAGATGCCAGTAACGTTGTCTCTTTCTTTTACTTTTAAACTTCTTTGGTGATGGGGACCCCACACAGTGATGTGTGACGACTTCTACAGAAAGGCAAGCAGAGATTGCTCATGAGCTCAGAAACGCATGCCTCAATCTTGATTTTTCAAAAAGTATATCAAAATATCAATAACAAAAAAAATCACCCGAATTGAAAGTCAACATTTACAGTGGAATTAAAAATATGAATGAAAAATTATGTTGGTAAAACATTTGGTTAAACATATTAGATTCAGCCATTCTCACAGATGCAAATCTGAAAGTGCTCCTGAGCCTCCATCTACTCAGCTTGTCTGTTTTATTAGACTGGATATGGTCAGAGCTGCCCCCCTGTCCATGATTGTCACACTTTCCTTGATAATGTATGACTTATTAAAATTATGAAGCGCAGAAACAAGCTGCTGGCCTCTGGAGACAGACACGCCCTCCGTAACTGTGGCCACATGATGGCAGTAATGTAAAGTCCAGCTGACTGGCGAACAGATTTATGACATACCGTCTGAGATGAGAGAAGAAAACTCACTTTACTTTGGTACATTTTAATTTAAGTGTATTTTTAGATTTGACAGGCAAGCAGGGCTTGCCTTGCTTGTCCTGACTGAATGTCACTGGTCTCACAAATTTAAATATCCATCCACAGCATAGGAAACTCGTGCAATTCCTCCTCTCCTCTGCCTTATGCCATACTACGTATGTGACTTATCACTAGCCCCATACCTAAAATACTAGTACGCCTATGTATTTTAGCCCCATGTTTCTCTGTGTCAGTGTCATGTCATAACCTCAGATTTTGCCTGTGTGCTCTAGTTAGTGCTTTCATGGTTTAGTTTTTGTTTTTGTTCTTTGCCAGCAATAAAGCTGTGGTTTTGAGTTGCGATTTTGTCTCCATGAGTCTTGCGTTTGCGTTCCTCATCCCTGCCTGCCCGCACACAGAGCCCTGACAGCTTATGAGAATGTATCATTTTGTTGGAAGATTAATTTCCCATTTTTCTATATATATTTATGAGTATAGTATTCTTTTTTCTATTAAATAACCTTAAAAAATTACTCAATGAACCTTTAAATGATATTTGTAAGTAGCCCTACCTGATCAATAGTTTAAGTTTGGCCATTTAATTGCTTACTGACCTTGGTTTGCACTGTTTGGCCTCAGTAATCATGGATACATTTTAAGCAACCAAGATGTACCTGAGTACTCTAAAATTGTATTCTTATTTCTGTGTCACTAAACACTTGTTATGAGACTGCAGAAAAGCCTTTGCCAGAGCTCCATGGAAATATAAAGATATATAAAGATCTTGTAAGACTTTGAGTAACATGCATATACCAATGTTTTAAAGACAATCGTTTTTTTCGAATGGTTTATCCAGGGAGTTTCCAGGAGGCCAGTGCTCTTTTTTCTCAGCAACACCTTGTTCATTCACACAATTTTCAAACACCTTCAAACTGCCTAACATAATTACAGGAGCCACAGAGTCTGGTAGCCAAAGAGCAGCTTCACCAGAGCTGAGTGTTGGAGGCTTTGAGCAAGAGTACTTCAGTGGTGATAATATGGGAAGATCGAGTGCTGCTCTTCACCTTATCTTTTGATATTTATCCGAAAGGATAAAGGACATAAAAAAATGGACATAAAAACAGCATAAAGGTTGCCATGTTTTCATACACTACACTGGTGTGCATGGCAGCTTGTTTTTTTGTTTGGTTGGGGTTTTTTTTTTAATGTGATCTGGTTATTAGTAATACAAAAGTATTTTCTTTAATACTATTATCATGAAAAGCAGAACCCCTATAGAAACCCCTTACCCCATACCAAACCATTGCATTTTTGTTTTACACATTTTATGTTATTTGCTTATTTGTTTAGGTTATTACATTTCTGGGATATTTGTTGCCACTTTACTTTCAGAAGGAAACCTTTTTATATATAGAAAGCTACAGATGTAAATGGGATAAGTCATACTCAGTATTGGACACGATGACTGAATCACACACTTCATTTCCTGTTAACTCTGTTGTGAATATACATCGTCAAACATCTCACTTTCAATAAACAGTAAAATCATTAAATACACTCATTCAAGATGGATCAACGTAAAAGCAATATGCAAGACAACCAACACAGGCTGAGAAATCTGTAGCCACTTGGGAAATTGCTTCAGACATTCTAAAATCAGAGCAAAATGACACAAATTGTGTCCCAGCAGAGGTTAAAGTCACTGGCTTCTGAATCAATCTAATTGAGGTAAAGGGTCTTTGCTTAAGAGCCCTGGAGTACTTTCAAACATCTCTCCAGTGCCAGCATTAAGAAGAGTGCTTCCTCTAGTCTTCTCTTAACCCAATCCACTCCATCCCCTTCCTAATCCCTAAGCTATGGCAACAAACTGAATTTATAGAAGTTTCATAATGAAAGGTCACAATATCCTCAGACTCAGGGAGAGGTAAGGCTCAGTTACACTATGTCTTATTATGATGTGGCCTGTGGCAGACCACAACAAAATTGAACTCTGCTGGTGGGTTTAAATTAAAAAAAATAAAATAAAATAAAATCTTCTGAAACAAGTCAGCCATGGTATTTTTTCAGAAAAACACAAAGTGGTAAAAATTTGTTATAGTATTGTATCTCAGTAAGGCTTTATTACAATCAAAGTTATATCTGTCCATTCACATATAGTATTGAATATATGAATCTTTCTTTGAAGCAGTTTGGCTGATATCGGCAGTCATCTGCACTAACATCCCGTGGAATATCCACACTGATTCCTAAAACTGATGTCAAAGTGAAAGATGTCCTTAAAGGGCAACCTTCAAAGGGTGATACTTAGAAGTAATTGCCCATCTTCTTCAAAGCAGAACTGATAAAGACCATTTGCAAGGTTGTTTTATCTGGTTTCAGATCAGCTAGAGATAGTAAAAGCCTAT